>NC_092632.1:37240860-37889682 GCF_039555335.1 Amphiura filiformis | reverse complement strand
GACAGCCCTGACCTGGCCCCTACCCCCCACCCGAGAATATCTTAGACGCGGACATGGCGTAGCTAGGAGCCAAGGATACATTACGCCCCCATTCTTGAAACAATTGCGCACAAAATTTTAGACAAATAAGGCTTATACACTAATTAATTTTGGTTACTAGTTGAATATCGGTCTTAAAATGTTCTGTCAATTGATTTTATGCTGAAATTCGCGCAAATTTTTTTGACTTTCATCGCTTGGAGGGGCACAGAATCGATGCTGAATTGGTCAATTTGGCGCCCCCCTAAGGGTGGACGCCCGGGGCATGTTGCCCCCCTTTCTCCCAGAATGTGTGTGGAGCACAGGAACAAAATAAAAGTAAATTAGCCTGAAAAAACATATATACATATCACATTTTTACCAATTGCATGTACAATGTACATGTATGTCCCAGTATTTTGAGCCAAGGAGAAACTATTCCCCTTGGCTAGTACATTACAATTGTATACATTGTGAATAAATTTTATTTCACATCATGTAATGATGTACATGTATGTAAGTAGAGTAAGCAGTACTGCAGTGCTCGAAAATTAAAACAAAATACTTCCAAAGTCTAAAAGTGCTCATATTTGTTGGAATCAACATTTTTGTTATTCTCTATTCTGCTTTTACAGGTGTTGATTTGCAAGATGATATTCATGAAAGAAGCAAGAAAAAAAGACCCATACCAAGTCCTCGCACACCTAGGGCCACAGATGGTACTACATTCAAGTGGAGTGATGTGGATAGAATACAAGAAGAGATCAGAGATCACAGTGCTGTTCATGATGAACTCACAGAGTACATTGCAGAAAAGAATCATCAAACTCAAGGTAAATATTTTTTCAACTCAGTGGCATCTGCAGGTTTTCAAAAGGGGAACAAAATATATCGGAACCCTTAGTCAGGTATGACTAGACAGGGGAAACATGCAGGAATTTAGATTTTGCAACATTTCTTTTATATCTTCAATTTTCAGGCGAAAAGTTTATGACTTTTGGGGGAAATGGTAAAAAAAACCCTTTTTTCAAAAAAAAAAGAAGGAGCAGTGGCGTCGCTGCCGGGGGCAGGGGGGCAATTGCACCCTGGCAAAAATGGCCTATTTGGGCCCCCGCCCCCTAGTGCAAGGCAAAAAGAGGAAAGAGGAGGGAGAGAGAGAGGAAAAAAGAGAGAAGAGAGAGGAAGAGGAGGGGAAGAGAGATATTGGAATCCATACGATATGCAATACCATACGATTATTATCAATAAGCCTGCCAAAACTGTCTATTTGGGCCCCGCCCCCATACAGACTTGCCCCCCTGGAAAAAATCCCAGCTACGCCGCTGAGAAGGAGCTCTATGGTCGGGACTGCCGAGACGGTCAGTCTGACAAGGACAAGCAAACAACATTCTTTTTGCCTAATCTCCCACACAAGGGTGTAGATTTCAAATGAAGTCACTCCTTCATCCCCACTTGAAATTCACACTCCCTATGGAAGATTAAGATCTTGTCTTCCTTGGGGTATATGGATTTCAACTGGAATACCCCAGTGTTATCTCCAAAGTAGGCCGTACAATGTACAAATGCACTGGGGGGACACTTGTATTCAGAGTTGTATATCACCCGCTATTATACAAGGACTTTCAAAAAGTAGAGCAAGTATTTTTCCTTTGTGTAAAATGGACCCAAATCAAGTACAAGTACATAGAAAGTATTTTCCAAACTTTAATACCTGAAACCAGTAGGTTTTTTTTTCTACGTACAGTCCATGGTAATACCCTATTTACAAAAATTACAATGTACATTGTATTTTAAATATTTACTAAATCTTTTACATTGGCAGATGTCAAAAGGACCTTTTTGAGTGGAATTTCACCTTGAAATTTACATAATATCAACTTTTGTTTTGGCATGTGGGTGAACTTGAAGTACCTGTTTCAAGTATCAAATGTGTGATTAAGGTTCCTTTTCGCCAGCCCATTCGGGCTGGTACCTGTTTCAGGTTTGGGGTCAGTTTACTCAAGAGATTATATTTTAGTAGTATTGGAATGATTTTTTTTTTACTTTTTGTGGTTAAATTTTTTTTTAAATATTTTAATTCGATTTGTTAGGAAAAGTATGTATGTTTTGTCGTTTCAACAATCTAAAACGAGGGAGTATTACCAAAGTTATGTTTGAACTAATTAATTATGACTTTAAAAGTTTAAAGGCCTAAATGTAACAATAATAGTTAATATATATAGCATCATATGGTCAGCAGAAGAAAATCTGACATCACCTATGATGTCATATCAGTGTCCTTGACCGGGGTCCTTACTCCTTGACCACTGAACAGCGTGATATCATGTTGATAACAGATCTATAGAATCAAAATCTTCATCATATCCCTGGATCATATCACAGATTCTCAACAATCTGTGATCATATGGACCATATTGATGTGAAAGTAGTTATCTATCATATCCTGTGTCGCTTTTATGGATAAAATGACTCAAAATGTTATTGATGAAATGGTTGCTATCATAAACATCAGTTTTGTCTTTTCAACGGGAAAAATCCGATGCAAAATAAAGTTTTTAGGGCCTAGCTATAATATGGGCATAATTTATGCATATAGTATTGAACAATGTACCCCATTTGACATGCACTTATAGATAAATAAATTGTCTTACTTTATTAATTTAATAACTTCTTTATTATAAATAAAATGACACATAACTATTTGATTCATAAAATTACATTCAACAAAATGATTGAAGAGAAAACACACAAGGCACTAGGCAGACTGTTATAGAATGGAGTATGTAAGATGCCATGTCCATAGCTTCAAGGGAGTTTCCGACTAGCAATCAACATGATCAGCACATTCAGAAAAACACAGTTTAAGAGTGAAGATTGTAGTGAGTAACCAGTCCTTTATAAATGTGCTGGCCACTATCTATTATAATATAGTAGGCTTAAACTATACATTGCTAATTAATTACGTTATTTTAAAATAAAATGTACATGTTAGTTAACTCAAACCGCAGTGTATATATCGAAAGCAGTGAAATCGGACATTCCTAAGCGAAGATATTGAGTTCGTAAGTTCTGGTATTACAAAATTGGAAATTGAGATATCGTGGGTAAAAAGCTGAAAAGACAAAAAAAACCAACGACAACAACAACAACAACAACAACAACAACAACAACAAAAATACATGTAATGAATTAAAAGAGTTGACATGAGATTAGGAATTGATGTTTTCTGCTGTTTCAGTGTGCATGTTCTCATCGTTGATGGTTTGGTGGACTGTCATGTAGATGTAAGCGTGATCCTAAAATGCCTTTCACATTGACCAAAACTAATTACAAGACCTCTTCTACATTGAGGCTGGCTTTCCCTTTTAAAGGGAGTTTTTTTCACAATTTTTGCTGTTTTTGCTATCCTTTTAAAGATATGTGGATATCACACTTGACCGTAAAAAAGACCCTTCCCCGCCATGTAAGTGGCCCCCACAGCATGTGGTACAATGTAGGTTTAGTGTGACTGTGTGAGCATGGTGAACTCATCATATGTTGACATCAATACTCGTAAATTTTACTGCTTATTGCTAATAATTTGTTTTATTTTATTTTTCAAACTTTGGGCAAATCACTTGTAACCACCTTTTTTAATTCTAAATTTGCATGATATTAAGACTTGCTCCCACAAAACCCAGATAAAGTCAAGAAATCATGATTTGGAAATATTATAAGCACATTTAAAATGCTCAGATTGTCTGCTTTAAAATGATATGTAACATATGATTACTCATCATATGTCCTTTTAAATTACACCATTAGCTTCAAAATTCCTTTGTGTTCCTCGATTTTTGGCATGTTTAGTGGACTGTATCACAAATAAAGCTTTGATGACTTCGTCTGGGTTTTGTGGGAGTCTCATTTGATAATAGAATCACCTCTCCATGAAATTAAGTGGGCTTATCAAATTGGTATTAATTTTAAATTGGTATTTATGTGAAGCAATAATATTTATTTGAATTAAAATGTCCCTGAAGTCATGGACTCATGGACGTCTACAAGATTAATATAATAATCTAAGGGACGCACCATTAGATTCTCAGGGGGGCATGGGAGTTTGGATCAGGCGGAATTTTTTTTTTTTTTGCCTCCAAGAGCACCAAATTTTTTTTTTTGCCTTCAAGTTAAGTTATTTTTTTTTCAATTTTAATGTACATTTTATACAAAGTTGGGTGGGGAAATTTTTTTTTACTCATCAGTGAGGCAAAATTTTTTTTTTTTCCTCACTAGTGGGCTAAGTTTTTTTTTTCTTTCTCACTAGTGGGCAAAGTTTTTTTTTTTCAAAAACTCCCATGCCCCCCCCTGGAAATCTAATGGTGCGCCCCTAAGAGAATGAAGCAATCTCAGATTGTGCACATACCATGACTGAACATCTATGATGTACGACTAGCTAGCTGTCAAATATGTTTTTGAATTAAAATGTCCCTGAAGTTATGGTCTACAGGATAATCTAAGAGAAGTGAAGCAAATTTAATCTTTTGGCACCTGAGACGAAACTATTTTTATATTAGGCAGGATTTGAAGGTTTGGGTGTGTAAATTCAAAAAACTGGGTGTGTAAATTTAGATTAGATTTGAAGTTTAGATTTGTGTACAAAGTGTAGATTTGTGTACAAAGTATAGGCCATGTGGGCAAAAACTGGGTGTGTATTTACAAATTTGACTGAGTGTGTAAAACACTCCCTACATGGCTGGCTGCCTAAGCCCTTGGCACATACCATGATCCACTGAACATCTATGATGTACAACTAGCTGTTGAATATTTTTATTGAATTACAGTAATAGATGACCCTGAAGTCATGGGCAAAAGGATTAATATGAGATGATTAAGCAAATTTGAAGCACATGTTCAAACATGCGTTGGCAACTGAGACATAAATACTTTTTTATTTTCGTCTCAGTTGCCAACGCATGTTTGAACACGTGAGACGAGAATACTTTTGTATTTTTGTCTCAGATTGGCACGTCCCATAATGACTGAACATGTATCAACTACTAGCGGGAGACCCGCGCTTCACGCGGGTCCCCGCTAGTTGAGTAAACGGGGGCGGTTAGTAAACAGGAGTGGTTAGTAAACATGGTAAACGGTGATGATAATCATGGTGTCTTGGTATAGATTATTCATCCAGTATAGTAATGATCATGTTAGCTTGATAAACATAATTATCCAGACCTGTGATAATGTTGTTAGGCCTACTCACTCAATCCTCAGATTACTTTTGAAACAGCTCGTGACAGAATGATTGATTTTAACTTTATCCCAACAAACATAAAACATTAAGGTTAGAAGAGGTTGCTAGAAAACGTTTCAAGTCCGGGTTATAATAGTATAAAACATGTAAGAAACATGTTTAAAAGTTATGCAAAACATTTCCGTGTTTGTGGACTTTCACCCACCCCTAACATTTAACCTTTTCGAGCTAATACTGAACAGTTAATGACTAATTCGGCCCCTGTTGGCTACATTTTAACATTCCCTCTGAAAAGTGGACTTTTTTGCAAATCTGTCACCCAATGACCCCCTTTTTCATCAGCTTACACCCAATGATCCCCCTGAAATGGCTTCAAGGCCTTTACTTTGACCATGTTTCCAATTCTGAGGGACACAACCCCCGCACAGCCAAGAACACAATGGGGCTTCGTGGCCATTCAAGAAGGTGGTGGCAAAAACTTCGAGTGTGCCCCCACCCCTTTTCCCAAATTTCTGGATCCGCCACTGTCTCACAGAAGAAGTCAGTCACGTACATACGTAGGCATACGCGCGGCAAGCCAACATTAAGTGCGTCCATACCATGCGCGGTAAAGCGCGTGAAACCATGTTGCCGTGTACGCGCAGTAGCGTGACTCGCCACTTGACGCGTTTGTTGTCATGACCTGACCCATAAGGTTATTGACCTCAACGGCCTAGCAACTGACCATTTGTTTTGTTATTTCCATAGTGATTGAATAGTTTTGCAAAAATGAACGTCAGATGGTTTAATGGCAATGTACCCGATCAATGTACGCATAAATCAGAGCTGAAAGTCAAATCATCTCGGAGCCTGCTTCTGGACAAGATTTAGCGACTTCCTTTTATTTATATAGATATATGATTAGATGTCAAAGGACTACAAAAATGACAATACATATGTATATGAACAAAGCACATCCAGATCTTGCAAAATATGTTATTTCTTGACTATCGACCCATCATGTTTAGCCAGTCTATTCACAAAATGAAAACAGGGAACCTTTACAAAGTAATAAGTGTGTCATGTGATGAAATAAAGTGATGTATCATGTTGCAAAGGATTCTGGGAAGGGTAAGAAATCTTCTCTGGCCCAAATTCATGTACAATAACCATTTTGTTCTTAAATTGAAGTAAAAGGCTTATGAAAATACCTCATTTTCAATATTCCACATATTTCAACTACATTTTGTAGCAATCAGTCGTCAGTTGGAGTGGGGTGCCTGTGTGTCCGTCAACAATGTGGTCTCATACATGTGTGAATATATTGCAACCAAACTTGGGTCAAAGCTGCACTATGGGAATCCTCATCTATTGGTGGTCTCCATTACTGTTCAAGGTCACATTTTGAGGTCAATGGTCATTTGAGGTCACCTTGTAAAATTGGCTGAAAATGAAAAAAAAATGAGTTTCACATATTTACTATGCGTGGCGTTCACTACCTATAACTTTAGCTCACCTATTTATTTGACACCAACTTTGCCGTTGTAGCATCTTCTAGCATTTTTCATGTTTTAGGCCATGCATGTTCCCATATGGAATCACCCGGAATAGAGCAGTTAACTTAATTGTGAAAAAATATTTTGAATATAATGAAGTAATGCGAGCGCTAGTGACATCACTGCCACATCAGGCTGAAAAATTGTATATTTAGTTCTGTTTGGTCAAGAAAATACCCTAGAATCATAGTACTGTCTGACAATACAGTTCTTCCAGGGACAGTGGCATAGATTTCTTTTTGACATTGGGGGATGGGGTTGGGAAAAATTTCTTGATGTATAGTTAAAAAAGTTTATGGTACAAATGTGCGTGTGGCGTGCGAAAATTTTTGTACACATTAAAAACACCAAAACAAATGGGATCAAGTAACTAGAAATACAACAAAAAAGTTGAAAAGTTGATTGAAAATTACAATGTACACAAGGATAAAACTTTTCAAACAGGAGCGTGGTAAACTTCTAATTTGAATTGGCCTATTGAAATATTCTCCAACTCTGCTCTAACCATGCTAACTACCGGAGAAAAATTATTCCATGCATAGGCTGCTCTCACATGAAATGTACTTAGCCCTGAATTTGATTTAAATTTTGGCACAATCAATGTATTTGTACTATGATTTTTAGTTAGGTGGGTATGGATGTCATGTACAAAGTTAAATTGAGAAGATAAGTATGATGAACTTAAGTTCCTTAAGCATTTAAAAATGAGCAGTATTAATTGATTATGCCATCGACATGTATTATCTAGTTTAATCCACTGAAGTGTTTCCATCAATTCATTTATTGGCGTTCTAATATCTCCAGAAAGTATTGTTCTGGCCAAATTATTATGAAGTACCTGTAATTTGTTATGAAATTCAACTGAAAAATTTGACCAAACTGTGCTTCCATAGCCAAGGTGAGGAAGAACAAGGGCATTTGATAACATTACAGTGGTGTGGAATGGAAGAAAATGTTTTACACACCGTATAATACCAGTTCATTTGGAAACATTCTTACACATATCAACATGAGCTGACCAGGACAAGTTACAGTCAAATTTTACACCAAGATATTTAAATTCATCAACTCTTTCAATAATTGTACTATTATAGATAACTTGAATTTCACTAAACCTTTCAAGCTTACGTTTTGTGCCAAATATCATAAATTTATATGAGTGGATATACTAGTGAAAACGTTCCAGGCGAGCGAAAAATAGTGTAGTGTTGAAGTTAAACTCTTTTTATTTTATCATCATAAATTTAGTTTTGTCAACATTTAAAGTGAGTTTGTTAGCTTTGAACCAATCAGCTACTTTATTTAGACATGACTCTAATTGCATTTGAAGATCAGAAACAGTCTTAGCTTTGCACATTAATGATGTGTCATCAGCATACATAACAGTTTTACAATTACAACCAACAACATCAGGCAGGCAATTGACAAAAATTATGAATAATAATGGACCTAGTATAGAGACTTGAGGAATTCCTATGTTGGCAGATTGAAAATCAGAAAGTGTTGAGTTTACACTAGGATCTGTGGCTCAAATACAATTTAAACCATAAAAGTTCACTGTTCACTATGCCATACTTCTGAAGTTTGTTAATAAGAATTTCATGGCTCACTGCATCAAACGCTTTCTTTAAATCAAGAAATATTACACCTGTAGTATATCCATCATCCATATTATTTAGAATGAAATCTTGAACATCAAGTAGTGTGGTGGAAGTGGAATGATTAGCACAAAAACCTGATTGAGCATTAGACAGTAGGCCTGCATTAGTTAAATACATATACAATTGATCATGCACAGCCCTTTCCATAATTTTTGATAGAATTGACAATACTGAAATGGGCCTAAAGTTCCCTACACTTTGTACATCTGTTTTATCACCGGACTTAAATATTGGTGTCACCTTGGCTTTTTTCCATTCATCAGGAAAAGTAGATCCATTCAATGACAGGTTGCAGATATGAGCTTGACAATTGAAATGAAGGGTCCAGCCAATTTCAACAACCTGACATTAAACTGATCCAATCCTGGTGATTTGTTATTTTGCATATTACTAATATGATTAGAAACAAATTCAGGTGTAATTTCATTAAACTTAAACTTATTTACTTTACAATTTTGTCCAGAAGCGCTGGACATGGGGCTACTTTGTAAAAACAATAGCTGCTGGTTCACTGGGTTTTACAGGGAACCAGGGGCTATTTTCTATGAACCAGGGGCTATTCAATGGATGGGAAAATTTGTTGTGTTCATTTTGATGTCACTCTGGGAAATAAGTAGCGCCGGACCAGGGGGCTACTTCGTAAAAATAATAGCCCCTGGTTCACAGGGTTTTACAGGGAACCAGGGACTATTTTCAATGAACCAGGGGCTAGCTCCTGGCCCCCACATATTTCCCAGCCTGCATGCAAGATTTTGTTGCCAAAGAGATTAAACTTTATATGGTAAGGTTGAAATACATTAAATTACAAAATATAAGGCTGAATGTTGCATATTTTCTCTTACCCCACTTGCTGCAACACGTGTAAAAAAAAAGAAAAGGAAATCGACCTACATGTACCAACCCACACCTTTCTACCTCTTTTGTTTTTGGCCTAGCTTACAAAACTCTTGTGCTTCAATGAAATTTGAAGCAATGTTCCATAGACTGCTTACTTAGGCCTGGTTCCCCGGGCCTGGTTCGTCCCCTATTAGAGTACGCAGCGGGGGTTGTGATCCATACACAATGAAAAACATACGTAGGATCGACAGTGTTCAAAGAAGAGCTGTCCATTTTGTGTCAAATTAAATAATTATAAATGGAGAGAAAGTGTCATTAAAAAAATGTTGGGAGAACTTCAATGGGACTCACTAGCAGACAGAAAGGAAGTCACCAGATTACATCTTTTCAAACAGATGGTTGAGGAAGAGATCGCGATTCCGCATACGCTCGTCAACACGCATCCGCGTGGGGGGGGGCACCACTCATTCCAAAGCCATAGCTAAACCAATCACCAAGATGAGCGAAGCACGTGCACAAACATGCATTGGCATACCATGACCTACAGTTCTGTTTGGTTCAGGCAATAAAATACCCTTCAAATAGAGTTCTGACAAATAAAATTTCTGACACTACAGACAGTACAGTTCTTTCAGGGACACAGGTCTGAGCTGAGCAAAGCACGTGTACGAACATGCTAATGGCATATGATCTATAGTTCTGTTTTTTGTTCAGGCAATAAAATACCATTGTATTATAGTTCGGTTCTCTCAGGGACACCCTTTAAGTTTAACAGGGCTTAAATTTGACCTGCGATGAGCAAAACATGTGTACGGACACGCATTGGCACCGACCATAACGACCTGTTTAGTTCTGTTTGGTTCAGGCAATTAATATTCTTGAATTAAAGTTTTTAACAGTACAGTTCTCTCAGGAACACCTTTTTAAACCCCCTGGGCACTACTGGTCATCTAACAGCATTTCTGATTGGTTGATAACTTGAAATCCTCATTTCAATTGCCAATTATAACTAGGCTTTAAACTATATGGTCAAACTTGCATTTGCAGATGATCTTATTAGTACCCTCCTTGATTGGTTAAAAATTTGACACAATGTTCATTTTGCCCAATCGGCAGGTAGTTCCCTTGGTTTAATTTTAACAGGACTTTATGTAACCTGAGACGAGCAACTCACGTGTACTAACATGCATTGGCATACCATAATGAGCTATAGTTCTGTTTGGTTCAGGCAATAAGAATAATAAAATACCCTTTTAAAAGTATCTGACAGTTTTTCAGGGACACCCTTTTATAGGATTTATTAGGCTGATACTTCTAGTACACAGTACTTAATGGTAACAAAATAATAATGAAATGAATAAGGCCCCTGGCAAAAATTTGCATCATGCTCCAGTTCATTAAGCCTCAAACTCTAGAAATTATAGCTCTTTGGCCCAAATTTGGAAAAAAAATTATCTCCAAAGCCTATAATTTGGCCCACTTTTAGTTCAGAGTGCCCCACAAAAATGTTAAAATTTCAGTTCATCAAGCCCCTATTTTGCCCAAAAATCAGTTCTTAGTTCCCAAAGTTCAGCGCTCTGCGCCGCACACTCCTACCAAAATTTAAGTTGAATGCCCCCAGGCCTGCACCCTACCAGTGCAGGGGAAAAGAGAGAGAAGAGGAAGGGAGAGAGAGAGGGGGAATCTATCATTAGGGGCAGTTCCATATGAAATTTTTATTTTGCACCCCCCTCGACCAAGAAAGCTGGCTTCGGCTCTGCCTACCTCCCCCCTTTTGGTGGACATGAGCCCTGCCCAAACAGGCTTCCGTTGCAGGTAAACCACTGCAAAATGGTTGTCCAAGAGATGTTACAGTGGCAATTGTAACTTTCAAGTAAGACTTTCTAATGATATTTTAGAGCAAAAAACAGTAAAAATGTAAGCGATGATCAGGCATTGGCTGTTTATATAGTTTGAATTTAATGTTACTGTTTTGAATGTTACAAGTTTTGTTCCATTTTTTAGGATGAATGAGACAGGTCTTTGATAAATTTTCGAAATCTCTCAGTCAATGTGCAATCCTATGTTCCTACTCAATTTTTTACATAAAATATGACCATGACTATTGACTGGTCGATTTAAAAAATACCATCTTTTAGACCATATTTTACCTTTTTAGTGTAATTGTTTTCAGGGTGGACCCCTATCAACTTTTTTATGCAATATTTTTTCATAAAATATAATATTTCAAATGTTTTCTTTTATGACCTGCAACAATTTGTTGTATTGTGCTGTTGTTTAATATGCCTGCAGATGTATGAGCCTGGTTGTGTACCTTCTCAAGCCTCCTGTCTGGCCTTTACTGTGTTCCTTTTCAATATACATGTTTTTATGTGTATTATGAATAAAATTGAAATAAGGAAAAAAACCATTTGTAAAATTGATGTGACATGGTTTATATCAAGAACACATGCCCATTTGAATTTGTTTCCCCTATTTTTAATTTGATCCTAAAGAAAGGTATCATTTATTAGTTAGTGCCCTTTTCATTTCACACATCATTTCCTTTGAAATAAAAAGTACAAGAAGTAGCTTTATGGATGGGTCAGGGACTTCTGTCACTTCATACAATAGAAATTCTATTCTGTTATTAACTTTTATTTGAAATTTTACCTATACATGTAGTTATTTTTGTGTTAAGAATTGCAATGTAGGTTGGTATCCAGTTTAACAAAATACAATTTCTACTCTTTAACCTTAGTTTGAATAATTTATCATTACCGCCAGTATTATGAAGAGCTTTAGTAGCAAAAGCTCTTACATGTACATCCACTTTTTGAGAAAAACAACGTTTTTAATTATGCAATTATTACTTGTTCGATTTGATTCATTTTGTTTTGGATAAAGTGTTGATGAATAGAAACTAAAAGAATAGGTTTGGTAAAATTTTCAGGGCTAGCCATCCTATTTATTTTATTATTTCTTTTATATTGCGCCTTTTGTGGATGTAAGGCCTTTTGCAACTAAATAAATTTACCCCTTTTCTCAGTGGCGTAGATTTCTTTTTGACATTGGGGGAATGGGGTTGGAAAAATTTCTTGAAGTGTAATGATTCCAGCACCTTTTGGCGACAGATTAAGTCCATTGTACAAATGTGCGCAAAACGCATGACAAATTTTGCCATTGCAAAAGTGGGATAAACATACATGTAGTGACCCAAAAACAGTTCCTTTTGGTTTTAATAGTTAAAGAACATTCAAGGCTGCTTTTGTAAGTTTTAAGTTCAGATATCTCTGGAAGGGAAGGTTGTATGAATCTCAAAGAACCCCCGGGAAAGAACCACCAAAGTGTGTATTTTTACCCACACTATAATGTCATGCCAATAACTCAATTTCAGCCAGAGGTGGATGTAAGGGCTTTTACAACTAAGCTCTTCATAATGGTAGATGATTCCAGCAAAAATGTGACAAAATTATCTCAGTGGGAGGGGGGCAATTTAAAAAAACATTTCCTCTTCAGCTCTTATCAAATGAGAAGATCATATCTAGGGAATCACAGGTTCCCTAGATCGGATCTAGGGTGCAAATTCAAAAGTTGCAGATTGCTCCATTGAATGCCCTATTGATTTGTACACAAAGCATTCTTGAACAAGAGAACTATGCTTTCCATTGATTGTTGATCAGAACATTAAAGTGCAACTTTTGATTTTGTTCCTTCCTTGGGCTTTTCGATCACCATTTATTTAATTACCATGCAACCAGTCTCAACAAATGATGTCTTAAATCAGAGCTGAAGGGTACAGGTAATAGGCAATAGGCTATTCCACTTATAAAATCCACACTACCCCTGTGGAAGATTTAGCTAAAGTCTTCCACAGAGGGAGTACCGTAAAAACTTGATAGTTAGCATATGTGCCTACTATCGAGCACTTTTAAAACATGCAAACATGAAGAGCCCCATCCACAAAAGTGTAAAGGGTTTTGAGCAAATCATTGATACACATAGTTAGATACGAACAAGTCAACCTGCAAATGTGTGTCTCAACCCCATTAGCTCAGTTGGTAAAGTGCCGGACTTTGGTACAATTTCATGTTTTCAAAAGCGCTCGATATAAAGCACATATGCTAACTATCGAGTTTTTACGGTATGAGTTTCAAATAGAAGAGACAATTGGGTAACTTCTGAAATACTCACTCCAGTTGTGGAAGATATAAGTAAAGCCATAATATAGGGGTAATGTGGGTTTCAAAATGATTAACCCTGACCAATTACATTTGAAAAACATACTCCTCCTGTGGAAGATATTTCCAAAATCTTCCACAGGGGTAGTGAAATAGCCCAATGGCTGCTGGTTTGAATTTTGACATATTTATCTTTGCATAGGATATGGGTAAGCATAACTGGTACGGTACCTTAACTCTTGTGCATTCTGTATATCAATTATTCTTTTTACTTGCTTTCAGATGAAGTCAGCAGTAGTGAGAAAAGTGTCAGGAGTGTTGATGTGTACCTCCCAACACCGATGATGGATGAATCTGTCCAGGATAATGAAGAGCCACAGTCACTACCAGTAACCCCACATAAACCTATTATATCCATACCTGGATTTCCTAGCATGGACTCATCAGCACCCCAAGAAGATGAAGATGCAGAGAAGGCATCACCATCTCTATATTCAGCTAACTTTGACAGCTCCAAGAACTTTGAATCCACCGGAGAACAAGACCTTCCTCGTCTGTCTCGATCAAGTTCTGATAGATCTGAAGATCCGCATCTTGATTTGTCCAAAGACTCTCGTTCCAGTAGATCAGTTTCCTCCTCAGATATAACCAAATCAAGTGACGCTGAATCTGCAAAACCAAAGGAAACTATGGATCATCCTCAACCAGCTGGAAGACACGCCACAGGTTTTGCTCTTCCAAAGCCATTAATGTCGACTAAATCTCCAGTACCTCTTGCAGTGAGAAGATCATCACGACCATCTCTTCATATTCAACCACCGGCTGATATTCAAGAGGATAGAAACGAAACGGCATCGCCACCGACACCAAAACCAAGGCATCACCTGCAGCAGACAGGAAGCACAATGTCTTCATCATCTCAACATGCTGAGAACTATTCTACATCAGAGTTCAGCAGTAAAGACTCTGAAAAGGACTATAAGACAAGATCAAGAGTCTCAAAGAAAGAGTATTCCACTGAAGGGTACTCGGAAGACTTTAGCAGCTCTGATAGCAATTAATGATGCATGTATAAGACTAAAAAAAAACAAGTTTGTTTCCTGTTACTGTTAGGTTGTGCATTTCATTTTGGGGAGAAATTTTACCATATTTTTTATACATTTTATATGAGAAATCAGTTGATGTGAGTGATACATTTGTTGTGAAACTCTAAATTCCTCTTGAGTGAGGGGTGTTATTTGCACAAAATCACAAATCCTGTTTAGAGTATGTTTTGAAAAAACTTGAGTAGCCTTCTGTGGTTTGAATTTAGTTTTTCCACCAAGTGCAGCCACATTTACAATGTCAGAAAAATACAAATCAATTTTAATTATCCTGTTTTGCGAGATGAAACATCTATTCCCCAGCAAACACAAAATGTTTTACAGAAAACATTAAAATTCGGATTATATAAAGGGTATAAAACGTTTTAATAACATTTTATTTGGAAAACGTTTTTGAAAACTTCATGCAAAACATTCTAACATAACGTTACTAAGTGCTGGCAAAATATTTTGTAAAAATTTGGCAAAAAACACTTTGCAATAACATTTTGTCAACATTTTTCATATAAATGTAAAAGCAGATTTCATGGATGAACAAAATTCCTCTTTAACCCAATATTTGTGGAAGAAGGGCCCAACTCCATGGAGTTGGGCCTTTCTTCCACGAAAACCATGATTAAGTGTATGTGGAAGACTATTTAAAGAGTGAATTTTGGCTCATCTTTTACACACAAGGAAGAACAGTCTGCTGGCAATAAAATGCTGGGTCTAACTCATTTTTGTAAAAAATTGGAGTTGGGCCCTTCTTCCACTCAGGTTTTCAATTGCTTATGCCTTCAGCTTTTCAAAAATGTATACTTTTGCTAGTTTAATTAATGTGGAGATATTCTAATTTGAAACTTGATTGGTGTAAAAATTCATAATATTTGTGATGTAACGCTAAGGGTGGCGAGTTCAGGACACATGGCCTCATACTCCCCATTCCAGAAAAACATAGCACTAATCTTTTGGGATTACAAAAATATTATCCTGTTTTGGTAAATGACACATAGCTAAATCCTAATCCTTTACTTAATTCTAACTGGCAATAAAAGTCAAATTTAAATATTTGGTCCCCTTTTGGAAATAAGGGCCAAAAACATGCGTTTTAAGGGTGTTTTTCGTATGCATTGACAATCAAGCCCAAAGACTTTTCTTGGCAAGCTGAAAGGGGGGGGGAAGCAATTTTGGCAAGCTGAGAGGGGGGAGCGCAAGTGATTTTTGGCACATATTCTTGGCACCTTTTAAATAAAACGCTCTAAAAAGGCTTAGGAAAACCGTACGGAAACGCTTAAACTTGCAAATTTTCCTTGCAAAGATTTTTTGGCGGGGGGGGCAAGCGATTTTCGGCTGGCCTAGAGGGGGGGGGGGCAAGGGGGAGACAAGGATGTATTTGGTCTCATCTGTTTAATCACAGATATAATGCGTATGCATAGTATATCATGCGAATGGCCCTTGAGAGTTGCAGCATTGGGATATCTGTCGGAGGCAGTCCAACTCAGTGGTGAAACATAAGTTTCTATTTTCATGTTGACCATCGAGAAGGAATCAATTTAAAAGTGGTTACCATAGTAGGGAATTGGGGTTGATTTCACCTAAAATCGGACCTATATCATTCGCGTATTGCCCCCCCGGCGTAGAATGGGGCGGCGGAAGAAGAAGGGGCGGCAAAAAGGATTATTTAAAAAAAGGGCACAACAATTCTGAAAAAGGTTAACATTTTTTTAAACAAATGGAACTATACACAAAAATGTTTTGCTTTTAGGTCGCTAGAGCGCCTAAATATTTTTTATTTAGCCTCATCACAATGTTCTGAGAGACCTTCATATCACCATAAGGAGAGACCTTCATATTTCTTTAATATAATTCTAATGAAATTTTACTACATAAAACCTCTTTTCAAAATATGTTTTGATAATAGTAGGGCCTACTTTATATACTTCTGCATAAAAAGCGCGGCGTGCTGATTAAAAATAAGCCGTATACATTGAAACGCGTGAATAGTTTTTGAGTTTTGAGTTACTTTTGGGGGTTCTTAGTTATTTATAGGTCTGTCACACTACGACGGACTGGATCAACGTACATCACCGAATACAAAAATATTTTATTCGGTGGAATAATCACCAGTCCGGCAGAAGATGTGGCACCAACAGGGACGTCCACCCTATCAGAAAAGTGGGGGAGGAGAGCGTTTGAGAGGGTTTTTGACCCCTTAGAGGCAGTGACGTAGCAAGCGCTTTTTCAGAGGGTGAACAAAGTGGGGAAAGACAACTTTTAAGGGGGTAAATTTTGACGAAAATGGTCAAATATTGGCTAATAAGTACCAAAGGTCTACAAATCTGATATATCAGGGCAACCAGCGTCCGGGGGCAATAGAGGTGAGAAACCTTTGGACAATGAAGGCCCAATTGAAGCCATTTGTCATTTTTTGGATCAATTTTAGCACTATTATTGGGTACTATTTTAGTTTGAAACAGCCGCAAATTGGTGAAACGAAAGCCTAATTGAAGCCATTAAAAAGTTTTCACCATTATTGTATAATATAAACAATTGTTTTAAAAATAACACGTGGATGTCCATAGCAGAAGCAAAAAGGAAGACTTGTCCATTTTTGAAAATGAAGGTCCAATTGAAGCCATTTGCTTGGGGACTGTAGGGCCTATTTACATTATTAGGCCTAGGTCTATTGTGTATAAATTTAGTTTTAAAAATGGAAAATTAGGAAAATTGTTTGTAGTGCATCATTTTTTCACTATTATTGCCTTAAACAAAAAACAAAGAAGGCCTGATTTGAATTTGCAAAATTTAAAATGTTACACTGATCCACTAACACTTAGATATAAGACTTCAGACTCGTAATTTCAGGTAAAGCATGCATGGATTGATATGTTAAAGTCAAGAATAGACCTATAAGTCCGTCTTAAATACTGACTTTGGTGACAAAATATCACGGGCCCTGCATATGGACTGGCCGGCTGTAATTTTCACAGGCTTTTGGGCCAAGGAACCACATTTAAGCACTGTCTATAATAATCACAGGCCTATACTTAGGCTTACTAGTACTACTATCCTGGGCCTATACTCAATAACGTATACAATTTAACCTTTTCCATGTTTTCTCTTCTTTTTTCTTTCTTGTCAATCACTAAAACTGGTAGGAATTTGATATTGCGTCCTCTACCCTTCAGAAAGTGCCCCTCCCCCATTACTACTTTCATTCATTTTCCTACTAAATTACGTGCAATTTAACTTTTTCTTTTCTCTTCTCTCTTCAATTTTTCTCACTTTCTTTTCTTTTTTTTCTCTCCTTTCCCCCTTTTTTCTACTTGTCAGTCACTAAAGTACTGGGGGAAATATGATATTGCGTCACACACCCTTCAGAAAGTCCCCCCCCCCATGATCGATGCACATGTTCGCCATAGGCCTACATCCGGCACAAGCGCCTGCGAAACCTTGCAAACACCCGCGGTATATAAACGAAAGAATAACGGAACAAACCCAGGGTATATATACAGAACAGTACGAACACACATCGGACAACTTCCGAACATGTGTATTCAGCACACTCCGTTTCAAGTTTTGTGCATGCACAAAACTTGAAACGTATTGTCGACGGACTAAACAAACATCACCTAACACGAAACGCATTTGGCGGATAATAACAGGACATATGAAGAACATAAAACGAACATTGACGAACACTAACGGATTTGCTAAAATACCATCCGTTTCTTATACGGAAGACCGATCCGGTGTAGTGTGACACTAAGACGGTCTGGGTCAACGTACATCACCGAATGCAAAAATATGCTATCCGGTGGTGAAGAACGTATTTGCAACGAACACGGGCCGAGTGCAACGAACAAAGAACGAACATGAACGAAAGGAGAGCGAACAAACTCCGGCAATATGCAGCACCATACGAACACACATCGGATAAATACCGAACATGTGTATTCGGTACACTCCGTTTCAAGTTTTGTGCATGAACAAACTTGCCGACGGACTTAACGAACATCACCTAACACGAAACGCATTTGGCGGATGATAGCAGGACATAAAAAGAACATAAAACGATCATTGACGAACAACAACGGATTTACTAAAATGCCATCCGTTTCTTGTACGGAAGACCTATTCGGTGTAGTGTGACAGACCTATTAGCCCGGGTATTTAGCCTACCTATTCACAGTGCAGTGAGTGCTCTATTAAAATTTATAAACCGTATGATCACTCAGTCGTAGACAAGTCATCACAGAGGCCACTCAAATCAACTAAGCGGAGATTCAGCTCATGGGCTTACACTAGGCCTATATGGAAATATTGTTTACCCCGTGTTTGAACATCAAAAATTAAATTCGGTTAGTCTCAGGTTGAATTCACTTCGAAATTTGTTCAAGTTTTACCGGATTACGAGACAGATCATCAGTGTACGAATTCAACCCGGGGAATTCAAGTGCCAACTCGCCACTTGTGTTAGCTGAATTTATGTACCCTTAATTGTTGCACTTTTTTTTGTGGATGTGGATTGATACAAGTTTGCGAAATGAGTCGATGTGGATTGATTGCAAGCTTTCTGGCTCTTCTAACTCATGGTGTGGACGTGGTGCTTTCTCAAGACACAGGTACATAATTTTTGTATAGAGACAACAAGAAATATTTAAATCTGGTGATTTTTAGACAGTGTCGGAAATAAGTAGGCCTACATGTAATCGTGTCGGACTCGGATTGTAGGGCCTATATTTACGGGACGGTTCTCTACATGCTATAGCCGGGTGATAAAGCGACGGTCAGGAAATTTATTTGATACCAAACATGGAAATTAATTCTTGAAATACTCTTTATTAGAGATGCTACTTTTCAGGTTTTAGTCTGAATTCAGATGTTGGGGTTTTTTTAGGTTTTTTTTTGTAGGCCTATTTATTTTCAGCCCGTTTTGGGGTTTTTAGCCTGCATTCACGAGATTTTTCTCACCAGTTTCAGGTTTTTTGAGTGAAACATGTTTCACGTCCGGGTTTTTGAAAAATAGGAGGAAGAGTGGGCTTTTTATTTTTTTATCACAAAATCAGTGTAAATACCCATAATTAGAGCTGTTTTAGCGTATACAATAAATGCCTGGAAAAAGGAGGAAGCCTCTTTTTATTTGTTAGGCCCCCTCTAACTATCACAAAACCTTATAAAAGTGTTTCTTGTATATTAGCAAGGCTATAAGAAAGCATCTCTTCTTCCTAGACACATTTTTGAAAAGTTTTAACTGAATTTCAAAAAATAAAAACAAAATTGAAGAAACCTCAAAAAAGGAAGCGAAAGGGGACGTGAAACTTGTTTATTTTTTTTATTTGGCCTTACATTTTGGTGCTAATTTATTCCGGAAATTTATCCCTGTTTCGTATAAGATTATCTGTAAAAAAACCCAACGTTTAAAATTATGTGTTTAAGATGCTAACTAAGACCATACACGATGTACAATGTAGATGAAGACCGTATAAGGGTTAAATAAAGTCTGCACAAAAAGTAACCCAGCTGTTATATATACGCCTTCAGAACTAATTGTTTTCACAATATTTCAACATAAAAAGAAGGATGATTTATTTACGCGATATCCCATTTGTCCAATCTTGTTCAATATTCATTGTTCAAAATTTTTAAAGTTGCACTTTGTATTGATTTGAAGTAATCGCCAAGATAATGGCGGGCTTTACGTGTTTACAGTGCTGGCACTATAAACATTGATCGCTGTAAACTGCAACTTTTTAAATTCGGTTTTTTTCTGTAAAAGCACTACTACGTTGTAACTTGACGATAATTTTGCTAAACGAATTAATCTGCAAGAAATTTTTGGTAAATAAACATTATGTAGCCAGAGGTTTCCAGTGATATAAAAATCTCAACTTCTTTTGAGAAAAGTGGGGGGATGAAGCTGTGGATCACGAAATGCCCTTTTAGTTAACATGATTAACAAATTAAACAGAACACAAAAGCGGTTGGGTGGTTTGTCCCAGTATGAGACCCCCTAAAATCTATATGCTGATAAGTGTAAGGCAATTGAGGTTCAATAAAATCCGTCAAAACGATACTCTTCAAATTTAACATTTCCATCTTTGGGGTATTTTCAGAAGCAAGGGCCCCTAGGTCGGAAATGCATGTTCAAAATAATTTAAGAAAAAACGATTTAATAAATTGCCTTCATCTCATTTTTCCATGGGCGACGTCCCCCTAAAAATACTAATACTTTAATAGAAGAAAAAATAAAGCAATAATTGTCCTGTTCATCTTCCTTTTAGTACGAAAAACACCGTATTTTGGCCCAGGCCCAAATAGGGTAAAAGTGTAAAAAAAATTGCGCTAAACTGGCCCCACCAAAACACACCAGTTTGGGGGGAAAATAGTCTGAATTTTTGACTCTATTTATTATAATTATTAGTAATGTGAGAGATGATCTTAGTACTATATGGGTTAGCATTGGTTAGGGGTAGGGATAAAGGAGATGTTAAAAAAGGGCCCACACTGCTCCTTGTCCATGGGCCCGAGGCGCTTGCTACGCCCCTGGGAGATTTTATGGTGATTTTAGCCGTTTGACCATAATTTGAAACAATTTTGTAAAATTTACTTCAATTAGCATATAATTTCCGGTAATTTCCAGCAATTGTCGGTTTTTGAGCGATTTACCGCGTTTACCGTTACATAGGACCCCTTAAAGACACTAAAAGACTAAATAACAAAATAAAATAGTTGTTCAAAGAATTTTGTATTTTGATACCTCATTCGGTACGATGCAACTTTATTATCCTAACTTAGCAATTTGAATAAAAAGAGAGCCTTTCAAAAGTGACACAAATTTATTGAACACGTTAAACAATATCAGAAATCGCCTTGACCGTAGAAATATACCTACATTTGTCACTTTTGAAACTTGACCATTTGTCATTCAAATGAGTAGAACTTTAGTGGAACAAAATCGCATCGTGCCAAAAAATGTACGCAAAACAAAATTCTCCATCTATCGCCTACTTTATTTTGTAAGTGTCTTAAGGTGGTACTACACCCTTGATAAATCTGTGATATTTTTGCATTTTTCTCAAAAATTACACACTGGTAACAAAGTTATGTATATTATAGGGCAAGGAATCCAGTTACTATACACTGTAATTTCAGTGACTCGAGACAAGCGGTACGTTATTTATGATACCGCTATAGAATGTACCTCATTTCTTAAAATAACGAACCACTTGTCTTGAATCACTGAAATTTCAGTGAAGTAATTGGATTCCTTGCCCCTATAATATAAATAACTTTTGTGACCAGTGTGTAGTAATTTTTTGAGAAAAATGCAAAATCAGTCACCAATTAGTACCACCTTAAAGATTTGGCTTTTGTTTGGATATTTTTTATGTAGGTGCGTATAGTAGGCCTATACGGTCTATACCCGTCCGTACCCGCGGGGTCTATCAGTACATATTATGCTATGCGATACACAGTACAGTAGGCCTAGACTCAGACACCAACAAAATTAAAGTACCGGTTATTTTTACCCCTGTATATCCTAAACAAATAATGTCATAAATAGGAACCAGCAACAAATAGCTGCCTCTTTTAGCTGGGATATAAGACTTCATTTGTTGAAATCGGTCAAGAAATGTTAAATAAAGGCATAAAAATCCACTGGATGCCATAATACATATTGTATAAGGCCAAGTAAAATTTTAAAAAACATGTTTCACGTCCGGATTTTTGAAAAAAAAAGGATGAAGAGAGGGCTTTTTATTTTTTATCGGAAAATCGGTGTGAATACCCATAATTAGAGCTGTTTTAGCGTATACAATAATGCCTGGAAAAAGGAGGAGGCCTCTTTTTATTTCTTGCCCCCTCTAACTATCACAAAACCTTATAAAAGTGTTTCTTGTATATTAGCGAGGCTATAGAAAGCATCTCTACTTCCTAGGCTTATTTTTTGAAAAGTTATAATTGAATTTCAAAAAATAAAAATAAAATTGAAGAAACCTCAAAAAAGGAAGCGGGAGGGGCGTGAAACATGTTTATTTTTTTATTTGGCCTAAAGCGTTCGCGAACAAAAGAACTGTTATGGGTGCACTACACTAAATCATTCCACATTTGGTCTAATCTTTGATAAGTCAGTCCCGGTAAAAAATGGCGCTTTGAAATGCAAACTATATCGGCGTCTCGAGGGAACCGAATTTGAGCATAGACTCTGAAGAGTCTATGATTTGAGTGACTCTTGCCATGTCTTCAGAGTCTATGCTCTTGCTTGCTTTGATAAAAACGATAGAATATGGGCTCAACATTTTAAATCTGTTCAGAAAATGTTCCGAATCGAATGTGCATGGGTGATAGGCTCTCGGAATAATATGATCATGGCCGGAACTGGTAAGGAGGCACACCGACATCACCCGGTTAATAATTACATTATAAAGCCAGAGACACTGAAATGAATACCCGGGATCGATACACGTGAATGTGCTATGCACGATTGATATTCAGACAATAAATCTTTGGATACCGGGGTAGAAAATGATGAATATCTCCCGTAAATGATTTCGTATAAAGAAACCAGATTTGGTTCCTTGCACTTGAATATATATGTTCAACGGATATTATCGTCGTTAGCTAGCGTCTTGAGAAAGAAGCGAGCGTCTTGAACTCAAAAACTGACAGAAATATTCTGATTTTCTGATGTGAGCGCTCACTCACATGGCGTATAGGCCTATATACATGCTCACACTCACACAGAGGTCACACACATCGTAGTGTGAGCACCCACCTCACATGGCGTATACAAGCTCACTTACACACAGAGAAGTCAATTACCGAGCTATTGTCAGTAGCGTTAGTCGGGATGTCCCTCTGCTCATTATGCGTCTCAAAGGTCGGAACAAAATGGCCATGCGTGGCTGTGGATTCAACCTACCATGGCGATTTCTGCCATGAAGATATCGGGGCGATGACACTGTGGGAGGCACAAGTGTCGGCTGAAATTCGGGATGCCACTGTTCAGGGATTCGTTTGTCTTAACTTGTTTCAAAAAAATCAAATTTAAATAAGATATATAAGATCAAAATATCAAAAATATTGTTACATGGGGTAGAAAAACAAACCATGAACAAACTTACTTTCTTGTATTTTCCCGTGTATTTCAGTGGGACGTTTATTTAGTGGTGTGTACCCTTATGTCGTCGTGCTTTCCATTAAAACTTTTGATTTAGTTCATGTTCCTTCCATGGGTTTTCAATCATAGTTTCTTCAATTCGCAACTAATTTCAACAAATGATGTCTTAAATCAGAGCTAATGGGTATTTTTGACATAATTGTCTTTTCTTAGGATATACAACCATTAAAATTTTCGCCGATAAACTCAAGTTTTTTAGTCGATAAACCTCTAGATTTTCATTTGAAAAACTTGGTTTATCGGTGAAAATTGAAAATGCAAGTCATGGTTTTCGAATCTGTATCGAAAAACCAAGTTTTTCAACAATAGACCAAGATTTTCAATTGAAACACTTGGTTTATCGGCTGAGCAACTGAAAAACTTGGGTCCGGGACTTGGGATTATCGAATTATTAGACATTGAGCCTTATACATTCCCCAAACGACAATTGAATAGCATAAGACCATTTTGCGGATAATTTCAGATTTTTGTGGCCGGAACGAGGCCTATCTCTATTATACTCTCGATTGGTTGGTTTATGTGATTATGGTTACCGGATGACGGACCTTTTTGGCATATATTAGGCCTTCTTTTACTTTTAATGGATTTCCACCAGTCACTTCCAAAAATACTGACGTGGTGATCAATTAAAATTACTCGAAGACGTTGATGAAGACAGTACGAATAACTGACATGACTGAGGGTGCATAACATTGAAGACTTGTAGTAGGCCTATAGGCCCTATAGAATATAGCCTAATACATGTACACGTGTATCTGGTGGCCAGAGTCCCGGGCCCATGACACTAGTTTCTTATTTGGAATTGGAAATTTGTTGGGAGTGAAATTGTACAAAAATAATGCACGCGTACTGTCATGTTGATGCGTCTAATGCACCCCTTATGCGGAGCTCGTTCATTAGACGCAACAGCATTTCAGTAGGCCTACGCGTGAATTATTTTGTACAATTTCGCTTCCAACAAGTGATACGCATTTAATAACCTATATAAACAATACTGATGTCTGAAATAAAGATGAAACTGGGTCTCCCCGTCAGTTCGAAACACCGTCAATCCGAACCCCCGTCAGTCCGAAACACCGTCAATCCGAACCCCCGTCAGTCCGAAACACCGTCAATCCGAACCCCCGTCAGTCCGAAACACCGTCAATCCGAACCCCTGTCAGTCCGCAACACCATCAATCCGAACCCCGTCCGAAACACCGTCAATCCGAATCCCCGTCAGTCCGAAACACCGTCAATCCGAACCCCCGTCAGTCCGCAACACCGTCAATCCGAACCCCCGTCAGTCCGCAACACCGTCAATCCGAACCCCCGTCAGTCCGAAACACCGTCAATCCGAACCCCCGTCAGTCCGAAACACCGTCAATCCGAACCCCCTCAGTCGGCAACCCCGTCCTTAACCCCCGTCAATCCGAAAACCCGTTATTCGGACTGCCGGGGTTCGGATTGACGGTGTTTCGGACTGACGGGGGTGTCACCCATGGGGCAATTAAGATAATCATAATACAAATATTTAATATGTGGGAACGTTTTGAGCAATTTGAAATGCATGCAAATAGCTTCAAAATATAGATGAACGAGATGCCGAATTAGGGGTCCTGGGAACTGATGTTTTAATTGGGTCTTTATAACAACTGATTTTGTACAATTATTTGGGTCTTCATTAGTTCATGGTCTTGGGAACTGAATCTTGGTAAAATTTGTTTTGGATTGGGAATGGACTTTTATTTTATTTTGAACTGGGGTCTTAAGAAAAAAAAGCGCAGTGATTTAGGGGCCGTCCATAATTTTCGCCATTTTCACTTACGTACAAAGTGTACGTAAGAGGGAGGGAGGGGGTAGAAATCCTGGGCATGTGTACGTAAGAAAAATGGCGATTTGTTTGAGCTATAAAAAAAGTAAAATAAGTGAAAAATTATGGTGTTTTCTAATATTTTATTCATAACTTAACCTAAAATTGTGCAATTCGTTTAAATAACAATTTCTATATGACATGCAACTAACAATGATTTTCCCTTTTAATTTTTAGTCTAATATGTATAGTGGTCCTATTTTACATTGTGCTTAATTTATTTCATACCAAAATACATTACAAAAGTATTTTCTATCTGCGCTAGGATCAATGGCAGCAAAAGGCCCAAGTGTTGATTGTCAGCGTTGTGACAAAAGACTTGAAACCCATTGCAAGAACATACGCCAGACATGCCGAAGGGATGTCCCCCTGGTTCCTATATGATGTGATCCCGGGGGTTCTTGAAAAGAGAGTATTGGGATGTTCAGCAGATTTTGGGGCGCATATAGTCATTTAGTTTAGATTCGGGCTGCATTTTAAATTATATTTTAATTAATTGTTTGATCTCGTATTCAGGAAAATATGGTTTAAAAAGGATGTTTTTCAGCATTTTTCAACGCATCTGTAAAAACATTAATCCAGAACCAACTGTCCTTCTGGAACACTAACCCTAACCCTAATCGAACCTTTAACCAAAACTCTAACCCCTACCTCAACCCAACATCTCAATTTTGCTATAAGTAGTAGGTCTACTCATGGGAATCCTTCGCCATTTTATTTGTACGTAACTCGGGGGAGGGAGGGGGGTAAAAAGTTACGTACGCTTTGTACATAAGTGAAAATGGCGAAAATTATGGACGGCCCCTTATAGTGCGCTACGCACAGGCACAACGCCTAGACGTTGATCCACAAGCTTTAGCACACTTTACAAAAACTGATACCAGTGAGTGCCACATCCATTGTAAATTATGGGATGTTGGAAAGATCCAGGTTATACATTGCGTTAATTCATATCGAAGGAAAGTACACAAGCAGGTTGTTCCCAACAATCATTTGAAAATGGTGTTTTTTTTACTTGCTCTAAAGTTTATTTGTTTGTTTTGCCATCTAGGTCCAAGATTTGAGAATTGTCCCACAGACAAAGAAACAACCACATCCCCAGGACGACCATATGCCGATGTCTATTGGATCCCACCATCAGTGACAAACGGTAGCGACACCACGACAAACAATGATGTAGTGTCGAACCATGAACCTGGAGATTTATTTTACGTGGGGAAGGCTCGCGTTACCTATACTCTGTGGGAAGGATTTGAAGTAGCAGATACTTGCATATTTCACATCATAGTAAGCGGTAAGAAAGAATGGTTCTGTTCAGGCGCGCAGCCAGCATTGTCAGTCCTGGGTGCGGGGGGCAAACGGCTGTACCGTCCCTATTTTTCTCTCCCCTTCCTCCCCTCTTTCTCCCTCTCCTTCCCCTTTCCCTACTCTTTCTCCCTCTCCTCCCCTTTCTCTTCTCTTTCTCCCTCTCATGTCCCTTCTTTCTCTCGTTTCTCCCCTTCTTCTCATCCCCATTTTCCACTTCTCCGTCCCCATTTTAGGTGTGGGTGTGGGGCAATCTGCCTGGGGGAGTCTACTGGTTCTGTTCCATTCAGTACCGCTACAAGGTTATACAATCATGTGCTGGTGAAGCCAACAGGTCTCTGAGCTTATCCATTTGGGAAATAAAAAGACAACATGCATTCTAGTGAAAAACTTCGGCACATAGCGGATGGGTCCACGGGACCGTGGTCAGGTGGTGAAGCCAAAACAGGCCTGAGCTTATCCATTTGGGAGATTAAAAAGGAAACATGTTGGAAAAGCAAACATTCTAGTGAAAAAAACCTTCGGCACACAGCGGATAGGGTCAGAGACCCATTTGGGGTCCGGAAAGGATGGGGACCCTTAAACCAAAGCAAAGCCCTGATGGGGGTGACAAAGACCCAGGAAGCTTTTGGCATTGATCTTTTTCATGGGGAGGGGGAGACAAATCAATAATTAAAATGAAATAAATCGAAGCATGAAATAGACATTGGATCCAAATGTTTCAGAATTTTCAAAGTTCAAAGGCATAAATACATATAGGCTTCGCCCACTTCTTATCTGGTCATTTCCCGTCATTGTTATCCTTCGGCTGCGGAGCAGGCGACCACAAGATTCATCCATGTACAGCGATCTTTGGCAAGTGTGGCTATCTGTTCTGCTTGAATGATGCCTTCATCGTATCCCAGCACACGTTGGATAAAGGTCATAGGAGGTGCGTGGGCGTCCAGGTCTTCTTTTGCCATGAGGTGGTATGTGGACTGTGGAGAGGATACCTTCTATAGCAGGCTCTTTCTCAGGATGTGCCCTAGGAATCTCAGCTGGTGATTCCTTATACAGTTGATTAGGGGCTCAGTGTTTGTCGTATATATATATGATGGTGTTTAGACATGATCTTTCCCTTTGGTATTTATCATAATCTTGTAGCATGAGATAGCACAAACATTTTCCTTTCCATATCTTTTGATAGCATCCAGGATTCACAGCCATGTAGGTGAATGGTCACAGAGATAGTGTGGAATAGTTACTTTTGCCGAGATGGATAATTGTCAGTTTCTCCCATACGTTCCAGATTGCAAAAAAACACATGCACACCATGCTAATGATTTGCGTCTCTTAAGGTCAATTAACAGTTGTAAACTCTGCACTGTATTGGATACGCTAATTATGAGGACCTCATGAGGTTGAGATCTTGTGTTGCTGCTGTACTGGCTAGCTGCGCCTATACCCGGGGAATAGTGGATTCCAACAGAGCAGTGTCATTTAATAACAGTTTGGAAAGATTTTGGAGCGACGAGGATGTGTTTCAACGCCTGAGTCGAAATCTGATGTGCCATTCTTAAGTGAAGAGTCTACTAATACTATAAATACGAATGGCGAAAGAACATCGCCCTGAGGAACTCCAGTTGCGACATCGTAAATGTTGCCATCTGCCATTATGGCGTTGATCACTGCCTCCGGTACCCCGGTATCCCGTAATATCGCAGCACTGCGAACATGACCTTCCTGTTTATAGAATCAAAGGCTTTCTTAAAACCTATAAAATGTGACTGAAAGAGAAAGTTGGTAATCTTGGAAAGCATCCATGATCCTTCTAGAGATGTGGATCTGCTGGACAAAACTTCTCCCTGGCCAAAAACCAGCTTGTTGCTCCTTAAGATGGGGTTAATAATTATGATCTCGGATTCTGCTTAACAAGATCTTGTTGTAAACCTATAGCTGCAGTTGACAGGATAGAATTCCCCAGTAATCATGGTATTGGTCATGAGGCTAAGGTCTCCCATCCCATGCAGAGGAACGATGACGCTAGTGGTCCGGTGGTGTTAAAGTGTTGTATACTTCAGTCAAAAACCATGGATTTTGTATACCATTGCAT
The DNA here is from genome assembly GCF_039555335.1 of Amphiura filiformis. Classification (NCBI taxonomy): domain Eukaryota; kingdom Metazoa; phylum Echinodermata; class Ophiuroidea; order Amphilepidida; family Amphiuridae; genus Amphiura; species Amphiura filiformis. Next base: position 37,860,723 of record NC_092632.1, on the reverse strand, counting down.
TACCGCCATTCTGGAGTGATTCAGATGTAATTGCACTCTCAATGCATATAGCCTTGTTGTTCTTCATTTGGTGTTTAAACTTCCAGTGTCTCGTCATGTGTTGGCGAATTGACCTCGATAAGCACATTCCGAACAGCCAGTGCAGTGGAGGTATAATAGTCAGGGCGTCCAGATGGAGGTCGATCATTGCTGTTCTTGAGAAGGGAGTTCAAGTATTCCCTCCATTCTGCAAGTAGGTCCTCGCCACGCCACTTGTTGGTGGAACACCATCTCTTATTTTGACCATGTCCATTGACGATGTCTAGATTGGGGAAATCTCATTTGAGCTGGATGAAGTTTGCGTTCCATGCTCATTAGTGTCTCGTCGTTGTTGTTACTTTACTTTATACTGCTCCCTTAACCGGCCTGATCGTCGGGGCACCACTGATGACATCTTAACAATCTCTCTGCATCTGTTCCTGTCTTCCACTGCCCTCTGTGAGGTGGCAAGGTTCAGGCCAGGTCATTCTTTTATGTTGTCTTCCCATCTCTTTTTCTGTCTCCTCTTTTTCTTGAACCATTCACGGTACCCTGTAGGATTGTCTTTGCTAACGTCACCTTGGTCTGGGGCGGACATTTTAAAAATGAATTTAGAAGAGCAGCAACGACATCACTTGCATTACATTCCAGATGTTAAATCTACATCATATGCAAAATTTGAGGAAATTCGCACGAGTCCGTTTTTTTTAAGGGCCATTTGTCTATAACTGGTCTTTACATGTAGCCCTATGGAGAGAGTGCCCGTTGAGGGCGCTATAGCCCCCATTTTAGGAACAAAAATGTGATTTTTAAAAAACGGACTCGTGCGAATTGTCTAAAATTTTCAGAGTATGTAGTATGAACATGTAGAAATATAAACAAGTAGTTGCCCTACCTGCTCTTCTCCGAAAAAATAAAAAGTCCTATACCTCAATGATAATGAAACCTATGCTTTGGTCACGTGGTCTTTATATGAGATGTTGAGGATCTTCCGGAAACACCTCAGCCATCCAGTGCTTGTACTCTCCTTTCCAGATCTGCTGTAGTCTCCACGATTCGCAAGCACACTGGAAGATGGATATGGATATGGCGAGGGTGCTACTTGTTATGTAAAAACAGTGACGGTCAATAACTCCAGGGTGTGTTACATGACTGTTAGTTCCAACTCGAGCATTGAAGTCCCCCATAACCATGTGTATTGTGTGTTTACCGGTTCTAGATGATGTTTAAGGTTAATGTACAACTCATTCTTGTCTTTTGAGGAAGCACACTCTTTGCGAGCATAGACGGTCGCCACAGTAAGCTATACGATTGCCTTAAAAAGTACTAGCGACAATCCTGTTAGAAATAGTTCACGCTTTGCAGATATTTGTACATGTGCTTGCGCTTAGACATCAGTAGACCAACACCACCTTGTCTGGTCCGTAGCCTTGCTGTAGATTAACACCTAGTTTTCTATATTAGAACATAATACTGTTTTGTGGGGTTGGCATGGCAGTGATAGGCGATGTTCTTGTATGCCTATGACGTCGATTTCTGCATCAGCCCATAAATAACTGAAGAGCCAGCCTCCCCATATTGGTGCAAGGGGCGTATGTTGTATGCTGACGTATGCTGTTTGTTTGACGACTGACAGACGACACTTCTCAGAAGCTTCAGGACCAACAGTTCGTGATATCGTGCCAAGTTCCCACTGGCGCGTCATGGAGTCATAAGTTTCCGGTCACCCATGCCTTCCATAACAAATACCTTTGCTTCTTATCAAGTTACCGAAAAAATAAACAGAAAGAAATGTTTCGGACTCGTACAACTCGGCATCTTTACCAGGATATGGTCAAAATATATTCTCTTTCTTCTTTTACCGTATTTAATTACAGATATAGAGCCACCACTTTTCCAAAACTGTCCATCTGACATCATCACCAGTCTTTCCGATCCCTCACATACCTACAGCGATCCGATTGAATGGATTGAGCCGACCGTAAGCGACAATGCTGATGCTTTTCCGTTTATCTCGGTGAACTATCGTCCAGGATTGTCCGTGTCACGGGGTGTATGGAGAGTTATCTATATAGCCCAAGACGACGCAGGAAATGAGAGCAACTGCACATTTGCCGTGTATGTTATAGGTGAGTACATTTTATCGTAATATCAAGCAAATAAGCCGCGTAGCATGGACTCAAGTAACAATAACAACAATCTTATTCGTAATAATTAGAATCCATCATCAAACTTGGATAATTCTATACCTTCATTTTAGCCCACGTTAGCCCACTCTTCAAATTCATCCTTTGATCTTTCTAAGTCGGAAACGATAAGTGGGAGGTGGGTCAAACTAGTCTGGCTGCCAGTGGGTATGGCGTTGTTTTGGTGTCCATAGTTTTGTTTTTGATGGATATTGCTTCTCAAGACCACCAACCTCAAAAATAAGTTTACTGGACCTCTGTCAGCATTGAGCATTTTGAGATATGGCGGGTCAAAGTTCATACAGAGGTCAAAATTCTAACTGCTCAAATGCTGTTGAAAATGTCTCCAAATTATTCCTCTTGTCATGCCGATCCAGAAAAAGTATACCTTTACCTAGCTGTGACATTCCCTTCTGGAGTTCAAAGGTTCAAAGGTCAAAGGTCACCATTTGACCTCCAAAGGGGTTAAAACCTGAAAAATACTCGGATTTTTATGAACACATCAAAAGTGTAACTTTTTACCCTTTTACTTTTACCTTCAAATTTTTTTGATCCCCCTATTAAGGACTGAATAATTTTTGATCCCCCTTTTTAGGAGCCAAAATATTTTCCAACCCCACCAAATTATTTATGAACACTCACTTATGTCTTCTTATAATTGCAGGTGGAGCAATTAAGGGCTGTCCAAATAATTTAAACATCACAACAGATCCTGGCTCAAACGTTGGTACAGCCCAGTGGACTCAACCAGTAGCTCATTTACCCCATGATGACTGGCAGTTTCTATGGACACATGAACCTGGCCAGAAGTTTTCCATCGGTGAAACACGTGTCGAGTATAGCTTTCTTGATCCGAATGGTACAGAAATGGAAAATTGCACCTTTGTTATTCAGGTCGAAGGTAAGAAGTTATTGTTGTTACTTCTGTTGTTGTTGTTTTATTCACAGATCCTCACAATATTTTCGTTCTGCGGTTGGTGTGTTTTTGTATCCGTATCCTTCAAATCGCAATTCTAAACTTTTTGACTTGTTGATATCTCAAATTATGAAAGTCCAAAGTCTTTATCAAGTGTTTTTACTTGTCCATGCACTGATGAGTAAAAAAAAATCCCTACCCAGCTCAAAATAAGAAATAAACAAAATATCTCCGACTTCGGCGGCGGTGGCGTCAAAAGAAATTGAATGTATATTTGGTAAGCATATATCTTTGAAACCGATACAGCCTATATAGTGAATTGTTCTGATGTGCATGATGAAATAAATACCACTACTATTACTAATACTGTATCATTTTCAGACAAGGAACCCCCTGTGTTCATCTACTGTCCCGATTCAATCACTCAGCCTGTCGACTCGGGCTATGATGCTGCAAGTGTCATGTGGGATGTCCCTACGACAACCGATAACACAGGAGAGATGGTGACATTGATTTCATGGGAAAACCCCGGAGATATATTCCCTTTAGGAGTCACTGTGGTAGAGTATACCGCAACAGATGTGTATAGTAACCAGCAGAACTGTAGATTCAGTATTACCATTGAAGGTAAGAAAAATATGAAATGAATTCATTGGTTAAGGGGAGTTCTAACAATCTCCGGCCTGAAACACCACAGGCCGGGTAATATTCCAGTGGATGTGACAAAGTAATTGTCTTCGGACCTTTTTCGACTTACTTTTTTTAATGTCTGAACTATGCAAGGCATTAACAGCTGCTGTCGGTGTGATAGCGCTGATGGGTTGGCGCAAAGATAGTTGTTAACCTCCCGTTTGAAGTTCAGCCGATTCTGGTTAGAGGTAATTTGACCAGGTAGCGCATTCCAGGTGAGCTGAGGATGGAAGGAATGACCTCTGGTGGCTGACCAGGTTGGATCTTAAGATTTTGACAGCTTGGTCGTGGGATCTGACAGAATGCCACAGACGAGGATCAATAATCATACGATCTGGTAACAGATGTTGAAGGAGTTCTGGAGCTACGTCATAGAACATTCTTTACTTTCCTCCCTATTGTCACCTATGGAACAGAATGAGACCAAACCAAAGTGAGCTTGAAGTATGCAATGGTATGTGTCTTTGGTCTATCAATGGTATTACTATTAGACTAATGGGCAAGATAAGGAGATCCGGCGCAGGTCGAACGTAACAAAGTCTTTTCTGGAAGAAGAAGCCCAACGACAGATTAAAAGGTTTAGTCATGTTGTCCGTACGTCCGACCATCGTCTCGATTTCCAAGTCGCCGCATACAGCCCTACATTCAAACAATCCCTGACCTGAAACACCAAAGGCCGTGTAATAATCCAGTAGCTGTGACAAAGTAATTGTTTCGGGACATTTTTCGACTTTCTTGGTTTACGTTCATAAGCCGGTGTGGCCCTTCGGTTTCCTCCGAGTCATCTTCCTCCATTTTTAGTGTGGATTGGGCCTTCTGTTTAGCATCCTGTGGCGGCATCTCTATATTGTGACGACCTGGTAGCATATAGAGGCAGTGAAGTAATTCTGGTAGGCTTGGAGAATGCGATGTAGACGGTGGTTGGACGTACGGACAACATAGCCAAACCATAATTTTTCATCTGTCGTTGGGCTGCTACTTCCAAATAGGCTTTGTTACGTTACGTTGTTTACGTTACTTTGTTACGTTCGACCTGCGCCGGATCTCCTTATCTTGTCCATTAGCCTAATAGTAATACCATTGATAGACCAAAGACACATATATACTTCAAGCTCAATTTGGTTTGGTCTAATTTGCGCAAAGTCCAAGATTCTGTTCCTTAGACAATAGGGAGGATAAGGGTTATATAATATTCTCATTTAGAGTGACCTTGAGATGTCAATGCGATAGGTTGTTAGAAGGTTTGACTCATGGTAACATGCAGTCCAAGGTTGGTATTTCCCCAGTTTCAGATTGGTAGATGAAGGTAATGGATGGAATTGTTGCTGAATAAAAGAACATCTGGTGACCAGATAGCGGAGCTTCTTCCACGAATTCTGATGGCGGGATTACATTATATCCGTTCGCATATCCATTATACCGAATAGCATACAACGTATCTTCCGAAGATCTTTCAGCAAGCTCAGATATTGGAATTGGAGATGCATTTTCTGTGCTCTTTCGGGCGCATATCTGTATTTCATATAAAAATAATTATATAATTTCCAATAATTTTCATAAGGTTAACTATTTTATTATCCTCTCCTAGATACTGAAGACCCGACTTTTGTCGATTGCCCATCTTCGATCGCCGTCTCAGCAAACGACGGGGAAGACAGTGCTGCGGTAGTGTGGAGGGAACCAAGTGCGACAGATAATGCCGATAAACCAAATGTGACGTCCAATTATTATTCTGGGGACGTATTCCAATCTGGAATCACTACAGTGACGTATATAGCAATGGATGATGCTGGGAACACGGATGTTTGTGAATTCAGTGTCACTGTTTTGGGTAAGAGTCATGATATCAATTGTGCAATCTTCTAGTATTTTATTTAGTAAACGTTGCAACTAAAGAAAAAAAAAAAAAATATTGAAAAGATTTACCGTATCCCAATCATTTCATATGGCAGCTTGGGATATAAATGGGATTGTATATGTACTTGTGGAACTTTTAGAATTATCCTTGTACTTAGGCCTATAGTTAGGACTTTCTATAAGATCCATTAATAGTGTTAACAAAAAGCACGATCTGATAGCGACTATACGTTGGTTCACTTAAAATTTGGAAGCTGTCTGATTTACACCTTCATTTAACGCATGCTGCAATAATAATCTTTTCTCTCTCTTTTTTATTCTCATTTGTATTTGCAAATCTGATTTAGTTGATTACATAAATACCATAATTAGATTGTCACATTACTGTCTTATTTTCTGTTTGTTTTATTTATATGATAAACATTTTGACTTCTAAGTATATGTGTTATGTTATTATACCTCATAGGATTCCCATTCGATGAATTTTCCCGAACCGGCGGTTTTCTGCTATCAGGTCATGATGACGTACATCTGTCCGGTTTGAGTATATTTGAATGTCTTGTTGCGTGTGTTGAGGAGAAAACTTTTGTTTGTCATTCGGTTGATTATAATGCGATTGGGGAGTGCAGATTGAGTAGTACTAAAGTTGGAGCCGGAGGGGATGCTACGCTTGTGCTGAATCATGCATTTGATTATTATGAAAGATTGATAGGTAAGTTTTGCTCTCTTCTTTCTCCTCATCGTCAACCATCCTTCTCCTCCTCATCGTCCTTCTACTCCTTATATCCTTGTTCTTCTCTTCTTCACCAGTTTTCTTCTTCTTCTTCTTCTCTTTTTTATGCGCTCGAAGGACTTTCTTCGTCTATCCATGAAATTTCAAACAATGAATGGTTCTACTATAGAAATACTCTTTACCATATCGCATGGGCCATCTACAAGCATTTGTTTGTTTGACGAAGAGACGAAAAGTAGACATCATCATAAAAGAAAACCCATTATTTTGAGTTTGAGCAACAATTTTACTAACATGCGGCTTTACAAACATGTAGGATTTGTAAGACCAATCTATTATAATGTTTTTGTGGGGGGTGTCTGCCCTTCGTCTCTTTAAAAAAAACACCTCATTTAGAGGAATATGCTTGTCGATGGAATTATACGGTATGATATCTGTATGACACAGGGGAATATTTTGGCATGGATTTGGACAGAATTTGACCAGTGTTGAATTTGTACATTAAATTTGACCTTGAAGTTCTCAGTTTTTCAAGAATTACAATTTTACGCAAACCCGAATCTTATTTTGTACTACACATTGACGCAGCTTGGGGAAAGGGATGTCACGTGCGCCAATTATTTAGCATCAATTCTGTGCCCTTTCCAAACGGTGAAAGTCACAATTTTGCGGGCTTTGCGCGCATTTCAACATATATAGTCATTTGACAGATCGAAATTCAACTTTTAGATTTATAACTAATTAGTGGTATTTATGCAAATTTTTATACTCTATTCAGAAATGTGGGTGGGGTACTCCGGGCGCCACAACCCCTAACTACGCCACCCAAAGAACAATAATCAGCGAAAAATCTTTTTCTGTGGTTGCTATTTTGACCAACTTTTTGAACTGTTGACATATTTTTCCCCCAGATTACACAGTCCCTGTCATTACTGGATGCCCACGTGACATCATACGACCGTCTGAACCGGGCAAATCATTTGCAGCAATATCATGGCTACCTCCCACTGCATCGGATAGTTCAGATGTAAAATTGATATCCAATCACGAGCCTGGGGAGAAGTTTACCATCGGCGATACTGACATTGTGTACACTGCCATCGATGAACGGAACAATGCAATATCATGCATATTTACAGTTACGATACAAGGTAAATGCCTATTTTAATTAAAAAATTATTGAAATCAATTAAAGGAATTTGCTTACGATTCAAAAGAAAAAATTGTCAGGACATATTATTAATTCTAAAAAATTAGTTTGTGTTTTATGGGAAGATGTAATGTAAGTTTTCAATTCCATTAGCCTTTTGCATCATTATAAACTGATTGCATTGCAAGCTAATAAGTTTGGAATTTCAAAGGAACAAAAAAGTAACACTGAGTCCTTTGAAATTACATTGATAATGAAAGACTATGGCAGGTACAAATCTTCATGCAATTTGCTGTGGTTTTCTTATTGACGAACCAACATAACTGTATCACCCATTTGTACCAACTATAGAGGGCGGTATTATCGATTGTTTTATTCTTGTTAAATTTGCCATGGTTTGCAAATCGTGTTATTAGACACGTCACGGGCATTTCATAGCAATCTGATATTATTATATAGTCGACAGTTATATGCGGTAATAGGGCATACTGCTATATTATACTATTATTATACTGTACACCATCTGAACATTTTTATATTACTTTTATGTTACTTTATCCTTCAGATCTAGAATATCCCCAACTAAATGACTGTCCATCCAGCACTATTTCCCGTTTATCGAACGGACCAGTAGATGTGGAAGCATCGTGGCCAGAACCAACAGCAACAGATAATTCCAATGTTGTCAACGTTGTCAGTAACCACAAACCGGGAGACCTCTTTCCTCCTGGACGATCTGTGGTGAGGTACACAGCCACTGACCCATCTGGAAACCAGGTGCAATGCTCTTTTGAAGTCATATCGGAATCACTGTCTAGTAGGTTTTTCGGCTTTTGTTTTCGTTTTTCTTATCATTGTTTCAGTTAATTGTTTACTACATCACAAAGCATGGTTATGTCCATCAAAACATTCATTAACACTAACCATTTCAGAAAGTTTTCTTTTACTTAGTTCGCTTCTCGAATTTAAATCATAATTCTGAGTTTATGTTATCTTGTCAAAGAATTTTTGTTTGGTATTATGTTAAGGGCTTATAATAATTATATTGGCGCATATTACAAGAAAATAATATAAAATATAACACACATTATATTTCAATATAGAGTGGAATAATCCAGCACCAGGAGTTTGCGGGGGAGGGTTCATGGGGCAAAGTGAATTTCATGGGGGACAAAATAAACCAATTTTGAGTAGAATTGCCGCAAAAAGTGGAAATGTTCGTAATTTTATTGAGTGGGGAAAAAGCGCTGCCCCTGAGTCATGTGCAAAATAATGTTTACAATATCTTGACACAGCATTCAATAGTTATCACATTGTGTTTTTTTTTCTTCTTCAGATTCTCACCGGTTGCTTTTGTCCATGGTGCTGTTAAATTTTGCATTTTCTGATGCTTTGCAAGATCGCAGGACAGACCAATTTAAAGCATTGTCAGACGCTCTAGATAACACGGTATGTATTATGATAAGGATAATGAACTGAGTGCAATGCATTCGTCAAGATAATCGCACGCGCCGTGGAGTTATTGCATTTAGCTCGAGAGCCGATAGGCTCAAGAGCTAAATGCAATAACTCCATGGCAAGTGCAATTATCTTGACGAATGCATTTGCACGAGTACATTATCCGTCATACACTTTGAGTGTAGGCCTATTAAAACAATAGGCAATACTAATTGCTGCATTCATTATATTAGTTTTAATATTAGGGAAAATATCTTACATTTTAAAAACACCGTCAGGACATTGACCAGCTACGTAGCATTTAACTGGTAAAGAAAATCAATCCCTGTATAAGTTAGCTATCAATGGTATCGATTGCGCCATACGTCATACTTTAGTAACTTATTCACGCATGGTTTGTAACCAATTGACTTTATGTTGTGATCATTTAATATCGTGGTTTCGAACACAGAGAGCACTGAACCAGTTCACCTGGAAACGATCGATTTAGATGTCCGACTAGTACTACGGTGAATATCAACTGGACTTTATAGCTCTATAATTTGAACTTTAAAATCTACTTATATTAAAACACACGACATTGGGATTTAACAATTTGTTCAGTATTATCATAGGCCTTCAAACACATGTGTTTGAAGGCCTATGGTATTATAAAAGCATGATCATGATATTATGCGCTAGTGTGTGTTTCCTGGCCCGGCTATGTTATTTTAGATATAGGCCTACATGTATTTCATTTGTAAAATGCTGAATATTTTGCAATGGTGTCATCTCGATTATTCTCATTTGATGTTTGATTTATTTGAGATCATTAATCATAATTTATGACAATGATATTTGCATTGCACATTGCAACCGTTTGTAACTATACCATTTTAACACCACAGAATGTATATTCGTACTTTTTTGATGGTATATATATCGAACAGACAATTATATAGTTATGTGACCTCTGTGTCGAAAGCTTCACCTAACTCTACTATATGGTTATGTGAAAGTAGTATTTCTAGTATTTGAGCGTGCACGTATTATCTAGAATCTATTGTTTAGCGTGCAGGTTTTAGATAATGCATTGTTTAGCGTGCAGGTTTATATAATTTGGGCTGTGAAGGGTAGTTCGCGAAAATAATGCACGGGAGAAGAATACATAACGATGAATAGAAACGGGCACTAGAAGTGTATGCTTAAGTAAAACACAAAACAATTAATTATGGGCGTCATCATAAAAGCTTTGATGGGATGTTTTACAAAATTCCCGTCGTAAGTTTCTTGTAAGAGAAACCGCTTTGCTTTAGCTTTTACTCAGTCATTTCCGAGGAGACGGGCTCTTAGTATTTTGATGGTTATCTAGGAACTTACAAACCAGGAAGAATATAAAAATCGTTGTCACACCAACAATTTTCTTGGTTTGTCGGTCTTCGTCCATTCTCCAGTACAATCTTTAATTGAAACAGCATTTTCAATAAACTTCCCTTTCCCATCCCCAATGGGCCTGCTCATACAAGTAAAGATGACTATGATCATAGATCGTTAAAAATGTTTGATTTATTTATTTTTGATGATCTATGATAACATTCCAGCATTTTTCAAATGTCATTGACATAACTATTTTTCTGTTTGATAGATTAACAACGTTCTCAACAATGATGTGATTTATCAAGGAGCTGTTACGACTGGATTCAGGTATTTTTTCCTAGGATGTCTGTACTATATATATATATGAACCATAAAGCGCGCTTCAGACTCCGAGTATTGTACGTACAATATTGTATGTACAATATGTACGTTCCCGGGTGTACGTTATTTAATCTATTGCCATTCTATTTCCAGTAATGTTTAAGTTCTAACGAATGTTTGATGACGAAAAATCGATAATATGTTACATACAATATCTAGCAGAAATATATTATCGATTTTACGTCATCAAACATTCGTTAGAACTTAAACAGTACTGGAAATAGAATGGCAATAGATTAAATAACGTACATATTGTACATACAATATTGTACGTACAATAAAAAGTCTGTATACTGCTTAATGGAATTATAACAACTGATTCGTTTTCTAATGTGTTGATTGTTTGTTAATAAGTGTATATAAATGACCTCGGATATTTTGTGTTTGTTTGCCAAAATTCAGTCCTAAATGCTGACCTTGAAAATTCTTCCAAAATAAGCACTTTTTTCTGAATTATAATTCACATAGGCAGTTATAGTATCGTGATTATGTGTAGGGTATTGGGGTGGGGTGGTGGGTGTTATCCGTGGGGGGAGGGGTTGTTATTTGTGGAAGTGTGTGTGGCGTGTCTTGTAGATGAAAGTGCGTTATCACTGTATACTTTGTATATATTGCGGTCCGGTGTTAAAGGCATTTTCAGTGATTTGCTCATCCAGAGGTTCGTAAAAATCATCGAAATTCTGATTTTGGCACCTTTTTAGTGCCATGTATGCGCTAACATGAAAATAAGACATTTTACATGAATTGAACGGGGCTTCAACGTTTCTTATTTGTCAATATTGTTGTTTTCCTGTTTAAGCAATTTGCACACAACTTAAATTTTTAATCTTTCGCTGGGATCACTGAATGGACTTTGAAGACATAATCCATACAAACGTAGACTTTCCAAGTAACGGTTTGTCGTGGTCTGTAAATTTTGAAATAATGTCTGAATGAATGTTCATGTTCTAATATAATATGCGTGTTTAAATCAGCCGAGGCAAATTTAAATCATCTTTCGAATGAATATATTACTCCTCTAATAGTAATACTCCGTTCTCTTTGAATGAACTTTGCCTCCTATATCCGAGTAACCATGGTAACTGGGAGCATGTCATTATGCAAACGCTCAAATAATAAACATTAAAATACACTAACTTTATCTTTGTTTATTCGATATTATAGACTTGGCGATGGCGGTGGTGTTGTAGCAGATGTTAGTCTTGCTTTCACTGAAGAACTTAGCGCTGACGGCAGACGACAGTATTTGTTTGTTGTCTTGGAAGCGTGGGAGGAAGATGCCTTTAAAGTGAATATCCAGGAGATCATTGTTCAAAATCAAGACGGTAAGCGGAACTTATAATTTAGCAGCACTCTAAATTTTTGGATGCCTGATAACACCATTTTTTTTATAACAGTTCTTGAACACCATAATATGTTCCACTATTGAACACTAGTGTTCCAAATATGAATGGCAGTGTTGAAGGTGGTGTTCTATGTTTGAACATCCAGTATTCAACTTAGAACACCACCTTGAACACTGCCGCTCATATTTGGAACACCAGTGTTCTAAAATTTTAGAGTGAAGCAGTAACGTCAATATCCTCCAGTGTCTTAAAAGTTTTATATCGTTACACTTTAATGAGCATTTTGTCAAAGAAATCAACATTCCAAAAAAGGGTGTATAATTGCATTTCATTGATGGGTACAAATTTATTCTGCGCATTTTGATACATTTGTCCCTTCCCGGCCTTACGTTTCGAAGAGTGCGAAACATTAAGGCCTATAAACATAATAAAAAATATTACGGTGTGTCATTTGCAAGTTATAACAGCGAGCACTTAACTGATATCTTGCTGATAAGGTACTTCCCTGAAGTAGACACCACATGCATATCAGTCACAGATTTTGTTGCCAAACAATAAGTAAGATGGTTAGGTCACCTGGTGCGAGTGGACCCTATTATAATATATATTTGAAGAATGGGGTGGTTTTGCAGAACTCCTACATGTACTAGTCAACCTACAGGCTACAGCAAGTATAGGCCTACCTCCAATAGCCACCCGAACTAGGGCAAGAGGAAGATCTAGAAAGTGGCGATATCATCTTCCTGATATCCTTATACCTGATCTTTATTGGGGTCCCACTTGGAGTGTTTAGTAGTCGTATGGGGAGTCGTTGGCCTCAGGCCTGCCGGCCCTGCGACCTTGATGTTTTTGTTAATACTGAAAACATCAAGGCCGCAGGGCCGGCAGGCCCGGGGCCGGATATGCCGTAAAAACATGTTATTGAATTTTGCATTAACGTTCATTATTATTTTGATTGTTAGGGTCCAATTCTACAGTAGATGCCTGTCTGACTCTCCCGTGTCCATCTGACATGACCTGTATAGCTTCTGGACTTGTCTGCTCATCCTATTGTAACGACAATATTGGTTTCTGTATGAACAAAGGCTCGTGTGTACGACATGAAGGACATGATCTAATATCGTGTTTGTAAGTTTCATTAAAAAGATTTTACTTTAATGTACCGTATTCAATTTTACATAACCCTCTTAGCAAACACAACTTTGTTTTTAAAACATTTTAAAACTGGTAATATTTTTGGGATTTGGTTTTAGTCAAAATGTTTTTATAACATTTGTATAAAAGCACATTACAACGACGTTTTTAAAAATGTTGTCAAACTGTTATTGGAATATGTTTTTTGAAACATTTTTGCACAATATTTTTTTCAACACTTTAATAGCATAATACCGTATAAGAATGTTTTGCAGTAAGTTTTTAATTTTTTTTGCAGGTGTGTAGATGACAACTTCTATGGAAGACGATGTGAAAAATTCGAACTATTTAATGGTAAGTATCTTTCTTTGTGTCGTTACCTTGGTAATAATAATGCTACCGAAATCGTCTAATTTTTCTTTGCTTAATATTTACATTTCCATTTTCATTGTGTCCTTTCATAATTTCAACAACTAGAAAGAGCAATATTGAATCACGGATGAGGTCCTATGGGTGAATCATCTGAATACGACATTATGTCAAATTGCTCTGTTAATTCTTGCATGTTAAACATTTTCTCCAAACATTAATAAAATTGAAAACATGCATTGCAAAATATTTGTAAGCCTCTTTCTCTGTTTATTTGTGAACACTTTTTATAACCTTTTTATACTAGAGTCGACATTTTAACGTTTTCTGGTAACCTTTGTGAGCCCTTTAAAAAACGCTACCAAGAAAACAAAGGACGTATGATGTCACTTCAAAATGTTTTTAAGCGGTGGCCAAACAAGGATTTTATTCTGCAAGAAAAATTGGGAGCAAGACATTTTTAGAGGGGACAGTCGTAAAATGTGTCTAATATTGGTAATTTTGTGCATAAAAGTTGACAATTTTCACCGCCGCTGATGGTTTTTAAGAACCAAAATAAAGATCACTGACAACATGAGTTATTGTGTGGCTTTTTACCAACATTTATACAGATTCGAAAGTGTACGCAGTAGTGGCTGCAGGGATATGGTTTGTGGTAATGACTGCCCTGATTGGAATAGGTCTGAAGGTGGCATCTCAAAGGAAAAACAACAAACTTGCAGAGTCTAGGTATAAAGAAATGTACCATTAAAAGAATAAATAAATAGATAAATTATTAATTAATTAATTAATTGATTAATTAACTAATTAAATGAAGCTCATTGCAGCAAACACCATGTTGATATAAAAGCACAAAATAGTGTGAAACAAGGTCAAAATTGATTCAATGTTGGCAGCAAAATAAATTGTTTAATTTATTCATCCTTTTTTGAGGAATGCTGTTTGTAGGTCTATAATGTTGATTTTGGTACTAAATACTCATATTTCCCTCAATTCAATTCAATAATTAATAATCAATTAAAAAACAATAATAAACAGCGCATAAATCATCATGTGATCCCATCCCACATATTGCCAAATATCAACTAAGTGTGAACCGTCCGCACTCGAATCACATTGTATTGTTATCTTGCGTCTGAGGAAGATCATAGTAAAACGGGTACCTTTTCAATGTATAGCTCTTTCTGTTAACTTTTGGTATCAAATTGTGACACTTTTTAAAGTTTTTAAAGTTTGATTCATGTATTACTTTTTGTTCAGTTTTTAATGGAAAAAATGTTCGCTTCACTTGAAAATGGAATGAATTTAAACATATAGTTTAAGTGCAAACACATTGTTCATGCTATTTCATAAACTTTCTCTAAACTACCGTCTGTGTATTTCCAGAAAGGGAAGCACGTATGCACCAAAAAGTCAAGTGAACTACGGGTTTCAACCAGAAGCAGATGGAACCATATCATACCACCCAGTTAACACGGATAATAGTAGGAAGACTAGTAGTGTCACAACTACCAAGGAACTGATGACGTCTAGTGATGAGTGTAATTCAAGCCAACAGTCTGGTTCTTCTCGATCTCGTCCAAACAAAACTACAGAAAGATGGGAGATGTCGGATATGAACCCATCAGACAAAAGCTCCTTGATTGTTCCTCAAAGAGAAAGCAGACAAGGGTCGCAACCTCGCCCAAATGATATCACTGAAACGTCTCTTTCATCTGTTAAATCTGAATCTGAATCTGCTTGGCAACTACCGAATGACAGTTTTGAATTGACAGCATTAAACACAAACGAAACGGACGATATTGTTGAGTTACAAAGAGAACCACACGAGAGTTCTCAGGCGGTATCCGGGAGTCTCAATTCAGCGTGTTGTTTCTTGGATGAAGTCATCGTCTCTGGTGAAAGAAAACTGGCAAGCGCTGAGACAAAGTCCTTGATCACAAACAATAGGAGAACAATAATTCAAAATGCGATATTAAAAAGAGCAAAGGAAATTAAAGCAGCAAGAGAAATTGCTGAGAACGACGCTGGGGTACAACCAATGGCAGGAAAGAATGATAGTAAACTCAGAAGAAAAAAGCAAAAAAGTCGCAAAAATTCCAGCTCCAACAATGCGTCCAACAACAATTCCGTTTTTACGGTCACCGCTATATCAAGTGTTGATGGCAACTTTATCATGATGAAAAAACCAGCTGGGACTGTAGAAATACACGCAACTGAAAATGCTTGATTGGTGACGGTCATTTGTTATGTAAATAATAATTATATAATATAGTGGTTTATATTTACGTAATATTATTTTTTTTAATCCTTTGCGTTCATCAAAGGGAAAACAACCAAAATTTTATGTTTCAGATTGTGGGTGTAAACTGTTGCATGGTAGGCTATGCTTGCATCGTGCAAAATATCTCTTCGATTCACGGTTATAAAAGCTCATGAAAAATATTATGGTCTTGTAAAATTAAATAAAGGATATAATGATATATATTCATATACGTAGCGGTAAACGTAAATAGAAAGCAAATTTATACTTCTATATATGCTACTCAAATTTGGTACACTCACCGGAGCGCTTTCACCGGGTCAACCGGCGTCTTCATCGGATGTTATTGCTAGTGAAGATTTGTTGCTGCTATAGTGATGTTGTTGAGATACCTCCTTCAATGACGTCACAGATGTAGATGACGTCAAAGAAGAAGACGGTGTCTCAACAACATCACAAGCAACAATAAATCTTCAGAGCAATAACATCCGCTGAAAACGCCGGTTGACCTGGTGAAAGCGCTCCGGTGAATGTACCAAATTTGAGTAGGCGTAAAAAATTTGCTTTCTAAACAGAGGATATTTGTACCTTTTTATATGGGTGTATTATGGCATATTAGGAACCACGTAATATTGTATGGTAAAAAACAATAATCGACGACTCGAGAAAAGAATAAGATTATCATTGGTATTGGTATCTTTCCCTTTATTAGACTGGTGTGGTAATGATAATTCGTTCCTGGATATTCGTCTTTTGTAATCACTTATCTGAATTATGATTATGATTATGAAATGGTCTCAGCCTACATTAGCCTATCTTGCTTCTTTACTCAGCAACCAAAAGGCCAAGAAGGTATGACCCCCCCCACCTCAAGTGGTGTCACATGAAAGAGAAAAAAATGTAATAAAAATATTTTGCCACCCGGGGTGACACTCTTTATAAGACCCGGGTCAATATTCATATGGGTCCGTTTTATATCTTGAAATGCCAAGAAGGTATGGCCCCGAGTGGTGTCAAATGAAAGAAAAAAGTAAAACATATAATACAAATAATTTCCACGGCGGGGGTGACACTCCTAATATTCACATCTTGAGTTATTTTCCTATTTCGAAATGTTAAGAAGTTATGACCCACGAATTGTGTCAAATGAAAGGGGAAAAAAGTAAAAAATATGTTATTATTGTTATTATTATATAGATATACATGTTAACAACTCCATTTTCCATCAGTTACATGTTGCCATGTTTTCAACTGAAATAAACTAAACATAAAAACTCCTAGTGTGTAAATGGTCTTTATTATATTATACAAATATTGACCGCAATGAGGGACATGGGTAAAATAATACGTAGGCCTACAAGGTGATCTCAAAAACAAGCTATGACCCGAGGCGCAGCCGAGGGTCATAGCATGGTTTTGAGATCTGTAATTTTAACCATGTACCGAATAAAGCAGTTAAATATTAGTTTTATATACCGAATGGATGTATGTTGCGATTGCGCATGCATAGACTCAAACCGGTCCATACATGTAGTTCGTTTCCATGACCGGTCCATAGTTCATTTTGAGGGCATAGCTAATTCAATGACCACAGTTTTAACCAATCAGATTACAGGAATATATAATCTAAAATATATCACCATAATTGTCCACTTTTGCAGTTAGAAAGTGACTATTTTCGAGTTCATCCATTATGACTAACAATTGAATCCATCGCGTTACCCTCTCCCTTCCTCTAAATTAGCTTCCCTTCTAAAGAGGCCACGTCGGTATATCTCTAATTAAGTTTGCGTGCAAAAAGTTTCGATAATTTGACCTTTCGTATAAGATAGAGATTTTTCCCCCAAACACCAAAAAAATTGAGGTTTTTTTTGGCAAAAAACGTATATCTTCAATATGAAAGGTCAAAATTTTTAATTGATCGTCGGCTTTTCCTCCCAGCTGCATACACTTTAAGTAAATATCATAGGTAATGGGGATACGCATCCTGCACAAGAACAACTAAACACAATGGGGAAGGATTGCTCGCTATCAACATTGATGAGTGTAGTATATGTAGAAATAAGGATCAAGAATATGCCGGGGCTCCAAGAGATGAAAATAGTATAGAATATACTATAGTATAGAATTGCAGATGTTTACCTTGACTAGTGTAGTATGAAGAAATAAGGATCAAGGATGTGACGAGCTCAAATAAAGAGATGAAGATCAAGGATGGACCTGGGCTATAGTATAGAATTGCAGATGTTAACATTGATACGGTAGTGTAATATGAAGAAACAAGGATCAAGGATGTGACGGGGCTCAAATAAAGAGATGAAGATCGATCAAGGGTATGTAACTGAGCTATATACAGTATGTTATTTTGTGTAAAAACAGACTAAATAAAGGGAGATAATAATGAATTTTAGGACGATTTTCATTTCTGATGAAATTTAATGTTCGAGTTTGTCGGTAGAAACAGTGACTTTATCCTCTGTTCGGATCAGAACTGTCCTTTCAACAGAACTGCAGCAACTATCACAATACACCACGCACATGCACAGAACTCTACTTACCCTCCACACAACAATACAATACGAACGAACACACGGTATCAATAGACATACATGGAGTTATGTAATCAACAGCCACACACACGCCCCCACACACCCCCACAAACAGTCATAGCAAAGTCAACTTTCCAGTTTGTGTATGACCTCACAGAACAGCCCATATCAATAGCTTGTACCGCCTCATAAACACAAGCAAACCTACCCCTACTTTCCATTTTACTGCACACCAAACTACTCACCCCTGCTGACACACCCCATACACCTGAGTAAATGTTCACAAACACGCCCACTTGATACCCAGTTCTGTAACCGTGATAGCAAAGTAAACTTACCTGTCTTTGGATGTACTCACAGAACTGCAAAACAACGGAACTATAGGACGTATCCCAATACAGTATGAACCCACCCCCACACACAAAACCAGTCATATCAAAGTCAACTTTCCTGTTTTTGTATAACCTCACAGAACAGACCTTATCAATATAACACAAACAAGCCTACCCCACCATCTAAACTCCTCAACGAAAGTTTGGAAAGTTTTTTCAAGCATCTGTATCTCCAATTATTTGTGACATATTCATATCGTGTTGCATATCACTGGATAGCTACAATACTCCCTTTACAATGACACCCCATTTGAAACAACAACATTTTTCACGGCTGAGTACACGCCTTGTGAATGTAGTGGGGTCTCAAACAGAATTTGCCAAACTGACCATTATTCTGTGCTCAAACAAAGCTAGCCACTAACCTCAATAGCGGGTGGAAAAACCACAGGCAGCCACAATAGTCAGGCACCTTCTCCTCATGCTGCTCACCGACCTGGTTACACGTTACTGTGGGATGGAATTCCATTCTTCCACAAGGATTCGTCGCAGGTCATTCAATGTGGTTGCCTATGGGCTTCTTTGGCACGCACAGCACGATCAAGCTGGTCCCACAAGTGTTCAATCGGATTGAGGTCTGGCCCCCGGGTCTGGCCTGATGGCAGGTCATTTTGACTCTACTCCCATATTCTGTAGGTAGTCGTTGACTACCGTGGCTATGTGGGGCGAGCGGTGTCATCTTGGAGGATTGCATTAGGTCCCAGATTGTGAAGTTATGGGATTGCAGCTTGCTGCACAGAATAATGGTCAATTTGGCAAATTCATTTGAGACCCCACTACAATCACAAGGCATGTACTCAGCCGTAAAAAATGTTATTGTTTCAAATGGGGTGTCATTGTAAAGGGAGTATTGTAGCTATCCAGTGATATGCAACACGATATGAATATGTCACAAATAATTGGGGATACAGATGCTTGAAAAAACTTTCCAAACTTTTGTTGAGGAGTTTATATATAACCACCAAACTACTCACCCCTATACTTTACATACCCCATACATCTAAGTACGAAGTACACCAACGTGCACAGTTGATACCCAGTTCTCTTTACATAAAGAGGCAACCGTGAAAGCAAAGTAGACTTACCTGTCTTTCAGCACGCAGCACACACCCACCGTACCGTAGACTACAGTAGACTACCAGATAAAAACTCGGCTGGCGCCCTCACATTTATTCTCCCACCTAACGCCATCACATTTGCTTTTGCATATACTACTATCCGGAAACTACACGTATAAATTCGGGTATTTTTGACATAAAAAAAGACATTTTACTGTCCTTTGCAAAGTAAAATCATTTTGTGTAACATACCTTTACTTCTTGACATATAACCCTTAAGGGCTGGGGTATGAACGTTTGGACAGTATTTATTTTGGGACATTAGAGCACATCAGACATATCGAATTGCATTCTGAATACGAAGAATGTCATTCTGATATCAAATAATTTTGATTTTTTGAAATTCGCAACTTAATACACATTTTATGGCAAATCATTAAAAATTGATATTTTTGATATTAAACAGTACTTGAAGTAAACTTTATAAATCTGATGATTTATACTTAAGGGTAGACGAGGTATTGTTGGTCGAAGCAACCTAAAAATCGATTTTCATTATCTAGATCAATATATTATTGAAAATTAACACCTTATGTTTTGCAAAAGTTCATTCTACAAGTCGTATACTTTGCAAACTTGCTTAATTTATTGTTGTTAATGAGTTATGTACGTTTTACAAAAGTGTTGTTGTTTCAGCCCTCTTTACAACGTAACTCAAGAACCGCAGCACCTATAAAAGTATATCTGTGATATTTTAATTCTTCTACACGCTCGCTATGAATTGAGCAAACCAGTTTTTGCCAAAGCTCACTACCATTCGTAAGATGCTGTGAACTACCAAATCACAACAGTTTAAATAATGAATAACCTTAAAGTGTATGTAGGTGGGATGAAAAGCCGACGATCAATTGAAAATTTTGACCTTTCGTATTGAAGATATGGATTTTTTCCCCCAAAACACCAAAAAAAATAGGTCTTTTTGGGAAAAAAATCCATATCTTCAATATGAAAGGTCAAAATTTTCAATTGACCGTCGGCTTTTCCTCCTGCTACATATATACACTTTAAGAATATATCATTAGATTTATATAGTTTACTTCGAGGACTGTTATATATCAAAATTTTGAAAAATATCAAATTTTTATAATTTGTCATAAAATTTGTATTATATTGTGATTTTCAAAAATGAAAATTATTTGATATCAGAAAGACATGCTTCGTATTCAGAATGCAATTTGATAGGTCTGAGGTGCTCTCATGTCCCACAAAAAATACTGTCGAAACGCAATAAACGCTCATTTTAGATCCCTTAAGCAATGATATTTCATTGTGTATTTATTGCCTTGAAGCTTATTTAATCTGGCGGTCTACTGTTAATGTTCAACATCATATGAGCACGAAGTATAAGTCAATTTTACTTTCAGGACATTTTGCAGGAAGGCGGACAGGAAATCCTCGTAATTTATTCTAGATCAAGTGCCCTTTTATCAATTAAATAGCTTGCACCGCCACATAAGATAAACAAACTTATACTTTGATCACCTCGTAATCGGCGGGAAATGTTAAGCTTTTACCACTATGCCAAAAAGGAGACCCACGTTAAGAGTGATGATAGCCTTGACCTGTCGGCTCTATATTTTGCGAGTTAAAGAAAATATATATGACTTGAATTAACAATTCGTGATGCTTCTGGCGAGATGTCACAAGACAATTCTCAAAATAAAATATATTGATATTAATCCGCCATGTTATAAGGCCCGCCGATTAAGAGCTGATCAAAGTATACCCAACCTTCCATTTACACATCAAACTACTCACACATACTTACATACCCCACATATCTAAGTACGCCTTACACATCTAAGTACAAGGTACACCAACACGCCCAGTTGATACCCAGTTCTGTGTACATAAAGAAGCAACCGTAATAGCAAAGTAGACTTACCTGTCTTTAGATGTACTCACAGAACTGCCCTTTTCAACACAATGGAACTCCACTGTAGCAAGTATCCCAATACACTACGCGCACAAAAACAAACAAAAGACAGTCATAGCAAAGTCAACGTTCCTGTTTTTGTATGATCACACAGAACAGTCCTTATCAATAGCTTGCATCGCCACATAACATAAACAAACATACCCAACCTTCCATTTAAACACCAAACTATACTTACACCTACTTACATACCCCACACATCTAAGTACGCCCCACACACATCTAAGTACGAGGTACACCAACACGCCCAGTTGATACTCAGTTCTGTGAACATAAAGAAGCAACCGTGATAGCAAAGTCGACTTACTGTCTTAGGATGTACTCACAAAACTACTTTTTTCAACACAATGGAACTTCACTGCAGTAAGTATCCCAATACACCCCGGCACACACCCCTCGGCACAACGCACACAAAACAGTCATAGCAAAAGTCAACTTTCCTGTTTGTAGCATTGTGGCCTCACAGAACAACCCTTATCAATAGCTTGCACCGCCACATACACAATCTAACCTACCCCACCCTCCATTTAGATAGCAAGCTATATTCCAACATATTTACATACCCTACACACCCCAATATATACTACACCAAACACGCCCAGTTAAAGGTCCGTAACCCGATCGACAGCATCATCCCCCCCCGATTTTTTTCATTGTTGATGAGGTTTTGGTATCACATAATAGATACTATTTTTCTCATTACTATCCTGAAATTTGACGCTCCAAGTCGATGTATTTCCGGAGAAATCATGAAACACAGCGGTTTTTACCGGTTACCAGTTGTTCGCATTTTACACGACACGGGAGTTTTGGGTAGTCATAGAATGAAATCGGAATAGATTCGGAAGACTTCACCCCAGTACCAATTCGTCCGCAAAAATACATCAAATAGGCCCCCTGATGTCAAACTATAGATGGCGCTATAATGATATAAAACAAAAACAAAAATAAAGAAATACATAAGAGGCGAAATAAATAAGGAAACATGACCTATATTGTCAAGCATGATACGAGAAATAAGAAAAAAATTATGAGAGCACCACCCCCATTAAAAAATTAGTTAACAAATAAAACAAAGAAAAATCATAAATATGTGAAAATGTGCATCATATAGCTAAAAATAAAGAAATAATTAAGCGAAGTAAATACAGCATGGGCTATCTTGTCAAGAATGATAATGAGCGCAGTGATATGTAATGTTTTTTAAGATTAATCAGTATGAATAGAGGGTATAAAAGTGTATAGGGGCGAGCCGGTTTTCAGTGCCAAGGCGAACACTTCCTGTTTCCACCAGGACATGCGCTCGGCCGTTGTTTCGGGATGCCTGACCAGAATGCAATTCACGCGTACCAGTGTATTGGCTTGCTAATATGCTAATTATTCACATTTATGCTGAAATTGTTATCGTTTTCTCACATAGATTGATAAAGGGGACAATATTTGACATTGTATGTAAGTTTGAAGAGAATCCATATCCTAAACCGATAGGGTTACCCCCCTTTAATACCCAGAAGCAACCGCGATAGCAAAGTAGACTTACCTGTCTTTGGATGTACACACAGAACTGTCTTTGTTTGCAGATATGAAGAGCTTATTTCCAAACCGTGTTAAGTCCACAATATTCACTTTGAAGAAAATCAGGAATTTTCTTTATGGCAATGAAAAAAAGTTCGATTTCTATAAAATTACAGTGAAGTGAAGGTGACATATATAGGACCATAAAACATGTTAAGTTAAAATCTAGAGACCTTTTATTTTTTTTAATGAATTAATTTGTTTTAAAAATAGCATGGACTTAACACGTTTTGACACAAAACGCAATTTCTGGCATGGACTTAACACATTTTGACACAAAACATAGTATCTGTAACACAGAACTAACCATATTTTTCTCAAACTAGTCTTAAAAGATAACAAATTTATTAAAAACATACAAAATGTGATTCTCTCTACTATAAAACACAATTTTGCCACAAAACACCTTGCATCTCGAACCCCCTCCTGCTGCCCATTTTTAACCAAAATCGACGTTTAAAATAGTTCAAAATTCAAAACTTAGTTGAATTGCATTTCTCAGAATTGAATAAACATCATTTCACTGACAATAAGTGATGACCTGAAATATCCACTTGTTTTATCACATTATCACAAATATTTCCCCTCCCCCCATGCTGCCACCCTAATCTCATATTGACAGTTGTAAGTTTTTAAGTCTTTAACTTTAAAAATAATACCTTGAATTAGAATAATAAAGGGGCTGTACAATAATTATGAATAAAATAATAATATCAAAAACTAACTCTACCACTGGTCATCGTCTAACATTAATTCTACCATCACAGCCTCTCCCTCTCCCCCTTCCCACCCTATTCATGTCTTTCGGGAGGTATCTATCAAATATTTCAGAAATCCCATACAAACTAAGCCTACTAATATAAAACAAAAACAACAACAACAACTTTTATGCAGACCAAATTCATGTATACTAGTCTCAGGACCAAACAAGAACTTTGGCGATTAACTATTGGAAGCCCTATGCTGTGCTACTTGCCTACAAGCTGCCCACAAGGGCAGTGTTCGTGGACTTAACACAGTTTGCTACAAAACTGGATTGGACTTAACACGTTTTGGAAAAAATTGATACTTTGCGTGTCAATATTTCGGAACTTGACTAATTTTGGGAAAAAACAAACACATTGCTGGATAGCCCTAGTTACTCACTACCCATTTTCATGAAAATCTCAATTTTGAAGGTGGGTGGACTTAACACGGTTTGGAAATAAGCTCTTCATATACAAACACACCTCACCACAGTACCAGGCGAATACTCGGTCGGCGCCCTCACATGTATTCTCCAACCTGACGCCATCACATTTAGTTTTACATAGGCCCCCCTATACTACTATCCTGAGTAATTCCTGTGAACTATATTTATAAATTCGGGTATTTAAACATAAAATAGACATTAAGTCCTTTGCAAAAATAAAATCATTTTTGTGTTACATACCTTTACTCATGGTCATGATAGTGGTGTATTAATTGCCTTCAATCTTGTTTTATCTGGCGGTCTACTGTTGGATGCCGTTCAATATCATATGAGCACGAAGCATAAGTCAATTTTACCTGGCGGTCTACTGTTGTTCAACATCATATGAGCACGAAGCATAAGTCAATTTTACCTTGAGGATATTTTGCAGGAAGGCGGACAGGAAATCCTCGTAATTTATTCTAGATCAAGTGCATATGAGAAGTACATCGATTTGGTGTATGCTCGTGTCATAAAGCTATTCGTCATAATTAACCTTGATCCAGTTATTAAGAAAACAAACAAGTTCAAAACAATAAATAATCATAAACATCGACACTGCAGTATAGTTATACAACATTTTAAGATGGAAAGGATATAATGAAAGACAGAGATGAAAAGAGACTAGTTCGCGTCTGAAATTCTGACAACTTGACAGAAAATGCTGTACTGCGCAGGTCGGCAACCAATCACGGCGCGCCATTTCCCTGACGTCAGACGCGATTTAGTCTTTTTATCTCTGTCTTTCATTATACCCTGCTGATTTTCACAAGGCAATTCAAAAGAAGAAAACAATTATTGTAAGTTATAACTATTTGTAGGTGTAATGTTTGTTTGTCTGTCTGCCCATGCCTGTTTTTTGGACAAACTATGTGCCTATATCCTATACGGTATACATTTCTGTCTCCCAATAAATGTCAATCAATATCCTGTATTGCTATAACGTAAACTTTCCAGAAGACGGATTTTCATGGTCTTTTAAAGTTCGAGTTCGTCTCATGATATTTTTGTGTGTGTATGTAGTCCTATCCTCTCTCTCCCTCAGTCTTCAAGCATATCTGTTGACATGGTGTTTGGCTCAGCCAAGTAGAAGTTGTGTGTGGTTAATTTGTGTGTATGTGAATTGATTAATAAATAAGCTGCAAAAAAGTGTGAGTTTTTTTTTCTACCTTGAGATATTGAAGTTCACCCTGTCCTGGATCTATTACACTGGGTTCCTGAGAGTACTAAGAAAAGTGTGCCGTTACTATACCCTATATATAACTTCATGTGTAGGAGAATAGAGACGGTCGTGTTTCTCAAGGTGCAACGAGAAATCAAAATCAAGAGAAATCAAGCAGGTCGCGTCTGTTTGTCCTGTCCTGGGTTATGTTACCGCCAAAGCCAGGCTTCAATCAATATTAGCCAGAGGTGTATTGCATGGACAAAACAAGCGAGCTATACTTGGAAATACTTTGGAGTAAGAGGATAGAAATATATAAGTGAGAAAAGCTCGCTATAATGTGTTGTCAGTGGCGTAACCAGTGGGGTGGCCGGGGGGGCAAGCTGCCCCCCCGGACACAAAAAAAAACTGGGAAGAAGAGCAAAAAATTGGGAAGGGGAAAAGGGGGAAGGAGAGAAAAAGAGGAAGAAAAAAGGGGAAGGAGAAGAGAAAAAAAAGGGGAAAAGAGGGAAGAAGAGAAAGGGAAAGAAGAAAAAAAAAAGAGAGGAAAAAGGGAAGGAGAAGAGAAAAGGGAAGGAGAAGAGAAAAGGTAAAGAAAGAGGGAATTTGAAATTTTTACTCTGAAACACTGATTTTTTAGCTTCTAATATGCCAAAAACCAGGAGCTTCAGGGGGCTCTGCCCCCTTGACCCCCGCCGGGCTTTGCCCCTGGACCCCACCAGGGCCCCTACGGCCCACCCCTGGACCCCACCCGTTTAACGCTCCGCGGCAAGCCGCTCGCGACTTTTGGTCAAGAATTGGGAAATTTTTCAATCTTGCCCCCCCCGGAAGGTCAGGTCTGGTTACGCCCCTGTGTGTTGTGCAACTTAAAATTCTTGTGCACAGCTGATCGACATAATAGAAAAAGGAAAATTGACTGCATTTGCATTTAGGCCCAATAGTGGGGGAAGCTAGTTGTAGGTGCAAAAAAATAAAGATGTTTGTAAAAGGTTTTCCTCAAATATTTTTTCAAGAGGAGCCTCTATACGGTTTGGTAACTACAATACTGTCAAATTATGAGAACATGTTTTCAATACAACTCTCCGTATACATGAACGACAGACATCCAGGATTTGAACCTGACACCTTCAGATCACCGGACTGATGCTCTACCAACTGAGGTTCAAATCCTGGATGGTCAGTTAATTGTTTCACTGGCTGTTGCTACCTATCTATAATGACCGAAGGCCGAAAACACCTTTTGCTCACGTTATACTTCAGAATATACAACAAAACACACTGGAAAGTCCTCATTCTATTAAAAACTCGGGTTTTTTTCACATCCGCATTAAGTAACAGGTTTTTTCCCCTACAATGATGCAATGCATTGTGATGGGAATTCATATCTCTCATGAAAAAGTGCTTAAATGTAAATAAAGTACCTGATCAAATTAAATTTTTAAAAACCGCAGTGATATGTGGAGACTTGTGTTAGAAACCATTTTTTATAATTAATTTCCCACATAGTTGAGCTTTCAACTCCAAACACGAAACCTCCAGACAAGAATAATATTCTTAGCAATTATCGAGTGAATAGAAATTAACTGGTACTGAAAATACGTTTAATTTCAACATGTTTGAGCAATGCTTCAAGATGACGAAGAATCCCTGTACATACATAGTATACTTGAAAGGCCGTGTCCAATCAGTAGATTGATGATCAGAATTGATTCAATTTTCAAGTTCAAGGAGAGGTTTAAGGAGTTGCTGCTTTACTGATTTTGTTCAAGCGTTTTGAACCCGTTTCTTGTGCCAACGTTATCAAATTTAAAACAGTTCATCAATAACACAATCATCTCGCTTTTGAATTATCCTTATGCTCCTGATGAGAACACAAAATGATTTTAAAGCAAACCTAAATTATACAGGTTTGGTGCCGTACTGTATTCTGATTTGGCGCCCTCATTTAGTCGTCTGGTAGTTAAATTTTAACTACACGAAAAGTGAAATAGTCTGAAATACTTTCTCTTTCTACAACGCTAAATAGCGGTTTCCAAGCAACCAATGATTTTAGGATCACGCAGGCAAAACGTCCACTCGGGCCACTGTAAAAATATCACACACATTCATGTAATGCTCGATCGCTGAACATTAATGATCATGGCACCAATTAATAAATATGGTGTAAAGAAAAACAAGGCTCACTGATCATATTATATCGTTTCACGTCTTGGTGGCATTACATTTACATTACTGAATATTATTACGGTATAGCAAAACGTACTATTAGTTTATTCTCTTCTACCTGTGATATGAATGAATTAGTCCGGAATGTAGTGTGTTCAGTTAACGCATGCGTAGTGCAATCACTACATTATCATCATCATCATCGTCGTCGTCGTCATCAGCGTTGGCGGAGTTTTAACTACCCGTACTTTTTTATTTCAAACAGTAATCACAATGATCAATGAGTGTGGCTGTGCTGGCATACTGCACCATTTACTGTTACTACCACTATAGTGATGAGAAATATTATTTCATAGGAAAATACTGACACTAATAATGATAATTTCACATCATTGTGCGCTGAAAAAGAACAAAATGTAACTTTTAAGTATCTTAAAGGAATTTATTACAGCAAAACAGCTGTCTGGGTGCAGTTGATATTATTTTTTAACCATTAATAGTAAAACTTGTGTTGCTGTATAATCAGCAGCGCTTGCCAAAGGATTTATATAATGGGATGCACTGTTTTACACTGGAATTTACTAAGGAATTACTAAGTTGGAATATGTGCTATGCACACCATTAAACAAACTTATCGTTTGAAGGTAAGTGTGAATGAAATACATTTGTGAATTTTAGGTTTTGTAATCATAATACCAACAATACCATATAAAAATATCATGATTTGCATAGACACTGAAAGGTTACTCGCATAAAACACCCAAGCGGTAAACATAGCTGGCTGTATCACGTTTGTGCATATAGGGGTGTGTATTGGTGCGTGGGGTGGGGTGGGTTTGTTGGGCGTTGTGACAGAGAGAGAGAGAGGGGGGGGGAAGAAAGGGGGAGAGGGGAAGAGCACGCGTCTGTGTTGGGGTGCGTTCGCATCTTGTGTAAACTAATGTGGTTGCAAAAACCAACGGTAAATCTCAATAGATTACCAAAGTACATCGGACAGATTATTTAACACCAAAATTCTGCGCAAAAGAAAAGTAAGCCCTTTCCCTTTTTGTTTCTATTTGCCATTAACTCAACAATCCTATTTCATCTTTTCAAACCTTTACATCCCCCTATATTGTTTACATCCATATGTTGGGGTGTGTCTAAAAGTTACGAGATAACAATGTGACAAATGCAAAACTTCCCAATTGTTTCGGGTTACATCAAGTCGATAGTACGAGAAGCGTATTTCTGTGTTTCAGATGTGTCTGTGTTCATCTGTATCTGTAATCATTAACACCAGTAAAATGCGCCATAACGGTGTTAATCAACTTTTCAGTTGTGAATTATGCGTCTTATAGGGATTAGACAGCTCTGTATAGTAACGCGAATAATGCCTTTGAATGGATGGGCGTGAAATTGAGGAGTCCTACGTCTGTACCCGTTTGCTTTTGATGTATTTGTATACCATGTATACAGTGGACATCCATTTATAGACCTCTAAAAGTATTTGTTGTTTTATCGGGCATTACTCTCATAGACGTAAACAAAACATTTAATCAACTTAGATACGATCAAGATCATTCGGTTCTGCAAAAATTGATAATGATAAAAGACCACAAACCTCCGAGGCAAATTACAGTGTTTGCATTTTGTTGTTGTTTTCTTGTTTAGAACTGGTGCATACAGTATCAAATATACAAAAAGTAGAGCGTGGTTTCAGAACACACCGCCCAAGGCTATTTTCTTGTCGATTGCTCGTCGGTCTTCTCCCCGCCCAGTACCTTAACCCCGTTGACATTTTACCGCAATCAGCGATTCAATATTGTCAACCTCCCCCTTCATTTTGGGTCAGTTTAGTTATTAACGCTTTATTAAACTTGATTCATGTTTTATTAAACCATCACGGACATACACACACCCGGAGACTGCATTGAGTAAACTGTGATGACATGAAGATATTGATATGAACCAGGAAAGCGCTGAAGTGCAAAACCTTTAACAAAAACGCTTTAAAACAAATTATTTTAGTTTGTTATTTATTTATTATCATTAAGTGCAGAGGCAGGTATACTTAATATTTTAATTAAGGTACACAGCTTGTATTCTATTACAAACAACACTTGCATATTACTTGGAATTCATTAAAGAAGAAGACATAATAGTACGTCATTATCACTGAATACTTTTCTTAGGAGAGTTCAAACTACGCGAGGTACAGGACCCCGACATTCTTATTGATTTGACTGTCTCCCATACGCAAACATCTTTCCTCAAAAGCAAATCCTTTCATTTTGAGAATCCTCCTTAAGACCATGTACACATAGCTTAAGATCACTTCAACCAATTTGAGCACTTCACATTCATTGCATTTGAACTTAGGTATAAAACAAGGATATTGCTTTTCTTCCTTCCTTCCTTCCTTCCTTTCTTTCTTTCTTTCTTTCTTTCTTTCTTTCTTTCTTTCTTTCTTTCTTTCTTTCTTTCTTTCTTTCTTTCTTTCTTTCTTTCTTTCTTTCTTTCTTTCTTTCTTTCTTTCTTTCTTTCTTTCTTTCTTTCTTTCTTTCTTTCTTTCTTTCTTTCTTTCTTTCTTTCTTTCTTTCTTTCTTTCTTTCTTTCTTTCTTTCTTTCTTTCTTTCTTTCTTTCTTTCTTTCTTTCTCTCTTTCTTTCCTTCCTTTTCAATCTTTCTCTTACTTTGTTACCTTCTTTCTTCCTCCACTTTTCACACCCTGTACATTTTACAGATTCTTCTTCTGTTTAATATGTACTTGTACTGTTTTAAATCACAGTAATGTATTCGGTTAAAATCGAAGACATTGCAACTCCGGTAATAACTCTCAAATAATTTTCAATAAAATTCTGCAGTGCTTTAATTTGTGTATCAAACTTTCATTTTGGACAATTTGATACAAAATATAAGGCTCATTACAAGTCAAAATGTAGTCGTTAAGATCACCATCTAGTCACCATGCCGAGTTAACTTTATACTGTGTGCATAGAGGCAACGGCTCCGTGTTTCATAATCACATCCGAGTTATGCCAAGAACTCCCCTTCCCTTTCTTTCATCGATAGATTACACCGCGCTGTCCTAGATATTAAGAAAAGGGGTTAAGGTGTGAACGAAGTTTAGCAGCTCAACAAAGATATTTGAGATACTTGGGTGTAACGAAGCCGAGGTAGGCGACAAAACACCCGGAAATCTGGACGAGTATAAAATGTACTGCGAACTCATCCCATCATGTTTATACGCGAGGTGTTGAGCGATTGAAACATTATTGCACAAACCGTTACCGCTTATAAAATGATCAATTTTGGTGTTGGTGTTTTTGAAAAACATAACATAAAAACCTTCTTATGTATTTGAACGCGTCCATTGGCCTGGTAAAGCATATACTGTTTATGACAAAAATGTGTACGGCATTAAGTTTAATGTAGAAATAGCACACGCTGTTTAATTTAATTTAAACAATTATTGTGGATACCTATTGCAAACAAAAATATAGAAGATTAAGTTTTGTTGCGAACGGAGCACAAGACATATTTGACCAATCAGCCTGCCTGAACATCTTGTAGTACGTAGATGGTAATCATGTGTAAATTGTGCGCAACTGCTATCTTATATACAGGGTTGGAGTAAAAGGTTAGGGTTAGGATTATACCGTATCGTGTTTCAGTAGCGGCTAAGAAACTGTTCTGCTATTACTGCTAATTGTTTTTTGTTTGTCAAATCGATATTAATTTTTGCATACTAAAAAAAGTAAACATTCACTTCAATACACTTGCTTGAGAATCTTGACATCAATCTTTATTACTTCACTTTTGTTATATATAGATGGTTGCTACAAATTGTTGCAAACCTCATGTGCGAGCGGCCAGCGTTGATAGTTTGATTAATAACAAGTCATGTATGTTGTAAGCAGGCGCGATTCCATTAGCCAAAACCAACACTACACACCCCACCCTAAGCATCCTCCTTGATACCCCCACTCACACCTGCAATAAGAATAATAAATTCTTGCTTCTAACTTGACATATACATGAAAGACGGTGTTAAACCGTTACCAGGAAAGTGTACGTTACTATCGGGTTATGTTTATTACTTAAGTGGTATAGTGCTATCAAATTTCACATCTACTCACACATATACTCCACATCCCCACAATCGGCCCACACACTGACACCCTATATCCTCCTCCACCATGCACCCACATACATCTCAAATCTGAAATCATACACAACCCCACCCGTACCCACATTTCCATATGGATACTCTTATTGCACTGCTCTATAAAATGTATATACTCAAAATACAAATGTCTACATTTTAACCGCATATCTTAGTATCTTGCGGGACATAGCAGGACATTAAGGCATCAATACCAACGTTATTTGAATGTGAATCAAACACAGCAAATTTCACCAGCTAACAAGCGTCCTGGTTTTCATTTCTCGTATCACTCCACTAATTCCAGGCATAAAAATGCAGTAAACTTTCCTATGGAATATTATTCTACAAACCGTGACTGTCCTAGATTATGTAGAAGAGTGTCTAGGTGTTTTAGATTTGCGAATTTCAGCGGAATACTGCTCTAGCTGTCGGTAATTTAATCGAGCTTTACCGTAGAGAGAGAAAATGCCGGTAAACCAACTTTCACGACTGGCTGCACGCTTTTTGACTACGCTCCTAACCTCACAGTTATGTAGAGATAGCGCTATGTGATAGGTGGTGGAGCCGTAAATTACATATAGCAAAGATCAAGATAGAGATGAGGAAAAGTATGAGAATAGAAAGAGAGAGTGTAAGGAAAAGATTGAGAATCTTGTTAGCTATCACTATGAACCACAATGGCCTCATCTCAATGGCATAGTTCATTAACCTCAAGTAAACAATCATGGTGCAAATTTGACGTCAAGTTGCAGAGTACGAGTTTTAATAACCCCCATTTTCAAAGGTTATTCAATGAATGTACAAATGTATTGGGGTTAAAGAACTGCACTCTGATATATGAGCATGTTGTGGATCCTAGTGTATGATGCAGACAGAAACGAGACGAGAGACGAGACATATACATATAAAGAGAAAAAGACGGAGAGAGCCGAAAGAAGGTCAGAGTACATGCATGGGCAGACGAAGAGAGTCTTTCAAGGTCATATAAGAGAAGAAGTGGAAGATGACACGATGATGAAGAAGCAGAAGGAGAAAAGGAAAAGGAGAAAGAACAACAAGAAGACGGAGATATAGGAAATAGAGAGACAGCGAACATAAGAGGATGGAGAACGAAATGTCCTGGAAAAGATTATATGATGAAACAGAAGAAGGAGAAAGACGAAGAAAATGAAGAGAAGAAGATAACAAAGAAAAACAATAACAAGAATACCAACAAGACGAGAGAAAGAGCTCGGTTCCTGTAGCCACA
Organism: Amphiura filiformis; assembly: GCF_039555335.1. NCBI lineage: Eukaryota > Metazoa > Echinodermata > Ophiuroidea > Amphilepidida > Amphiuridae > Amphiura > Amphiura filiformis. Next base: position 37,827,339 of record NC_092632.1, on the reverse strand, counting down.
GTCACAGCTCGGTTCCTGTAGCCTCAGTCACCGTCTTCCCAATTTGGAGAATATCAGTACAGTCTGAGCAACTTCGGACTAAGAGGGAGAGAAAGAACAAGAAAAGATCATAGATTAGGCTACAATAGAAAAGATTAACACACACGGAAAGACATACAGTGTTGGATCTTCTGATTTATTCCAACTAACATGCCGTATCACTACAACATAAACTTCACAGATTCCTTCATTGCATTATGTAGACAATCGGTTTGTTTTTGCAATAAACATAGCATACAATTTATGATTGAAAATAGCACGTCATTGTGAAGTGAACTTCAAGGTAACCCATAATTGAGCGTTGGTTTGGACTAATGGAATCGCGCCTGCTTACAACATACATGACTTGTTATTAATCAAACTATCAACGCTGGCCGCTCGCACATGAGGTTTGCAACAATTTGTAGCAACCATCTATAACAAAAGTGAAGTAATAAAAATTGATGTCAACATTCTAAAGCTAAGTGTATAACGATTGGTGTTTATTAAAAATGCATTTTAGAGGAGTAACTGTTATATTCAAATTTTATAGGCATTTACATTGTCGAGTTTATTAAAGCAAATTGAACGCCAGTCACAGAACCTTTTATACGATATGGTTTGCAAGATGGCGATACGGGCAACTCTAGTATGTTTTTTTGTTTTGTTTTGTATTTGTTTTTGTCAGTAGCGTATACAGCCCTTTTTAAACGGGTGCGCACCCCCGGATATTAAAAAAAGAGAAGTGAATTTGGAGAAAAAGAGAACAGAAACGCCTGTGCATGTGATTTTGACGAAATTAATCTCATATTTGAGCATTTCAGCTTTTAAAAAAGCAAATTTAGGCACGCTTTGCGCGAATTTGTTCCATTTTAAGCTTCAATATATTATATTTATACGTTTCTTAGCTCACAAAGAAATTCGCGCCACCGGTTGCTGAAGTTCTGTATACGCGCCTGTTTGTGGTTGACATTCTCCATCTCATTTTTATTCAGTAACTTTAGTCAATTCTATTTAAAAATACAGACCGTCAATTTATACTCAAGATGAATCTTCAGCTCTGTAAGGTGGACCGGCCAAAATATTTGCTTATATAGATATCAATTATACCACATGAGTTGACAAGGTAATGATACATTTGTATATTTACTTATAAATTCGGAGTCATCTTAGCGTGATGTTTAACCTTACGTAAAATCAGGTCGCGGAGTCAGTCGAGTCACGCTCACTGCTCAATCCTAGGATTTTGTGTTGTCGAACAAAAATAGCAAACTCTTTGCTTTTCAGGAAATATATTTTGGACATCAACATGCATTTGTATTACAGTTTTGAAAATCTTACCAAACTCAATTTTGTATCAGAATAGGTGTTTCATCATTTCTTACATCTTTTCATTTGCAAGATTTATTCAAGCATGAGACATTCTGTCCCCCACCCATTCATTCCCTTTTTTTTAAAAATGCGAAAGTCTGACAATATGGTGGTAAGGCCACATCACTGCATATATTTTGTGAGAAAATCGCACATGAATATTACTTGCATTACATTAAATCCGACAACAAACTACACAAAAACTAGCAGTATTTACCTACATGGCTCAATATTATTACGTCTGATAGTGTGGTAAGTACAAGAATGAAAATTATATAAATACAGGCCAATCTCCGGGGCCAATCTTATGAACATTATTATATCATGTTACTGCGAGTACTCCCAATTGAGACTTTTTTCCATATCAGTCTTTATTAAAGTGGAATTTGGTTTCAAAGTATAGATCAAACCAACCTTAGAAGTAAATATATAGTAAACGCTATTTCTTCAAAAGGAATCGGTATAGCATAATACCTACCTAGACAAGCGATTTGTTGGAATAAACGAGCATTCAAAATATTACCAAACAAGATATTTACACAATATAGCATTGAAAAAAATGCAGGCAATATGACAAATTAAAAAAAATACACAACGCGTTTAATCTTGGTCCAAAGGCAATCATTCTTGAGTAAGGTCTAAATATTTGTGGTCAGAATTATAACATGTAACACAGATTTGAGAATAAAGTGGTGATGGTATAATACTATAGGAGGAGATGTTTCATAGCATCGCGTTTATGATTGAAAAAAATCAGTGCATGTATCTGGGCGGATTCGTACTTTGCAATCTTCACTCTAAATACTCAATACTCAACATTGAGTTCTATATTGTTGCTCTGTTCCCTTTTTACTCACCATTGAGTATTTGCATGAGTGTTTGTAATACGAACACGACGCTTTAACCAACTGAGCCACAGATGCGAGAAGATTGAAATCTATCATGTCTATGTATAAGGTTTTCATTATTCCAGTAGTATTTTCTGGGTTTTCATTGAGTCCAGTAATGTGTTTTGGGTTTTCATTACTGCAGTAGTATAATACCTGCATGGGGTTTCATTATTCCAGTAGCGTTTTCTGGGTTTTTATTATTCCAGTAGTGTTTCCTGTGTTTTCATTCAGTCCAGTAGTGTGTTCTGGGTTTTCATTACTGCAGTAGTATAATACCTGGGGTTTCATTATTCCAGTAGCGTTTTCTGTGCTTTTATTATTCCAGTAGTGTTTCCTGTGTTTTCATTCAGTCCAGTAGTGTGTTCTGGGTTTTCATTACTGCAGCTGCAGTAGTATAATACCTGGGCTTTTATTATTCCAGAAGCGTTTTCTGGGCTTTTATTATTCCAGTAGTGTTTCCTGTGTTTTCATTCAGTCCAGTATAGTGTGTTCTGGGTTTTCATTTCTGCAGTAGTATACTACCTGGGGTTTCATTATTCCAGTAGCGTTTTCTGGGCTTTTACTATTCGGCCCGTTTCACAAAGCCTTAAGATTGATCTTACGATTGATTTACCAAACGTAATCCCCTATTAAATCAATAGTAAGATCGATCGTAAGTCTTTGTGAAATGGGCCCTAGTAGTGTTTCCTGTGTTTTCATTCAGTCTAGTAGTGTGTTCTGGGTTTTCATTACTGCAGTAGTATACTACCTGGGGTTTCATTATTCCAGTAGCGTTTTCTGTGCTTTTATTATTCCAGTAGTGTTTCCTGTGTTTTCATTCAGTCCAGTAGTGTGTTCTGGGTTTTCATTACTGCAGTAGTATAATACCTGGGGTTTCATTATTCCAGTAGCGTTTTCTGGGCTTTTATTATTCCAGTAGTGTTTCCTGTGTTTTCATTCAGTCCAGTAGTGTGTTCTGGGTTTTCATTACTGCAGTAGTATAATACCTGGGGTTTCATTATTCCAGTAGCGTTTTCTGGGCTTTTATTATTCCAGCAGTGTTTCCTGTGTTTTCATTCAGTCTAGTAGTGTGTTCTGGGCTTTCATTAATGTAGTAGTATATAATTTCTTATGTGTTCCACATTTTCTGTGTTAACATTTTTACAGTAGTGTTTTTTGGGTTCTATTATTGCTGATATATTTTGGGGTTGTGATGCTGTAACGTTTTCTGGGGTTTCATTCAATCTATTTTGTCATCATTGACAATCTTGTTTTCTGAGTTTTCATTATTCCAGTAGTGTTTTCTGGATTTTCATTATTCCAGTAGTGTTTTCTGGATTTTCATTATTCCAGTAGTGTTTTCTGGATTTTCATTATTCCAGTAGTGTTTTCTTAGTTTTCATTATAGTGTTTTCTGGGTTTTCGTAACTGTACGCTTTGACAGGAAAATGATTATCTATTCTCTGCGTTTATTTTGATCATATATCATTTTGTATACATATAGATCTGTCTGCAAATGTATGATAACTTGCATGGCATATAGGTTTGTTTATGTACTGGATCAAGGATGAGAAGTAGACCATTATCAGACACAAACTTCCTTTTTATCTACCCTGGCTGGTTCCAGCTTTTCATTTCATGCTTATAATTCATTATGACTGTGTCAATGTTTTATGCATGGAAGTACGAGAGACTCTAGTACTACCATGATTTATGTAAGGCGTTTTATAAAGTACCGGTACCTTCATGGTTTATGCATGTTTTAAACAGCTCAAACTAAATATGTTATATATTAAGTAACCTTAATTTAGCGGTATGTATAGCTGAGATTGAAATGAAAACAATTATTTATTTGAATACTGACAAATCAATTTGTGATTTTAGAACAATATGTCCATTAGAATATCAAAAGAAACTAATTTAACGGCCACTTGAACATTTTGCTTTAATTTCCCGTAATCATCTTTAATAGATAGTTTTAATCGTCACCATGACAACAAATGTATCAAACTAAGAGCCCGTAAAATATTGTTAAATGAACTATGGTGGCATTACAACGGTTTTGATACGACATGCTGTCATAGCTAAATAGATTGTATTGATTATGTAAGATATTTATAGCACCGTAGGCTTTTGTATTCCTTTCATTAAAACAATCTCAGTAGTATGTTGAAAAGTAAGTAATTCATACAATCCGGTCATTAAATTCGTAGTTCAGCACAATGTTAAAGTTTTGCGCATCTTGGACTGCACTGCAATATGATCATGTGCGTCTTACCTGAGACAGGTACCGGCATTCCAATTGTTAGTCCAGCAAACATAAAAAGTGTTTTTAAAACGTTATAAATGTGTTTTGGTTTTGCTCAAAACGTTTTAATGACATTTAAATGCCCAGTTATAAAAAGAAAAGGTCTTACATGTTGTCAAAATTATTGGGAAACATTTTTGCAAAATATTTCGTCAACCCTATATTATGTTACAATGCTTTGCAGCATTTTTTCAATAATTTAAATGTTTTTAAACTTCTTTACCCTTTCTCATTTATATAAGCCGACATTTACACATTTTCTGAAAACGTTTTGTGTTTGCTGGGAGATTTTACACTGAAAGATACGATATGTTGTACGCTAGGCCTAATAAGTTTGTTTGAACAAAATATGTGAGGTGAGCAAATGTTAATGATCATTAAAGTTAAAAATTGTAAGACGTCAAATTATCAAATTAACCCGTTAAATCTGGGCTCAATTAAATGGTTATGTCTCCCGATATAAGCGACGACTTTTTTGCGTGTAACGCCTCTTTTATCACAGCTTTACATTTTATATGAGGAATGAAAACGTGCTCATTATTATTAATATTGGCCATGTTGGCGCCACATTTTACAGCATATCTTGCAGTTGATTAGATCATTGTCACGTTATGCACAAAATGTTTTCGCTATTAACTTAATTTGGGAACTATAGTGCACCATTGCGACTGAGATTCCTACAAAAATACAAAAAAGTCTGTTTTGATCATTTCAGAAGGAGAAAAACAGAAATAATACATCATCGTGACATTAACCAGAATTATACGTCATTAATAGAAACAGTGTTAGTCAATAGAAACAGTATAAACCAAATAGAAACAGTATTAACCAAATAGAAACGATATTAACCAAATTTGAATTTAACTACATGGGCAATTTCTGTGGATAAACAGTTCCAACAGGTCGTTTTATCTTAATAGAATGACAATAAAGGCACATTTTTAATAAATGCCTCATAATTTTCATCCCTTCGTATATACATTTAAATGGATGACTTGTTTCTAAGAATTATTTGAAACTAATGACACGTTATGAATGATTGAAATGTTCTCCCATTTTATTAAAGTAGAATTTCTATGTATGATATATTAATGAGTCATATTATCATATATAATTGACGCGTGTTTCGTTTGTATCACAACCAACAACAGTAATTGCAATATCTGATAACAAGAAAGTGGGCGAACGCAGTTGCGGCAACACGGGGGATGCGATGCAATATGCCCTCCAATATGGTTATATTTCTAACCCTAACCATAAAACCGTATGATAATCTTAAAACCTTGGGCCGGACCTCTTGCAAAATATAGCTTTAAGAGTTGAGACGCAATTATTATGTGGCTTGTCACTCTTAAATTAGGAGATTTTACTGCAAATGATATGGCTACCAAGTTAACAAACCACGTAATAATAGTCATGCTTTTTTCAGCTGTAAAGTCAAGTACGTGCAATTTTTTTTTTCATTTTGAGCTTTGGACTTTCAATAAATATTCAGACTGACCTTAAAGTGGTTGTACAATATTCGGAAAACCTAAAACTGTAATGTAAGCATAATAAAATGAGTATCAAATCTGTTCATCTGGCCTTTTTTGATAGCAACACTATTGCGTCTCACCCAAGACGCATCATCAGGCTGACTGATCAGGCACTGAACTATTGACATATGCCACAGTTGATGGTATGACGTACCATTAACTGTGTCACAGGCCAATAGTTCAGTGCCTGATCAGTCAGCCTGATGATGAGTCTTGGATGAGACGCGATACTGTCGCTATCAAAAATAGTAAGTTTAGATGAACAGATTTACTATTAATTTTATTTTGTTTATCTACCTGGATGATTGAGAATATCACTAAAACTATAAGTGAAATCTTCATTTTCATATTTTCTTACATATCTTATTGGACTTTTTCATAAACGAATGAAGCATTATTTACTTGCTGTATTGATCCACGAGGTTGTAATTCATATCGGCAATGGGCTTTTGTATTGTGACTATGCCAAAACATTGGCTATTTGTCCTACTGTAATTACAAATTTATTAACTCAGCATCCAGTGCTAGTTAGCGTAAGCTTATGATCTTTGAAAAGCCATAGAAGAACTAAAAGTCGCTGATAATTAGTATTTTGTAACACTACAAATAGAGGTAATATCCAAGATAAGCTCTGCTCCACCCATGGGTTGTTGAAAGAGTTTATATAAGACCTCACGAAGACGACCTGTTTCCACGAAATACGTTTAGTTAGCTTTGGTGGGATTACCATTGTATATCATTGCAACGTGTAAGAAAACTATTGAAGTATCACTTCCTTAACCAAATATGTGCGCAAGTCGTATACAGATGATACTATTTCATTTACGATAGCAATATACAGGGTGGCTCAAAAAAATGCTTATCTTTTATTGTAGATGTGGTTTAAATTTTCCAATTACCAATGAAACAAGTGTGGGAGTTCTATTCCATATGTAATTTGTTTCATATTAGCTATTATATGAGGTTAACTGTAGACGCTGTGTTATATATCACACCAACAACAAAATTAAAACATAGATAAAACTTTTTCTTTCACCCTCTAAAAAGGGTCTTATATTGAAATAATGAGATTGGCACGTGACTGTCTTTTGATGCAGATTTCAAATGTCATATCTACGTAATATTGATGTAGAATATAGGTTTCAATTAAGTTTTGTGTTTCCAAAATAAACATTAGATCCAGGCTAATGGAAGAGCTTCATTAGAGACCGTGAGAAGGCTTTTGAATGTAAACAGAGCAGACTTAATCGCTTCATTGTGTTTTGTATGGTATCAGTGTATCATGGTAATAATATGATCAGCGGCTTCCTTAGGGAACGAGATTTAAGTTTACCTTGCCTTACCTTACCTTGGATGCTTACAGGGCGATATGTCTCTTCGCCCTCATCATACGAGTCATCATCCTCCTCCACCACATCTGGTGACCAGGAGACCTGCTGGCCTAGGGACAGTGAATTCGTTCTAGTAGGCTTGGAGAGTGAAATGGTAGTTAGACATACGGACATTACCCGTCGCACAACATGGCAAATGAGATCATCCGTTGTTGAGACACTTCTTCAAGAATTATATTTGTTACGTTCAGTCTGCCCCCGATCTTCTCATTCCCATGTTCCTTATTTTGTCCATTTGTCCGAAGACGTCTATCTCATATACTTCAAACTTTTAATCTTTCTACTTCTTACTTCAAAATCGGTGATTAGTTGTTTGGTTATCAAAAACTTCCTTCACCCAATGGAATTTGGGGAGCTGTTAGGTTGCACCGGGTTCGGCTGCACAATGCTTAGTAAGCGATATGATTGTGATGATTCATCATGGCAGCGAAATTACAGCGCTTTGAATCCTCCAAAATCTGGTAAAAAGGCGCTATATAAAAACCGAAATTTATTTTAATTTTATTTATTTACTTCAAACTTGCTCATTTACGCAATGTCCAAGATTCGGCTCCATGTGGCAATAGGAGAAGATGGACTCTGTAGAATCTCACTTTGAGTGACCTTGAAATGTTTTGGTTCGACCAAATGTTGGTTTTTAGTACTCAACTGTTCCTTATTTTTCTTTATTTACAATTGCCAGAATTTTACATACATACATCGAATTGAGTAAAAACATACCTATAGCTTTAATTTACCATTTGCCTTAAGTTTAAAATAGCATTTCAGACCAGAGTGACTTTTAAAGATAGCTATAGGCTATACTGACACCAAATATTATTGATCTATTTTTGTGAATACGTCCCATCTCTATGCGTTACCCGTCCACATCAAGGTCCACATACGTTCACTGCATTACAGTGCTTTCAGGCGTGGTAAATCGAGCAATATGATTCTAATTTTAGATTTCGCATTCGAATTCTTACATCGCATGGATACTAACTAGCTAGTCAGCTAGTCTTCTTCTAATAATATACCTTTGGTGCTACAACCGTTTTGAAGCTACAATACATTAAGGCTTTTTTCTATGATTATGAAACACCTTTTACTAGATATTTATGTGGTTCTCATTTTAAGTTCGTAATGTAACTTCGATCATTTCATGATAAGAAAGAAAGTCACATTACAACTGAAGGAGGAACATATTATTTGGTGAGAAAATATGTGCTCTTCAACTGACTATACACATTAATAATTTACGTAAGTGGCCTCAGAGATTTTTGAAAGGCGCTAATCGTCTACAGCTTTTTAATGAACTTGATCAAAATCTATCGTTGCAGTCAGAATCCTACCATGCATTATTTCCGTTTTCTGGGTTATTCAAGTTGAAATTCATACTCCACTATTGAAGACATGACCTTAATCTATTACAAAGGGAGTGTGAATTTCAAACGGTAATACCTAAATGAGTGACTCCATTTGAAATCTACACCCCCTGTTGATAAGATTAAGGTCATGTCTTCCATAGGGGGTGTATGGATTTCAACCGTAACAGCCAATTACACTTGCCGGTTTCAATTTTTGGAAGCTTTGTCACCAATCCTAAAATGTTACAATAATTGTCAGCTTTGACAGTACATTTTTATATGTCAGGCGACGTCAGAAATATCGAAATTATGCGTTAAGTAGGTTATGGACCTTCACCCTTCACAATATGATTGACACGCTTGCTCAAGTCACACGATATTAAAAAGACACCGCTTTTTAATATATTTGCAAAAGGCGCTAAATCATGAGTTCGTTAATATTACTACAGATCTATATTGTAGTATTGACTCGTGCTGCATAATACATACGTAGATCGTTGAACTATTTTTGACTATCTGTGATTGCTGCAATGCAAGTCACGAAGTCAAGCACCGTCCTGCTGCCCATTTTTAGTTATGGACCAATATCATAGATTGATCATAAAACATCATCATAAAAGTACACAGCTTTCCTTCCCCGTATGACGCAATATATAATCGTGTTACTGTTATGTTCACTTTGAATTTTAATATTGAGTAGAGTAAGCAAGTCGTACTTTTAACATTTTCATGTCTTTCATATCTTTGAAGGTTTATGTTTCGGTGAACCATTTCTCCATAGTACATAACATTTTAAATGTCTTTAATATTTACCTACATAAGGGAATATGTCTATACACACATAAAGCTGCATAACGTGGATTCATATCGATAAATTAAGCAGTTGTATAGACCCGATATTTCAATGGTGTACGCCACAAAACGGTGGAGAGACATTGCGTCAATGAGATTAGAGATGAAATGTTTTGGTACGACCAGATGTTGGTTTTTAGTACTCAACTGTTCCTCATATTTACTTTATTCAAGATTGTCAGAATCTTATATTATTATCATAAACATAATAGAATTACAGACGCAAAATAAACATCAAATTGAGTAAAAACATACCTATAGCTTTAATTTTTGCCATTTGCCTTAACTTTAAAATAGCATTTCAGACCAGAGTGACTTTTAAAGATAGCTATAGGCTATACTGACACAAAATATTATTGATTTACTTTTGTGAATACGTCCCATCTCTATGCGTTACCCGTCCACATCAAGGTCCACATACGTTCACTGTATTACAGTGATTTCAGGCGTGGTAAATCGAGCAATATGATTCTAATTTTAGATTTCGCACTCGAATTCTTACATCGCATGGATACTAACTAGCTTGCCAGCTATAGTCTTCTTCTATGCCTTCGGTGCTACAACCGTTTTGAATTTGCAATACATTATGGTTTTTTTCTATGATTAGGAAAAGAAATCCGGAAATCTTCGATTTTATGTGATTCCAATTCCCTTTCCATAATGTGACATCAATCATTTCATGATAAAGGAAACAAGGCACATTACAACTTAAGGTGGAACATCATAATAATGTGGGAAAATCTGTGCGCTTCAATTGAGTATACACATGAATAATTTACGTAAGTGGCCTCAGAGATTTTTGGAAGGCGCTAATCGTCTACATCTTTTTAATGAACTTGATACAAATCTATCGTTGCAGTCATGATAGACATGATAGACAGTCCTACCTTGCATTATTTCCGTTTTTACAGTAATTGGGTTATTCAATCCATGAAATCCATACACCCCCAATGGAAGACATAACATTAATCTTTAACAAAGGGAGTGTGAATTTCAAACGGGGATACCTAAATGAGTGATTCCATTTGAAATATACACCCCTGTGGGGAAGATATTGATTAAGGTCATGTCTTCCATAGGGAGTGTATGGATTTTAACAGTTCATTACACTTGCCGATTTCAATTTTGAAAAGTTCTGTCACCGATCCTAAAATGTTACAATAATTGTCAGATTTAACAATGGTATACATTTTAATATCTTGAATATTATGTCAGGCGACGTCAGAAATATCGAAATTATACGTTAAGTAGGTTATAGACCTTCACCCTTCACAATATGATTGACCACGCTTGCTCAAGTCACACGATATTAAAAAGACACCGCTTTTTAATCTATTTGCAAAAGGCGCTAAATCATCAGTTCGTTATTACCACAGATCTATATTGTAGTATTGACTCGTCCTGCATAATACATACGTAGATCGTTAAACTATTTTTGACGATCTGTGATTGCTGCAATGCAAGTCACGAAGTCAAGCACCGTCCTGCTGGCCATTTTTAGTTATAAGCCAATACCAACGATTGATTATAAAACATATCATAAAAGTGAATGAATAGATTCGTCAGGTTTGAAGATAAATAAATATATATATCATAAAAGTACACAGCTTTTTTTCCCCGTATGACGCAATATAATCGTGTTACGTTCACTTTGAATTTTAATATTTGAGTAAGCAAGTCGTACTTTTAACATTTTCATATCTTTTCATATCTTTGAAGGTTTATGTTTCGGTGAACCATTTCTCCATAGTACAAAACATTTTAAATGTCTTTATTTACCTACATATATATGCCTATGCACACATAAAGCTGCATAACATGGAGTCATATCGATGAATTAAGCAGTTGTATAGACCCGATATTTCAATGAAGTACGTCACAAAAACGGTGAAGAGACATTGGGCTATTCCATTTAAAATCCATCTACCCTTGCTGAAGATTTAGGAAATAACTTCTACAGAGGGAGTAGGAACTTCAAATGGAATGAACACATTAGGCAGCTCCATTTGAAACGTGCCCTCCTCTTTGGAAGATTCAGGTTGAATCTTTCTTAGAGGGTGCATGAAATTCAAATGGAGCTGTTTAAGGTGCTCATTCCATTTGAAATTCATACTCCTTCTGTGGAAGATATTTCCTAAATCTTCCACATGGGGAGTGTTGATTTTAAATGGAATAGCACATTGCGTCAATGAGGTTACAGATGAAAAGCAGATCCTTTGATTTATTCTGATTCAATATAAGATGCAATGAGTAAATTCAATCGTGATACTGGTAATGTGTTTCCCTCGGTCACCATGCCAATTGCTAATAACATGTGAGGACAGCACAGAGAAATGCTTGCTCTTATACACTATCCACAAGAAAACACTACTTGTGGTAATTGCAGAGCAGCTTTAGAATGAAATATATTGGAATCTTGGAAGTACTTGAAAATGCAGCATTATTAGATTTTTTTTATTTGCAAAAACATTGTGATGGACGGGTCAACTGAACTAGGAAATTCTGTCGAACTATAAAAATGTTCTATAATTTTCTATAATAACCACATTATCAAAAACAATAGGGGTAAATCAACAACAACAACATCAGCAACAACAATACTATATATATTTCAATTAATTCTTGGCCCTGGAGAAAGAATCGGCACGATCATCTGCTAATATAGCTTTGCGACAAATATGTGGACGTATCCAGAAGATTATAGGCCCTACCTTTTACAACGCTGTCCAGAAAATGGTACTTTTACACACTGCGTACACGCAGTACACGCAGTACACTGCATGAACGTCATAGGTACGTTCAAACAGGGCTAATAATAAATTACTTGAAATATCTATAGTATTAACATAACCTTGACTTTTATTTGAAACACTTATACATTTTGTATTCAATACTACACGCGTAATTCTCAAAGAATAGATGGAAACACGTTTTATATGTGCCCCTATTCAAAAATTATTACAAAAGATCAAACTCTTTTAAAGTCAAACACACAAAGAACAAAGGTGCTTCGTGACACTACAATCCTGCATCAATTAACCGGTTTTTTAATTTCGCGCACAGGCTAGTTAAATTTTGATATTATTTTAACATTAAGAGCAGTCCAAATCGAGTTTTAAATTCCCTTGTGAGCAATATTGCACGAATTGAAAAGACCAAGATCATTATCTAAATACATTCAATGTCTCACTATGTAGTGGAAAAGGTCTCTGTCACTTTAATATATGTCCCTTACCGTATGCAGCAGTTTTATGTTTTACACAATTAATGCCTGTTTTATTTGTTTTGCTTAAAAACTGTTCAAGTTAACAAAGATAAATCATTCATATAGGTCTAGTATTAGAATTTGCAACTGAAGTATTGATTGGCTTTGTCAATACCGCTGTTTTTCTAGTTTTTGCCAAATATTTGATTTCAAAAATACCTAATGTCAATTTTATAACTTATCCTTCACATTTAGGCGATTTCAAATAATTTTGGTGATTCTTATGGCAAGGTCTCTGCCACGGGGTTTGGAATTTTAAAAAAACGCGTTAGAATTAGGAGTGATTCAGACTTGGGTGTAAACGTTCAGGCTATTAAAACAACATTTTGTCTATCATGCATACATTCACGTATAGCTGTATGGATGAATTCAAAGTACATTAAATACGATAGAGCAATTAAATATCTGGTATATATTGGGATAAACATTTCTGGTATGAATTCATTTTCCCTTTTGGGATTAAGAACGTCTTTGGTTGTACCGTCTTTGCTTTGATGCTGTTGAAAGTGTGTATTGTATTGATAAAATAACAGCAAACTGCCTATCCGAATGCTGCAGAATTGTTGTCATGTCTGATGCCATTGTACCGTATGTTATTGCTGCCTTGAATGTGTTATCATAAATCTCAATGACTTGTTATTGTTGTTATCACAGCTGCTGCTGTAGTTGTTGTTGATAGTGCTTTCTCTGCTGGCTGATGTTCTTGTAGCTGTTGTATCTGTAGCTGATTGTCTAATTGATGCTACTTGATTGTTTTCCTCACAACTCAACCAAAGCTAAACTTCAGCCTTTCATCTCGTAAACTATAAGTTATTGATTACCTGAACTTTCATTGTTTGATTAATACACTCCCCAAACTGGTTCCAGCACATTTTCATGTATGCTTCAACTGGACGAATCACATATAAAAGGAGCAAAGGCGGACCACTAAAAATGCTTTACCCAGTGAGTTCGATGTCTGTTTTACCGGTAATTTTAAAGCCATGCTTTGAAAATCGAAACAAAATCAAACAATCAAAAAGCAATCAATTAAAAAAACGAACGAACAGGGGGAACGAATTAAACACAAAAAGAAACCGTAATCTCGCATTAACGTTAATTAAATTTAACTTGTGATAAACTCGAGTACAAGACCATGTACATCCAATACCCGGAAAGCGTACTTTGCAAATTGCATGCAAAGCTTATTCCAGTAGGTCTACTTGGGTAGTACAAGTACAAGACCATGGGGATCCGGCCTATGGTAAACAGACATTATCAGTTCGCAGAAATACACGTATTACTAAATTTGGATGCGAATTTAAGTTAGTTCATCTAACGCAATTCATACACCTGCATAATTAGGTATGAAGATAGCAATATTATGGTCAGTGCTATCTACTGAAGATAGCAATATTATAATCAGCGCTATCTACTGAAGATAGCAATATTATGATCAGCGCTATCTACTGAAGATAGCAATATTATGGTCAGTGCTATCTACTGAAGATAGCAATATTATGATCAGCGCTATCTACTGAAGATAGTAATATTATGGTCGATGCTATCTACTGAAGATAGCAATATAATGATCAGTGCTATCTACTGAAGATAGCAATATTATGGTCATGCTTTAATATCGTAAGTCAATTAATCTTATATCTGCATCATATAGGTGTACTGCTCTTACAAAATGAAAAAAGTGTATACTGTTTTATCTAATGTTACTCGATTTCGATTTGCAACCCAATCCAGAGCAATAAATCATTATGTTGCAATATTAACCATTACTACACTAAACACTAACAATAAGTATGTATAATAACATAATGTTTCACAACTTATCTTGAGTTATTATAAGTGAGATCTTATTTCATACAAAACTGTATATTCCAATGTATATTCCTTCAGGTATTTGAATTGCGTTACTCGTACAGATAGGTACGCGTCTAGGTTTAGCTCAGTATATTTAAAGATAGCTCTAAGCCTGTAGTTTGAAAAAGATTTGAGCTTGAACGGTTAAAGGGTTGACTATAGTTGTGCACTAGCGAAGGAGGCATATAGATTTGAAAGTATCTTTACGTAATGGGCTGGCATTGCAAAAGGCAACAGCTTATGGTATCACTGATCCAATTACCCCTTACTCAATGCTGTTAGTGATATAGCAGACACTATGGACCACAATGGCCTCATCCCAATGGCATAGTTCAATATTCTCAATTTACAATCATAGTGCAAAATTTGACCTCAAGTTTCAGAGTATGAGTTTTTGTACCCACAGTTTCGAAGGTCTTTCAATGAATGGGAAAATGTATTGGGGTTAAAGAACTGTGCCTTGATAGATGAGCATGATCCTCATGTGAGAGAGAAGGAAACTACTAACGGAAATGGAAATACTCCAGTAGAAATATATAGGAAAATAGTAGCGATAAAAAACAGTTATGCAACTACGTCTATATCTCTTAAGAGGGGAGTATAGAATTAACTCAATGTCTATCATCAATCTATCTATCAGTGACAATAAACTATACGGGCCCACCGCGGGAGATGACATTTTTTCGCCCGGCTGTTCCGGAGAAAGAAATTGAATTCGATTGATAATATATAATACCTTTCCAAATCTTTAATCATATTTTGTATAATAAGAATCATAGTGTCTTCTTAATAAAATGTTACTCTTTAAATCCAGCGATAACGCATGTGATATCTTTGGTTCCATCAAAATTTGCTCGTTTTCAATCTTGTTAAAATGGTATTCATCAATTACAATGGATCTAGATAGTTTTTAATTCTCTCCTTTAATGGATGTCAATCCTAATCAATGCAGACGCACTGTAAACGTGAACGACTGGTCATAACCCACATTTGCTAGGAGTAGAAGAAGAAGAAAACGGTTTTGCTGGTGTGAAGAAATGTTTGAAATAACAACGAGCGATGGTTTAAATTTGATGGAATGAAGGCTTGGGTGTTTGTTATGTACAACGTCACGCTGGCAAAAACGATGGTGATTATACTGCAAAGATTGCGCATTTGAACGCAGTACGAATCACTTGGTAACTTAGTTGAATTGTGGGTTACACCGTACCGGTTCGCCAGATACATCTTAAGAACTACTATAAATTACAAACACAATACCTGTAAATTTAGCAACAAAGAGACAACGTATTTTCTTCTTTTCATTTTGTTGGTGAGATTATGTCACTTGTAGGAAGGTCATCATTGAGATTAATGAATGAACAGTGAACAATATTTCAAATTACACTAAATAATAATTGAGCGCATATTACCTCCAATTATTAATAATAATTATGTATCGTTCAATTATTACAAACATGCATGTTTCGCATTACAAATTATTCATGCTAATCATGCTAATGTTCTGTTCTGGTCGGTTTAACCGATAGATATTATGCCGCCTATAAGTATTAAAAACGTTTCTTTTTTTCATATCTGATTTCCTCGTTCTCATCGCAGGCTGCATTACGCTCGTAAAATAATTTTGGTACACATTTGGTGTTTATTGAAAATGCCTCTTCTTCCAAATGCAGCATTTAATCCACTTGAAATGACCACGATAATATTTATAGCTTATATCTTTTTATTACATTACTCTACTATAAATTGAGTGGCTCTAATGCTGAAATTTGATATGACAGTTTTGTAGAAACATGATGGGTACCAATCATTTTGATACAGCCTGTATTTTGTTTTAAGTCAAGCTAATATGACATTTAGTAGTCTCAGAGTTGCTCTTGTAAAAATATTATGGCTGAAAATGTCATGGATGACTGATAGTGTTCCCATTTTAATGCACAAAGAGTGGCAGTTAATGTTTACCTGAAGTTAATCAGCGATACAACACAGTAATCTATGTCAAGACAGGATAAGCTGCGTTTGTTTTTTACCAATTGAAAATCAGAAGTAGAGGTTGTTAACCAAACTGAATATTTTGTGTAAAAGATAATTTACACCATTTAAAGTCATTTGATGAGCTTATTTAAGACTATTCTACATAACATTGTTTTACCGTGCACAATCGAAAATATTATAGTAAGCTAAAACTCCAACAGACCTTTCGGAGAAATCTAACTAGTCTGTGATTTCTGTCCGCATTTGTTAACCTAATTCAAATGCACTATATGCGTATATTGATTGGCGTGGTTTATTTGCCGAGTTGTGTCGTATTGATCCATGCATACATCATGTATATTTTTGGCGGACTTTCTCACTACTGGTCAGTGTTAAATACACCAATATTACATGTGCAAGTATTTAACCTTTCACTTGCGCGCGGAAGTCCTAGGTCGATTTGAAATGTCGAGGATGAATCGAAAGGTTTTTACCAAATTATCACTAGCCTTCAAATTTTGAATTTTATATAACCATTTGAATCATGCTTTGAATGTATTTGAGCTACTACTAATAAGCAAGCACACATGAATGACTCAAATTGATCTTGCAAATTAGTTTTGTCGTTTCGAATTGAGTGGTTAGTACTGTAGATCTATGAAAGAGAAAGAGTACACTGCAAACTAATAAATACTCGTAGCACTGTTAATTAATTGACCGTAAATGGACAACACCTGACCACAGACAGAAATGTATATTTTTTTAAATGACTTTACCATTCGATGTAGGTAAAGAGTGCCGTTTGTTTACATAAGATGGCTGTGAGGTTTTACGGCAATATGTTTGCAATTGCAGGATCTTTATCCAATTTACGGTGCATCAGTTCTCTGGTTACTCACGAAAAGCTGGCGCACTATTGCCGCAGTCACGAGCCATCGTGAATTTCTTATTCATTGCACCATTCTGCCCAGCAAGCATATAAATAGCTATGCTATGTATTTGAAGTTCGACTCGGTTTTTAATGTAATGATTATTTCAATATGACGGCGACGAGATATACGGGCAATGATACTTGTATTGATTTGCCCGGGACTAGTTTCGAAGTCTTTTGTATTGCACTTGATCTTATTCTTCAAATGGTTATCTTTAAAACTAAACCGCTGTTCGACTACCGGCACCATATAGCAGAACCAGTAACTGGACCGGTTTCTATAGAGGTTATCCACTTCACTCATGTGTGACTTCTAACAAAAGGCACTGGTTCCCGTAGTATTCCTCATTCAAACTAATTCAATGCACGACCTCGGAGTTACCTGCATGACTTTGGCGGGCTATTTTGAAACAGTCATGGTTGCACATGCAGGTACTTCTTTAGAATGTCCTAAACAAGGTATAGCAGTCGTTGATAGGATATGCAGCTTATAGAACATAGATAACCTCTATTGTTTGGAACAATAGAGATTGGTTAAACCACCTATTTTGCCAGGATGCCGCCGGTGGGAGGCGGTCGACCAGCGGTTGAATTTTAAAGCCATCCCTAAATGCACTAATAGACTAAAATTTAGTGATCAGATGATTTGGTTAAGAATATTTTTCTTGGTTTGGGGAAACATGCTTTGAACCGTTCTACCCACACTTTGCGACATGCAGAGACAGTCAGATTTCCTTAATGTTCGAATCATACCATAAACAGCAATCCATACATCACGAGTTTATCATTTGATTTAAACTCTCAAAAGTTTAGATAATTATCCAGTCACGTTAACAAAAACATGCAACCCAGCCCCTGATGTATTTTTTTATTTGCAACATTTACGGGGGAAACGTATATAATATATATCCCTGTTTATATAAAAATCGGATAGTTGAGAATTCAGAATGGAGACGCTAAGGTTGTCATATGTAAGTACCTTTTGAAGTGGGTTTGTCCTCTGTTCTGGCACCGTGACCTGCAAACTTCAACCTTCTTAATCTTATCCTTTAGCTTCTCAGAGATTAGCGTTGACTTATTCACATCCTTTGTGGCGACGGGTGCTTGCATTGAAAAAGCAAGTGCTTTCCGCAAGACACTAGTTTGGGAATCTGATGAAAATATATATTATATGCGCTTTGTGTGGGAGTATATCTTGGTAGACGTTAACCGAGTTGAGCTCGTCTTCCGGCTCGCGGCTGCTTTTGGCATATTTATCTTCAGATTTTGGTCGTACTATTACAGGTTTCCCAAGCTGGTGTGTTCTTGAAGTTAAAATTCTTTTTCATAGCTATAAAACAACGTAGTACTGACTTATAACCATGATAACTATATTGTCAAAGCACTGAAACTTTAATGGTATAACATAAATTTCCTCTTATTATCTGACATAGTAACAGAGTAAGCGATGTTTTTGTGTCATAAAGTGCCAACTGCTTTTTTCTCTGATTATGCTATTTGAACAACTGGTTTGACAGAAGATATTACAAAATTCACATTATGACACATTTCCGCGTTTAATTTAAGCACACGCAAAAAATGCGCGAATACTTATCTAATTGCTATTAATATCTTCTTTTCTCGAGAGATTCCTTGTCTTTTCTTTATAGTTATTGTCATTTATTTTAATGAGTCTATTCTTTATTTTTTAATACTTGTAGCCTTTTTGTTACGGAAAACGCTGTCATAAGAGTTTGTTGATGTCAATTTGATTTTCGATGATCTTTGTGTAAAATGTGTAGGCCTACATATTTTAATACGGGAATAAAATATGAACGATCTGCTATAATTGAGTGAAGGAGAAAATATGCTATAAGTTGAATAACACTAATTGGTTCATATATTACATATCATATCTAGTCGGCCCATCTTCCTAGAAGCGCACACACACAATACAATTAACACTTCACACACCGCCATTCTTTCTCCCAAAACACCTTTTCCTTCTGCCTGAATCGACGATAATCTTGATCATTTCAAGCATATTTTCACTGCGCAAAAAGCAACAAAATTCCAACGATGTTAGGGACCATTAAGCAAGAACTCTCGACGTATGTTAGTCTTTGTTTCAGTCGTACAAGATATTAATGTATAACCAGTTAAATGTGATGTTATTTTAATGTTTTTATAACCTCACCATCAGTACGCCCACCAAAAGATAGGAAAGGTTAACCAAATCCATGGGACTCTCAACCGGAAATAAATTTCAATTAATTAATACCATTTCATCTCGATCATAGTACGAACTCTGCACGTATTCCCAAAAATCGCGCTTTGAGGCGAATTACACTGCGTCAGTTGTTTTTGACTCCATGTTTATATTCTATCCAGATATATATTTAGGGCATAAAACCCGACCCGACTGTCCTTTTTAATTTATGATAAAGCTTCTAGCTAAACAATTTGAAGGATTGGGGAGCACAAATATTCAGTAATATTAAGACGGAATGAGCTTAAATGCTCACATTTACTCCGAAGAATTTTACTTAAACGCTCTATGCGAGTATCTCGTCCAGATAAAACCATTTTCTATAATGTCAAAAATATATTTTCTTTCACTTTTGTGAACACATTTAATTACTCCAATACAAATACATTCTGATCAGTACAAACATGCCCACAATTGGGCCAGTGGCTCTTACGATAATTCCTGGAATGAATAAAAAAATTGGCTGGTACCGTCACGTACTGAGAATTAGGAAGATTGATCTGAATGAGCTATATTATTGTCTTCACCATTTTGTCGACAACACAATTTACCCTAGGCAAACCCAGATAAAACCTATTGATCGGAGGTGTAGAACGCCGTAGGTGTTACACTTCTTCCGTTGCTCATCACAATCATTATGCCTACCAATTTATTTTCTCCATCATCCATGATGCAGAGGGTTTTAAAAAGACATTTTGTCGCAATAAAGGTTGTTCAGTGCTGCGCAATCCCATGCGGGAACTGAATAAATGGTTTTCCAAGATTTGTAGGTACAACGGTTATGTCAGTAATCACATAGGTGGTGTTTTTAATTAGAAGTAACCGTTAGGGCATTTGACATCTTATTTATCATATTTAATTGATTTCGGATACTGCAAAATGTACAAATAGTAAAGATTCGATATCACTATTAGTTTCACGAGGTGATGATATCTAAAGAAATTTCCGCAGAAACGAGTGATTAGTAAAAGTACATTGCATACTGCTATAATTACCAGCTTGTACGATTTAGAATCAATTATGCTAATTGCTTGCCACAAATCGTGAAATAATTACAATGCGGTAATTAAACTACGGTAGATGCCAACCATTCCATTCAAGCTGTCATGTAGGCTAATTAATTACCGTTACTCTGATTGTAAACTGTTTCTTTAGTGCTACTGTTTAATATTCTTTTGTGTTAATCATCACATTTCCTGAGTATACTAATATGATATTTAGTTCGCACCAAATAGTCGTGCGGAAGATTCTTTTCATGCTCATTCACGTGTATAGAAATGGCCTTGATGTACCAGTACGTGAAATAGGGAAATAACAAAAACAAAGCCCCGAAATATCAGTGTAAAAGCTACAGAACGTAAACTGTCTCATAACAAGGAACAACGTTAGTAAGAGCCAACGCCCTTAATATCAATTTAGTTGATAGCTGGTTTCTCATGTGTTTAATAATATATTGTTCTGTTCGAATAAATCAACGTTTTATATAATAACACAAATTGTACTTCAAGTCAAATTTGAGCAAACTCGTACATGAAGGATGAGGCAGTAAAACTAGAAACATTAATCAATATTGTTTGTGAATTCTTGAATGATATATAGGATTTACACAACTTGTTGTCTACCTGAATTCTCATTTAAATATCCACCTTACCTTTTTATATTGAGCATCAACCCATTTTAAATTGATGGATGATTCTCCAAAAGACCAAATCAAATCAATATAAGACCCTTTAACCTTTTTGCCAATTCCCATGTCTCATCCAACCTATTAACATGATGAATGACTTTGGCATTACATTGTCTACATAGGTGCTAAACATAGAACCAAAATATGACGTCTGGTTAGAATGGTAAAAGTAGCTCTTGGCGTTGTCCACAAGGTAGCTGACTTATATCACATATTTCCACATACCGCGCGTTTACGCCCAAACGACCTAAGCTAATTGTAGATCCATCCTTTGTGCTCATTTTAGTGATAACACTTTACCCCCAGCACCTTACCCGGGGGTAGAACCGGCTGTCAAAGATGACCATAGAGGAGGGTTGATGAGGCCCACCATTGGTTTCTACAGTAAAATCATTTCTCGCGTGTACAATTATTCCAAGAGCTACTTACTTTTTAGGTAGAAATAGTCATGTCCTTTCATATTGATGAGAAAGTTCGATGAAAATCGCATTTTTTGTAGAATTTTTAGGCGAAAATCAATTTTGTCTATACTTTTGTACACAATACTATAGCCAGAATTTCCCACATTTGTATTGGCGCCCTCACATTATGACGTCATAGTGACATTATGTGGGGAATGTTTGTACTTATTTTGGAATCACTGAATAGAGGAGATCCATAGCTATACATTGGTATATGACGTTTATTATTGAAAATTAGGGGTGTTACCCCCCTCCCCTCCTCGTCGTAGTCCGTGTTACAAAACATGGCTCAGTGGTTCTAGGGTTAAGTGAAGCTATTATTTTACTTAATTAAAACAGAGAGGTATAACATGTGCAAACATAGATCTTGTTCATACACGACATTTACCACTTTATGCTTCTGGCTCATCACCAGATTTCCTTACGGATATTTAACACCTATTCATCCAGACCAGAGCTGCTTACTTAAATCAAGTTAGTTCTACTTTTGAGTTCATACCATACGGTTTCGCTCAATACTTGTTAAGCTTAACCCCCTGAGCAATACCTGCCGATCTAACATTGCCTCTGATTGGGCAATTACATGATATCTTCACTTTAATCACCAATCAGAATGGAGTTTTGCAAATCCACCTCAATTTTTTTGCGTGTAGAAATTATTCTAACAATGTTGCTGATTGGTCCAATTGGTGATGAAACTTCTTTTTGGCCAATCGGCAGGTAGTTCTCATGGGGTTAAGCGAGGAGATGTAGGTTGGTCATATTTTAGGGTCCTCTGCTGCTTTTTATGAACTGATAGAGGGCTCAAGTGCATGATGTAAACTCTGGCCTAGTTATGACGGTTTTTGTATTATATGTGCATGATTAATAAGCGGTGTAGATAATTTGACAATGTTGGCTTTCCCTTTTCATGTTCAAATATTGATATTTGTACATAACATATCTAATTCCAGTTTTAATTCTCGTAAAATATCCCCATCTGCATATTTTATACATTAGTAAGTACTATTGTAGAACCAGTGAAGATAATGACTTTATGTGATTGATGTCTTGGCGGCAAACCCGCCTCCAGGTAAAATTAACTCAACTATAGGATTTTTCCCCAATACCATGACATTTGAACGCAAACATAGCATCATGGTATAGGCATCACCAGCCACTATAAAAAAAAATGGGTTAATCTATTATAAATGGTGGTCTAGAGCAACCCAGAGCGATGACATTGTAAACGTACAAAAACGTCTTATAAATTATGCCAAGGTTGTATTATTTTGGCTCTCAATACGAATGACAGTTGCATGCTGCAGAACTCCATTACGGTAATTATTATCATCATCTACCGCCCTGCTTGTTCGCTGTAATTCTCGAAGAAATGCTGGCTTCCAAATTCCAATATCACGTTTTATGCATAATATGCGTCTATTGTCCCCATTTTACCTCATTCTTACCTCATGAACCTTTTAATCTTTCTTATTGCCATAACAATATGCCCTGAATTTCTTTTAACCTTTAATTCAAAATTACAATCCATTATTTGTCACGGGCTATTATTGTATACCCTTTAAATGTGTGCCGCGTGTGTGTGTTTGTGAGGTGGGTTTGTTGGGTATGTGTATGGAGTGTGTGAGTGCCATTTTATAAACCTATAAATCGTTTAAACATGTTTAATGTACACCCAGGATCCGGAAAACTCACCGTAATATCAAGTTTGTCAATAAAAGCATGACGAAATTACGCATGATTGAGCTTTGATATAATAGAGACGTGCGGGTGGAGTGCGGCTGAATGTTCTTCGGTGCTTTTAAGTTGCAATATATTGCAATAGAGACGTTGCAATTCTATACACCGTGATCACACACCCGTCTTAACAATTCAAAACCACTCTCTTGTTATTACGAAGCGAGATCGCTCATTAGCCAGTACTGAAGATTTTGCACGTATAGACGAATCCAATTTCACGCATTCCTACACCTCAATGGCAGCCATAGCTGGGTCCCCCCTTAAGTCTATTTCACCTAAAATGTGAAATGTCGCAAGGTATATAGAACAGGGTACACTTGTTCTATTATTGTATTGATAAAAGGGAATAAACCAGGATGTAACTGGGCTCAAAACGAAACTTATAATTTTTCACAAGGTCATATCAGCACTGACATGGAACAGCTTCCTGGACAACATTCACAGCCCAATAATTGGCACCCAACACAAGAAATCTGTGAGTAAGTGGAATAGTGTGGAACAAGACCTGTTTCCTGAAGAAAGTGTGTGAAAATCAGAAGCAGCACCATTCCACACTATTCCACTTTACTCTTTGGAAATTATCACCTGTGTAAGGATCTTGTTCGCATTTTCACAGATTTCTTCTGCTGGGTGCCAATTATTCGCCTGCGAATGTGGTCCAGGCAGCTGTTCCGCGTCAGTGCATTTTGCTGTTGTGTCAGTTGGACATCTGCTTGGTTACTGACATGTGTTTACTGACAAGTATTGAAGTAATCCTGTGTGTAATTTTGGTTCATTTTTATGGACAGGGTTTTAAGATATGACCTTGTGAAATATTATAAGGTCCTGTGTCCCAACCTGGGGTACCTTTGTGTTACATAGCAAAAAAATGAAAAGGTTCAAACATTTTACCTGCACATCTCATTTGAAGTGGTTCATCCTTCTGAGCATTTTGACACCTTTTTTTTATGGAAATCGGTTAGAAAATGAGAGAGTGCGGGCAAAAACAATCACAAAGTAGGGAGGATGTAACCCACCTCTTTTTTCCACATTTACAATCATTCTGAGCAAGTATTGGTCTTTTAAATGAACTTCTGTATTTATTTACTTGGTTTAGATGTCTGGTAGTTCATTTAGACATTTTTTTACTAGATTCAAATTTTTAAAGGGGGTTATAAATCAAATTTACAATATGAATCCCTCCCCCTAATCCTCCTCCCCCTAATCCTCAGCCACCCTTGGCACATTTCATGCCAAACGTCAAAAGAAAATAATTGAAAAATATTTTAAAACAGGATAAAAACATGAGTAATATAGAATAAATTAGCCTCAATTTAAGACCTAATTGAATCTTCTAAGTGAAGGAATACTCAAGAGACAGTGTTTTGAAATCCAAACTGCACATCAAAATGTAACAAAGCCACCTTTTTGGGTACCCCAGTATATGGCACAAGATCATAAGTTTCTTTTTGAGCATAGTTTATTTACGATGAATTCTAAGATATTATCTACAATTGACATACAACGTTGTTCAAAATGTCAAGATGAGCCTGCTTAGATTCACTGGTGCGTGAGACAAATCGAACAATGTCATTTTAGAAACTCTCATAAGCAGTTTTAGTCCGATAAAGCTATTTCCGCCTTTGCAACTGTCATTCCTAAGAGTATACCGTTTCATGTAGCCTATATATTGCGTGTCCCTGAATACTTCTTACCAAGCATGCCAAGTCGATTTTTAATTTGTGTCAATCTTTTCTTCTATCGCACAATTTCGCTTTCCCCATAGTAGAGTTTTCCGGTTGTTCTAATACTCCCATTCCCATTTGCCCATTCCTCCCCCTAGGGGCGAACTAATCGATATGATTTTCTATCATATCTTCCTTCATTATTAAGAAGAGTAATTCTTATAAAATAAAAAAAAGACTAACTAAGATACAAACAGACGCCGGATTGTCTTTATGATATGCCATAAGAACTTGGCCATGGTTGGATTGATTGTAATACTTACTTACGCAATAGGTTTATAATTCGGCTTCATCTCTTAATTACAAAGAAGAAACACAGATTGGTGATTTTGCTATCTATAACGATCACGGCCATACAAACATCATTGTTTTAAGTCACGGTTGATTGTCGATCGATTACTTGAAACTTGCGCCACTTGACCGGCTGACCGCTTATGCTACGTTTGTCTCCGCAGTTTCGTGACGCCTTGATATTCAGCTTTCGACGTTGTATTCAATTGAGAACAAACACTGTCCATTCATTTTCTGTTTATACTTTTGTTACTCATATCTGATTTTCTGGTTTTGTTTATACTAACACATCCAAACATGTTAGTGTTTATTGAATATACTCTTCTTGCGATAAATTGAACAATGCGCTTACCATTTGTAAATATCTTTTAAACCATTGTTGCTTAAGCATAAACACTGTGGTCTTGTATAATGAATACTATGGAGTTCTATAAGCTAACCATTGGTCTATATAAATTGCAGCAAGTTAGAACAGAATATAAAAAACAAACCTCTCTTGCCGGACATATTATTTTTCATTTACATTGAGTGAATTGTTGTATATGTATATTATAAACGCGATTTTAACAACACTCTGGAATACAACAGTCTCTTAGAATTGTATTTCTTTCGAGAATTTTTAGGATGATTCTTGTCGATCTTGGTCAGCTCTGCTCGTATCAGAGTGAGCATACATTCTACATCTTAATAATGGTTATACACCCGATAGTAAGGCATGGATAACAATGTTCCAAACATATTTGTATCAAATTACCACGCATGTTTCATTATTATTAATCACATTTTCCGTACTTTTCACTTTTCTCTTTGCAGTGAGAAATCATGAGCGTTCCTGAAGGTGACCCAACAATATGGGCGTCAGTTACTACCATTGCAGAATATACAGAGTATATAGAAGAGGAAAATATCTCGATAAATGTGACAAATACTGACACAGAACCCCGTCCATTTGGAAGTCATTCTGTCTGGGCAGCGGTGCTCATCATTCTAGTCGGGTCGACATTAAGTATTTTTACCGTCACTGCCAATGCTATGGTATTTTTGTCGTTTTATATGGAAAAGCAACTTCAAGTAGTGAACAACTATTTCTTACTGTCATTGGCAGTAGCCGATATCATCATTGGAGGTATTTCTATGCCTTTATACACATTGTACCTATTACAAGAAGGTTGGAGATTGGGTCCTATTGTGTGTGATATATGGTTATCAATAGATTATGCCGCATCAAATGCGTCCGTTATGAATCTTTGCATTATATGTTTCGATAGATATTTTTCCATAACTAAACCATTGACATACCGTGCTAATCGAACACCGAAAAAAGCTAAAATTATGATAGCCGTTGCGTGGCTTTTATCTATCTTTGTCTGGATTCCACTTATAATTGGCTGGCAATTTTTTCCGTTTGTAAATGAAAGAACCGTTCCACCAGGCGATTGTTACATTCAGTTTCTCTGGGACAACGTTAGCTTGAATGTTATAACTATTTTAATAGCATTTTATGCTCCAGTTTCATTAATGTGTACGTTATATTATAGAATTTGGAGGGAAACCGAAAACCGAGCAAAGGAACTAGGACATCTTCAAGAAGGTAGCCAAATATCGACCAATGGAACTGGGAAGCATATGTTATCTCATGATGATTCCATCGACCATGTGGATGGTGATCGACGAGCTTCAAACTCTTTCTTCTCCAGGTGTATATGTTGTGCTATTGCTGCTATTGGTCCTGAAGATGACATGGAAGACAGTAGTGATGTTGTTTCACCACAGCCTTCCACTAACACGACGCATACATCCAGTACGAAATCCCGCAATGGTGTTCAAAGTCATCTTTGTAACAGTGCCTCCTCTCCTAAAAATTCGCCTCGATTATCACCCCCAGCAAGACATAAACGCGCTGCGTCATCCGGAGCAGCTGTTCCACACCACAACAATGATAAGAGTTTTGCAGCTTCTCTCTATACTATTCTGATTAAGCTTCCCGACGAAAATTCTCCGGAAAGCGAACATGAAAAATTGCCAAGTATAACACTAATTGAAGGTGCGCCTAAAACGGATGCTGAACTGATGCATGATCAGGAAGGGTCGCACTTAGTGCCTCCATCCGGGAATCATACAACCCTACCTCGTGCTAGATCGGATTCAGTATGTAGCGCTTCTCATGCTCCTCGACGTGGTAGTACTACTAAATTAGGAGCAGTCCGCGGTGGTGGTCCGTTAAGCATCAGCACTATATCTATGGTAAACAAAATGGCGTCCAGGGCAAAAACAAATGTGGTGAAAAAAAGGAAATCGGCAATAATTCGTGAAAAGAAGGCAGCAAGAACTTTATGTGCTATTTTATCAGCTTTTATTATAACTTGGACACCTTATAGTATTTTGGTTTTATTATTTCTCAACCCTAACTTCCAAAACACTACAACCAACATGATATTCAATATATCGTATTGGCTTTGCTATCTCAATAGCACGATTAATCCTATTTGTTATGCCTTGTGCAATACCAATTTTCGGCGGGCTTTTAAACGTATTTTAACATGCAAATGGAAACAAAGTCGCTACCAGGCAGCTCATAGAAAGGTGCGACAAATGCCTTCGCCAAGTAGACAATCTGAAAGATAGGACATTTTTACACAAAGTCGCTTACATACCTGATATATGTATACCAGTAATTATGTTTTATGCCACATTGTAGGGAGCAAATAATTATTTTGTACATCGTCTGCTACTACTGCCTATATTTTGTTTTATATCGCTCATGAAATATGCTGTCCTTGACAAGAACTTGAAAATTAATTTAGTTCACTACAATTAAAACATGGCATTGACATTGTCTACACGTCATTGCTTACAGGGGAAGTAAAACAAATCTTTCATTATTTGTTGTAAATCTTTCAACAAGCAAGACGGATAATCTAACAAATCTCGCGAGATTTTCTTGCTCTCGGTATCTTAATGTTCCCTTATATTGTTTTGCATCTTCAGAATTTCAAAAGGCAAATTAAAATCCCGACACTCTTAACGCTTTCCAAATTACTGATTTTGTTCTGTTTTGTTTTGTTCACAGTTGGGAAATTAAGCAAAGTGTGCCTCGCAGCTATAGTACTATAGGCAGCAAAAGCTATAGGCAGCAAATTTCATGTCTTGTAGATACAATGTTTAACTATTGTAGGTATTGTCGGAAATGTTTGTTTCTTGTGCTGTATATAATTATATAAATTTACAAGCCTTTTGTATTAAAAAGAAACTTACGACCAACTTCATTTGGTATACAATAAAGAAACCGACATTTCCCAGATGCTTGTTCTTTAATTCCTTCGTGTCACTTAATTATGATTTATTAACTTAATTTATGGTGTAATCATGATGTATGTTTCCTCCCACTTTTAATTAACTGGCATAAACTGGACCATCGCAAACTTGTTTAAACATGTAAGGCGCTCAGTATTTAAAAAAAGAAATGCGTAGCTTTCCAAAGAACTAAGAACAATGAGAGGGAAAAACAATAGTTATTCTTCACTGTATGAATATAGACACCAAACTCAATAATAAGACCAAATTGAAATGCCATAGTTTGCCACATACGATTACTGCAACATTTTGTTATTGGGTTGAAATGCAAAACTTTGTAATACACGTATGTATGCTTTTCTAACTTAGCCAACGTCATAATTTGTAACAAATTGATAACAAAAGCATTAAAACATAGTTTTTTAAATATCCTAATAACAAAATATTATCAGCATGTTCCATTTTATGTCGATAATTTGACCATCGAAACGATGCAACCAAAAACAAAAGTAGTACATACTTTTTTGTAACTGATTTTTAAAAGAAACAGCACAGCTTTCAAAGCAGTTATTGTAATCGGAGTACGCTCTGACTTGTTTAAATGCAAAACAAAGTTATAAACTTTGTCAAATTATAGTTATAACGATGAACATATTATATATATAAATATATATAACTATACATGTATGTTTTGTATATATTGATGCCTTATAATAAATTATGTTCGGTTGTTTTCACTTATAATCAGCTTCTTGCTGCAGATGTTGAATTTTGTATCGATGTTTAAAACGGCAAAATACCTATAATTGTAGTTTGCTGATCAACGTTGTTTTCAGCTTTGATGTCGTACAGTTAATGGTATCGGAGGCGTTTTAACGACGCGCACACAAGAATAATATTGTCAACCGATATTAAAAGCACTTTTGTATTTAATTTATAACGTATAAGTGTTAATGTAGAAACAGTTATTTTAATTTTTCAAATCAGAGATTATTTATTTTGGTATGTTTCGACACTACAGTAGAACAGACGGACATTTGTACAGATATTACCATATCAGCAGTCCTTAAAACTATCCAGTCAATACAATGTAAAGAAACAAAAAAAATTGTGTGAAATCGGCAATCCAGGCATATATTTATACGGATTTTTGCGGAAGGTGCCGTTATGAACGGGTTCAGACTATTTGTCATCACTGTAAATTCAGAACAATTTATATAGTTATCAAGTAGTAGTATCAATGGAAGAATTGCTGTATAATCTAACGGAAACTTGCAGCACAGTAATGCTTGTTGTTGTTTAAAAAGATTAGATATTTTGTGCTCCAGAACTTTTCAAGGTCAACACAAGTACTGGACATTGCTGAGGATGCAATACCGTTATCAAAATATTGACGTTCATGTATTTACACAGGATGTTGTTAAATCTATGTACTTTAGATACGTTGTGACCTGAAACCGTTTTGGGTAGTGTTTTCTCAAGTGTTACAAGATAATGTTGGACGTTTCACGAAACGTAACACTCTGACTTATAGGAATCTGTTAAAAATTTTGTGCGCCAGAAGGTCAACACATGTACTGGACATTACGGAGGACGTATCGTGGTATACCGGAAGCAACATATTGACATTGATATATTTTCACAAGTTAAATCTGTGTACTTAAGATACGTTGTGACCTGAAACTGTTTTGGGTAGTGTTTTCTCAAGTGTTACAAGATAATGGTGTGTTTTTCACAAAACGTAATAATTCTGACTTCTAGGAATCTTTTTAAAAGAATTGCGAGGTGCTCCAGAACTTCTCAAGGTCAACACAATTATTGGATATTACGGAGGACGTATACCAGGAGCAAAATATTGACTTTGATGTATTTTTACTGGCTATTGTTAAATCTATGTAGTATAGATACGTTGTGACCTGAAACTGTTTTGGGTAGTGTTTTCTCAAGTGTTACAAGATACTGCTGTACGTTTCACTAAAAGTAACAATTCCTATCTATAGGAATCTGTTTTAAACATGTTAAATAAATAATATATAATTGTTTTGCGTTGACATTGGCTTCGGGATACGATAACGGTATATTGAGTACACTACTTTCAATTTTCTCTCCAAAAATACAACACATGTATGGAGCTTGAGAATGCACTAACCATAAGAACAAAATCCTAGAGGTTTATTGATTTTAATAACTGACAGAAACATTGACTTCTGAAGAATATTTTGTATCGCGTTTTTACAATTACCAAATGTTGACTGCTTTATTAATTGTATGCAGTATTTAAAAGGGAACAATATGTTACAGTACAGAATGTGTACAAATCTGGCATTGAGATATGTGCTCTCTAACTTAAGAAGCGATTCCACAGCATCAACATCGTTAAATCTTTTCATGATATACAAATTGATTGTTTACACTTATCACTCAACACATTGTACATTTGTGCAAATGTACTATTATGCCTATTGCTTGGTATCAAACAACTCTCGCTACACGGATGGTCTCACCTTCACATAATTACAGACTCACATTTGGTTACATGCGTATAACACGGGTACTTTCATGTATATATATATAAATATACGCACCCCCCCCCCCATGTACTTTACATCGCACCCTATACATGCGCCAATTGCGTATATTGGCTCACATAGAAATATTCACACACCCCCCCACCCCCACACACCCCACCCCACACCATTACAAACGCGTCCTTACATTAACATAGCACTTATCCAACAAAATCACACGTCAAGCAGGGGCGGATCCAGGAATTTTCAATAGAGGGGGCGCCGAGCCACCGCCGCTGCGGCGCCCACACCACACAAAGTAAGGCGCCGCTCTGCAAAAATACACATAGTCAGGCGCCGCTCTGCAAAAATTAGATCCGCCCCTGTCAACAGGCAAACAACGACAAAAGACTCCCCATGTACACCAACGCGCACACCCCACGCACAATATTCAACATCACAACAACAAAATTACACACACAACATGTATAAATTAGCTCGCGGCCCCCTAAATCATGCTAATGCACCATATCACCATTTTGAGCGATTAAAAGTCATGAGCACGGAATGTATACTTTCAGTCGGACTATATACCTTTAGCCGAAACATAGACCCTGGAAAAAGTTGGGTGTGCACACTTTGTAGTACCTTCGCCTCCTTGTTTCTTACGTTTTATTTTTACCTCCCTGTCTTTTCTTTTCATATTTCACAGTGAGGTTTTCTAGTAATCAATTAGGCGGGCAATTAGGATTTGCAATATTTATTTTGTGTTGATTTATTCCCGGGATGCAATGAATTAACGAAACCCAAGTACTCAAACAAAATATAAAATTACTGGTCTTAAAAGTTCTCCCAAGGTCATGAGCAGCCTACATAATATTACCAGCAGCACAATTTCACACAAACATACAAATACACTGGCGACGGCTGCATGCTACCACGCTTTTTGCCCCCTAAGGAATGCGATATGAAATAACTCGTGGCTTGAAATCTATCTTCCCAAGATAAAGAATCAAGCGAAGCCAGTGCAGTTCCACATGGTTTCTAGATGACTTAAATTTCACTTTGGTCACGCATCGCCTAGGCAATACAAGTGTACAGTCAATGTTATCTGCCATCTCTAACTTTACAACGCCGTCCTGTTAGTAGTAAACAAGGGTGGTATAATCTGGTCAAAATGTTTATCATCATGGGTATTTGTTAGCGCTTTTCTGGATCAAATGTCATTCATTGCATTGTATATTGATAGCCTTAAGGGCCACCAAAGAGAGAAATTTGGTAAGAACATGAATAATTCCAAATTTCATTAAGCATCACATTCCTAATCTATGCATATCGTGTTTCTAACTGGGTCTGCTTTGTTGCCAGGTCATGGTTTTATTTATTTTTACTCCTATTAGAGCACACAAGACCAACAATTATAAGGTTTGGTATGTTCCAACTAAAATTATTATACATCCGCATTACCCTCGCACATTAGTTGTCCAATTGAAGATGGATTTGGTGCCACGACAGATCTAAGTTTCAAGATTGTGTTTACAGACCTGAAATAAATATATGCCGTAAATTCACAGTTCGAAATACGAACGCCAGTGCATAGATTTCTTTCAAATAGGGAGCAGCGTGGCACACTGGTTTAAGTCTTTGCCTTTGGTGCACTGTGCAAGAGGTCCCGGATTCAATCCGGCATTCTCACCGTGGCTCATCTGGGAAAGGCGGGCCAGATGACCCATGATAATGACCTCGATACAGTCAGTTCCGATCGGGGTAACACCCGATTGTCGGATACAGTTTCCTGTCGTGTAAGAATGCCTCGACCTCTACGACGACCGCTTCACCAGGTACTTAGCCTGGCTGAAGTTTCGTCAGCTTAATGTCCACGATTTTAGCTGAGCTGTTTTAATGCTTATGATTGACATAATGTTCCAATAACATGACTTAAAGCAATATTATAACATTATCATACAAAATAGATTAGCAATTCTTTGACATAAAATGTTAGATTTTACTGTCAGATATATCCCCTGTTATTTTTGAGCCGAACAACTGCGGCAAAGCAAAGAAAATTGGAATTTACTACCAGCGCGTATGTCGCCAATACGTACCACTCCTTCGGTCATGTTATGGTACGACCCTTTGTTGTGTAGATCACCGTCCCATACGCCGTGTACGTCCTGTATGTTATGAACATCGTGTATGCGTTCGCCTAATAATTCCATCGTAATAATAAGACGCCGGTTCCAGCGCTTTATTCAAAATCTCGGATTTTGACAAAACTACAGCACCTAGAGTCTTGATTTTTGCAGGGTATATTGGTTTAATAAAGTACAATATAATCGTGTAAAAAATGAATTTTAAAAATCAGTGAGGGCGTCCTCAACAGCAAATGTTATAATATGGCTTTAAGAGAACACTGCGAAGTAGCACTTCAATGTACCAATTTATCACGTCCTAGTCAGTCGAAAGAGTGTCAGAAATATGTATTTTCATTTGATATAACTATTAAATATGCATTCAAATAAGTACAAACGCGTATGCTATTAGGGGTAATGCTATTGTCCCTATAGTTCATTTAATAAAAACAGAGGTCGTAAGGTATATTTTCATTTGCTTAAAGAATCACAGAAATCCAGATTTATCCGATTGCACAGATTCTTTTAGTAATATAGACATGTAATAATGCATCCGTCTGCCTGAGTTGTGATCAGATATGTAACCATGTAGTTGACATAAACTGCTTGATCAACTTCAAAAACAGACTCCAATTAGATCTGGATATTGTCTTACAGTCTAAACATTCACAGAATGGAAAATAACACATCTAGTCGAGTTCGTTTTCCAATTGCAGACAGTGTGGCTAGGTTGAACAAAATCGGCAAAGGTACGAATCTTCAGCATGTCAGTAATATTAAAGGGTTATACAGTCAAATAAAATTTTGGCATCCTTAAATAAAAAACTAAACCTTAGAACTTTTCAGACCAACAGTTTCGATTCAAAGAGAAAAATGAACAATATCTCTCCGGTTTCATTAGGTGGGGGTACCTATATTTCTCTCCTTACGGAAAGATACACCGGTAACTCAAACTAGCTTTTGAACTATGTGGTTGTATAGCGTTAAAAAGGTTATTTTTCTTCTACGGCAACAACATTTTAAATATTTCAAGAAACATTTTCCTGTCACGGACATCCCCCCGTGGAAAAACACAGAACACTACGCTTTTTTTTGGTGACAAGACAGGGAAGCCACAAAACAGCTGGGGATTCTACCGCAATCTATAATACATTATAACGGTTAACATTACGTATAGGGGGAAAATCTATGACAGATTTAGCAATAGTTACTATGTCAGTAAATTATTTTATCAGTTTAATGCCTCAAGAGGATACACTGCTCCCTTAAGCAGGTTTCTCGGTTTCAGACAGAATGGGAAGAGCACTGAAATACTGACTCGGAGAAAATTAAAGTTCAATTTCCTGAACCGATATCATTACATATTGAATTTGGCTCGGATTGAAATCCTGGATTTACAATGTACATAGTTTGTCACGTTTGGTTACAATTATTGCAGCATTAATTATTGATTTGCTACGCCATTAGATTCCTACACATGTTAACAGCTTTTCATGGTATGACAGATTCAAGTATATAGAATCAGACATTAGTTAGATTTTTCCAGACGACGTTACTTGTCAAATAACAAACTGGTTCAATGAATCTATTAATCTGATTGCAAGTTAAAAAGGTTTTCATGTTGAGTTGAAGGAAGCCGAAAGCCCAATTGCTTAAACATAAGTTCTATCTTTGTAAACAAATCTACCCTATTGACTAATGATTCTTTAATGTTTGAATTTGTTTGAAAAGATCCAGTTTTTTATTCAAAATGTGATGGCATGTTAGGGATGAAATCAAAACTCGACCGCCGGTTGATTACTGGTTACTCGCGGTTGAACCGCGTTCCATTGTTTAGATAAAATGCTCCAACCGGATGGAACCACCCGGAACCCGCGGTCGACCGCCGGTAGAGTTTTGGCTTCATCCCTTTAAACTTGAAGAACAACAGACGATCAGTCATAGTATAGCGCATGATCAAACGATTTCACAAAAGCGTAGGCCTACCTATTCGATCCTATGACCACTGACGATGATCCATACGATATGGTGTGACGATTACGCATGCACACGACGATATAACCGGAACGAAACACATACAGAGTTTTAGTTTCCGCAACCCGACTTCTATATCAACCGAGACTAATACTGACTTACCAGAGCTGACTTACCATGACCGAGACCGACAATTAATGGTACAGATTTTATACTCTGTGCTAAAACTGACGATAGAATAGACGCTCTCTGAGACTCTGACGACGGACTTTCAAGTAAAGACCAGACCAAGAATAACATGTGACTTGTCTAATACCATGACCAGACAGACTAGACTTGATACCAACAGAGTATTATTGACCAACCAATAAAGAGATTACAGTTGACATTAGGCAAGACTATGATTTGAAAGAGACCAAAATTGACACTATAGATTCTTACGAGTCAAATATGCTATCGTAGTCATTCAAGGACAATGCGTTACTTTAACTCATTTGCTAGTAAGGACCGTCGATGTATCGATAATAATTTTAAAAAATCGGCTATCCAATAATATCAATATCGCCGATATCACTTTCTGAAAATCGATATATCGGTTTTATCGATAATGAGTGGCCAATATATGGACATTTTAAAACCCTAACATCGACTGTCCTTATTTGCTATATTCTAGCCTATTGTTCCTGCTGCTGTTGCTTATGCTACTATATTACTACTACTTCTTCCACCACTCCTACTACTTCCAAACTTCTAAACTACCATTACTTCTACAACTATAACTATACATTGTGCACGAGCGAGTGCACACCTTCGGACATGACAACTCTGTGACATATTGACGCAACAATGTACATCACCCTGTGAATGAGATGGACCCGATACATCCACTCTACTCAGCAAACACATAACATTTTCAACATCATTCGCAAAAGGTTAGAAAAGGTTGCCAGAAAACGTTTTAATGTCGGGTTATATAAAGGGTATATAAAGGTTAAAAAACATTTGTTGATACCTTACTGCAAATATTCTAACATTGTGTTATTTAAGTGTTGACAAAATATTTGGCAAAAAATGTTTGCAAAAAATATTGTATAATAACATTTTGAAAACATTTTAAAAATAATTTGGTATAAAGTGTGTTTTCATACAAAACGTTTTAAAACGTTTTCATGACCTTTATATAAGCTGACATTTAATGTTATTAAAACGTTTTACCAAAACCAAAATTCCAAAATATAACCTGTTAAAAACGTTTTTAAAACGTTTTGTGTTTGATGGGTAATGACGATACTGAATGACCAAAACGCTTAAACTATCAACCATTTTCCGACCGACTGAGACTTTTTAGTATCCTCTAACAATTCCAAGGCCTGATCACAAGACAATGTCCGCTTGACTATATCCGACTAATCAAAAACTAATCCAATTAGATGACAATTATGACTTGTCCTTGGTAGCAGAAGCTGATACAAATTTAGATCAGACATCATTTCCGACTTGCGATTTGCGGCAATGACAGAGACACACAGGGCAATATTATTGGAAGTGGTGATGACTATATTAGACGAAGGAATGAATGACTAAAGACCTAGACGTGCCCACAAGACGACTTAGGTATACCGTATTTCCGACTTAAACTTCTTTGACTTTAGCATTAAGCACGTAAGTAACGAATTTTTTTTATCATGTATGATAAAAAACAAATTTGACACAAGGAAACCAAACCCTTAAACGCGAATTTTCAAGTAACCACTAACTGGTTGCTCTTTCAATCTCTTATAATTCCATCGCGTCTTTACCATGTTTACTTAATCCGCGAAGACAAATCTTTCAGTAGAAATGGACAGGACTGACAGGACTGACAAGGACAAAGAATAATTAAACACCATAGACGATATTTGACAGAATGACCACTTTCCAAATTGACACACAAGTAACACAAAATACCCTCAGCCATTCGGGTTGATGTCTGGAAATATTCAGACCTTGACGACTCTTGTAGTCATGTATCATTACGGTAGAGAATTAATTTCGGGTTAGGATATTGTCATTCACTTGATTTGACATGTTTGCTAATATGTGACATTTAATACTGTCTGCTGACTTCGCTGACATTTGACACTGAGACCTCTACTCTGAAAATAACCATTATGCACAGTCCGTATACATTTAATTTTTGGCATCAAATTAGTACCAAATTGACCTTTGCTCCAGGTTATGTGACTGTGAGTGTTGACATTAAAGAATAAAAATACAATCATTTAGAATACATTCGGTTAACGCTGACCTTTGACACAATATAGCCTACATGACATTACAATGACTTCTACATTATGTATAAGATAATAGGAAATCAAAAAGACTGTAGACGCCCTACCCTAGATGTAAACAGTTCCTTTACATAGCTGACTGACCGGAAGTGGGTCGATAACAACATCATCCGTGATTCCCAAACATAGCGGTCTGTTTGTTTGTTTGTTTGTTTGTTTTAAATGATTTTCCCGTAGGAACTCGACAACGACCTATACTATTCGATTCAAAATGGCGGACCTCATTTTTGGTTGTTGGCATTACATTTTGCTGGCTCCTGTTAAATACATCCAAATTTGACTTGTTTACCAGAATAATGTGGAAAAATGCATGCGTATATCCATGAGTAAATTGAAATCTATACACTACATGTACTACAGCTATTATACAAATAAACATTAAACTGCATAAACAATGTCAAATATAAACACGAAACGATAGACACATACGTACAATGTATATACTCACCCTTCCAACATGAACATTAATTATAAACAAACACAACCCACGAAGGCTCAACATATGTCGTGAATGGGTAATTTATTTCAAATGCGACCAAACAATTTACATCAACGTTTTAATTGAAAATTGTTTATCCAAATACAAAGATTCGTCACGGTAAATATACTACATGCATATTGATAAATATCATTATAATTGAGCCAATACACTGTCAAATAAACCAGTACTGCAACTTTGATTTCTAGTAAATCTGGTACTCATTTAAGCTATTTATGTATACTTGTAAAACCCTTTCACTAGCAGAGATGGTTATTTTCTATGAATCATTGTATTACATTTATTGAAGGTACCTTAACAGAGGCTTGCACATACGATGTTGCTTGTTTATAAAAGCTTGTATGAAATTCGATAGGAATAAAGCAAATACACCATGATCTGGTATCTTGGTAACGTATATCATATACAAAGCACAACTATGGGAATAAACTAGTGTGTACGGCAATACTATATGTATTGTCTTTTTGTACATGTAACGGTAACTTGAAAACTCTGTAGTTGAATAATATCAATATTATTTGTGAAAGGCAAATTTGTTTTTCTACTTTGGAATAATTAATATGGTATTTTAAATGTAATTGCACTTTTTTGGACACTGTCAGGCGCGTAGCCATGGGTGTGGGTGTGCGCTCTACACCTCGCCCCCACAAATATACAAAAAGGTTCACTTTT
Organism: Amphiura filiformis; assembly: GCF_039555335.1. Classification (NCBI taxonomy): domain Eukaryota; kingdom Metazoa; phylum Echinodermata; class Ophiuroidea; order Amphilepidida; family Amphiuridae; genus Amphiura; species Amphiura filiformis. The sequence continues at coordinate 37,788,066 of NC_092632.1, read as the reverse complement.
CAGGGTAACGATGTTAAAATGTACTCAAGAAGGGACAAATTACAAAGTAGTTCCACTTTTGGATGTTAACGATTTTTTTGGTGGAAATTTTGCAAATTCCGCAACTCGCCCCCCCTAAAGAATCTGGCTATACGCGCCTATACACGGTGACGACAACAATTGCATTACGTTTGAAAAATGTATGTTGTGTTCCTTTTACATGCTTATTTGACAACAGAACGCATGACCGTACGAACGAAGGTGACCAGTGTACAACAGATTGAATAAACGTTTTCATACTTATACTGTTATATCAAGTGTTATGGTCCACAAAGTGTTTTTTATTACGTTTAGACAAATCAAAGTCTAAAACTCTTTTTTTTCCCACAAACTTCATACATGTAATAATGTAATAATACTGGAAGGGGTGATATAGGTTTCAGTCATTCGAGGTTGCGTGTGCGACAAATGTTATCATGAAAGCCCACATGGACGTGACATAAGGTGCGGTTCCCTATTAGATACGGAAGGCTTTGCGTCCGACGCAATGATTCTAATCCATAACCTTGAGTCAGATCAATATATAGAACAAAAATAACCACTGAACCAATATCGACGCAATAATTGTTGCGTGAAATACTATTATCCGAGTCCAGGGGATTTAGTTGACAAGATGTACTTTCAATGACTCGCTCATACTTGGGTAGCGATAGCGATCACACTTTAATGCTGGTTTCTTACTTTCCTGCCGCTTGCCACTTTACCACTCTAACGACAAGTTTAATTCATTGCCCAGTCGCACCAGAAACGCGTCTAGCGGTGACCAGCGGCAAGCCGATATATCGATCACTCCACCTCTTTGTCAAAAAACGGGAGTCGCGCTGGAAATTGAATTCAAGTCAACTCAGGAGCAGTGCCGCTCTGACGTATGAGAAAAGGATACGATTTTTAGCCAATGATGAGCACATGTCGGTGCTGAGTGGCAACATTGGCTTTCAGAGTTATGCCGCTGCCGCTCAGTGGAATGCCGTCCCGTTAGCAGCAAAATGCAAGCGGCACGATGAAACGTCACACCGCTCAGCGGCAAGTGGCAGAACGTATGAAACCTGCATTAAGTAATTACTTCAACATAATAGGACGATATTGATCGATCAATACTTCAAGAGGGATTATCGTTACCACTCAAACATAGTAATTGTTTGGCATTGCGTACGGTTACATTAGTGCAGAAAGGTAGTTTTGGGACTGACTTAAGTCAGACTTAAGAAATCCATTAGTCTGGCTGTGGTCATTCCGTCTGATGCAACTGCGTTCGTATCTATCATTATTTTCCCAAAATTGATACTTTATCTGTTTAAATCAGTTTCAAATATCCACATTTAAATGCATTAGGGCTGTTGTCGAGTATAATTTATATTGACGACAATAGTCAAATCTCCGACGTCGACAAGTTGTCGACAAAGCAATACATCAATAAAGTCAAAATATTAAGTTCAGAAACCACCTTATGCGTCTTTTATTTATATCAAATTAATGGAAAGATAATCTGCACCACTTACGAATGAAGTAGAAGACTGATGCAGTTATATCATGCTAAATCGATGTTAAGCATATCTTTTCTCTATTTTTTCTAATAACTACATTTTGTCGAAAATTGGCCCATGCTTGTCGACAATCGGGAAAATTGCTTTGTCGAAAATAGCCCTAGTTTGCATTTAATACATTACATTGACGGTAACACATTACTTAGTACGTACAATGGAAACATTTTTGTAGAAAACTGTTTGTTTTACGTTGATATTGTGAATTTCATTGCAAATTTTGTTAGATTATCTCGATATTAATGAATAACAGAATTGTGAAACGTTACCAATGTTAAATGGACATAAAATGGTGTACATTATGCCAAATATCATTGTAAACAAAGATTTAATTGTTATTATAATGAAAAAAAAGATATATATATGCAGCTGACTTATTTGTCTGAAAATACTTAGTGTGCTCCCGGTACCATAAATTGTTGATATATGAAGAATACTGAAAGAAGTAAAAACAACGAGCTGTCTCTAAGAATATCTGAAGTGCATATGTCGTTCTTTTATGCTTTTATTGTCTCGACCTTGCCTTTGCCCATTCCAATGTAATATTTTTATAGCGTATAGCATTGTGCATTTGTTGGTCCGCAAGTCTATACTTGTCTTCTGAAATAAATGAAACCGTTTTGAACTTCACGAGCTCATGTCAATCAAGAGCTGCGGGATGTGAAAAACAAAACAGGAGAAGGAAATAGGTCAAAGTTATCATAGTCGTGGCCTGCGAAAGGGTGGATTTCAGGCAATTTGCAACTATAGGCAAATGTAAAAACGTTCTAAAAGTTTCTTCCAGAACTTCATATACGGACAGCAGAATTCTCAGAGTTTTCGAGATTCTGTAGTATAATGTCCAAATGTTTTCGACACGCTTTCGAGACTTCGTAGAATAATGCCTACACCCATTCCAGTACCGTAGTGACAGCGAGTGACAGAAAATATCACTGGTGATCAAGCGCCAGCATGCAGCAGCGAATACGCTAATCATATCGTTCAGTAGTGGCTATACTTATAAACAAGCAAAATTCATGCTCCGGGAGCTTTCGCTATAGCAATAATGTAGTCTATGACCATTTATATAATTGGAGATGGGGGACCCCATTAGGGCATTAGGGTGAACATTGATACCACATTGGTATCACTATCATGCACTATATTAAAACAACGAAAGCGAGGTCAAGAAGGATATCACGTGATTATAAAATAATGAAATATTCACGTGATACTATAGTACGTGTTAGCAATGTTCAACTCATCAACGGCAACAGGGAAGTGCCAATTATAACAATGGTCTATAGAATGTTGCCTTTGAAGTCAACTGGTAGATATTTGACGCTGAGGCATGCTGGCGACTACTGATCAATATATCAACATCTCTTGTCCAATCAAGTGACGGTATAGACGAATCCAATTTCACGCATTCTTACACCTCAATGGCAGCCATAGCTGGGTCCCCCCTTAGGTCTATCCCGCCTAAAATGTGAAATGATGTGGCCTTGGCGGGGATATTAAACTGCATTCCTTCACCCGTGTTACACGTAGACAAAATACTGATGAAAGTTTACAACACAATACAATTCAACATCAATTTTTAAGCGGATTTAATCCACCCTATTGGGCAGTAACAATGCCAGTTTGGTGCAGACGGGACCCAGTAATGGCCGACTGAATTCTGACCATCACTTGGCTCGTAAGATTCGTCTATACGCGAAAAGCGTCATAACAACGCTACACTAATTGCGAGTGCTTAGTGTCACACGGGCTTTATGGATCCGAATTGTGGGGCGCAACAGTAAATCCTTCTGCATTTGGTGTATAACCCAGTATAGCCCCGGTTAAAAATAGCGCCTGAGTGTAATATATCAGCGTCTCGAGAGTACCAAATTTGAGTCGGAATCGTGCTTGAATGAATACAATAAAGTAGAACCTCAACATTAACAATCTGTTCAAGAAATGTTTCGAATTGATTGTGAATTATTTGTGAAGGAGGAGCGATTGTTAAATACATGTTGGAATTTTTTTATTAAATTTCAGAATTTGTACTTCAGAAACCCGTTCGAAACTTTAACAACTTTGTCACAATGAGCGTGTTTATAGTGAATATACCGCATTTTGAGTATACCGTATACGATAATCCTTGTATATATACCGATACCCTTGCTGTTTATAGTGAGACACAGTTACCGCGCAAATTATATACCAACTAACATTATCGTACATTTGCAATGACCCTGGGGTCACACGGGGAATGTGTAAATATTGTGGCGCGAGCTATAAAGAGCCCATTCAACAGTATGATCATGGCGGTGAACATGTATCTTCTGTTTTGATAACTCTTGGGGTGAGAATCGTTCCGAATGTCCTGCGCGCATCCTACGCATCATGAAGAAGTTCCCACTTCCGGTAATACCGCACACAATTTATACTGATGTGTTTATAGTGGGAATATCTCGCCACAATATCCTTTGGTTTAGAAGGATATCGATGTACCGTACATACATATACTGCTAGTGTTTATAGTGGGCAGGTATCCGGATAATCTCTAACCGGGTAGAAATTGTACCGCAATGTACCGCACATCTGCTCCCACTATAAACACGCTCACTGTGAAAAGCCAACGTTTATTTAGTGGTATGCCCACTTGTGAATTTGAGGAAAGTTAGAAGTAGTGCAGGTGTAGGTGAAAGTTATTATAGGTGTGTATTATTTTGTGTATTTAGGTATGGGGTGTGTGTGGTGGGTGTGGGGGGGGGGGCGATGAGTGTATATGTGGTGCTCTCATAGAGAGGGTCTGATTGGAAAAGGTGTAAAGAGGTGTAATATAGTTGCATTACGGATTTTCCAACCGAATTGTTTAGGACGGCATCAAAACTCAACCGCCGGTTCCGCCCGATTCTGTCTGGTTGGTGTCAGTTTCTATTGTTCCAAACAATGGAATGCGGTTCGGACCCGCTCCTCATCACCCTGAATTATTGAAGGAGATCGTACATTGCGCATTGGCTCCATCTCTCCTCTGATGAGTCTCGGAGGAGTCACTTGCGAATGTTATTGACCAAGATAAAATAATTAAAAAAACATATAGAGATTAAATTTAGAAGCTCAGCAGCTTCATTTAATGAAGTTTGCACACTTCTACTAAGGTTATACTGGACAGGACCAGGCGGTTGAAATATCCAGCTTCATTTCAGCTTCATTTTATGAAGCTGCAGCTTCATTTTATGAAGTCTGCACACTGCGGCTTCATTTTATGAAGTCTACACTCTACACGAAAAAGACGGAGAAGAAGAGTATGATATATTTAAAATTGGATTAATGAGACAAGAGAGTGCGCCAGTCCCTCACAGGGGACGTTATAGGCCGCCATTTCCGGAAATACAGATGAACATATCTGTACATACATTATAGCTCACAGTTTCTAAATGAGTAGGGTGAGGTTCCAATTCGACCCAGTGCTGTTTGGATACACATTTGTGACCTGCTACCACGAAATGTGAATAAAAGTCGCGAGTTCATGGGTTGTTAGTTTCGAGACATCCTGGCTGCTGAGTTGATGTTCTTTGTTTGCCGCACCTGTACAAACCAGCAGTATGTACTTCGTGAATGACCCATTGTGTCTCCATTCACGAACGACATACAGACATAATATTGGCTTGAACAAGTAGGCCTACATGTGAAACAAAGAACACCAACGCAGCAGCCAGGACAGTAGCCAGGGTGTCTCGACACTACCAACCTGCAACTTTACGCTCATTTCGTGGTAGCAGGTCACATTTGTATCTGTGCAACAAGGTTCTACTGTGGGAGAGAGGATCAAGCTTTGATACAAAGTCTGAAGACGGTGGCGAATAGAAGCTGGAAGCCAGGAGGGCCACGTCGTAAGGTAAGTAAAGAATATGAATCCATTCCGTAACTGTGGTAATACTGTATGAAAGCACCAATTTCTGCTCGGTAATAGAGTGTCTCGGTATTTCATGCGCCAAAATCTGAAAAGTTTCACGCGAGTCCTGAAAACCTGACACTTTTACCAGTAACTTATTACATGCGATAGGTGTGAAAAAAGATATTCATGTATCTACTTAATGGCTTGCTACATATTTGCACATTGTCTGTGCCTTGAAACATGATAACGAAAAAACATCAAAACTGTAACGAGATATAGGGGAGCTAAGCGAAACATGCCTTCGATCTAGGCTAAACGTATCAATGTTCATACATCACGTAACCATTGTACAATATTATCAAGGTAAAACACTGGAGGCTAAATCACGTGTTACTTATTTTAGACACTCAGATCTAATACCAAATGACAAGATATAGTCTCAGACCACTCTTGCCAATATTATACATAGGGAGACTATTAAAGCGAAGCTACATAAAGCTTAAAAGACTATATCAGACATTGCGTAGAATTGGAATCTCGATCAAATGTTAGAAAAATATGATTACATAAAGTTCCTTGCCAACTCAAGCAGAGACCACATAATTGTCGCTGTGGGTATACCCACCTGTCACTTCCCCCTAGATTTTCATTATAAATGTAATTTACGCGACTAGAAATAACACATACTGCAGTTCCTAAACTGTTAGCCACCAGAGAGAATTATATCTTATTCCATAGTAAGATTGCGTATTAGTTTTATTTACTCAATTGAACAGAAAATATGATTTAAACTAAGGCGACGAAAGAAAACGTGTTCCACAGGCCCGACCGACCGAGATTTTGGATTTTGCCTGGTGTTTATAAAAACAACCCTTTTTGGCCTTTCAGGGTGGTGCCAATGTGAATAATATCTAAAGACTGCCCAAAAAGTAACGCAGCTGTTATAAATACGCCTATAGCATCAGAACTAATAATTGTGTTTACAATATTTCAACAAAGAAAGAAGGAGGATTTATTTACGCACATTTTGATACCTCATTAATTTGTCCAATTTCGTTCAATATTAACAACACAGCAGTGGGTTTAAAGAGAAATGCCCGAATTTAAAAGTTGCAGCGTTTTATATTGATTTGAAGTCAGCGCGAAGATAAATGGAGGGTTTTACGTGCCACAATGCTTGCGTATAATAACCATTGATCGCTGTAAACTGCAACTTTTAAATTCGGGTATTTTTCTTTAAAAGCACTGTGTTGTTAATATTGAACGACATTTGACAAATGGGGTATCAAAATGCGCGTAAATAAATCATCCTTCTTTCGATGTAGAAATATTGTGGAAACCATTTTTAGTTCTGAAGGCGTATTTATAACAGCTGCGTTACTTTTTGTGCAGACAATATAGCAACTTTTGATAAGCAACATATTTTCCCTATAGCAACCAGCACATAGGATAACTTTGCATCAATTTTAGTCTCAAATCGATATTGCGAAGCAACTTAAGCTTAAAATGCTATATCAGATATTGCATAGAATTGTAATCTCGATCAAATGTTAGAAAAATACCATTACATAGAGTTCCTTGCCAGCTGAAGCAGAGAACACATAATTGTCGCTGTGGGTATACCCACCTGTCACTTGCCCCTAGATCATTGTAGATTTTCATTATAAATGCAATTTACATGACCAGAAATAATACATACTCCAATACCTAAACTGTTAGCCACCAGAGAGAATGATATCTTATTCCAAACTAAGATTGCGTATCGGTGATGTTTACTCAATTGAACAGAAAATATGATTGGAACTAAGGCGACGAAAAAAACCATGTTCAACAGGCCCGACCGACCGAGATTTTGAGTTTTGGACTTTGCCGGGGGATGTTTGTGAAACAACCGTTTTTGACCGAAGTAGATTGATTTTGCTTTGCTGAATTTGTTTGAAATAAATATCAAAAATGACCGCGGCCGCATCATGTCTGTCTACCCGTAGAACAGGCTGTGCTCCGCCGCTTAAAGGAAACAAATGTGTAAATTGCCACTATTTCCATCCCGATTCAGCCAAAAATATTGTTCGGAATCGAAGGGTAAACCGGGAAAATATACCATCAGGAGGCCAAATGGGGGTGGAAATCGCCAACCACTCTCGCTGAACAACTGCATAGCCGTAGATCCCGGGGGTGGTAAGTATGTGGGTTTCTGACCAAATTAACCTCATATTTGGCCATTTTAGCATAAAAGGTGTCAATTTTTTTTGCGCTTTGAGGCAAAAGGTGCTGGATTCACTATACTTCAAGAAACTCCCCACCCCCATGTCAAAAAACGATCTACGCTACTGGGGAACGGGATTTTTTTTTTGGAAAACCGCGTGTTGACATTTCAACCGACGATGTAACCATTCGGCACGTACGAAAAACTAATACTGTCAATTATGTTTGCAATGTTGCGTATCTTATCTCATTGACACACTGGACACTGCGTTACATTTCGTCTAGACTTGTCTATTCAAATTATTCCCGAAACACGAGACGGGCCCGAAGAGTCTAATTTAAAAGAATATACATGGTTTCTGCATCACTTTGCAAAAATTCTACGATAATTGCGGAACTTCTTTCCTTACAGAAGAAAAATGATACGGATATTTGCTACGGCTCAACGGTAGTACATGTATAAACCTAGTGCTTTCCGTAGCCTAGCCCCCGGCTGTTCTTTTTTTTAATGAAATCTGGCAGTAAATATCGCAGAAAGCAATATCGTGTCTTATTTGTATACAATAACTTTTCATATACATTTCATTAGAACATCCACCCGCGTAGGTTAAGTCAAATGTCTTAGAGACATAATGAAATGTTTTTGGTGCTATGTGAATAGCCAGTGAAAGATGGAGTAGTTAAGATGACCTTTTACTAAATGTAATATATAGACTTGAGGATAAATATATGTCCGTATTCTTTCAGCTATATATTGCCTAAGGGGTATTTTTATCAAGTGTTAACAGTGCCCTATGCTAGTTAGACGAGAATTAGAAAAGACAACAGATTCGAGTCTCGCCAGTCGCCATATAGCAGCAGTCATGCTAGTTTGTTTTTCGTAGTTAAATCCTGAACCAAAAAATTGTAGATCCGTGACATTTACGGAGTGATATAAGGATAAAATAGAAGTAAAGGTTACTGGAAAGAGGAAGACAGATCGATCCCAAATCATAATGCCAGGTACTGACATGAAATGAGTTGTGACTGCATTTTCATTATTTTGGCGTTTTAAGCTTACCGTGTCATTAACGGAGGTATCTGGAAATGCCGTTACAGTACTACTATCTCTCCATCGGCAATAGAAGCCAACAGATTGCAGATTGGATCGGTACCAATATCGTATTTGTCTCTCAGCGTATTTTCAAACATAAATAGTTTGAAATCCATGTAAGAACCCCTAAGTAACAGTACAGTTATGTCTCAAATACGGGACAACGGGCCCTTTTGGCACACTGATCCATAGTTTTCAGTGCCACATCAATATGTCAAAAAAGGGCACACCTAGAGAGTATATTTTATATTTCCCGGACGGGTACGCGCGCGTCGAAGACTAAAACGAAAAACATAAACACATAAGATATGCCAAGGACTCATACCGCATAAAACCCAAAACATCGAATGTACCGGCCCGCTTGTATTGTTGATACTATTTCCTATGTGCGTATTGTAAGCGCGCACTACCTGGTACTGATTCATGGTAGGTCGTGACAGCGTATTTCCTACATTGGGCGACTCCATTGTTCTAAAAAGGTAGGACACGAAGTTGGGCGGGTGGAAATATTTCAATCATTCTATTGCTGCTATATGCGGTAAATTGTGAGCATGTCTAAAAATATTACTTTTAAAATATTAAGAATAATTTTGCGGTATGATAAATTTGTTTTATTGGTTTCTGCGTCGACATGTTATGAGAATTACCATTCTTTTTTTTTCTTTCTTTCTTTCTTTCTTTCTTTCTTTCTTTCTTTCTTTCTTTCTTTCTTTCTTTCTTTCTTTCTTTCTTTCTTTCTTTCTTTCTTTCTTTCTTTCTTTCATTCCTTCCTTCTTTCTTTCTTTATTTCTTTCTTTCATTCTTTCTTTTTCTTTCTTTCTTTCTTTCTTTCTTTTTCTTTCTTTCTTTCTTTCTTTCTTTCTTTCTTTCTTTCTTTCTTTCTTTCTTTCTTTCATTACTATGTAGTTGTTTTAATATTATTTTTTCTTTGTTTATTAGTTAACGTATTTTGTTGAGTTCATTAAAATAGCAACCATTTTCAAGACTGGAGATGAAAAGGAAAATGGGATCTATACGTATCAGTCGCGCGTTTCGGATGACATCGTATTAAATGTTTTCTCCTTTTAATGTTTTTATTCTGATGACGATGTCATTACTTGAATTCCACTTGCGCGGTTGTGGTTTTTTTTTCAGTTCCTTTCCAGACATTTCATTGCTATCCGCATGTCTTGAGGTTTTAGGATCACGGGCCAACTGGGCCTTAAATTTTACGCTATTAAAATTATTCCACCAAATCTAACGTTGTTCAAGGATTACCAAGCCAATATTTCTATGTGTTAACGCTATAGACGTTTAGTAAAATAATGAAAACTTCGCAAAGGCGTCATATATAAAAATGGGTAATTTAGTACCTTTAGCCGTCAAGGGACATTTCCGCACTACAAGGGCTAAGGCTATTCTCTGCACTTTTCACCACTCTGTGGTTTGATGTTAGCATGTCGATTTCTCAAGATAATTGATACTTCTTCTTCATGTGAAGAAGGTAAAGTCGTGTTTTGAAGTTAATGGATACTTATTCTTGAAATGAAGAATGTGATATCGCATTTAGGTATTTGTTCAGGAAGGCTGCGGCTTTTGGAGTATAAGACCAAAAAGTGTTTAGTTGTCCTCCGCGTCCGACCAAAAAGAATTGAAATCTTGGGTCGGGATTTTTTTTTTCAATGACTTCTTTTTTTTTTCAAAGAACCTTACAAGGATTGACCTACCGACCTTCAAAATGTTTGTCTTGGATGGACAACCAAACACTTTTTTGGCATAAGTAAGTGATCAAATGTTTTAGTCTGCTCTTCATACCATATAAATACCATAGATACAATGGCCAAATGATTAGGTTCTTAGAGCCCTACGCTTTTAGGTCTCACTCACAAATAACAAACGATAAGGGTTTATACAATATTATTGTAAAATGAAAATCTAATGCTAAAACAGCCCGCTTATTTGGATAGGATCTGTTGCACACTAGTGTTTTATAGCCAAATAATAAGGAGTAAGGGTGACGGCACCCAGGTGTTACATTAATGATTGCACATAGACATTTTACGGCAGGCTATGGCTTTGTGTATATCTCTCGGTATATCCCGACCTCCGCGCGTTTTACCCATTTAGGCATTTACCGCCCGATAGTGCAATGTAGGAAGCTTAATTTCTTATCTGCAATCATAACAGGCCGCAATACGTCTAACCTTTTTAGGCTTAGGGTTAGGGTTGGCGTTTAGGGTTAGGCTTCAAGTTGCGGCCCATTATGGTTGCTGATAACAAATACGCTTGTCGTGATAATCAGGAATCGCATTCGCATCGGACCCATAACGTCGATCTTCGAGAGAATTATGTCTTTCACACCGCTGCGTGATCGTGTTGGTATCCGGGATTGCTATACTATATACCATTAGACCTACATCAGCTGCCTCGTGAACATAGACTTTTATCGCAGAGCAATTTAAATTTTATCAAACCTAAAAATAGTGTTGGACGAATCAGAATATGCAATTGAAGTGTTCGGATTTAACAGACATCCGGAAACAGCTCCTATGGCGCGCATTTTCCACAACAATTTAAACTTCACAAAGTATGAGATTATGAATGTTTTGAGTCATCCAGTAGTATAAAATAGACAAAAATATGAATCAAATACTGGACTCACCAACGATTTTTTCAGTAACGTTGCGACCCGTTCACCGGGACCCCACCGTGAAACTACTTCCTCGCCGATTACCATCACGTGACCAAACCATCAGTCAAGTCTCTGCGCAGTCTGATGAAGACCCGGTGAACGGGTCGCAACGTTACTGAAAAAATCGTTGGTGAGTCCAGTATTTGATTCATATTTTTGTCTATTTCACAAAGTATGCTTAGGTGTCTCATCCTTATCACGCCTTTTATCTTTTCCCGGATTCGGTGACAAACTTAACACCTGTGACGCACATCAAAACCAGCCAATGTATTTCCTCCTCACTGCGAACAGATCCAGACAGCAAGCAAACGACTTGTTGCGTTTAAGAGTCATCTAGAGTTGAGAAAACAGATGGATTGCACATACATTTTTTTCAAACGAATGTTTATCGCATGGTGTCGAAATAGCGCGATGTGTCCTGTAGGCATATATGAAAAAGTCTACAAAATCTTTACAAAATCACATGGATTATTTACTTGTTTTTCACATTCAAAGAGCACCTGCTAAATCCAGAATAAACAGGAATCGGGGCGTAATGTTGTTTTTCAACCTTTTCTCGTGTAGGCCTATTTTATTTGGTTGCCTAGTCCATTATCGAAAGACAGCTTTTCTTGTCTGATTGTCACGAAAGACTAAAAGCTACTTTGCTTGTAGACAAACCCTTTTAATAATCATTGAATCTCATTACCAAATTGTGTCACTTTTTGTTGGCTGTATCACAAATCATTTATATAACACGGACACCTTTAACAAAATGTTTCATATGAAAAAGAGGTACCAATACGTAAAAGGCTAGATTCGTTCTGTAGTGTCGGATTTAATACACACTACTTTGAAAATGGAGTGTAAACACATTCCAAAGCGGCATACCGAAAGATCGTCGATGTTTGGCTTTGATGGGCAGGAACAGCACTTTGCTCATCAATACGATCTTCTTATTGATCGGTGTAAAAACGTCTTGCAATGCAAATTGGAGCCAGAGTACACACTGTGTTTTATCGATAAATACATCTGATTGGACCTTATAAATGTAGCTAAATGTGTTCAATTACAACGGCATGTCAATACTGAATAAAGTATATACATTCTACCAATTGACGCCCTGTACCGCGGGATGTATGTTGCGAAGTACAGATCACCGCAAGGTACAAGATATTCTAATCCATTTCCAGATCCCATACACAAATATTGGGTGCGTTTAACCTTGTTTTAGATTCTATAATACAATAATACAATATACGTAAGAATTCAAGAATCAGTCTGGCTTTTTACGGTATCAGGCAAAATGATTAAGCAACTGTATCAATACGACAACAACAACAACAACAACATCAGCAACAACAAAATCCTGACATATTGAAAATGTTTGATGTGACTGCTATAATCGTGCTAATTGCATGGTCCTAACTATTTCTGTTGTAGTAAGTTTTTAGTGAGTTCGCCCTTCTGACAAGTTTAGAACTGTCAATCTTTCGTCAGGAGTAGCTCTGACTTCTTCAGGACAAAGTCCTAAGAATAAGACTTTTATCCCATTATCTCATACTATTTCTGTCTTATTATACTTGGGTAAAATGTTCGTATCTCAAATCTCCCAGTAAAAGAGATACGGCAACTTAAATTGTTTTCTGATTTGTTTTGTTTTTCATCATTAACAGACAACTTAAGTTTTTTGACGAGCGTCACTTAACACCCGGGCATTCTACCGCATGGCAAATTCAACATCGATGAATGCAGTTACTCTACTTTCTTTCAATAAGTGTCGCATCGGTACGCATATTCACCATCGAACTAACTCTGTCTGACACACTAGAAATCGCGGGTATAAATACAGCAATGATTGAAAATCGCTATCAGCGACTTTTATCCCATTGACTCATTCTATTTTGTTAGTATTCATTTGGTAAGTGAACACCAGAGTAACGTTAAGTGTTACTAGTACTAGATTGGCTAAATTGCGAAAGGAAACTAAAACAAAGTGACTAAAAGTTCTAGATAATGGTATATGGATCCCATCTGTCTATATATAAGTATTAACTTAAGCATAGCTGAGTGGGGAAAATAGCATGATATAATTTTATTAATCTAAAAAGACAAACTTTAAAGCTCTTTCAAATACTTATAGATGAGTTGACTTCTGACGTCAATGCCTGGCAGTATGCGCACGCATCATTACAATTTCTATTGTTTTCTTTCTTTCTTTTTCTTTCTTTCTTTCTTTCTTTCTTTCTTTCTTTCTTTCTTTCTTTCTTTTTCTTTCTTTCATTCTTTCTTTCTTTCTTTCTTTCTTTCTTTCTTTCTTTCTTTCTTTCTTTCTTTCTTTCTTTCTTTCTGTCTTTCTTTCTTTCTTTCTTTCTTTCTTTCTTTCTTTCTTTCTTTCATTCTTTCTTTCTTTCTTTCTTTCCTTAATATGTACTTGTTTTAATATTATTTTTTCTTTGTTTATTTGTTAACGTATTTTGTTGAGTTCATTAAAATAGCAACCATTTTCAAGACTGGAGTTGAAAAGATAAATGGGATCTGTACGTATCAGTCGCGCGTTTCTGATGACATTGTATTTTAATAGTGCTTTCTCCTCTTTATGTTTTATTCTGATGACGATGTCATTACTTTAATTCCACTTGCGCGGTTGTGGTTGTTTTTTTCAGTTCCTTTCCAGACATTTCATTGCTATCCGCATGTCTTGAGGTTTTAGGATCACGGGCCAACTGGGCCTTAAATTTTACGCTATTAAAATTATACCAACAAATCTAACGTTGTTCAAGGATTACCAAGCCAATATTTCTATGTGTTAACGCTATGGACGTTTAGTAAAATAATGAAAAGGCGTCATATATATATGAAAGTGGGTAATTTAGTACCTTTAGCCGTCAAGGGACATTGTCGCACTACAAGGGCTAAGGCTATTCTTTGCACTTTTCACCACTCTGTGGTTTAATGTTAGCATGTCGATTTCTCAAGTTAATTGATACTTCTTCTTCATGTGAAGAAGGTAAAGTCGTGTTTTGAAGTTAATGGATACTTATTCTTGAAATGAAGAATGTGAAATCGCATTTAGGTATTTGTTCAGGAAGGCTGCGGCTTTCTGAGTATAAGACCAAAAAAATGTTCAGTTGTCCTCCGCGTTCGACCAAAAAGAATTGAAATCTTGGATCGGGATTTTTTTCAATGACTTCTTTTTTTCAAAGAGTATAAAGCCAAAATAAAATGTTTAGCTGCCCTCCACAACCGACCGAAATAAAATAAAATCTTGGGTCGGGATTTTTTTTCTTCAAAGAAACTTTACAAGGATCGACCTACGGACCTCCAAATGTTTGTCTTGGATGGGCAACTAAACATTTTTTTTGGCCTAAGTGGACAAGTATAAAAGTGAGTAATTTAGTACCTTTTGCCGTCAAGGGACATTGTCGCACTACAAGGGCTAAGGCTATTCTTTGCACTTTTCACCACTCTGTGGTTTGATGTAAGCATGTCGATTTCTCAAGTTAATTGATACTTCTTCTTCATGTGAAGAAGGTAAAGTCGTGTTTTGAAGTTAATGGATACTTATTCTTGAAATGAAGAATGTGAAATCGCATTTACGTATTTGTTCAGGAAGACTGCGGCTTTTGGAGTATAAGACCAAAAAATGTTTAGTTGTCCTCCGCGTCCGACCAAAATGATTTGAAATCTTAGGTCGGGATTTTTTTTTTCAATGCCTTTTTTTTTCCAAAGAACCTTACAAGGATTGACCTACCGACCTTCCAAATGTTTGTCTTGGATGGGCAACCAAACATTTTTTGGCCTAAGTAAGTGATCAAATGTTTTAGTCTGCTCTTCATACCATATAAATACCATAGCTATAATGGGCAAATGATTAGGTTCTTAGAGCTCTACGCTTTTAGGTCTCACTCACAATTAATAAACTATAAGGGTTTATACAATATTATTGTAAAATGAAAAGCTAATGCTAAAACAGCCCGCTTATTTGGATAGGATCTGATGCACACTAGTGTTTTATAGCCAAATAATAAGGAGTAAGGGTGACGGCACCCAGGTGTTACATTAATGATTGCACATATAGACATTTTACGGCAGGCTCTGGCTTTGTGTATATCTCTCGGTATATCCCGACCTCCGCGCGTTTTACCCATTTAGGCATTTACCGCCCGATAGTGCAATGTAGGAAGCTTAATTTCTTATCTGCAATCATAACATGCCGCAATACGTCTAACCTTTTTAGGCTTAGGGTTAGGGTTGGCGTTTAGGGTTAGGGTTCAAGTTGCGGCCCATTATGGTTGCTGATAACAAATACGCTTGTCGTGATAATCAGGAATCGCATTCGCATCGGACCCATAACGTCGATCTTCGAGAGAATTATGTTGTGAAGTCTTTCACACCGCTGCGTGATCGTGTTGGTATCCGGGATTGCTATACTATATACCATTAGACCTACATCAGCTGCCTCGTGAACATAGACTTTTATCGCAGAGCAATTTAAATTTTATCAAACCTAGAAATAGTGTTGGACGAATCAGAATATGCAATTGAAGTGTTCGGATCTAACAGACATCCGGAAACAGCTCCTATGGCGCGCTTTTTCCACAACAATTTAAACTTCACAAAGTATGCTTAGGTGTCTCATCCTTATCACGCCTTTTATCCTTTCCCGGATTCGGTGACAAACTTAACACCTGTGACGCACATCAAAACCAGCCAATGTATTTCCTCCTCACTGCGAACAGATCCAGACAGCAAGCAAACGACTTGTTGCGTTTAAGAGTCATCTAGAGTTGAGAAAACAGATGGATTGCACATACATTTTTTTCAAACGAATGTTTATCGCATAGTCTCGAAATAGCGCGATGTGTCCTGTAGGCCTATATGAAAAAGTCTACAAAATCTTTACAAAATCACATGGATTATTTACTTGTTTTTCACATTCAAAGAGCACCTGCTAAATCCAGAATAAACAGGAATTGGGGCTTAATGTTGTTTTTAAACCTCTTCTCGTGTAGGCCTATTTTATTTGGATGCATGCCTAGTCCCTATTCGAAAGATTCTTTTCTCGTCTGTCCACAAAATAACTGGATGATTGATGATTCTTATTTGCACTCAGCACGGATTGTCACGAAGGACTAAAAGTCACTTTGCTTATAGAAAAACCCTTTTAATAATCACTGAATCTCATTACCAAATTGTGTTACTTGGTGTGTTCATTCCTGTATCACAAATCATTTATATAACACGGTCATCTTTAACAAAATGTTTCACATGAAAAAAAGAGGTACCAACACGTAAAAGGCTAGATTCGTTCTGTAGTATCGGATTCAATACACACTACTTTGAAAATGGAGTGTAAACACATTCCAAAGCGGCATCTACCGAAAGATCGTCGATGTTTGGTTTTTGATGGGCAGGAACAGCACTTTGCTCATCAATACGATCTTCTTATTGATCGATGTAAAAACGTCTTGCAAAGTAAATTGGAGCCAGAGTACACATTGTGTTTTATCGATAAATACATCTGATTGGACCTTATAAATGTGTTCAATTACAACGGCATGTCAATACTGAATAAGGTATATACATTGTACCAATTGACGCCCTGTACCGCGGGATGTATGTTGCGAAGTACAAATCACGGCAAGATAAGATATTCTAATCCATTTCCAGATCCCATACACAAATATTGGGTCCGTTCGACCTTGTTTTAGATTCTACTTCGGGTGCTAATACAATATACGTAAGAATTCAAGAATTAGTATGGCTTTTTACGGTATCAGGCAAAATGATTATGCAACTGTATCAATACGACAACAACAACAACAACATCAGCAACAACAAAATCCTGACATTTTGAAAATGTTTGATGTGATGTGACTGCTATAATCGTGCTAATTGCATGGTCCTAACTATTTCTGTTGTAGTAAGTTTTTAGTGAGTTCGCCCTTCTGACAAGTTTAGAACTGTCAATCTTTCGTCAGGAGTAGCTCTGACTTCTTCAGGACAAAGTCCTAAGAATAAGATTTTTATCCCATTATCATACTATTTCTGTCTTATTATACTTAAATTGTTTTCTGATTTGTTTTGTTTTTCATCAGTAACAGACAACTTACGTTTTTTGACGAGCGTCACTTCACACCCGGACATTCTACCGCATGGCAAATTCAACATCGATGAATGCAGTTACTCTACTTTCTTTCAATAAGTGTCGCATCGGTACGCATATTCACCATCGAACTAACTCTGTCTGACACACTAGAAATCGCGGGTATAAATAAAGCAATGATTGAAAATCGCTATCAGCGACTTTTATCCCATTGACTCGTTCTATTTTGTTAGTATTCATTTGGTAAGTGAACACCAGAGTAACGTTAAGTGTTACTAGTATTAGATTGGCTAAATTGCGAAAGGAAAATAAAACGAAGTGACTTAAAGTTCTAGATAATGGTATGGATCCCATCTGTCTATATATTAGTATAAGCTTAAGCATAGCTGAATGGGGAAAAAGCATGATTTAATTTTATTAATCTAAAAAGACAAACTTTAAAGCTCTTTCAAATACGTATAGATGAGTTGACTTCTGACGTCAATGCCTGGCAGTATGCGCACGCATTATTACAAATTCTATTGTATTTTGATCAGGGCTCGTGTTTTTAAAACCCCCGCCACATCACAATAAGGCTATTGAACAGTATTGTGGTTGTATTCGGTTCACTCAAGCATATCGATATACCAGTCCCTTGCCTTTGTTGATAAACATTGAGATCAACTCATCTATACAGAGCTTTTAAAATCTGTATAATAAACTCCGAGTGCAAAATGAAAGAGTCTAATAGAAATCTATTCTGTGCGTCTATGACATGTGTGCTTTCTGGTTTTTTTATTTCGTTGGTTTAGCATAGGTCGTGCTTATTTTGGGCAAGTCGGGTTAAAGCCAATACAACACATTATTTAGTCTTTATTAGAATAGCAGCATTACTCTTCTTTACGTGATTAGGTAAAAGTACAAATGTGCTAGACCACTTCTTGCACCAGCAGCGCATACTGCTCATTTGTATGTGAAAAGTTTCAGTAAAAGTACAAATGTGCCAGTAATGTAGTTTTATCACTTTTTGGAATAACAGAGTGTACTAATCTTTTTATGTGAAATGGTGCAGTAAAAGTACACATTATGTGCTAGCAATGTATCTTTACCACTTCTTCTGTTAGCAGCTTTTACTACTCGTTTTTGTATGTGAAATGTTTCAGTAAAAGTAGTTTTACCACTTCTTGGAATGGGAGCGTGTACTTTTATGTGAATTGTTCAAGTAACAGTACAAATATGCTAGTAACGTAGTTTTACCACTTCTAGGAATAGCAGCACGTACAAATCTTTTTTATTTGAATTGTTTAAATAACTGTACAAATATGCTAGTAAAGTAGTTTTACCATTTTTCGGAATAGCAGCGCTAGTACTCCTTGTTATGTGAAATGTTAATAAAGTAATGGTATAAATATGCTAGATTGTACCACTTCTTGGAATAGCACTAAATACTAAAATATGTGAAATGTTTAGGTAAAAGTACAAATGTGCTAGTAAAGTAATTGTACCACTTCTTGGAATAGCAGCGTGTAATACTCTTTTTTTTATGTGAAATGTTTAAGTAAAAGTACAGATGCGCTAGCAATGTAGTGTTATACCACTTGGGCTACACTGGACATATGTGTAGAATTGAGATGACTGGCTTAACAAAAATAAAATGGGTAGGAATTTTATTTTTATATCACTACTTTAAAGCTAGGAAAAAACTGTAGTGGATTACACAACCAAATGGGTCTCCTTGTCCTCTTTTCTAGTAACTCTAGAAATGCGTCAACTATCCATGTAACACCTCTTTGCCGTCTTTTGTACGGAAGGCGCTGGGGTAGTATTACACTGAAAAGCCGATTCAGACCAGAAGCAATGCTATTGTAGTGAAATTCACCTTATAAGTGAAAAGAAAGAAAATACTATTTATCTTGTTATGTAGTCCGGGGTAAACATTCTAACGAGGGTAAAAGCCAATGCCAGCAGTCAGCATCCTTGTGGATGTGGAGCAGCTTGCGTATCAATGTTTTTTATTTATTTTGTTAAGTATGGACGTAGCGCAATTTGAAAGCCGTAGATTAAGATTAACACCTTGGCTCTCTCTATATTATGAATGATGTATGTGAAGTTTTAGTCTTTGTCAAAGACCTTTGTGTTTCATGCCAAGCAGCTAAGCCACGAGGCGGATCTACCATGTAGGCCTATTCACCGTAGCAGTGGCATAATAATCAGACTAACTACCATAGCAATAGATGAATACAATTTTTGAATAGATCGCCCTGCACTACAAGCAGATTGCACTAATCACCTGTGTATGTCAGCAAAAATAGATTGATTACAATACCGCTCTTTTCAAAGATACTAATCTTACCGGTGCGAGTGATCATCCTTTCTTTGACATCTATAGTTTAATGCATAGGTACCGCGTGAACGTTGTAGTGCAGGGCGATATATTCAAAATTGTATTCATCTATTGCTATGGTAGTTCATCCGATTAATTACGTCACTTCTATGGCGAATTATTTCGTACTGCGCGTTTATAATGTCGGCAGTTTTCATCGGTTTCTCAGGCATGTCAGACTGTGACACAGACTAGTGAAGCATTGACATTTCACGATCTCATAATGATTTGGTCAAAACTGTTGCATCATTGGTTTTTTGGTTTTATTATTTTAAATTTTCTCACAGTGTGCGCGCATCAGTAAAAAGGAATATCATATTCTGGATCAAACAGTAGAAATAATAATCGGGTGTACTTCAATGATATCTTCGAACAACATCATGCATCAAAAATGGTATTTAAACAAGACAGTAGCAGCAATATAACACCAGCAGCATCAACTTACAACCACCAATCGCGTGCTATTTCAGGTCTGCATGATCCGATAACTAATGATATTACGAAAATGATAGAGGAAAAATACAAAGTGTGCTAAACTGTCTCTTCATTTTGGACGCCACACACAACAGTTTCTTTAATCCGCAATCCTAACCGTTCCTTGCAATTTGTAGCCCCAAAGTGCTTTTAATTTAATATTTTCTGATTATTAGAGCAGAAAGCATTTGATATAATCACACGGCTATTAAGTATAAAATGCAAGGATTTCATGAGAATCTAACCAACAAGTGAAAACGGCATCATGTAAAACAAAATTGTTCGACTGGTTTGAAATTGGTCCTCACGCAGAGTAGATAACAGGGGCTGTCCAGCTTATTCATCCACACAGCACTCGTTTACTTACCTAATCACAAACATCTATGTAAGCACACTGACGCGTGCTTTTCGCGCAGTTTGATCTATCATTTTACCTCGAAGTGATTAGTTGCGTGATTAGCCGATTTGCAGCCGAAGTCATGGCTTGGAGCTAACCTTGGCCGTGTTTTACACCACTGTCTTTTTGTTAGCCTTCACACGACTAATGCGTTAACTACTATAGCTTATTGCAAGTTTCCTTACAAGGTATTTTACATGTCTTGAGAGGCTCTGGGTAAAAATATACGGGCCCAAGGCGGCCTCATGAGTACTATTTGCATATTAGCCTTCATTCTTTTTTTTTGCTTAATATTGATTAGTTAAAACATTTCTTACAGGCATAGGCCTACTGTGCTAATCTTAGGCCTACCTTGGCTTTGTACTTAGCCTCTGCATCCGGGACAGGTAATAATTGTATTGCAACTTTTGTTTTTGCTGAGGCAAAGAGTTTCGTATTCGTCTTGATTTAACATTTTTGTGGTTCTGCATAATAGCAGAAACCGACACGGTGATCAGGGTATCACCATCGGTTTTATCGTCTGCTGGCCGGTTCAAATTCAATGCTCTCATTATTAGTTGATCTTAACTAGCATATTACGGATTTTCATATGTACGACAACGTACAATTAGCCTCGCCTTATTTTGTCAAAACGTAAATATCATTACAATAATGATCATACTACGTAAAGGTTAAAGATGAATGTTTTTATTTGTTATCAGGTAACACATTTTAATCAATCAATGTATAAGGATTTATTGTAAGCCTAATCATTTGGAATATTTGGATTATTTAAACACCTAAGCTTTCAAAGAAATAAAAATATCAAAAACAAGATAAAGATACATATCCACACTTGAATGATCTTACAAGTAAGCGCGTGCTTCGAGCTATGGATAGAAATTGACTTTCAAACCGTCACCAACCAATCAATCAAACATTTTTTTGTGTTAATTATTGCAAATTTGCTGTAAAATTCAAATATCAACAGCATGCATGACACATCAATCTCTAGGGCATGTACACCCTGATTTTGTCAAATGCAATGCAATGGCACGTACGTATTAACGTGTATAGATCAACACAAAATTCGGTGAACATTGAATAATTGAATAATAAACATTTAAACAATATCAGCACTCAGAAGCCTTGCTTTATATAATAGGAGAATACATCCTCCAAATACATAGGCATACCCCCACCCCATACACCCACTCCAGACACCCATATGCACCCCCCCCACACACACACACACCCCCACACCCCTGTTTGTTTTCATTTTTTCTGCGCATACCCGGGGGACGTTGACCCGTTTTATATAAATTCTTTTTTGGATTTTAACCTACCAACCGGGCGTACTAATCTTTTTGTATCAACAATAGAGGGCGCACTCTCAAATACATTTTAAGCTATTTGTAGTAGTCAATTACACATCTCGGCTAAACGAGGACGGTCCGGGGTTACAGTGGCATTCGCGTTTGGAATGTAAAGTTTTATAAAATCGTCTGCGTTTGCCGCCAAACACAATATACGCACAAACAGCGTAAGTATTGATCAATTATTTAGAAATTCTTATCGATCGGAGCTTCAACAAAATGGGGTTTACCAGCTCGCGCGATATCACTAACTTTTTCTTTTGATGATTACTATTAATACCGTCAAAGAAACAGATTTACTCTTTATAAATCGTTTTACGTGCAGCTGTACCACTTCCTGTAATAGAACTCTGCAGTGTAAGTTTGCTATTTATTGTGCTACTGTCGCAATATCACTCCGCAAAGACAGTAACAAAGATAAATAAGCACAGTCACGCACTCTACTAGAATGTTACAATGTACTTCAAACCGATTTTGTTCATTTTTGCGTTCTGTGCCCATTAATCAATCTATCACCTTCTTGCAATTTTGGGTAATTGTAGGAGAGAGTTCAACCCTGCAGGGGTTCTTTTCTAAAGAGGTGAGTGGCATAATTGATCACAAAGGTTGGGTGTAGGAATAATATAAACAACTAACACAAAGACATCCAGTAACGACATTGTTTTGAAAGCTTAAATTCACATGAAAGTTAAAAGTTCCATAGTGAGGTAATACACGCGTGTGTTCATTCCAGGCAATTCTTTTAATGCATGGTAATAAACAATGATTAAAGGTGCTAGGCCCGATGGAAACCCTGCAGGTACCCATTCCCACGTAATAAGTTTCTTCAATATGTTACTCTATAGAAGCATATAACGAGTGAAAATATCGAAATTGAAGTGTTAATGGAATCAAACTAACACTGTTTTGCAACATAAGGGACTATCTATATGGCGCTTTTAGATTTATATTAATCTAGATTTACATATCATTCTGGGTTAGGCACACATTGACGAATAAAACGATCACTTTTACAAAAACGCCAATGAAAGGTAAACAAAAAAGCAATTTTGAAGATATTCATTGATCAATAATCGAGTTGACCTTTCGCCAAGATCAGGACACATAACATTATTGGTAAGCGGACAAACTTCTTGAATGTTATGTATAAAACTCAGTAAGCACAATCATGCACAGGGTGCTTTACACCGTATCGAATACAGCGCTACCTTATAATTGGTCCGAAATGGGACCCAAGATTTAACAGATTGAATATTGGAAACCTGGCCTGCGTAATTAGATGCGCATAAATGTACTTTGCATGCTTTTAGACCTGTTGGTTAACAATAAAGATCACCGTAAGAATAATTTATTCATCGTTGTCATGGTTCCTTCACAGAATCCAGGATCACGGGTTCGATTCCCAGATTTGTCTCATTGGACGTCCAAGATGCATTCTTGGACCTCCAAGACTGTTCATTGTTCAATATGCTCATAAGGCGCGTGAAAGTCGATTCCGAGTTTATCGTCCCCCGCCCGCGTCACTTTTTGGAAACCAAAAATACCCGCGTCAAATTTTCAAAAATGCCAAAATAATTCATTATTTTCAAAGTATCAGTGTTTTCACCAGTTTTAGCAATTGAAAACATATATTTTTGTTTGTAAAACATATATTCACAACTTGGAAGCAAAACTTTTCTAATCCTTGCCCATATAAAAAACACGTTTATAAATCACATGTATGAGTTTGGCTTTAAATCAACACGCATTTTAGGTCAATAATGAAATCTGATGAAATAATGAAAATGAAAAAGTCACCTCACCAACCTGGAAAAAAAGTGACGATAAACTCGTAATTGACTTTCATGGGCCTAATAGAGGCTCATAATACGTACAAGATTATATGTCTAAACCAAAGACGTTCAACATGCGATCTTGAACCCTCAAGACGCGATATTGTGTACCTCTTGGCCATCCATTCTATTGATTAAAATCATTAACAATTCTGGATACTGCCTGATAAACATAATAAATGTAAAAGGGTACTTGTGAACAGCTTTTTATGTCCCTTTGCAAGTACTTCTTTAAATGAAAAACTATAATTTTAGGATAAAATTGAATTGCGATGACCTAGATCTTTCTATAAACCTGTGCAAGCCTCATTGTTTATTGATAATATAAACTCCGAACAAATGTGCACCATTTTAAAATAATCACTTAGTGTGGTTGAAATGCGAAAGAAGATGCGAAAAAACTTTAATGTAGCGCGACACACTTATGACGTGGATCAGTCACAAATACTGATTTGCCCACAACATTGGTCACCCACCTGTTATAAGCACATTAATCTGAATCAAAATGGAATAAAAAGTGCCATGTAGACCCACGTAATCCCTATGAAGTGAAAGAGATAACCTGTGGCGGTCCATTTCTGCAGGTATGAGCACCGTCAGTTAACAAAATTTGACAGGGTTGGGAGGTACAAGTGGAAGGACGTTCACGCGTGAATATGGAATAAGGTACATTGAAAAATCTTAAATGTTTAGATTTAGTACTATGGGCCAAGCTGTATAGCAAGTAGAAGTATTTAGCCTAAATTATCTACTTGATAGAAATTGTAAACATTCAATTGCATATAAAAAATAGTATTGATGTACGTGAGTATACTATTGTGGTTATTGCAATTTTTCAAGAAGAATCAACAAACCTTTAATTTTGTATTAGCTTATTCCTCAAATTCGTCCTTTTGTTATGGTGTCTTTTGTTTTCAATTGTGTGTGTTATAACGTACATTTTTCCAATTTCGAATGTCGCGGAGGAAAACATGATCAATGCTTGGAATAATAAACATTTATTGTTTCCTATTTCTCGATAAAAGATGAAACTTTAACAAAAACATATTTTTCTACTTCTTGCCATTATCATTCACCATTGAAAAAAACCGTTTAACTCACGAAAGCACCACATGTTGTGATGTTCAGACATGTGAAAGATCATGAAGCGCCGCGAAATGTTATTGTAATAATATATTTTTCACTTTGAAAGCCTTGGAGGAACACAGTTTGTTTTCCTTCATAAAAATGACAACACTGGAAGCGATTGTTTTGACGGAAACGCACCATCCCCGAATTCGATGGAAAATCAATGAGTGGGCCCAACATGTCTTATATAATTAAATGGAGCATCCGCAGTTGTCAGTGTCATAACACTGTTGTATATAGGGCCCACAGTGCAATACATTTATGGGAAATTGCTCCAAAATAAAACTGGTGTAGGAAGGAATAGTAGGGGTTGTTTTTGTTTAGATTTGTACGCCATTCAAATTATTAAAACCCATCCCAATTGTATCAAAACTATGTACGATATTTACACTATAAAAACTATGTGCTGTAATTTACGTAAATTTCTGGCACGTCAGCAAAGTTGGCAGAAGTATTCCGTTAAAATCTTCTAATAACTACTTACCTTACCGTAAAAATATTACAGACAGTTCATAACTATGGAATAATTTTACGGACTCTTCCGGGAAGTTATGGATTTTTGCGGAAATTACGGCACTCGGCACATGTTTTTGACAGCGTACGTCAAATGCAATTCTATTTATTGTTGAGGTTGAAATGCAAAGCAGATTGATTAAACTATTTACGTAATATCAACCAATTGCTTAAATATTTGCAACACGCACAATCATTTCTTACTAAAATTCGTTTCAGGAGACGAAAGACCTTTGTCATACATAATGAATGTGGGTGTGACACACGCACGAAACATTACATTCACATTCTTGCATACAAAATGAAATGCTTGAATAATAACTGTACAATAAGAAATTACTATGAAAAGAAACGTTTTAATTAGATATATCGGTGTGCGATATGAAATATCTATAGAGAAAATTACTATTCATAGCAAAAATCGCGTGTCATTACATAGATCTCGATAGGGGAGAAACTAGGTCGTGGTTCACCTAGACCTACAAGACATTTATTCAAGACGTTTATTTAATAGGGAATTTATGAGAATTCCGGTATGTTTTTATATGTCAAGTTTACTTGATTTCCTCATTGGTTTCTTTTTTTTTGCTTCGTGTATAATGTACATTTATATATAAAAGTGTCGGCTTTCCATTTCCTGCTCTTCCACAAATTAAACACTCGATATCATATCACTGCATTTTAAATGTTATTGACCAGAAAGAAAAATAACATTTATCTGTTCATAGGCTAATCAGGCTAATCTTTAGCATGTTTTTTTGGTTAACCTGTCACTAGTAAAGGTAGTCAACTATATAAGGCTAGTCAGCTACCCACAAGCAAGGTAACAATGCCTTATGATCTCTGCTGTGTTAGGCGACACATGCTTAGCTTTAGCTGGCAATTGAAAACCTGAGTGGAAGAAGGGCCCAACTCCAATTTTTTACAAAAATGAGTTAGACTCAGCATATTATTGGCAGCAGACTGTTCTTCCTTGTGTGCGAAAGATGAGCCAAAATCCACTCTCCAAATAGTCTTCCACGCACTCTTAATCATGGTTTTCATGGAAGAAAGGCCCAACTCCATGGAGTTGGGCCCTTCTACCAAAATATTGGGTTAAAGAGGATTTTTTTCATCCATGGAAATCTGCTTTTCACTACAATAAACTTTCTTGCTAACATATTACATGCTTCTACTTGTGCAATTAATGGATAATTACCAACTTTCTGTAGCTATTTATAACCCATCTGCTTACAGAACTGGCACATGCAATATATTAGTGGAAGAAGGGCCCAACTCCAGCTCGTATTAAGACCTGTACCGTTGCCATGGAAACATCATATATAATTTTGAATGTATGTAATATTGTATGTTCATGTATTGAAGATCCCCTGAAGATGAAAACAGTTTTGATGGAGTTGGGCCCTTCTTCCACTCAGGTATTCAATAATAGATTGTCGCTTGTTTATATTTCTTTCAGAAAGATTGCTACAATAGAAAGCTATGTCGCACTGAACCGCCCCATTTTTAACAATTAGCGAAACTACAGTTGTGTGCTACCAATACTTAATGAAATTTATCGTGAAAATTTTGACACATCAATTACATATTATGGTCAAATGAAATGTGGTCAATACCGGCAAAGAGATCAATTTGTGCCTTTCGTGCCTTCACTGGCAAGGAAAACGGACAAAGTGCCTGCAGGGTATTCCGGTTGTGTCGTCTATAATTTCTGATCTTCAATTAAACCTTCCCTGTAAATGCTCTTATCTCCTGTGGTGTAGAGAGCACAGGTTTTGGTGGGAAGACGAGCATTGCTTACGCTTGCGCAACTTGCTATATATTTAATTCCCGCGGGTTTTTTCTCAGCATAATTACTTATATTCGTGTATGTTGATTGAAACATGCAGTTGATTTAATTGTCTCGTTTTTTAAAATAGTAAACAAAGGCTAGTTCGATAATTGCAAAATGCCAAAAATTAGGTTGCATAGGTAATCTACCAGGGAATCTTAGTTTAATTAATCTGCATTTTCCCACAACTTTTCTCAGTTATCAGAACATTCACCTTAGTGTATTCTAATATAGAAAGCTGATTCACCATTACATATTCTTGTTAGTTGTTTATATTTTATAATTATGCTTTGATTATTTTGCATCAGATATATTATTACGTGAGAAACCAACTACCAGGCTGTTTGCCTGTAATTAAGGCACACCGCTTTTCGTCTTTAAAAACTAATCTGTACACACGTAATAATGTGCACACAAGAGAGTTGTAAGATATAAGTATCACCTGGCAAGTGTGTTTGCTCACGGCAACTTCTTCGTGGCATTTCCCGCGTGTAAGCTTTATATTATAGTTTTACCTAACAAAATTCAACGATCTAAGCTAGTACACTCCAAGGCATAGATTTCTATTTTCTTATAGTCTTAATGATTATTTTGTGTTATGAATTTATTTCCAAGTAGAGTTGATCGTCTGCAATAATTAGATGCATTATCATGAGTGTGAATTCTGCTTTATAATTTATCATATATGTTCCAATTTTGGGTTTTTTCTTGTGCTGCATGAGTTTTCACACGCCTCTTCTTCTAGAAAGGGCATTAGCACACTTTCATGAGGGTGTTCGCGTACTTTTGGCAACCAAACAAGTGACGATGTGATCCCACGTGTATTAAAATAATAATATGTTGTGTTGTATATGGCCTTGGAAAAATAGGCAGAAATATTATGCAAATGTGGTATCATTTATTGTATTGCATAGTTCAATAAATTGATCATAACAGTTGTTCTCTTTTTCCTTTTATTTATTTCTTATTTATGTTACCATTTATGTTTAACTTTGTTCTTTTCTGAGTTATACTATGCTGTGCTATGTAATGCTATGCTTAGGTCAGCTTCTGAGCCTTGATATGCGTCCTCAGTAAAGTTGTGAAAACCGTGACCTATCCTCTCTGCGCTGTTCTATATAGACTTGCCAGTGAATCGGCTGGCGGCGACCACTAAATATTTCGCGATTAGAGGAAATGGGCAGTCTCAGCACCTGTGTGGTGATCAAAGGGTTTGTGCATGGTCAAGTCACAAGACTGGACTCTGGCTCTGATTACATGATCAATGATATGCTTTCATATGTTCTGTTCTGTTAAGTCCTGTTATGTTATAGGTCAGGTTGTTTCAGGTTTCAGGTTGTTTTCTTTTCTTCATTTATTACTATAAAATTGTGAGACATGATCTTTCATATACAATTATTAATTACGCAATAAGAACGCTTTCGGCATTGTTTTCGTGTACGTGACTGAAGAAATGCTTCGAGGTAATATTGATAGAGCTGTTAATATGTTGTTAGGCAACTGCCATTTTGGCTGCTTTCTGACAATGTTACAACCAGACGGTTCGTGAGCACGTTTTGGGATTTCCGTGGCTAATGCTAGTGTCTTTATTGCTCAACACTATAGTTAAGCCGACTCGGTTGGCCGGTTCACTCTCCAACTGTATAGTATTATCTTATCAACTTGTTTAGTATTATATGATAAAAGTGCATACTAAAATGAACTAGTTTGTGCATTTGATGTCTTCATAAGTTTAATCAAAACTACGACACACTTTTGATAGGTAAAGTTCTGAGCCATGTATATATTATAAATATACCTCTGATATTACATTTCGTGCACACAAACAAACGCATATTACAATACTGCATTTGCGCAAGAGCAAACATTTGTATTCATATTGTATTTCGTTGTTTTGTGGTAGAAAGAAGACGAAGAGTTGTATTTTCGACCGATATTGAACCACTGACCCGCAATCCAGGAAAAAAATAGTTGGCACACTTGCACTAAACAATGGAAATGCGTGCCCTATCAAAATTGGAGAGGCGAGTGAAACATGCATGCAATATATATGAAGTACAGACTCCCCCCTATATCTCACAAACGAATGGACAATCGAGCATGAATAAGGAATAAGATGCGCTGAAAAGATCGTAAAGTTTAAATCTAGCACTATGTGCCAATTTGCACTAGCAAATAGAAGTATTTATCCTAAATTGTCATCTGAATTTAAAATGCGCTCATTCAATTACATAGTAGTTGGTATGTTAATAGGTAATATCATGGTTGCCATGAAAATGTACCTTCTAAAGCATTATTCCAATGATTGTTACAATCAACAAACCTTGAATTTTGTACGTAACTTCTGCCCCACAGCTTATTCCTCGATTTCCCCCTTTTGTTGTGGCCTCTTTGCTTTTCATTTGTATGTGTTTTACCATGCAGTTTTTGCATTATAATTTCAAATGTCCCGGAGGAGAATAGGATCAATGCTTGGAATAATAAACATCTATTGTGCATTATTTTTTGATTAAAAAAAACTTTAACCAACAATTATTTTTCTACTTCTCGTCATTATCGCATACCATTTGATTTTGAAAAGCTTTTAAAACAGACGCTTTAATTCACGAAAGCATCTGATGTTGTGATGTTCAGACATGTGAAGTTTCAGTTTTTGTTTCAGTGAAAGATCATGAAGCGCCGCGAAATGTTATTGTAATAATATATTTTTCACTTTGAAAGCCTGGGAGGAAAACAGTTTGTTTTCTTTCATAAAACGACAACACTGGAAGCGATTGTTTTTACGGAAACGCCCCCATCCCGGAATTCGATGGCGAATCAAGAAGTGGGCCTAACATGCTTCATGTAATTAAATAGAGCATCCATTATTGTCAGTGTAATAATACTGTTAGATATAGGACTCATAGTGCAATAAATATATGACATTTCTGGGAAAATGCTCCAAAATTAACCAAGGATGGGAAATAATAATAGGTTATTTACTTATTTATTTTTGTCATTTTTTTATTTCTACGTCATTCAAATTATTAAAGCCCATGCCAATTGTGTCGAATCTATACACGATATTTACGCTTTAAATACAATATGTGCTATAATTTATAATAATTTGTAATATGTGCTATAATTCCGGCACGGCAGCAGAGTTCTCAGAAGTGTTCCGTACATATCTTCTGTCAAACTTACAGTTACAATATTACAGGCGATCGCACATATTTGTTACAGTGTAATTTGTGTGTAAATTTGTTGGTTTGTTTTAGAGGTTTAAATGCAAAGCCGATCGATGTAACATGCACAATCATTTCGTAAGGTTACCTGATCATTTCTCCATAATTATAAAAGGTCAGGAGATTCACTCTATAGCTCTTTATAATATTTATATTATTAACTAATATTGGAAGAAATCAAAGAGCGATTTGAGTAAAAATTGTAGTGTAATGATTGACAGGCAAAATTTCAATCAATTGCAAAAATTTATTTATATAATCGATCACAAAACAAATGTTTTATATCAATTTTGAATTTAGCCTGAATCCGTGAATATGGCATTTATCGCCCTTTTTTTAGGTCAAGGCTGTTTCACATACAGTTTTAAATACTTTTTAAAGTCAAATTCCCCAAACCAAAATAAAACATTGCGACGCCGATATTTCCTGACTTATTTAATTTCATGACCGTATCAGTGTCTTCATTATTTATTTGAGACCATTCGTGCGAGACATTCGTGCTATTTATTACGTAAAACGGCCATTTCATCTTTACAAAATGTGTTATTTTTATGTAAACAAAAGGCTAAACACAGCATTATGAGATTTATGTTATGATAAGGATAATGAACTGAGTGCAATGCATTAGTCAAGATAAACGCACGCGCCGTGGAGTCAATAACTCCATGGCAAGTGCGATTATCTTGACGAATGCATTTGCACGAGTACATTATGCGTCATATACTTTGAGTGTATTAAAACAATAGGCAATATTATTATCTAAAATCTATTGTTTAGCGTGCGGGTTTTAGATAATGCATTGTTTAGCGCGCAGGTTTATACATAATGATGAATAGAAACCGGCACTAGAAGTACATATAGCGATAGCGACCTGGTTTCATAAACAACAAAGTAACGGATCGCTAGTTCGAAATCCATTGACGCCACGGAAACTATTTTTCTTTTCATAATATATGATTGCATTCCGAAATGAGTCACATGTTGGTAAATATTTGCCGTAGAAGTGACGATGTAACATAATTAACTACCATAGCAATAGTTTAAACAAAAGTAGGTTGCACTCATCACCTGTGTATGTCTACAATCATGGATTGAATATAATGCCGCTCTTTTCAAAGATACTAATCTTACAGGTGCTAAAACTACGATCCATGTTTTTATCCCTGTTCTTTGTCATCTATGGTTCAAGGTATAGGTACCGCGTGAATGTTGAAGTGTAAAGCGATATGTTCAAAAATTGTATTCATCTATTGCTATGGTAATTAACCCTATTACATCATCACTTCTACGGCGAATAGGTACCATTAATACAATTCGTTTCATGAGACGAAAGACCTTTATCAATGAATGTGGGTGTGACACACGCACGAAGCATTACATTCACATTCTTGCATACAAAATGAAATGCTTGAATAATAACTCTACAATAAGAAAGTACTATGAAAACAAACGTCTTAATTAGATATATCGGTGTGCGATATGAAATATCTATAGAGAAAAATTACTATTCATAGCAAAAATCGCGTGCGGTTACATGAATCTCGATAAGGGAAGAAACTAGGTCGTGGTTCACCTAGACCCACAAGACATGGCGTTTATTTAATAGGGAATTTATGAGAATTCCGGTATGTTTTTATATGTCAAGTTTACTTGATTTCCTCATTAGTTTCTTTTTTTGACAGAACACTATTTGCTTCATGTATAATGTACATTTATCGCATTCAGCATCACCTCCAACTATTATCAGTTAATATAAAAGTGTCGGCTTTCCATTTCCTGCTCTTCCACAAATTAAACACTCGATATCATATCACTGCATTTTAAACTTTATTGACCAGAAAGGAAAATAACATTTATCTGTTCATAGGCTAATCAGGCTAATCTTTAGCATGTTTTTATGGTTAACCTGTCTCTAGTAAAGGTAGTCAACTATATGAGGCTAGCCAGCTACCCACAAGCAAGGTAACAATACCTTATGATCTCTGCTGTGTTAGGCGACACATGATTAGCTTTAGCTGGCAATTGATTGTCGCTTGTTTATATTTCTTTCAAAAGATTGCTACAATAGAAAGCTATGTCGCACTGAACCGCCCCATTTTCAACAATTAGCGAAACTACAGTTGTGTGTTACCAATACTTAATGAAATTTATCGTGAAAATTTTGACACATCAATTACATATTATGGTCAAATGAAATGTGTTCAATACCGGCAAAGAAATCAAATTGTGTCTTTCGTGCCTTCACTGGCAAGGAAAACGGACAAAGTGCCTGCAGGGTATTCCGGTTGTGTCGTCTATAATTTCGGTTCTTCAATTAAACCTTCCCTGTAAATGCTCTTATCTCCTGTGGTGTGGAGAGCACAGGTTTTGGTGGGAAGACGAGCATTGCTTACGCTTGCGCAACTTGCTATATATTTAATTCCCGCGGGTTTTTTTTTACTCAACATAATTACTTATATTCGTGTCTGTTGATTGAAACATGCAGTTGATTTAATTGTCTCATTTTTTAAATAGTAAACAAAACAAGGCTAGTTCGATAATTGCAAAATGCCAAAAATTAGGTTGCGTAGGTAATCTACCAGGGAATCTTAGTTTAATTAATCTGTATTTTCCCACAAATTTTCTTAGTTATCAGAACATTCACCTTAGTGTATTCTAATACAGAAAGCTGATTCACCATTACATATTCTTATTATTTGTTTATATTTTATAATTATGCTTTGATTATTTTGCCTCAGATTTATTACGTGAGAAACCAACTTCCAGGCTGTTTGCCTGTAGTTAAGGTACACCGCTTTTCGTCTTTAAAAACTAATCTGTACACACGTAATAATGTGCACACAAGAGAGTTGTAAGATATAAGTATCACCTGGCAAGTGTGTTTGCTCACGGCAACTTCTTCGTGGCATTTCCGGTGACATCCCGCTATCTCTAAGGTCCGCTATCTCTAAGGTTCGCTATCTCTAAGGTTCGCTATCACTTACGTGTAAAGTCTATGGAGACAGAATCCCGCTATCTCTAATAGAGAAAAAGGTTCGCTATACCTAAAAAAAGGTCCGCTACTTCTAAGGTTCGATATCACTAATTTAAAATAAGGTTCGCTAGTTCTAAGGTTCGATATCACTAATTTTAAATAAGGTTCGCTATCACTAATTTAAAATAAGGTTCGCTATCACTAATTTTGAATAAGGTCCGCTATCACTAATTTATTGAAGGTTCGCTATCTCTAAGGTTCGTTATCACTAATTCCAATAAAGGTCCGCTATACCTAAGGTTCGCTATCACTAATTTTGTTTAAGGTTCGCTATCCCTAATTAATTAAGGTTCGCTATCTCTAAGGTTCGTTATCACTAATTTTGATTTGGGTTCGCTATACCTAAGGTTCGTTATCACTAATTTTAAATACGGTCCGCTATCTCTAATTTTAAAAAAGGTCCGCTATCTCTAATGTTAAAAAAGGTCCGCTATCTCTAATTTTAAAAAAGGTCCGCTATCTCTAATTTCAAATAAGGTCCGCTATCTCTAATTTTAAATAAGGTCCGCTATCTCTAATTTCAAATAAGGTCCGCTATCTCTAATTTCAAATAAGGTCCGATATCTCTAATTTTAAATAGCGCCCGCTATTCCTAATTTTAAATAAAGCCCACTATACATCTCTAATTTTCAATAAAGTTCGCTCTTTCTAATTTAAATTTGCCCACTATCTCTGACTTAAAAATTATTTTAAATAAAGCGGGAAAGGCGCCCTCGAGTTGAATAGTTTATACGGGTGAAAATATACACATAAAGTACACGAACTCTTTAAAAAAAAGCCGTTTCTTAAAGACACTAAAACTAAATTACAAGATAAAGTAGTCAATAGATAGAGAATTTTGTCATGCATATTTTCATGGCCTGCTGCTATAAACTTGATGTGGGAGTTACCACCCGTTGATGGAAGCAGGAGGCTGCGGTCTTCGGATGGCTGGTAAAGCTGCCGATCTGAAGCCTGATCTGTTATTGATGTAACTGCTTTATGGTAGGATTTTCCAAATGACACTGACCCCAAAGTGACCCCTTTTGTTGGGAAAAAATCCTTGTTTTCATTTCCATCACATAATATATGTTGTTTGGAAGATATAAATTGCATAAAAGACCCCCTGTTCTGATTTTGATGATACCAATGATATATTTAAAGATGCAAGTAACTCGACGTATGGCCTAAAAATGCGACCCCTATTTAGCACCTAAAGTCTATGGAAAGTTTTTTTTGGGGTGGTATGTACCCTTTAAGGAGCATTTCCATGCGTTTTCGTGTCTTTATCTATTTAAAATGCACGTGAAAAAATGAAGACATCCACAAGCGCGTGCATGGACGCCACCAGGTTTTTCGCTGTACGTGCGTTTGCCGGGAATAGGCCTACATTCATTTCCAATTTAATAACTGCTCCGATTTTGGAAGAAGCTAGAAACCTTTTAATATAAGTAAAGAAGGGTTAAAAATATAGAAAACAATGTTTATTGGTGTTTAAATTACAAAGAGACTTTTTAATGTTATTGTTAGCTGTTTTAACTATTTTTTTTTTGTCATTTAAACTCAAGTTTTGGCCTTCAATTTTAATTAAATTGCATAAAAATTAAGTTTTTTTTAAATAATTCATATAGGTTTCTAGTTTGCTCTATATATACCAATGTTTAATGTGTTCCAAATTATTATTACTAATAATCAAAGTTGAATTTATATTAAAAATTTAATTTCAAATAGTCAATCATCACATTTGCTTATTGGACAAAACGGGATTAAATCCGATGCTGGATGGGTGGGAAAGGCCTGTTTGTGTTTCAATTTTTGATGATAGTACTTGTAAAAGATGTTCAAACGACTTTTATTCCTAACATCTATTGATATCTTCATGAAAATTGCAAATCAGCAACTATAATGCGTTGAATTCGCCAGCGTGTCTAAAGTATATATAAAAGGAAATAACCCAAAAATTAATTAAAATATATAACAAAATCCTTTTTAAGACCTGTCTGTGAAGCAGTTTCCGGCAAAAGTTTATCACGCCTATAGTACCAACTTTGCATAAAATCGTGTTTTACAGAACTTGTGAATGTGATCTCTATAAATTTGAAAATAAAATGCGAAAATTTGAGCAATGTTTACGATTATGTGCGCACGAGTTCAAAACGTGGTTAGCAGTCAGATGTAGGGTCTAAATACGGGAAAACATGATGCAGTCATGTCTACAGTAGAATTCATCTCGACCTTTGCAGGACTAAACCCCATTAAAAGCTATTAAACCAAGATAACACTCATTGAAACAGCTCAACTGATTAAATCGGATCTTCTCTGGTTGTGCACAAGTGTCTGTTTTCATGTGCGATATCGCAGTATTATAGCTTCAGTTGGGTAACCGATTATAAAGGAAACGAAAGGAAACAATGGTATGTGTACCTTTGTTCACGAAATGAGACAATTGCCTGCTTTTTGTAAACCAGCATTCTTGAAAATGAGCAACATAATGATTGTTGACTTAACACGGTTTGGAAATAATTTCTTCATATTTTTGGTGTTATCTGTCGTTTACATATCCTTCCTAAAACACAAAAGTGCGACCCTCTCCAAACACCTAAATTAGCTAAAAATTTAGGACATGTTACAAAAAAACTATATTGTCTAGAATTTTAGAAGAGTACTTTTAATATTGGCCGGTTATTTTTCACACAGCGACGTTAACTAGGCAATGTACTATTACCTATAACATTAACTAAAACACCAAAGTACGAATATTTCCAAACATCTAAATTAGCTAAAAATTTAGGACATGTTAAAAACTATATTTTCTAGAACTTTAGAAGAGTACTTTTAATATTGGCCGGTTATTTTTCACACAGCGACGTTAACTAGTCATATCCCCATACTTTTAACGTAGGGCTATTTGTAGAGGTCACGCGTCAATGGGAAAGAGCACTGTGTATTGTGTATAGGAAAACGGACAGTAACTGCAGTATGATCTGTCGCTAATTTTCTTAAAAAGTAGGCCTATACCTAATGTCATTTTCAGATATGCGGAATTTTGTTCTGATTTATGATATCAACAATATTATTATAAAGTTGGAGGTAACTCGACTAATGTCCTAAAACGCGACCCCCTATTTAGCACGTAGATTTAGGAGAGCGTGGCGCAATGGTTAGGGTACTTGCCTTTAGTGCATGAGGTCCCGGGTTCAATTCCCGGCGGTGGCGATTTGCTGGGATATTGACTTGGGAAAAAAAAAGTCTGAAATTAATTGGCAACTTCTGTAGATTAAATTCAGACTAGGCATATTAGTACCTAGCCTTGTTCAAGGCCTTCTAAGATTTCCTCCCTGCTGCGCTTGAACCATTTTGGGGCTCGCGAAGTTAGTGAGGGCCACAGATTCCGGCTATTAATGACCGTGCGTATGCTGAAAAGTCGAACTTGGGCTTAGCTACGAACTGACAAAACTGCCTATGGGCTCGTAGGCTCAACCCGAGTTCGATCGTTCAACTTACGCATGATTATAAGTAGCCGCAGTCTGTGCCCTCATATCATGGATATCATGCCCCACCCAAAAGCAGCTTGTAGATTAGAAACTATAGGATTCAAGTGCTGTGTCATGAGGGAGGAAACTTAGAAGGCATTGAACAAACCGTTAAATTTGACTTTTTTGTAATGTGTTGCATCTTCCACAAATAGGAAATAGCCGTATTTGTCTTGACATATTTTGTTTAAAGACTACCGGTACCACAGAGCCTTATAATTTATTGAGTATCGCGCTACTCTAATTTTAACGGGAAAACGTTGGAAATAGAACTGCCAGGTATTTTACCGTAAAAAATACGGAACATTTCTAACAGTGAAAGTGACACATGTCCAGTAGGCAGCACTGACATCACATAGCCATCAGCTATCTTCAGTAGATAGCAATGACTTTAAATAGCCATTAGCTATCTTCAGTAGATAGCAATGACTTCACGTCAGTAGGCAGCACTGACATCACATAGCCATCGGCTATCTTCAGTAGATAGCAATGACTTCACATAGCCATTAGCTATCTTCAGTGAGCAATGACTTCACATAGCCATCAGCTACCTTCAGTAGATAGTGACTTATCATAGCCATCAGTAGATAGGCATCAGCTATCTTTAGTATATAACTATTTAAACTTCACATAACCATTACTTCAAAGAGCAAACAGGTATTTTCAGTAGCACTGACTTCATAGAAATTGTTTCACATGGCCATCAGCTACCTCAGTAGATAACAATGACTTTAGCCATAAATCTTACAGCTTTATGGTTAAGCTTAGTATTTGGGTCATGGTTGTGAATGAATGTTTCTTTGTTTCATGAAATGTGAATTCCCGAATTTTCTGGGAGTTTCATGCACAGTCAAGACACCGTCTATTCCAAAAGCAACACTGTTGTCCTTATTATCAACAAAGTAAGTTTAACAGTTATACTCTGTATCTTACTCCCCATTCCAGAAAAATACAACATTAATTTTTTAGGATTACTAAAATATTATCATGTTCCTGCCAAGTGAAACATAGCTCAATCCTAATCATTCATTAAGTCCTAACTGGAGATAAATGTTTTGAAAAACAAAGAACCAAAACATGAATTTTCTGACAATCAAGTCACAAAAATCAAAGACTTGGAACAAGCATTCAAATTCTTGAGTATATGCTGAAATTTTGCTGTAATGTTCACTTTTTGTGTTACTTTAACTAAATGGTTATAAGAATGAAACATGTCTTTTCCAAAATCCAAAAATTAGAAACTAGTCTTACTACAAGTCATTGGGCTTGATTGTCACAACATATGAAAAACACCATAAAAACGCATGTTTTTGGCCCCTATCTCCGACAATTGGCTAAATATTATGTTATTGCATATCGTATGGATTCCCCATCTCTTTTCCCCTCCTCTCCCTATCTCCCCCTCTCTTTTCCCGGCTCTTTTTTCCTCTCTCTCTCTCCTTTTCCCCTTTTTCCCCCTAGGGGGCGCA
The DNA here is from genome assembly GCF_039555335.1 of Amphiura filiformis. Taxonomy (NCBI): domain Eukaryota; kingdom Metazoa; phylum Echinodermata; class Ophiuroidea; order Amphilepidida; family Amphiuridae; genus Amphiura; species Amphiura filiformis. Next base: position 37,749,430 of record NC_092632.1, on the reverse strand, counting down.
GGGTCTGAGGGGGCGGGGCCCAAATAGGCAATTTTTGCCAGGGGGGCAATCACTTCTTAGGGGGACACAACATATATCCCCAACACCTGAGCGCTATCAATTGTAGGCCTATACTGGTACGCTACGGTGAACTGATTCAAATCTCTTTCTGGGTTGTTCGGACCAGACCAGTATACGTACTAGCGATCTTGCAAACTTTATCATGTTTATTAAAATAAAATTACTGATCATAGCAAACCTTACAGTAAATTAGAAATAACGGGTCCTATTTTAAATTAGATGGGCCTTATAGCGGGCCTTATTTTTAATTAGAGATAGCGGGCTTTATTTTAAAATAGCGAATTTTATTTTCAATTACAGATATGAAGCGGGCTTTATATAAAATTAGAGATAGCGAACCCTATTTGGAATTAGAGACAACGAACCTTATTTGAAATTAGTGATAGCGAACCTTATTTAAATTTAGAGATAGCGAACCTTATTTAAAATTAGAGATAGCGAACCTTATTTAAAATTAGAGATAGCGAACCTTATTTAAAATTAGAGATAGCGAACCTTATTATAAATTAGAGATAGCGAACCTTGTTTGAAATTAGAGATAGCGAACCTTATTTAAAATTAGTGATAGCGAACCTTAGAGATAGCGAACCTTAGAGATAGCGAACCTTAGAGATAGCGGACCTTATTTGAAATTAGAGATAGCGAACCTTAGGGACACCGGGATTGTTAAAATTAGATATAGCGGACCTTATTTTAAATTAGTGATAGCGAACCTTAGAGATAGCGAACCTTCAATAAATTAGTGATAGTGGACCTTTTTTAAAATTAGAGATAGCGGACCTTATTTAAAATTAGTGATAACGAACCTTAGGTATAGCGAACCCTAATCGAAATTAGTGATAACGAACCTTAGAGATAGCGGACCTTTTTCGTAATTAGTGATAACGAACCTTAGAGATAGCGAACCTTAGAGATAGCGAACCTTAGAGATAGCGAACCGTAACCGCATTTCCCGCGTGTAAGCTTTATATTATAGTTTTACCTAACAAAATTCAACGATCTAAGCTATTACACTCCAAGGCATAGATTTCTATTTTCTTATAGTCTTAATGATTATTTTTTGTTATGAATTTGTTTCCAAGTAGAGTTGATCGTCTGCAATAATTAGATGCATTATCATGAGTGTGAATGCTGCTTTATAATTCATCATATTTGTTCCGATTCTGTTTTTTTTCTTGTGCTGCATGCGTTTTCACACGCCTCTTCTTCTAGAAAGGGCATTGGCACACTTTCATGATGGTGTTCGCGTACATTTGGCAACCAAACAAGTGACGATGTGAATCATGTGATCCCACGTGTATTAAAATAATAATATGTTGTGTTGTATAATTATAGGCAGAAATATTATGCAAATGTGGTATCATTTATTGTATTGCATAGTTCAATAAAACTTCAAAATTGATCATAACAGTTGTTCTCTTTTTCCTTTTATTTATTTCTTATTTATGTTACCATTTATGTTTAACTTTGTTCTTTTCTGAGTTATACTATGCCGTGCTATGTAATGCTATGCTTAGGTCAGCTTCTGAGCCTTGATATGAGTCCTCAGTAAAGTTGTGAAAACCGTGACCTATCCTCTCTACATTGTTCTATATAGACTTGCCAGTGAATTGGCTGGCAGCGACCACTAAATATTTCGCGATTAGAGGAAATGGGCAGTCTCAGGACCTGTGTGGTGATCAAAGGGTTTGTGCATGGTCAAGTCACAAGACTGGACTCTGGCTCTGATTACATGATCAATGATATGATTTGATATGTTCTGTTCTGTTAAGCCCTGTTATGTTATAGGTCAGGTTGTTTCATATTTCAGGTTGTTTTCTTTTCTTCATTTATTACTATAAAATTGTGAGACATGATCTTTCATATACAATTGTGACTGAAGAAATGCTTCGAGGTAATATTGATAGAGCTGTTAATATGTTGTTAGGCAACTGCCATTTTGGCTGCTATCTGACAATGTTACAACCAGACGGTTCGTGAACACGTTTTGTGATTTCCGTGGCTAATGTTAGTGTCTTTATTACTCAAAACTATAGTTAAGCCTACTCGGTTGGCCGGTTCGCTCTCCAACTATATAGTATTATCTTATCAACTTGTTTAGTATTATATGATAAAAGTTCATACTAAAATGAACTAGTTTGTGCATTTGATGTCTTCATAAGTTTAATCAAAACTACGACACACTTTTGATAGGTAAAGTTCTGAGCCATGTAGGCTATATATTATAAATATACCTCTGATATTACATATTTTCGTGCGCACAAACAAACGCATTTGTGCAAGAGCAAACATTTGTATTTATATTGCATTTCGTTGTTTTGTGGTAGAAAGAAGATGAAGAGTTGTATTTTCTACCGATATTGAACCTCTGACCCGTCTGGTGTGGAGCACCACACCGGGTATAACAAGCACCGTCAGTTAAGGTTTGGAAGGTACAAGCGAATGGACAATCAAGCATGAATAAGGAATAAGGTGCGCTGAAAAGATCGTAAAGTTTAAATCTGGCACTATGTGCCAAGTAGCAAATAGAAGTATTTATCCTAAATTGTCATCTGAATTGAAAATGCGCACATTCAATTACATATGAAATAGAAGTTGATATGTTAATAGGTAATATCATGGTTGCCATGAAAATGTACCTTCTAAAGCATTATTCCAATGATTGTTACAATATTTCAAGAAGAATCAACAAACCTTGAATTTTGTACGTAACTTCTGCCCCACAGCTTATTCCTCGATTTCCCCCTTTTGTTGTGGCTATTTGTATGTGTTTTACCATGCAGTTTTTGCATTATAATTTCAAATGTCCCGGAGGAGAATAGGATCAATGCTTGGAATAATAAACATCTATTGTGAATTATTTTTTGATTAAAAAAAACTTTAACCAACAATTATTTTTCTACTTCTCGTCATTATCGCATACCATTTCATTTTGAAAAGCTTTTAAAACAGACGCTTTAATTCACGAAAGCATCTGATGTTGTGATGTTCAGACATGTGAAAGATCATGAAGTGCCGCCAAATGTTATTGTAATAATATATTTTTCACTTTGAAAGCCTTGGAGGAAAACAGTTTGTTTTCTTTCATAAAACGACAACACTGGAAGCGATTGTTTTGACGGAAACGCCTGCATCCCGGAATTCGATGGCGAATCAAGAAGTCGGCCTAACATGCTTCATGTAATTAAATAGAGCATCCATTATTGTCAGTGTAATAATACTGTTAGATATAGGACTCATAGTGCAATAAATTTATGACATTTCTGGGAAAATGCACCAAAATTAACCAGGGATGGGAAATAATAATAGGTTATTTACTTATTTATTTTTGTCATTTTTTATTTCTACGTCATTCAAATTATTCAAGCCCATGCCAATTGTATCGAATCTATACACGATATTTACGCTTGAAATAAAATATGTGCTATAATTTATAATAATTTGTAATAATTATGTGCTTTTGTACTATAATTCCGGCACGGCAGCAGAGTTCTCAGAACTGTTCCGTACATATCTTCTGTCAAACTTACAGTTAAAATATTATAGGCACTTAATTGATACAGAACATTTTATGGCATCATCCGGCAACTTAAGGGGGAATAATACCCTGATTTTCATCAGTACCCCTCTTCTTTTTTTTCTTGCAAATTTATAAAGTACATTTATATGTTCATCACCTCATGTCATGAACTTATAAAATATATCTACATACAAAGTGTTTTTAAACCTTTTTAGTAAGTCATTTTAGCCCTATATATTTTTTGTTTAACTGTATCCTAGTAACTGAGATGTGTGTTTCATAACAATCCATAATTTCCAAGTAGAATACATGAATAGAATACATTAAATCCTTTGTTATACTATCTATAGAAATGTACTCACTGATTATAACACTGAATAAATTAAATACGCCTAATCTCTTCCACATAGACAATTTAATACTACACCATGTATGTATCTTCTATAATGTGTTGTTAGGAAAAGAGACTATAAGGTAAAAGAAAAAGGCTATAAGGTCATCATAGGTTAGGTTATAGGTCAATTGGTTCAGGTCAAATTCAGGCATCAATTTTGAATACATGTGATAGTCTGTGATATCATACATGTCATAATGAGGCATCAATTTTAATATTTTGTCTGTTACTGGATATATAATGGAAATGTGTGAGGTGGATATACTAAAATACCTTGGGATGTAAATGGTGAGTACAATTTAGATTGCCTAGTTGAGATGGATTGGGCAAATAAATATAAAATAGTTACCAAAATCACAAAAATGAAGCTAACGGAAAACTACCTAATATGGTGGTATAGGTGACAAAAATACAATCTTTTTCAACATTGCTGTAGTGTGGTTGTGGTAACCTGTTACCTATGGCTTAATTAAGTTTCAGTGAAATAGTGTCGCAAGTTCAAAATACAAAATATAGCTCAACATTAAAAATAGAAGCATTTTAACCGGTTCGTTTTTTGATAGTTGTGGAGCACCAAGTTCATGAAGTCATAAAAGAAATCAGGGACCACTTATTCCCATTTTACATATCAACATTATTTCCCTAATGTGTTAGCAACACATGTCCAAAATTTTAACGAAATCTGTTGATAGTAAGCTTTCCAAAATGAAGTGAATTTAAAACATCAGTGATGTACCACTTTTTGGCTCATACCATTAGAAGTATGTACGCGTCATTGATACTGATGCCACCAATTGAACAAGAAGACTTGCCCCTTCATTTTGCATACCACTTTGTCCAATTTCTTTTTCTCATTTCTTCACAAAATGCAAAAAAATGCAAAAAAAAATGCAATGGGTGTAGTACCCCCTTAATTACGGCAATCGCACATATTTGTTTCAGTGTAATTTGTGTGTAATTTTGTTGGTTTGTTTTAGAGGTTTAAATGCAAAGCCGATTGATTAAACTTTTTATGTCAACCAATAGTTCAAATATTTGTAACACGCACAATCATTTCGTAAGGTTACCTGATCATTTCTCCATAATTATAAAAGGCCATGGGATTCACTCTATAGCTCTTTATATTATTTATATTATTAACAAATATTGGAAGAAATCAAAGAGCGATTTGAGTAAAAATTGTAGTGTAATGATTGACAGGCAAAATTTCAATCAATTGCAAAAATTAATTTATATAATCGATCACAAAACAAACGTTTTACATCAATTTTGAATTTAGCCTGAATCCGTGAACATGGCATTTATCGCCCTTTTTTAGGTCAAGGCTGTTTCACATACATGTTCACAAAACTCCAGAGAAGGAATGATGCCATATATTCATATCTGTTGTTGATTTCCAATGATAATGTCGTGAAGTCCCCAAACCAAAATAAAACATTGCGACGCAGATATTTCCTGACTTATTTAATTTCATGACCGTATCAGTGTCTTCATTATTTCTTTGAGACCTTCTCGAGACATTCGTGCTATTTATTACGTAAAACGGCCATTTCATCTTTACAAAATGTGTTATTTTTATGTAAACAAAAGGCTAAACACAGCATTATGAGATTTATGTTATAGCGATAGCGACCTGGTTTCATAAACAACAAAGTAATGGATCGCTGGTTCGAATTCCATTGACGCCACGGAAACTATTATTCTTTTCATATGATTGCATTCCGAAATGAGTCACATGTCGGTAAATATTTGCCGTAGAAGTGACGATGTAACATAATTAAAAGTAGGTTGCACTCATCACCTGTGTATGTCTACAATCATGGATTGAATATAATGTCGCTCTTTTCAAAGATACTAATCTTACAGGTGCTAAAACTACGATCCATGTTTTTATCCCTGTTCTTTGTCATCTATGGTTCAAGGCATAGGTACCGCGTGAATGTTGTAGTGTAGAGCGATATGTTCAATATTTGTATTCATCTATTGCTATGGTAATTAACCCTATTACATCATCACTTCTACGGCGAATAGGTACCATTAATACAATTCGTTTCATGAGACGAAAGACCTTTATCAATGAATGTGGGTGTGACACACGCACGAAGCATTACATTCACATCCTTGCATACAAAATGACATGCTTGAATAATAACTCTACAATAAGAAAATACTATATGAAAAGAAACGTCTTAATTAGATATATCGGTGCATTTCGGTGGTACGATATGAAATATCTATAGAGAAAAATTACTATTCATAGCAAAAATCGCGCGCTGCTACATGAATCTCGATAGGGGAGAAACTAGGTCGTGGTTCACCTAGACCCACAGCATGGCGTTTATTTAATAGGGAATTTATGAGAATTCCGGTATGTTTTTATATGTCAAGTTTGCTTGATTTCCTCATTAGTTTCTTTTTGAAAGAACAATATCTCCTCCAAGTATAATGTACATTTACCGTATACAGCGTCACCTCCAACTATTATCAGTTCATATAAAAGTGTCGGCTTTCTATTTCCTGCTCTTCCACAAATTAAACACTCGATATCATATCACTGCATTTTAACCTTCATTGACCAAAAAGGAAAATAACATTTATCTGTTCATAAACTAATCAGGCTAGTCTGTAACCTTTTAAAGTTAACCTGTCACAAGTAAAGGTAGTCAACTATATGAGGCGAGCCGACTACCCACAAGCAAGGTAACAATACCTCGTGATCTCTGCTGTGTTAGGCGACACATGCTTAACTTTAGCTACCAATTGATTGTCGCTTCCTTTCGTTTCTTTCTGATTGCTATTCGGAAAGCGATGTCACACTAAACCGCCCCATTTTTTAAACAACTAGCGATACTATACAGTTGAGTGTTGCCAGTACTTAATGAAATTTATCATGAAATTATGACACATCAATTACATATTATGGTCAAATGAAATGTGGTCAATACCGGCAAAGAGATCAAATTGTGCCTTTCGTTCCTTCACTGGCAAGGGAAACGGACAAAGTGCCTGCAGGGTATTCCGGTTGTGTCGTCTATAATTTCTGTTCTTCAATTAAACCTTCCCTGTAAATGCTCTTATCTCCTGTGGTGTAGAGAGCATTGGTTTTGGTGGGAAGACGAGCATTGCTTACGCTTGCGCAACTTGATATATATTTAATTCCCGCGGGTTTTTTCTCAGCATAATTACTTATATTCGTGTCTGTTGATTGAAACATGCAGTTGATTTAATTGCCTCATTTTTTAAAATAGTAAACAAAGGCTAGTTCGATAATTGCAAAATGCCAAAAATTAGGTTGCATAGGTAATCTACCAGGGAATCTTAGTTTAATTAATCTGCATTTCCCCACAAATTGTCTTAGTTATCAGAACATTCACCTTAGTGTATTCTAATACAGAAAGCTGATTCACCATTACATATTCTTGTTATTTGTTTATATTTTATAATTATGCTTTGATTATTTTGCATCAGATATATTATTACGTGAGAAACCAACTACCAGGCTGTTTGCCTGTAGTTAAGGCACACCGCTTTTCGTCTTTAAAAACTAATCTGTACACACGTAATAATGTGCACACAAGAGAGTTGCAAGATATAAGTATCACCTGGCAAGTGTGTTTGCTCACGGCAACTTCTTCGTGGCATTTCCCGCGTGTAAGCTTTATATTATAGTTTTACTTGACAAAATTCAACGATCTTAGCTAGTGCACTCCGAGGCATAGATTTATATTTTAGTCTTAATGATTATTTTGTGTTATGAATTTGTTTCCAAGTAGAGTTGATCGTCTGCAATAATTAGATGCATTATCATGAGAGTGAATTCTGCTTTATAATTTATCATATGTTCCAATTCTGGTTTTTTTCTTGTGCTGCATGAGTTTTCACACGCCTCTTCTTCTTCTAGAAAGGGCATTAGCACACTTTCATGATGGTGTTCTCGTACTTTTGGCAACCAAACAAGAGACGATGCGATCCCACGTGTATTAAAATAATAATCTGTTGTGTATGGCCTTGGATAAATAGGCAGAAATATTATGCAAATGTGGTATCATTTATTGTATTGCATAGTTCAATAAAACTTAAAAATTGATCATAACGATGATAACAGTTGTTCTCTTTTTCCTTTTATTTATTTCTTATTTATGTTACCATTTATGTTTAACTTCGTTCTTTTCTGAGTTATACTATGCTGTGCTATGTAATGTTATGCTAAAGTCAGCTTCTGAGCCTTGATATGAGTCCTCAGTAAAATTGTGAAAACCGTGACCTATCCTCTCTGCGCTGTTCTATATAGACTTGCCAGTGAATCGGCTGGCAGCGACCACTAAATATTTCGCGATTAGAGGAAATGGGCAGTCTCAGGACCTGTGTGGTGATCAAAGGGTTTGTGCATGGTCTAGACTGGACCCTGGCTCTGATTACATGATCAATGATATGCTTTGATATGTTTTGTTCTGTTAAGTCCTGTTATGTTATAGGTCAGGTTGCTTCAGGTTTCAGGTTTTTTTTCTTCATTTATTACTATAAAATTGTGAGACATGATCTTTCATATACAATTATTAATTACGCATTAAGAACGCTTTCGGCATTGTTTTCGTGTACGTGACTGAAGAAATGCTTCGAGGTAATATTGATAGAGCTGTTAATATGTTGTTAGGCAACTGCCATTTTGGCTGCTATCTGACAATGTTACAACCAGACGGTTCGTGAGCACGTTTTGGGATTTCCGTGGCTAATGCTAACACCTTTATTGCTCAACACTATAGTTAAGCCTACTCGGTTGGCCGATTCGCTCTCCAACTGTATAGTACCGTATTATCTTATCAACTTGTTTAGTTAGGATTATATGATAAAGGTTCATACTAAAATGAACTAGTTTGTGCATTTGGTGTCTTCATAAGTTTGATTAAAACTACGACACACTTTTGATAGGTAAAGTTCTGAGCCATGTATATATTATAAATATACCTCTGATATTACATTTCGTGCGCACAAACAAACGCATATTACAATAATATATTTGCGCAAGAGCAAATATTTGCATTCATATTGTATTTCGTTGTTTTGTGGTAGAAAGAAGATGAAGATGTGATGTGCCCTCAGTAATTTAATTAAATTATTTAATTTTGTTTACATGCTGAAAGTATTTCATGAGATGGGAAACTCCCTTTCACTGGCAATAGCCTGAGTTTGTGTGTTATGGCATGTTCTGGGGGAATTCCCTTTCATTCATCAAATGATCAAAACAAACTGAATCCGAGTTATTAATATCATATAGGGGATTTTCGATATTACTCAATATCCAGTGCATAGTTGCACCATCAGCATGATCAAGGGAATCCCTGATAACAGATTGTGAAATGGACATGATTTTGGAAAGTCCCCAGGAAGTAATGGTCTATTAATATATTGTGTGTATAAAAGGTGAAGATTTGGAGTTTGGTTTCACAGAATGTCATGGGAGATTGTATACTCCACATGTGCGTGATGGTCTTCGTGCTTCAAAAATGAAGTACATTTTAACCAGTTTATATAGCCAATAATTGAGCTATTTTAATACAGCAACGAAGGAGATAGCAAGCACACAAATGTGCTCTTCCTCATCAGTCGTCCAGAACATTGCAAGAACTCTAAGATCACCACCAACAAGAAGACCGCTGGTTAAGTACTGATAGAATAAAACTGTAATTGTGTGATTTTATTGTATTGCAATATTGTTGTTATATGTACCAAGCATACTGTGTTTTCAATTAAAGACTTAGATTTTGTTAGCTTAATGAAACAGTGTATTTGTGTTGTGCATTCGTCTGAGTTCGGGTAAAAGGTGATTTTGGCCTTGAGTCAAGTACGACTCGTAATAAAGAGTTGTATATTCGACCGATATTGAACCACTGACCCGCAATCCAGGAAAAAAATACTTGGCACACTTGCACTAAACAATGGAAATGCGTGCCCTATCAAAATTGGAGAGGCGAGTGAAACATGCATGCATGTGAAGTACAGACTCCCCCCTATATCTCACCCTTCCCCACTCCCCATCTTTCAATGTTGGAGGGTCTCACGGACTGTTGACAACATGGCTTGGTCCAACATTGAATTGGGGGGAGCGGGGGAAGAGATATACCAAAAGACAGGCAAAGTGTGCCAACCTTTTTTCCCTGGATTGCGGCTAGTGCGGAGCACCACATCGGATATAACAAGCACTGTCAGTTAAGGGTTGGAAGGCACAAGCGAATGGACAATCAAGCATGAATAAAGAATAAGGTGCGCTGAAAAGATCGTAAAGTTTAAATCTAGCACTATGTGCCAAGTTGCACCAGCAAATAGAAGTATTTATCCTAAATTGTCATCTGAATTGAAAATGCGCACATTCAATTACATATGAAATAGTAGTTGGTATGTTAATAGGTAATATCATGTTTGCCATGAAAAATGGACCTTCTAAAGCATTATTCCGATGATTGTGACAATATTTGAAGAAGAATCAACAAACCTTGAATTTTGTACGTAACTTCTGCCCCACAGCTTATTCCTCGATTTCCCCCTTTTGTTGTGGCCTCTTTGCTTTTCATTTGTATGTGTTTTACCGTGCAGTTTTTGCATTACAATTTCAAATGTCCCGGAGGAGAATAGGATCAATACTTGGAATAATAAACATCTATTGTGCATTATTTTTTGATTAAAAAAAACTTTAACCAACAATTATTTTTCTACTTCTCGTCATTATCGCATACCATTTCATTTTGAAAAGCTTTTAAAACAGACAATTTAATTCACGAAAGCATCTGATGTTGTGATGTTCAGACATGTGAAAGATCATGAAGTGCCGCCAAATGTTATTGTAATAATATATTTTTCACTTTGAAAGCCTTGGAGGAAAACAGTTTGTTTTCTTTCATAAAACGACAACACTGGAAGCGATTGTTTTGACGGAAACGCCTGCATCCCGGAATTCGATGGCGAATCAAGAAGTGGGCCTAACATGCTTCATGTAATTAAATAGAGCATCCATCATTGTCAGTGTAATAATACTGTTAGATATAGCACTCACAGTGCAATAAATATATGACATTTCTTGGAAAATGCACCAAAATAAACCAGGTATGGGAAAAATTAATAGGCTTTTTATTTATTTATTTTTGTCTTTTTTTTATCTGTACGTCATTCAAATTAATAAAGCCCAACCCAATTGTGTCGAATCTATATACGATATTTACGCTTAACGCTTGAAATAAAATACGAGTATGTGCTATAATTTATTATAATTTGTAATATGTACTATAATCATGATAATTCCGACGCGGCATGTCATATAATTACGACACGGCAGCAAAGTTCCCAGACCAGTTTCGTACATATCTTTTACTGTACGGAATCTGCCCGCAACTTAATTGGCTACCGGAAATGCCCGTAAAATTACGGCATTCGCACATATTTTTACAGTGTAATTTATATGCAATTTTGTTTGTTTGTTTTAGAGGTAAAATGCAAAGCCGATTGATCAAACGTTTTATGTCAACCAATAGTTTTCGTAAGGTTACCGGATCATTTCTGCGTAATTATAGGGGTCAGGGGGTTTACTCTATCATTATAAAATATATTTACCGCATTCAGCGCCGCCTCTAACTATTATCACTTAATATGAAAGTGCCGGCTTTCCATTTCCTGCTCTTCCACAAATTAAACACTCGATATCATATCACTGCATTTTAACTTTTATTGACCAGAAAGGAGAATAACATTTATCTCTTCATAAGCTAATCTTTAGTATGCTTTTATGGTTAAACTGTCAGTAGTAAATGTAGTCAATTATATGAGACTAGCCAGCTACCAACAAGCAAGGTAACAAGACCTAATGATTTCTGCTTTGTTAGTCGACACATGCTTAGCTTTAGCTGGCAATTGATTCCTTAGCAATTTGCAAAATTGTTCCTTAGCAATTTGCAAAATTGTTCCTTAGCAATTTGCAAAATTGCTAAGGTCTGTTTCTGTCAAGTTCTTTGTTTCTTTCTTTCTTTCTTTCTTTCTTTCTTTCTTTCTTTCTGTCAATCTTATAATGATCCACCGTAGCCATATCCTTTGAGCCATGTTGACCATAGTTGGTCATTAGGACCATTGGGTGGGGGGACAAATGAAACATGATCAACTTCAGGTCAAAGGTCATCCACTTCCGGTCAATGGCCAAAAACGTGATTCCACTAAAAATGCTACTTCTTCCACAAATTATACAGCACCATGATGGCACTTGGGTACATGCATCAGCTATACCCAGTGTCTAAAAGTTATTGTCCAGAATTGGGGTCAAAGGTCATTAAGGGGATACTTCCGGTATATGACCAAATACCCTAAAATGCTGCTGCTGTCGCAAATATATATGGTACAACAATGTTACTTGGTCATCAGGACCAATAGCTGGTGGCACAAATGTCACGTGACCAACTCAAGGTCAAAGGTTATGGAAAGGTCATTATGGCCGAAAATGTTATTTCCTGTTATTTTTACTAAAACTGCTACTCCTTACACGAATTACACAGCAAGATGATGTCACTTGACACATGCATTAGCCTTGAGGTCAAAGGTCATGCGAAGGTCATATGGCTGATTTGATTTTCTGTTCTGTTACTAAAAATGCTACGTCATTCCACAAATTATAATATAGCATGATGACATTACTTGTATTCATCCATTGGGGTCAAAGGTCATTGGGGTCAAAGGTCATGCAGATATTATTTCCGGTATGTAGCAAAATACCTTAGGAAGTCGCACTCTAATAGCGCATGACCAAAGTTGCACAGAAATATTTACATGAATATTGAATAATTTTTGGTCAACAAAATGATTTCACAACTATGGAAAATAATTATGTAATATAATTAATAATTATAAGGCCAAATAAAAAAATAAACATGTTTCACGTACCCTCCCGCTTCCTTTTTTGAGGTTTCTTCAATTATATATTTATTCAGTTATAACTTTTCAAAAAATAGGCCCTACATCCAGGAAGCAGAAATATAGCCTTGCTAATATACAAGAAACACTTTTGGAAGGTTTATGGAAATTAGAGGGGCCGGCCTATATCCTCAGAACAAAAATAAAAAGATGCCTCCTCCTTTTTCCAGGCATTATTGTGTATGCTAAAACAGCTCAAATTATGGGTATTCACACCAATTTTGCCATGAAAATAAAAAATAAAAAGGCCCCTCTTCCTCCTTTTTTTCAAAAACCCGGACTTGAAACATGTTTTTTATTTTACTTGGCCTAATTATATGATACTACAAACTTCTGTTATAGTTATACATGTATATTCCAATGAATTACACCAAACTGCTGGACCTTTTGAACTCACATATGCTATAGGTGAGCTAACAAATTAACCTTGCTCCCATTGTCCCTATGGTCAATTTCAAATTACAGTGCATTTCAAAAAAGACCTCTCAGTAAAATCAGCATATTATACTACTGCTGGCTGTTTATATGCCTTAATACATGCATGCATGCTACAATCCAGGAAAAAAAGGTTGGCACAGTTTGCCTGTCTTTTGGTATATCTCTGCCCCCGCTCCCCCAATTCAATGTTGGACCAAGCCATGTTGTCAACAGGTCCGTGAGACCCTCCAACATTGAATGATGGGGAGTGGGGAAGGGTGAGATATAGGGGGGAGTCTGTACTTCACATATATTGCATGCATGTTTCCCTCGCCTCACCAATTTTAATAGGGCACGCATTTCCATTGTTTAGTGCAGGTGTGCCAACTATTAATTTCCTGGGTTGTCCGAATCAATTCCAAAAATATGCATCTAATTTCATATTTTGGCTTGTAAAATAAAAACCGTTAAAGGTATGGCCACCAAATTTTCAGGAAATAATCCTCACATGCATATCAATATATGAAATTAATATTAACAAAAAATATTGTGAAATAAGGTATAAGTCAAAAGAATGTTATATAATTGCCGATTATTTTCGAAGTTTAAAGCTATGATAACTCGTCCAAAATATGCATCTAACTTCATATTTTGGTTTATAAACTAAAAACCATCAAAGGTATGACCACCAAATTTTCAGGGAGTAATCCTCACATTCATATCAATATGTAAAGTTCATATTGATAAAAATATTGTGAAATAAGGGATAAGTCAAAAGAATATTATATGATTGCCGATTATTTTCGTAGTTTAAAGCTATGATAATTCTTCCAAAATGCATCTAATTTCATATTTTGGTTTATCAAATATAAAGCATTAAGCATATGACCACTAAATTTTCATGGATTAATCCCCATATTCGTTTCAATATGCAAAAATTAAAATTAATCAAAAATAATATCGATAATCAATTATTATCGATTATCGATAATCAATCAATCCTTTTTCAATATTCAATGTTTAAATTGTATAGGCCTACGCAACCAACAAAACTGTATATCTGCAGTAATTTGAAAATATGACTTTCTCCTAAGTGCTATAAAAGCATCATTTTTTACCATTTATATGCACATCATATCTCATGCAACCTGAATGAACGAAACTTGTTTCCGGTTTGGATTGTAACACCTTAAAATTCACATTTTTCGTAAAAAACGGTTCAAATATTTTTTCTGAATTGAAAAATCTCTCATGGTATATAATGGACATATTAGGCATTATGATTGGCATTTTCAAACTTTTTTCAGTTCAATCATCATGGACGTGGACACGTGATGCTCTGTTTTGAAAGCCATCAGAGTTTCCATTTTGACAAACAACTCGGTGCCGCAATTATGGTGATATTTGTACAGTGCCGTAAAATAAAGGTAGAAATACAGAAAAAGAAGGACGGACATTGGCAAAAATTAATATAATGATGAATATAATATGATGAAGGATATTGTAAAATAATAACAAAAAAGAAAAGAAAAAGAAATCTAAATATATTCAGGGGCTCGAACCCGTGTTCCAATGCGCCTGTGGCAGATGCCGTATCCATTGAACCACAGAGCTGTGTTACTTCAACATGTTAAACTATAATATAATGCTATTCAAGATGCATGTATATAAATATACGCTCTACAAACGGTATACAGTCAAACAAATCACACTTTTACGGCATTTGTTTCATTAAGTGAATATTTATCATATAGCAGGTGTTGGCTGACATTGTGCTCCACATTTATTTCAGTTTTGGGCCGGGGTAAAATGACTTTGAGACAAAATCGAACGATATACACGTTTGTATAAATAAAAAAGAAAGTAATATTATATTAAAATTCTTTACTCTTTAAAGACGTGTATACCGTCCGATTTTGTCCCGTAGTCATTTATCCCGGACAAAAACTGAACTAAATGTGAAGCACAATGTCAGCCAACACCTGCTATATGATAAATATTCAGTTAATGAAACAAATGCCGTAAGAGAGTAATTTTTTGACTGTATACCGTTTGTAGAGCGTATATTTATATACATGCATCTTGAATAGCATTATATTATAGTTTAAGCCTGTTGAAGTTACACAGCTCTGTGGCGCAATTGATACGGCATCTGCCTCAGGCGCAGTGGAACACGGGTTCGAACCCTGAATGTATTTAGATTTCTTTTTTCATTTTTATTTTACAATATTCTTCATCATATTATATTTGTCATAAGCCAATGTCCGTCTTTTTTTCTGTATGTCTACCTATATTTTACGGCACTGTACAAATATCATCGTAATTTCCGCACTGATGATGTTTTTATAATAAACATACGTAAAATTGCCCTATCTATGATACGGGTGTAATTACATTAATTTGATGTAATAATAGCTGGTTGAAAATTGCTCATTCAGTTCTTTTTTATTTATCATTTGAATTAGAAGCAATTCGATGTAATACTGCATTTAAAAATCATTCTTTCTTTTTTTGTCAAAGAGTTTTCGCGTAATTCAGACCCAAGCCAAGACGCAAAACCAGGCTTTAGCGATGTTTTTAATGACCACCCCCTAAATAAACAAATACATTGTTTCTATTTTTTTTATTTATCGTAAAGCCCTATCACTTATATGTGTTTGTGTGAAATATGAAGATAATACAACATTCCGTTGCAAAGTTATTGAGTAAAACGGAAAACAGATGCAATATTTAGGATTTGACTCGGACATGTCCGAATCAATTCCAAAAATATGCATCTAATTTCATATTTTGGCTTGTAAAATAAAAACCGTTAAAGGTATGGCCACCAAATTTTCAGGAAATAATCCTCACATGCATATCAATATATGAAATTAATATTAACAAAAAATATTGTGAAATAAGGTATAAGTCAAAAGAATGTTATATAATTGCCGATTATTTTCGAAGTTTAAAGCTATGATAACTCGTCCAAAATATGCATCTAACTTCATATTTTGGTTTATAAACAAAAAACCATAAAAGGTATGACCACCAAATTTTCAGGGAGTAATCCTCACATTCATATCAATATGTAAAGTTCATATTGATAAAAAATATTGTGAAATAAGGGATAAGTCAAAAGAATATTATATGATTGCCGATTATTTTCGTAGTTTAAAGCTATGATAATTCTTCCAAAAATGCATCTAATTTCATATTTTGGTTTATCAAATATAAAGCATTAAGCATATGACCACTAAATTTTCATGGATTAATCCCCATATTCGTTTCAATATGCAAAAATTAAAATTAATCAAAAATAATATCGATAATCAATTATTATCGATTATCGATAATCAATCAATCCTTTTTCAATATTCAATGTTTAAATTGTATAGGCCTACGCAACCAACAAAACTGTATATCTGCAGTAATTTGAAAATATGACTTTCTCCTAAGTGCTATAAAAGCATCATTTTTTACCATTTATATGCACATCATATCTCATGCAACCTGAATGAACGAAACTTGTTTCCGGTTTGGATTGTAACACCTTAAAATTCACATTTTTCGTAAAAAACGGTTCAAATATTTTTTCTGAATTGAAAAATCTCTCATGGTATATAATGGCCATATTAGGCATTGTGATTGGCAATTTCAAACTTTTTTCAGTTCAATCATCATGGCCGTGGACACGTGATGCTCTGTTTTGAAAGCCATCAGAGTTTCCATTTTGACAAACAACTCGGTGCGGCAATTATGGTGATATTTGTACAGTGCCGTAAAATAAAGGTAGAAATACAGAAAAAAGAAGGACGGACATTGGCAAAAATTAATATAATGATGAATATAATATGATGAAGGATATTGTAAAATAATAACAAAAAAAAAAAAAAAAAAAATCTAAATATATTCAGGGGCTCGAACCCGTGTTCCAATGCGCCTGTGGCAGATGCCGTATCCATTGAACCACAGAGCTGTGTTACTTCAACATGCTTAAACTATAATATAATGCTATTCAAGATGCATGTATATAAATATACGCTCTACAAACGGTATACAGTCAAACAAATCACACTTTTACGGCATTTGTTTCATTAAGTGAATATTTATCATATAGCAGGTGTTGGCTGACATTGTGCTCCACATTTATTTCAGTTTTGGGCCGGGGTAAAATGACTTTGAGACAAAATCGAACGATATACACGTTTGTATAAATAAAAAAGAAAGTAATATTATATTAAAATTCTTTACTCTTTAAAGACGTGTATACCGTCCGATTTTGTCCCGTAGTCATTTATCCCGGACAAAACTGAACTAAATGTGAAGCACAATGTCAGCCAACACCTGCTATATGATAAATATTCAGTTAATGAAACAAATGCCGTAAGAGAGTAATTTTTGGACTGTATACCGTTTGTAGAGCGTATATTTATATACATGCATCTTGAATAGCATTATATTATAGTTTAAGCCTGTTGAAGTTACACAGCTCTGTGGCGCAATTGATACGGCATCTGCCTCAGGCGCAGTGGAACACGGGTTCGAACCCCTGAATGTATTTAGATTTCTTTTTCATTTTTATTTTACAATATTCTTCATCATATTATATTTGTCATAAGCCAATGTCCGTCTTTTTTCTGTATGTCTACCTATATTTTACGGCACTGTACAAATATCATCGTAATTTCCGCACTGATGATGTTTTTATAATAAACATACGTAAAATTGCCCTATCTATGATACGGGTGTAATTACATTAATTTGATGTAATAATAGCTGATTGAAAATTGCTCATTCAGTTCTTTTTTATTTATCATTTGAATTAGAAGCAATTCGATGTAATACTGCATTTAAAAATCATTCTTTCTTTTTTTGTCAAAGAGTTTTCGCGTAATTCAGACCCAAGCCAAGACGCAAAACCAGGCTTTAGCGATGTTTTTAATGACCACCCCCTAAATAAACAAATACATTGTTTCTATTTTTTTTATTTATCGTAAAGCCCTATCACTTATATGTGTTTGTGTGAAATATGAAGATAATACAACATTCCGTTGCAAAGTTATTGAGTAAAAACGGAAAACAGATGCAATATTTAGGATTTGACTCGGACAATCCAGGAAAAAAGGTTGGCACAGTTTGCCTGTCTTTTGGTATATCTCTGCCCCTGCCCCCAATTCAATGTTGGACCAAGCCATGTTGTCAACAGGTCCGTGAGACCCTCCAACATTGAATGATGGGGAGTGGGGAAGGTGAGATATAGGGGAGTCTGTACTTCACATATATTGCATGCATGTTTCCCTCGCCTCACCAATTTTAATAGGGCACGCATTTCCATTGTTTAGTGCAGGTGTGCCAACTATTAATTTCCTGGGTTGTAGATAGCTGGGCTAATTAGCTATAGGCCTAGTTAATTAGCTATTGCTAAGGTCGCGTATATGTGTATGCGCAAATTAGCTCTAGTTGTCGCTTGTTTTTATTTCTTTCATATAGATTGCTACAATAGAAAGCTATGTCGCACTGAACCGCCCCATTTTTAACAATTAGCGAAACTACAGTTGTGTGTTACCAGTGCTTAATGAAATTTATCGTGAACATTTTGATACATCAATTACATATTATGGTCAAATGAAATGTGGTCAATACCGGCAGAGAGATCAAATTGTGCCTTTCGTGCATTCACTGGCAAGGAAAACGGACAAAGTGCCTGCAGGGTATTCCGGTTGTGTCGTCTATAAGTTATGTTCTTCAATTAAACCTTCCCTGTAAATGCTCTTATCTCCTGTGGTGTAGAGAGTACAGGTTTTGGTGGGAAGACGAGCAAGACGATTGATTAAACTTTTTATGTCAACCAATAGTTCAAATATTTGTAAAACGCACAATTATTTCGCAAGGTTACCTGCATGATCATTTTTCCATAATTATAAAGAGCCAGGGGATTCACTTTGACTCTATAGCTCTTTGCATTATCTATATAATAATACGCATCGTCTGTCCATCTGTCTATCTATCTGTCTGTGTGTGTGTGTCTGTCCGCCTATTTTCTCGGACACTGGGGGTCGCACGTTCCTCAAACTTGGTTGGTGGGTGCAGCTTGACCCCAAACAGAACAAGTTTGTATTGGTTAGTGGGTCAAGGTCACCCGAGGTCATCCAGGGGTCAAATTAGTAAAAACTGTTTTTCTCAGAGACTGGGGGTCGCGCGTTCCTCAAACTTGATGGGTGGGTGCGTCTTGACCCGGGACAGAACAAGTTTGTATTGGTTAGTGGGTCAAGGTCACCAGAGGTCATCTAGGGGTCAAATTAGTAAAAACTGTCATATGGGCATGCAACTTGGTGGGTAGGTGCATCTTAACCTAAGACGGAACAAGTTTGTATTGGTTAGTGGGTTAAGGTCACCCAGGGGTCATCTGAGGTCAAATTAGTAAAAACTGTTTCCCGCCTATTTTCTCGGATACTAGGGGTCGCACGTTCCTCAAACTTGGTGGGTGGGTGCATCTGGACCTCAGACAGAACAAGTTTGTTTCGGTAAGTGGGCCAAGATCACCTGAGGTCATCCAGGGGTCATCTGAGGTCAAATTAGTAAAAACTGTCGTATGGGCATGAAACTTGGTGGGTACAGTAAACTTTTAGAGTCAAATTTTTGGACGGTCATTTTGGGGTCATCCGGGGTCACCCAGGGGTCATCTGAGGTCAAAATAGTAAGAAATGTCGTATGGGCATGAAAGTTGGTGGGTACAGTCAACTTTTAGAGTCAAATTTTTTGACGGTCATTTTGGGGTCATCCAAGGTCAAATTACTAAAAACTGTCGTATGGGCATGAAACGTGGTGGGTACAGTCAACATTTAGAGCCAAATTTTGGAAGGCCATTTCGAGGTCACAAGGGGTCATCTGAGGTCAAATTAGTAAGAACTGTCCTATGGGCATAAAACTTGGTGGGTACAGTCACCATCAGCCAGATAATCGCGACAGTCGAGAACCGCCAAATACGGGTAACCGCCTATTTATATTATTAACAAATATTGGAAGAAATCAAAGAGCGATTTGAGTAAAAATTGTAGTGTAATGATTGACAGGCAAAATTTCAATCAATTGCAAAAATTAATTTATATAATCGATCACAAAACAAACGTTTTATATCAATTCTGAATTTAGCCTGAATCCGTGAATATGGCATTTATCGCTCTTTTTAGGTCAAGGCTGTTTCACATACATGTTCACAAAACTCCAGAGAATGATGCCATATACATGTATTCATATCTGTTGTTGATTTCCAATGATAATGTCGTGAAGTCGTAAATTTTAAGGTCAAATCCCCCAAACCAAAATAAAACATTTCGACTCAGATATTTCCTGACTTATTTAATTTCATGACCGTATCAGTGTCTTCATTATTTCTTTGAGACCTTCTCGAGACATTCGTGCTATTTATTACGTAAAACGGCCATTTCATCTTCACAAAATACGTTATTTTTATGTAAACAAAAGGCTAAACACAGTTGAGGCCACGGAAACTATTATTCCTTTTATAATATATGATTGCATTCCGAAATGAGTCACATGTCGGTAAATATTTGCCGTAGAAGTGACGATGTAACATAATTAACTACCATAGCAATAGTTTAAACAAAAGTAGGTTGCACTCATCACCTGACTGTGTTTGTCTACAATCATGGATTGAATATAATGCCGCTCTTTTCAAAGATACTAATCTTACAGGTGCTAAAGCTACGATCCATGTTTTTATCCCTGTTCTTTGTCATCTATTGTCAAGGCACCGCGTACACCACATTTCGTCATACTGCAAGAGTTTCTAGAATGCTGTTAAAATAAGAAAAATTTTAATGCTAATTTATTGCACATTCTAGGGAAGCGTGGTTACCTTTTTGAAATAACCGAGTGAGAGGGTTTTCAAGAAAATATTTTTCCTGTCAAAACTGAAGCATCCTCTGTATAAAAGAAAATATGAATATTAACTGCACATCACATACCGTAGAATTCCGTCTAGAAGCATATATGCCTCTAAACGAGGTTTTTTTAACGAAAGATATGAAAGGCCAATACCCTTCTCAAAAACATTGCAATAGATTGGTCTTTCAAATATACATGTTTGTACAGCAGCCGCCTTTATCAGTAATATAGTTGTTCAAACTCCAAATAACGTTTTTGTTGAGAGTGTCTGCCTCTTGTCTCTTGTGTCAAAAAACCTCGTTTAGAGGCATATATATGCTTGTAGACGGAATTTTACGGTATAACGATTCGTGATACCCAATTGTGGCACATTAGATGTCGTTTATGAAGCAGAGAATTTTATTTCAATTTTATATACGCCAAAATATTTTTTTAATTGAGCAAGAATAAGGATAGAAAAAACGTTGAAAATTCTATGTAAAACTTACATTAGACCCCGCCAAAGATTACTGTTTCGTTTTTATGGTAATCTAATCTTTTATTTCCTGAAAAAACATTTGGGGTGTAATGTGGGTTTGTTATATAATTGATAAAAACATCGAACGTGTATACAAGAAAAATGGTAGGTTCCTCTATAATAGTATTTTACTGACCATGGAAATGTACTGACACAGGAGCACGTGTCAAAATCGATATTATGTATTGTCCATATAGACGCCCATTAATCATGTTTATTGTCTGATTTATGGATGTAGAACACGCAGTTAACAACAATTGAGCACTATTAATACACATTAATGTTTTTAGGCAAATAAAAGTCCAAAATATGGTACGTTTTCTGCTTTTGCTTGTCACGTGTTAGGCCCATGTTGAAGTTGCGATTATATGTTCAAATAAGTTTCAAATGGATACCAACAACACAAGTGGCCGAGTGGTCTAAGGCGCTAGGCTCATAGAGTATCCAAAGCGGTGCGCCGTGAGTTCGAATTCTGCCTCTGCCAAACTTTAAAAGAAGTAAAATTAAATTTTTTTTTTTTTTTAATTTCATATTGGGGAAATGTGACTGGGAGAATTTATGTATGGAGTGGAGTGGTGTGGGTACCGCGTGAATGTTGAAGTTACATCATCACTTCTACGGCGAATAGGTACCATTAATACAATTCGTTTCATGAGACGACAGACCTTTATCAATGAATGTGGGTGTGACACACGCACGAAGCATTACATTCACATCCTTGCATACAAAATGACATGCTTGAATAATAACTCGACAATAAGAAAATAATATATGAAAAGAAACGTCTTAATTAGATATACTAGCGGTCACCCGTCTTTCGCGGTCAGAGTCTTCCGCGGTTGGTAAATTTTGTATATTTTGTGTACATGTAAATGTTTTATTTAAGGGGGTACTACACCCCTGGCCAATTTTGTGCATATTTTTGCATTTTTCTCAACAATTATAACACATATGTGACAAGTAAGATATGTATATTATAGGGGCAAGGACTACAACTACTGCACTGAAAATTCAGCAACTCAAGGCAAGTAGTTATTGATTTATTGATGAAATACTGGTTTTCCCTCATTTTTGACTGTAACTCCACAACTGTTGTCTGTGCTGAAATAAAATTTCCAGTGCAGTAGTTGTAGTCCTTGCCCCAATAATATACATATCTTACTTGTCACCAATGCGCTATAATTTTTGAGAAAAATGCAAAAATAGGCACAAAATTTGGCAGGGGTGTAGTACTCCCTTAACGTGATTAAAGGTATTAGAGGAGATTATCATTTAGAACTTAGAAGTATAATATTTAGTATCTTTTCCATATAAATCAATGGCTTGAAATTACAATTAGATCATGATCGAAGCAAGTCTTCTTGCCACCATTGTGACCATATCATATCCACTGATATGAAATATCTATAGAGAAAAATTACTATTCATAGCAAAAATCGCGTGCTGCTACATGAATCTCGATAGGGGAGAAACTAGGTCGTGGTTCACCTAGACCCACAAGACATGGCGTTTATTTAATAGGGAATTTATGAGAATTCCAGTATGTTTTATATGTCAAGTTTGCTTGATTTCCTCATTAATTTCTTCTTTGAAAGAATAATATCTCCTCTGTGCATAATGTATATTGATCGTATTCAGCGTCACCCCAACTATTATCAGTTAATATAAAAGTGTCGGCTTTCTATTTCCTGCTCTTCCACAAATTAAACACTCGATATCATATCACTGCATTTTAAACTTCATTGACCAAAACGGAGAATAACATTTTATCTGTTCATAAGCTAATCAGGCTAGTCTGTAACCTTTTAAAGTTAACCTGTCACTAGTAAAGGTAGTCAACTATATGAGGCGAGCCGACTACCCACAAGCAAGGTAACAAGACCTCGTGATCTCTGCTGTGTTAGGCGACACATGCTTAGCTTTAGCTACCAATTGATTGTCGCTTCTTTTCGTTTCGCACTAAACCGCCCCATTTTTGAAACAACTAGCGATACTATACAGTTGTGTGTCACCAGTACTTAATAAATTTATCATGAAATTTTGACACATCAATTACATATTATGGTCAAATGAAATGTGGTCAATACCGGCAAAGAGATCAAATTGTGCCTTTCGTTCCTCCACTGGCAAGGGAAACGGACAAAGTGCCTGCAGGGTATTCCGGTTGTGTCGTCTATAATTTCTGTTCTTCAATTAAACCTTCTCTGTAAATGCTCTTATCTCCTGTGGTGCAAAGAGCACAGGTTTTGGTGGGAAGACGAGCTTTGCTTACGCTTGATCAGGTTGCTATCTATTTTGATTCCCGCCATACATAGTTTGCATAATAAGTAAGGCTCGTTCGATAATAGCAAAACGCTAACAATAAGGTAGCTAAGGGAATCTTCCCTGGAATCTTACCTTATTGCATTATTCACGCATTTCCTTAGTTATCAAAACATTAACCTTCGTGTATTCTAATATAGAAAAATGATTCGCCAATTATTATTGTTATTATTTGTTATTATATTTCATAATTATGCGTTGATTAATTTGTTTCAGAAATACATGAAAAACCAACTACCCGGTGTTTTGCCTGTAGTTAAGGCACACCGCTTTTCGTCTTTAAAAACTAATCTGTACATACGTAATAATGTGCACACAAGAGAGTTGTAAGATATAAGTATCACCTGGCAAGTGTGTTTGCTCACGGCAACTTCGTCGTGGCATTTCCCGCGTGTAAGCTTTATATTATAGTTTTACTTGACAAAATTCAACGATTTGAGCTAGTACACTCCAAGCATAGATTTCTATTTTCTTATAGTCTGAATGATTATCTTGTATTATGAATTTGTTTCCAAGTAGAGTTTTGATCGTATGCAATAATTAGCTATATTACTATGAATGTTGCGTTATGATTTATATTTGTTCCGGGGTTTTGTTTGGTGCTGTTTAATATGAATCTTCACACGCCACTTCTGAGAAAGGGCATTAACACACTTTTATGTTGGTATTCTCATACTTTTGGCAACCAAACAAGTGATGATGTGATCCCACGTCTATTATAATAATGATTGAAAACGGGCTCACAAAAATGTGTTATATAATTATGGCCTTCGAAGAATTGACAGTTAATGTTATAGTTATAAATGTGGTATCCGTTATTACATCTACATAATGCACTAAAATTTTAAAATGTTTTCTTTATTTTTGTTTTTCTGGCAGTCATGTTTAACTTTATTCTTTCCGTATGGAAATGCTCCTTGTGGAGAGCGAGTTGGCACAGCGGTTGTTCACTCGCCTTACACCACTGAGTTCCCAGGTTCAAGCCCCGGCCGTGCCTTCAACTGTATGTGTACTTATAGTTTATCCCGATCCATGCTCACTCTCGCAGGTTTTCTCCGGGATCTCCAGTTTCCTCCTGCTTTCACAATCGGTGATTAGTTGTTTCCAATGGAATTTGGGGAGCTGCATAGATAATTGGTGATGTTTTAGAAATAAACGCCATCGTTGTACCGCTCTATATAAACCTGAAAAACGAAGCCATATTTAGCATGCTTAGGAAGCTCCCATTTTGTCACAAAAATGCCACCCAGGTTAAAATACATACTTTATGTTATGTTATGTTATGTTATGTTATGTTATGTTATGTTGTGTTGTGTTGTGTTGTGTTGTGTTGTGTTGTGTTGTGTTGTGTTGTGTTGTGTTGTGTTGTGTGTGTGTGTGTGTTGTGTTGTGTTGTGTTGTGTTGTGTTATGCTATGCTATGCTATGCTAAATTGGGTTAGGTTAGGTTAGGTTGTTTTGTTTTCTTCAGTACTATAACATTGGTGACACATAATCTTTCATAATTACGCATTAAGTACGCTTTGGGCACATTCTCGTGTACGTGACTGATGAAATGCTTCGAGGTAATATTGATAGAGCTGTTAATATGTTGTTTGATAACTACCCTTTTGGCGTCTAGCTGGCAATGTTACAACCAGACGGTTCGTGAGCACGTTTTGGGATTTCCGTGGCTAATGCTAGTGTCTTTATTGCCCAACATTAAAGTTAAGCCTAATCGGTTGGCCGATTCGCTCTCCAACTGTATAGTATTATCTTATCAACTTTTAGTTGGATTATATGATAAAGGTTCATACTATAATGAACTAGTTCTGAGTTTGTGCATTAGGTATCTTTATAAGTTTGATCAATACTACGACACCCTTTTAATATAATACAGTTAGTTTATGATATTATTATACCGGCAAAATGTTCATAGGCATAAACGTATCTTAACAATATGGCATTTGCGCAAAGGTATTCATATTCTATTTCATTGGTTTGTGGTATATTGGGCTATTCCAGTTGAAATTCTTGTCAAATGTGCTTGGCCTGTATTATGGCTTTACCTTTATCTTCCACAACTGGAGTGAGTATTTTAAATGGAAGCTACCCAATTGTCTATTCTATTCTATCCTATCCTATCCTATTCTATTCTAT
This sequence comes from Amphiura filiformis, assembly GCF_039555335.1. NCBI lineage: Eukaryota > Metazoa > Echinodermata > Ophiuroidea > Amphilepidida > Amphiuridae > Amphiura > Amphiura filiformis. The sequence continues at coordinate 37,723,223 of NC_092632.1, read as the reverse complement.
TCTATTCTATTCTATTCTATTCTATTCTATTCTATTCTATTCTATTCCATTCTATTCTATTCTATTCTATTCTAAACTCATACATCCTCTGTGGAAGACTTTAGCAAATTCGTTTACAGGAGAAGTGTGGATTTTAAACGGAATAGCCCATCAAACATGGAACTGGTCACCATACTGAACTACAAATAGCTACACCAATAGATGCAAATAAAGTTTAGGTGTTTAACTGTAGTGATACATTTTTTTAATCCCCATTGTTCATTGACTATGACGAAAATGCGTTTGTGACGGATACGCGACAAAATAAAATGTAGAGGGTGTCAGACAAAGATGTATTATAGTTCGAGACAGAAACACGACCACGTCAGCGATTGACGGCATATTGTTGATCAGTGATACAAACGCCGCGATTAAGACTGTGAATAGGTGAGCTTGAAGTTTAGGTGTATACATCGAAATGATGAATGTTTTAACTGTATAATTTGTTCATTGACCGGATTGTTAGCAGTTCGTTGCTTAGTGATACCAACGCCGCTATAGTAAGCCAAATTGAGACATTTGGCGACAAACCATCAATCAGGCCGTAAATAGGGAAAAATTTGAAGCGAATTTCAAAAAAGGCTACATACCTAATTAAAATAGGCACCCATCAAATTGTTCACACGATTATGTAGAAAACGTATGAAATTATACGGAAATTATGTTTTACCTACCAGATTTTGAAAAAAATATATAAGATCACTGCAATTTTTCACTTGCATACAATCATTTTTTTTTTATATCAAATCACTCAAAGGTAGCATGTCATATCGCAATGCTTTCGGACAAAGTTGAGTGTCAAAAACATTCTCCAAATGCAAAAAATACACAAGAAAACATGTGGCACCTGAATATCTCAAATGGAAATCATCACCGATGACGCGGCCCGTCAATTTCAGGCACGAACGCATTTTTGTTGCTGACCCAACGTGTATAATCAAAATCTGAATGTTTTGTCCCCATTGAGACTATTCACTAATTGTCCGGGTGAAGAGGATATGAAGTACAGTGCAGGTAGTCTCCCCACTTTATGACTGTAGCAAGCGACAATTCATCCTTTTTTTCTGTCATCAATTTCACGCAATGAAATAAGTGTCGACGTGATTTGGATAATACGTGCTGAGACGCCTATTTACTCCTCGGTGTGTACAATAAAGATGTGCGTACTTAACATACGCATGACTTCACAATTGTTCGAAATGTTCAATGACAAGAAGGTGCCGTACTGTAACTTGCCTGCGGGCCTCCTTTTCAAAGTTCAATGAAAGTAATAAAATCGAAAGTTCATCAGTCCTCTTCTCACACTGCTTCACGATAACTTATGTCTGTCCCATAAATCCCTATATACTACTATTAGTATTCGTGCTTACATAGCCCTTACAGTATTCAGTATCGAAGTTACGTAATGTTACTATGTCAACGGGATCACGCGCTAGAGTAATGAACCACGATCGAAATGATCACCACATGAAGTATATGGCACTCGAAGGCATACCAAAGTAGCGTGATCCGGTAACCAAGAGAATTACGTAACCACTTCGATGCTGAATTGGTCATGGTGCTAAAAAATTGCGTAAACAGCAGAACTTGCTTCAAACCTTACCAATTACGTACCAACTATACTTGGTCTGTTTGTCCCAACAAGAATGCATATTTGATGTATCTTTCCGAGAAGAAGGTAGCAATTATTGTGACCCTGTTGTAATTACTCCATATCCACGTGAATTAATATGAGTTTATATGAAACCAATAAGATTATTATTGATTTTACGTCGAATCAAATTCATTTCCAGCGATTTGATTAATGTAAGGAATATTATAAATATTATACAAGCCAATAAGTGGAGAATTTAATAGCATAATCTTATATAACATAATAATAAAACAGCCTTACGTTTTGCACTACAGTTGAAGACCGCTTATATTATTCTTCCGTTTTGTATAGGATTTAATAAGCAATATTGGACATGAATATGATATGAGGGTGAGTAATGTTGTATATTTATGAGCAGGGGTGGGTATGTGCGGTAGGTGGGTGGAATGTAGGGTGTATGAGTAGGGGTGTGGTTGTGGGGTGTGCAGGCGAGCATACTTGCTCGCATTGTGTGTGGATGGAGAAATATCGGCTCAATATGGGTCACATTAATCTCATTTATAACAATAGCTGAAAAAGGGAAGAAGTTATTCTGCTACGAACAAATAAGCAAATGAATACAAAATAGAAAATAAAAAGTAGGTATGTACAAGTTGAAAGTAAACAAAGTTCTGGTAACTAAAACAATAGACCTCAACATGACTTTGAGCTCCCGAACAGAAACCATCATTAAGGTTTTCTCGTAGTTAAATATATTATGACCGATCGCTTGCTGAAACACAATCAATTGTAAACATATGACTCGTACTATCGAGATTAACATCGAACCATCTTCCAGTCCGGGCTTCCAGTTTCACAAAAAACTCAAACAAAGCCCCGTATTTGTTTTTCTCGTGTTATCTTTGTACTTCATTGTGTCCACACATTTAAGAAGTAAAATACGGTAGTGGAAGTTTGCTTCTGTTTGAACACAAATAGGTTAGCGTATACAGCAGAGTCTAGTGTAGAAATGCGATCCTGAGTTGCAACTGAATTTCCGTCAATACGAGGCAGACTTTTAAATGAAGCTGATATAACCCCATACGCGCTGGCATCAAAATGCGTCTTCATGGACCAACAAATCTGACCTATTATCATAGAATTAAACTATGAAAAACAACGCATTTTTGTTATCTACATAATTATTTGACATCCACCATGTCCACCAGAATACTATACATTCAAAAGAGTACGTACAAACATGCGTAGTAAACGTTCATTGGCTCTAAAGATACCGTTGGCTATTTTTGCATGGAGAAAAGCGTGGAGTTGAGTGTAGGTATTAACTGATACGAGTTCGCGTTGTTTAAACTACTGCCAATGGGCAGAGTACAAACATTTGGCCGGGGTTACTTTAGAAGCTGTGACTAGAATATATTTTAGTATTCATCAATCAGAGTGAAAGGAATCCTATTCTTACGTATCTGTATCGGGATCAAATGACATCAGATTAGTTGTATGAATGTCTATTATCTTGTTGAACCTTTCGCCACATATACAAGCCAGTTGCAACCTTCTTTGATTTCATTATGTTGTTAGAATTTGCATATATGAGTTATTAGTGTGTAAGAATAGAATGTTTCAATTAGTGGTTAGTTGAAACGAGGCATAGGCCTAGTTAATTACACAAAAACCAGTCAACAAGACAATGTTCAATCATGCAAATATTAGAGTCCTAGATTTGATATCAACTCCAGAAGATTCTGCAAGCAAATCCAAATCCAATCTAAATCTAACAAGTGCACGCAAATGGTGGTTTTTAGTTTAAACGTTTTGTGTGCATATATGTCACGATTTAGGACACAAAAAATTCAAGGTAAAAAAAATAAGAAATCAATATAAAAATACTAAAGCATCAAATACTAAAAATTCGCCATTAACATGGGGTGTGTGTGTGCGAAGACAAATGGCAACTGGAAAAATAGTAGAGAAGGAACTATATCATCAACACCACACTGAAATACGACCTTACTGACAAAACTCGAGCATTAAACGAAACCTGTCCCTTAAGGTTTTACATTCTGATTTTAAATATGATATCGTTGTCCATATCAAAGCAAGTGAGCAAAATATGTGCTCTCAAAGCTTTTGCAGAGAATATACTACCAGGTATGGGTGATCCACATCCAGCCCACCCGGCTACTTTGAGAAAATCAACAGACTCAGATTCCTCACGCCTAGCAAAACAAGTGATTGGGTCAAACCAAATCCAGGTGACCCTGCCAACGGATGACAGCCTCTGTAGCACCCATGCATGCAGATCAATCAATCTCGGTTTATATCTCTTCTTAACATAATCATTGAAGTCGTTAACAAACTAGTTTATACCAGACAGAATCATTTTTACATTATGGAGAGTTCATTATCTAGCCACAAGAACACTAACACCCCCCCGACCAACCGGATACTTTAAACCTCGGACTACGCATGAGAAAATTGCGCGTATCCTAAAGAGAGCCATTCCTCTGGAGACGGATTCGGGGTGCAGGTGCGTATAATACATTAGCGCCAATCTGGCTTGAAACGTGTGAGGGACAACCTGTCAAAATTGTTAAAAAGTGACTGAAAAGAACGGCCATGGTCCCGGCCATGGTATAGTGTAATAAATCCTTACTTTCTTCTAATTATTTTTGCTCACGGCCTACACAAAACAAATTGTCCGACAACTAGGATAACGCCTGAAAGAACATGAATCTACTGCCTCCAGAAGAAATTCGAAGAAGCAAATTCCAAAAAGGCTACATACCTAATTAAAAAGTGCTCTCATCAAATTGTTGACACAATTATGTAGAAAACGCATGAAATACTCAAGAAAACACGTTCCACCTGAATATCGCAGAAAACAACTGCAAATCTTCACCGATAATGCCTTACCCGTCAATTTCAGGCAGGAACGTAATTTCGTTGTGGACCAAACGTGTATAATCAAAATCATGAATGTTTTGTCCCCATTGAGACTATCACTAATTGCCCGGGTGAAGAGGATACGAAGTACAGTGCAGTCTCCCCATTTTATTACTGTAGCAAGCAACAATTCATCCTTTTTTTCTGTCATCAATTACACGCAATGAAAAAAGTGTCCACGTGGATATTACGTGCTGAGACGTCTATTACTCCTCGGTGTGCACAATAAAGATGTGCGTACTTAACATACGCATGACTTCACAATTGTTCGAAATGTTCTATGACAAGAAGGTACCGTACTGTAACTTGCCTGCGGGCCTCCTTTTCAAAGTTCAATAAGAGTAATAAAATCGACAGTTCATCAGTCCTCTTCTCACACTGCTTTACGATAACCTGTGTCTGTCCCATAGGTCCCTCTATACTACTCGTTCTTACATAGCCCTTACAGTATTGGTCATGGTGCTAAGAATTTTTGTGTAAACAGCAAAAGTAAAAGCAAACCTTACCATTTATGTACCAGCCAATACTAGGTCTGTTTGTCCAAACAAGAATGCATTTCCAAACAAGAAAAGCATAGCAATTATTGTGACCCTGTTGCAATTACTCCATACCCACGTGAATTTATATGAATTGTAATGAAACCAATAAGATTATTATTGATTTCACGTCGAATCAAATTAATTTCCAGCGATTTGATTAATGTAAGGAAGATTATAAATATTATACAAGCCAATAAGTGCAGAATTTAAAAGTATAATCTTATATAAAATAATAATAAAACAGCCTTACGTTTTGCACTACAGTTGAAGACCGCTTATATTACTCTTCCGTTTTGTATAGGATTTAATAAGCAATATTGGACATGAATATGATATGAGAGTGAGTGATGGTGTATATTTATGAGCAGGGGAGATATGTGTGGAAGGTGGAATATACGGTGTATGGGTGTGGGTGTGCAGGCGAGCATGTTTGTCCGTATTTTATGTCGGTGAACAATCTCAGCTAATTATGGCTCACACTAATATCTTTTATCAGAATGGCTCAAAAAAGGGAAGAAAGCGTTCTACTACAAATACAAAATAGAAAATAAAAAAAGTAGGTATGTACAAGTGTTGAAAGTAAACAAAGTTCTAGTAACTAAACCAATTGACCTCCACATGACTTTGAGCTCCCGAACAGAAACCATTATCAAGGTTTTCTCGTAGTTAAATATATTATGACCGATCGCTTGCTGAAACACAATCAATTGTAAACATACTATCGAGATTAACATCGAACCATCTTCCAGTTTTACAAAAAACTCAAACAATTCTCCGTATTTGTTTTTCTCGTGTTATCTTTGTACTTCATTGTGTCCACACATTTAAGAAGTAAAATACGGTAGTGGAAGTTTGCTTCTGTTTGAACACAAATAGGTTAGCGTATACAGCAGAGTCTAGTGTAGAAATGCGATCCTGAGTTGCAACTGAATTTCCGCCAATACGAGGCACAGTTTTAAATGAAGCTGATATAACCCCATAAGCGCTGGCATCAAAATGCGTCTTCATGGACCAACAAATCTGACCTATTATCATAGAATTAAACCAGACGCTTGAAAATAACGCATTTTTGTTATCTACATAATTATTTGACATCCACCATGTCCACCAGAATACTATACATTCAAAGGAGTACGTACAAACATGCGTAGTAAACGTTCCTTGGCTCTAAAGATACCGTTGGCTATTTTTTCATGGAGAAAAGCATGGAGTGGAGTGTAGGTATTAACTGATACGAGTTCGCGTTGTTTAAACTACTGACAATGGGCAGAGTACAAACATTTGGCCGGGGTTACTTTAGATGCTGTGACTAGAATATATTTTAGTATTCATCAATCAGAGTGAAAGGAATCCTATTCTTACGTATCTGTATCGGGATCAAATGACATCAGATTAGTTGTATGAATGTCTATTATCTTGTTGAACCTTTCGCCACATATACAAGCCAGTTGCAACCTTCTTTGATTTCATTATGTTGTTAGAATTTGCATATGAGTTATTAGTAAGTGTGTAAGAATAGAATGTTTTAATTAGTGGTTAGTTGAAACGAGGCATAGGCCTAGTTAATTACACAAAAACCAGTCAACAAGACAATGTTCAATCATGCATATATTGGAGTCCTAGATTTGATATCAACTCCGGAAGATTCTGCAAGCAAATCCAAATCAAATCTAAATCTAACAAGTGCACGCAAATGGTGGTTTTTAGTTTAAACGTTCTGTGTGGGGTGTGTGTGTGCGAAGACAAATGGCAACTGGAAAAATAGTAGAGAAGGAACTATATTATCAACACCACACTGAAATACGACCTTACTGACAAAACTCGAGCATTAAACGAAACCTGTCGCTTAAGGTTTTACATTCTGATTTTAAATATGATATCGTTGTCCATATCAAAGCAAGTGAGCAAAATATGTGCTCTCAAAGCTTTTGCAGAGAATATACTACCAGGTATGGGTGATCCACATCCAGCCCACCCGGCTACTTTGAGAAAATCAACAGACTCAGATTCCTCACGCCTAGCAAAACAAGTGATTGGGTCAAACCAAATCCATGTGACCCTGCCAACGGATGACAGCCTGTGTAGCATCCATACATGCAGATCAATCAATCTCGGTTTATATCTCTTTTTAACATAATCATTGAAGTCGTTAACAAACTAGTTTATACCAGACAGAATCATTTTTACATTATGGAGAGTTCATTATCTAGCCACAAGAACACTAAAACGCACCCCCCTGACCAACCGGATACTTTAAACCTCAGACTACTCATGAGAAAAGTGCGCGTATCCTAAAGAGAGCCATTCTTCTGGAGAAGGATTCGGGGTGCAGGTGCGTATAATACATTAGCGCCAATCTGGTTTGAAACGTGTGGGGACAACCTGTCAAAATTATCAAAAAGTGACTGAAAAGAACAAAAAATGGTCCGCGATTGACGGCCACGGTATAGTGTAATAAATCCTTACTTTCTTCTAATTATTTTTGCTCACGGCCTACACAAAACAAATTGTCCGACAACTAGGATAACGCATGAAAGAACACGAATCTACTGCCTCCAGAAGAAATTCGAAGAAGCAAAATTTCGTTGTGGACCAAACGTGTATAATCAAAATCATGAATGTTTTGTCCCCCATTGAGACTATCACTAATTGCCCGGGTGAAGAGGATACAAAGTACAGTGCAGTCTCCCCATTTTATTACTGTAGCAAGCGATAATTCATCCTTTTTTTCTGTCATCAATTTCATGCAATGAAAAAAGTGTCGACGTGGATATTACGTGCTGAGACGTCTATTACTCCTCGGTGTGCACAATAAAGATGTGCGTATTTAACATACGCATGACTTCACAATTGTTCGAAATGTTCTATGACAAGAAGGTACCGTACTGTAACTTGCCTGCGGGCCTCCTTTTCAAAGTTCAATGAGAGTAATAAAATCGACAGTTCATCAGTCCTCTTCTCACACTGCTTTACGATAACCTATGTCTGTCCCATAAGTCCCTCTATACTATTCCGAGTTCCGAGTAGAGGATATCAATTATCCCAGTTAACCCCAGTTAACCTTTGACCTGACCCCTGCAAAGTGTTTCAAATGTTCATTTGATCATTTAGTTTGTTGTCACCAAGTTTGAGCCCGTACCCCCTTAAAGTTGTCCAGGAAAAGCATTTCTAAAATTTGACTTCTGTATGACCTTTGACCTGACCCCTGAATTTGAATAACTTATCCTTCCCTTTTAAGCAATTTATGAACAATTTTAAATTGTTACACTTTCGCTGGGATCCATGAATGGGTCTTTAATGACCTTTGACCCCAATTCCGTGTGCAAGTTATAGACACTGGGTAAAGCCGATGCACATGTGTAAGTGACGTCATTGTGCTATGTAATATGTGGCAGAAGGAGCATTTCGAAGGTATTTGGTTATATACCGGAAATGCCCCCTTAATGACCTTTGACCCCAATTCTGTTTGCACCTTATGGGCACTGGATATAGCTGATACATATAAAATATGTGCAAGATACGTAATTGTAGGGTGTAACCTGGAGGAGAAGCATTTTGAAATTTCCTAGTTTTTGTTGCCAGAAGAAGAAAGCAGAATCGGATAGCATTAGAATACCCCAGCTAGGTAAGGGGTGGTGCAATAATTGTGTGTACCCTGGGGGCTGAATTATAGGGGGGCAAAGATATTTTGGCAGGCCAAAAGGGGGGGCAAGCATTTTTGGCAGGTCAAAAGGGGGGTCAAGCGATTTTTGGCAGGTCGAAAGGGGGGGGCAAGCAATTTTGGCACAGATATTTTGGGCACCGTTTCTAACGTTATGAACACGTTCAAATATGCAAAATTTCCTGTTCGCTGCGCTCGCATTAGATGTTAAGACAATTTAAGGTTTTAATTGGGTTCCCCAAAATCTTGCATGTGTAAGGGGGGGGCAAAGATTTTTGGAACATCAAAAGGGGGGGCAAAGGTTTTTGGCACGTCGAAAGGGGGGGGCAAAGGTTTTTGGCACGTCCAAAGGGGGGGGGCGGCAAGCGATTTTTGGCAGACCATTTTGAGAATTCACCCCCCACGGGTACACATAATTATTGCACCACCCCTAAAGAAAGAAAGAAAGAAAGAAAGGATCGGATAGAAAAACAGGATTCTAGCTTGGGGGTTGTAAACCCCAGCTAGGTAAAACCTAAATGTACAGAGCAATGTTGAAATAATTACAGTACAATACATAATATGAAATGGAGCTGCATTAATTAAATCATTTTTTATATCTAAACCACAAAATGTAAAAAGATACACACATTATGATGGTTGGACTTACAGCACTCATTTTAAATTGTTGAATTGACATATTTATGAATATCGACACGTATTGATCTAATCTAAATTTAAGTCATCCACCCAATATTAGAATTACAAAATTAATACAATGAAATCGATATAATTTTCTTACCTTGTTTGTTGCTCATTCAAGATGACAAAACACAGAAAATACAAATAAGTTTACATCAACTAAATATGTAAACAGTTATAATAGCAAATGCTCAAAGATCGTGAACCCCAATACTCAAAACATTTCAGATTTGGGATTACATCTATACTGATACTTGAACAGAATACAGCAGAACTAAAACTGGTTACAAAAATTTCACAAAGTAATGTCCTTGTGCAGATGGTATGGTACTGAAACGAGAGTGTTGGTGTAGTTGAAAATGGAGTGATCCCAATAATCTCACTCTCTTATATGATTCAAAATCTGGTTTCTATTTCAAAACCAATTTCACTGTTGACCCCGTTCTTATCACAAGAGTTTATAAAATGTGGTGTTTTTCTTTCAATCATAAAAAGGATAATTGACCAGACAATTCTTGGGGACCATAAATTTGGTCAGAAATGTTACTTTTTTTATTTGTTGTCTTCGCTCAGAGCAGTAGTGACCCACTAAAAGGCATAATGGGTCGATGAACTGGTATATGCCCCTAAGAGTGTACTATATCTGGTATAATTTATTATAATAATGGTTGTAAACTGACATATTTTCTGTACAGAGATGTAAAATAGGGCACTCTGGTAGCTTTGCTTTCACCTGCCATTATTTTAACTATTGCTTACTATACACTCTAAATTACAGGGATTTGAATTCAAATCCAAAAGACTTACTTACAAAACTTTCAAAGACTGTAGTTAGGACCAATCAATATAGGATTAAAATAAGTCTTTACAAAGTTTTATCAATTTCAGTCCCACAGGGATTTAAAAAATGAAACTTTCAGATTAAAAGTTTAAATTTACAAAGAGCAAATGTTAATACTTCAAAGACTTATTTTCAAGTTTAAAAGATTTAATTTTTAAATCCAAGGCGGACTGTAATCAGTGACAAAACCTTTGGATTAAAAAAAAAAAATAAGACTATCCTTAGACTTAAAATGTCAAATCCGTGAAAGATTTAAAATGTGACAGCAAGTCCATTGGATTTAATATTCAAGTCCTTTAAGATTTACTTTTAAGCATATCTGGGATTTATTTCAAAATAATATAAATCTTTATGGGGATTTAAATATCGATATTAATTACAAGTCTGTGTGAATTCTTATCAAGTAATACGTCTATTCACAGAAGTAATACCAAGTCAGGACTACTTCTTTCATAAAGTTCAAGCAATAGTCTGCAGTGCCATGATAATTCCAGTGTCACTGCAGTGGCCGAGTGTGATCCATCATGGATATAAGCTTACCCATTTATAAATTATATATGTGTATAGGTAAGCTTATACAGCAGAAGCACAGACTACTACCTTGGCGATTGAAGATAATGTTCACATTGGCCCTTCGTGCACAACAATGTAAGCTTTTTCATGGAAGATATAGTCACTGACATTGGCAATTACAGCATTTGGGATGCCATTCTGCAAAACAAATTCGCCCATATCACTTCATTCATTCGCTCGCCACCACACAAAATCGCAAAAGAAAGATGGCGGCTGAGCAGTCCAGGAAAACGTTTCGATTTGATCACGTGCACGCACCATCGCGTTGTGATTGGTTTAATGTTTAAGTCTTTCGAAAGATTTAAAAATAGATTTTCATTTCCCGATCCCAAAAGTAAAATTTAAATCCAACCCCGCGTAAAATAAATCTTAACTAGAGATAGTTGCGCTCACAGAACGCAGACAATCGCCAGGCATGTAACCCTTTAATGACCTTTTGATCTGACCTTTAACCTTAATGTTTAACAGGTCACGAGGTTTGTTGTCATCAAAATTGAGCCTCGTACCCATTGCAGATGTCCAAAAATGCATTTCTAAAATTTGACCTCTGCATGACCTTTGACCTGACCCCTGCAAAATGTTCCCCTGGTCATGAGATCTGTTATCACTGAGTTTGAGCCCCATACCCCTTACAGATGTCCAGAAAAAGAAATTATAAGATTTGACCCCAGATAACCTTTAACCTGACCCCTGCAAAGTGTTCCAATATATTCCCCTGGTCATCAAGTTTGTTGTCACAGAGTGTGAGTCCCGTACCCCTTACAGATGTACAGAAAATGCATTTCTAAAATATGACCTCTGCTGACCTTTGACCTGACCCCTGTAAAATGTTCCCCTGGTCATGATATTTGTTTTTAACGAGTTTGAGCCCCATATCCCTTATGGATGTCGAGATAATGCAATTGTAAGATTTTACCCCCTTAATGACCTTTGACCCCAATTCTTTGTACAACTTTTAGACACTGGCTAAAGGCGATGCAGGTATGCAAGTGACGTCATTGTATTATGTAATTTGTGGAAGAAGAAGCATTTTTAGTGAAAATCACATTTTGGCCATAATGACCTTTGGATGACCTTTGACCTCGAGTTGGTCATGTAACATTTGTGCCCCTACCCAATGGTCCTTGTGACCAAATATGGTTACATTGGCCTAAAGCATATGGCTACAATGGCTCGTTAAAAGTTTGACAGAAGAAAGAAAGAAAGAAAGAAAGAAAGAAGAACTAGATCTGGTTACAGATCTGGACCTAGCCGGAGCCGGAAATGCCAGTCTTAAAGTTTATGGACATCTCATACCATTAATGGTGCATCACTGTAGCATGTAGGGGCTTTATCCGTCTTCCATAGGCTGAGATACAGCTACTTTTCCGTAGTTTTAAACATTTTTTTTGCAAATTTGACGTTTTGACCTCCTTAATGACCTTTGACCCCAATACAAATAAAACCTCATATACACCACGAAAATGTATTGTTACAGTTTATATAAAAAAAATCTACTATGCTTAGTTATGGAGATAAAAATTCTTGAACTTATTTAGCTTAAAACCGGAAATGACGTCTAAATGACCTTTGACCAAAAAAATAAAAATACCGTGCACACATCAGGTAACACTAATGCATATATGAAGTTAATGCAACTCTGGTCTGGTTATGTTTTGAGATTAAAAATTAACATATTTGATGATTTGTGGTTTTTGACCGGAAGCGACCCCTTAATGACCTTTGACCCCAAAACTGTAGACACCCCAAAGACCCTGGTTGGTAACAATGCATGTGTGCTAAAGACAACACTCTGCTATGTAATTTGTAAAAACAGTGATTTTTTGAATATTTTTAGCTTTCAGACCGGGAATGACCCCCTTAATGACCTTTGACCCAAATTCTGTGAATAATTTATAGGCACTGGATATACCCAATGCATATGTGCAAGTGACGTCATTGTAGGATGTAACATGTAGGAGAAGAAGCATTTTGAAGATATTTGGTTTTATACCGGAAATGACCCCTTAATGACCTTTGACCCCAAATTTGTGAACATCCTATAGACACTGGATATAGCCGATGCATATGTGCAAATGACGTCATTGTAGGATGTAACATGTAGGAGAAGAAGCATTTTGAATTTGTTGCCAGAAGAAGAAAGAAAGATCCGATAGCATCACAAGACCTAGCCGGTGTCCCGGCTAGGTAACTGACCAAAAACAGAACACTCGCAAATTGGAAATTTGCGATTGTAAAGACTTAAAAATTTACATGTCTCAACTAATTTTTCAAGTCTTTCTAATTTAGAGTGTACACCAATCACTGTCACTATTATTCAAGTTTTTTGCAATAACCTTTCAATTCCCACTGAGCCCTTCCAAAATCATATTAGCCATCAATCCTCTCATACACACATTCCCTGGGCTTGGATGACGAACAGATGTTAATTGCGGGCAAAACAGACACATCATTTATCGGTATGCCCTATCTATCTACCTATTGTGCAGAGCTACTAAGGTATGGGTTCCTCGTACTAACTTTGTTGCCAGCGGAAGAAAACGGGAAGATTACAGTGGTTTGTTGCCAGCGGAAGAACCAAACGATTACAATACCTAGCTGGGGGGTGTAAACCCCCCAGCTAGGTAATAACATAATAATAAAACAGCTTTCACGTTTTGCACTACAGTTGAAGACCGCTTATATTACTCTTCCGTTTTGTATTGGATTAAACAAGCAATATTGGACATGAATATGATATGAGGGTGAGTGTCACTGAGTGATGATGCATATTTATGAGCAAGGGTGGGTATGTATGGCAGGAGAGGAATGGGTGTGGTGGGGTGTGCAGGCGAGCATATTTGTCCGAATTGTATTTGGGTGAAAGAATCTCGGCTCATGATTGGTCACACTAATCTCTCTAAGTGCATGCAAATGGTGGTTTTTAATTCAAACATTTTGTGTGTGTTGGGGGTGTGTTGGGGGGAGGAGGGTGAGACAAAGGGCATGGGACAACTGGCAGAGAAAACTATATTAGCAACACCAAACTGAAGGACGATCTTTATACTGACAAAACTCGAGCATTAAACGAATGGTGGAAATATTTCGCTCAAGGGTTTCCCACTCCGATTTTAATATTATATCGTTGTCCATATCAAAGCAAGTGAGTAAAATATGTGTTCTTAAGCTTTTTCAGAGGAATGTAACCACAGATACTCTATATCTGTGATGTAAGTAAACTACCGGATGCAGGTGATCCACATCCAGCTCACCCGGTTCCTTTGAGGAAATCAACAGGCTCAGATTCCTCACGCCTAGCAAAACAAGTGACTGGGTTAAACCAAATCCATGTGACCCTGCCAACGGAAGACAACTTCTGTAGCATCCATGTGCAAGAGGAATTCCGAAGCAGATCAATCAAAATATCGGTTTATCTCTCTGCTCAACATAATCATTCAAGTCATTTATAACAAACTAGTTTATATCAGACAGAATAGTGTCTACAGTATGGAGAGTACATTATCTAGCCACAAGAACACTCAAACTCATCCCCCTGACCGACGGCATACCAACTATCTTTAAACCTCAGACAACCCATGAGAAATTGCGCGTATCCCGAAGGAAGCCATTCTTTAGGAGAAAGATTCGGCGTACATATGCGTATAATATATTAAATCCTTTGTTCTAATTGTTGTTAGTCCAGGCCCAGACAAAACAAATTGTCCGACAACTGGGACAACGACTGAAAGAACACGCGCAGCTCCGAAACCAACCATTACATTTATTGGGGCAATTGCAGAATCTTAAATAGTGAAGAAAGTGAGGACACATTTCTTCAAATCAGCCGTAACCAATGTCATCTGTGGGTCTTGAGGTCAGCTTCGGCACACCATCTGTCAATGAGAACGTGTGTCTTCACGACGAAATATTGAGGTACGAGTAAATATCTCCTTACTAAAATATTTGTATTGTCTTGTAGATTGTGACATGCACTACTTTGGCACGAGATTACTAAAACAACTTGCAAAGAGAAACCTTTGCAAGTTGTAAACACGTTAAAAGCGGTTGTCGACTCTAATTGGAGCAAGAAGTAGGGTGAAGCTTGTCTTATCGTGTTATTACTTAATAACTTACTACGTGGTCGTACTGTATATACACCATACACGCATACCTAAGAATTGATTGTGACTTTCAATTTCTCGAGTAGATATCAGTACTTCTGCAAAGTCCATATCACTCTTTGTTGTTGAATACATTGTTTTGTTTTCCATTATTACAGACAATATAAATACGAGATGGTGTAATAATAAATGTTGACAACTCCAAACTAATAAAGTACAGAGCACAGTATAAGGTATCAGAAACCGTCGTTTAGACGTTATTCTTTAGACACCTTATTTAGAAACTGATCAAATTATACACTGGAAATGCGTAACCTGAGTTAGGGGCCGGGGTTAGGGGGCAACAAGTACAAGCAAGCCAAAGGAGCACGACCCTTTTCGCCTCCCCAGTAATCACCAAGAACCTCCTGCCACCTCAACAATCTCGCATCGGAGCTAACAACTGTGTCCGATGGTGAAGATCTAGATAGAGAACAATCGTCGAATCCGAATGGGCTGGATAATGGGATGGGAGGCAGGCTGTAAATTACCCTGCTGACTGCCACCACGCAACGCAATTTAAATCAAGTCGGATGCTTATAACTCTGTTAAAACTTGAGAAATTGGTCTGAATCAAACCTGCCTTCTATAAAAAGCTCTATAAAAGACAGCTATCGTAATTGTAGTTCCATCAGTTAAAGGTTTTCATCATTCATGAGTATATTCAGAAGTCAAAACACTTCGGGCAGATACTTGCATATTATTGAATATATGATAAGGAATGAAGTCAAAACTTGACACCGCCGGTTGAGCCACGTTCCATTGTTTAGAACAATAGAAATCGGCTCCAACCGGAACCGACGGTCAACCGACGGTCGATTTTTGATTTCATCCCTTATACAATGTAGACAATACCCGTCAGCATACACCGACTTGGAATACTTTTAAACACGGTTTTCATGGGAAAAAGTAATATTATTAGATTTATATATTATTTATACGCATATGGAGCTTCATAGACAACGAATGATACTTCAAAATGCATGAATATCTCTATCGAGTGGGAGTTTCGAATGATTGATCGAAGGGCAGAGCTGGAGCACAGATGCAGTATTTCTCCATATATCGATCAATTACCGAAGGAAAAAACAGATTTAAATTACACCTTTAAGCAATGAGCCGATATGATTGAAGCATTGTTTTACTCAGCACAACAGCTTGTTAATTTTAAAGTGTTTAAATTTTCTTAAAAACACAGGTAAAACGTTACCAGAAATTACGAAATGGGTTGGATTTTGTGTACAATTTGCATACCAGCACTTCATAATCTTATTGTGTAATTCGTGTTCAAACTGCTCGACAAAAATTATCATGACTTGCATTAACCTATTGTTAAGTTTTATTAAACATAGAAAAACAGCTATTGCGCACGAAGCCTTCCTCCAGCATGCGTTATGAAACCGTTTACTCACGTATTTATCATATACATTGCAATGGAAATGTGATCCTTTAGAATGTCGCTAGACTTTTTCTTTTGATGTTTGGCGCTTTATAATAGACCTTTTCTTTCATGTCTGGTATATACGCTATGTTTGGCGCTTTATAATCATGGATAATAGACCTTTTCTTTCATGTCTGGTATGTACGCTGTGTTTGGCGCTTACTAGACCTTTTCTTTTGATGGCTGGTTGATACACTATGTTTGGCGCTTCATATTTTATTGTTTTCTTTTTATGGCTGGGTTATACGCTATATTTGGCGCCTTTTCTTTTGATGCCTGGTTTATACGCTATGTTTGACTCGTCGTATTGTATTCTGTTGATGGCTGGTTTATACGCTATGTTTGGCGCTTCATATTGTATTCTTTTGATGGCTGGTATATACGCAATGCTTGGCGCTTCGTATTTTATTGTTTTCTTTTGATGACTGCTTTATATGCTATGTTTGGCTCTTCGTTTTTGATGGCTGGTTTATACGCTATGTTTGGCGTTTCGTATTGTATTCTTTTGACGGCTGGTTTCTCAGTGACTTCTCAGTGCCAGAAGTGGGTAAGTGCAATAGCTGCCATATGTAGCTGCTATGTATAGGTGAGTAGCAATATAATGTGTGTAACTTGCTAAATGTTCACAAGGCAGCTATTGCACTTACCCACTTCTGGCACTAAGTAGTCGATAATGCAGTCTATTTTTGTAACAATGCTGCATGTTAAACACCGAAAGTTATTGCTATGCTGAAAGTAAGTTTGAGGTATGTAATGAAAGTACTGGCATGTCATCTCACAAAAAGAAAAAAGATGTCTTAATCAAGTCTATCAAAGATGAGATCAATGAAACCTGGATCAACCAACTTAAAGATCTTGTTGTCCAGGGTGACATGTTGCGCGTTTCCATCCTTGAAAAGGCAGATCATATTTGGAAGTCTTTCATTTTTAATATGCCTAAAGGTGTCATGAAATTCATGGTCAACTCTTTTCTGGACACCCTCCCAACAAAAAATAACCTCAGCCGTTGGGGCAAAAAATTGTCCACAAACTGTAATTTATGTTTTAAAAAAGAAACTCTTCACCATGTTTTAAACCACTGCCAGATTATGCTCGAACAAGGCAGGTATACTTGGCGCCATGACTCTGTCCTTCGTATCATCCATGACACTCTTCAGGAAATAGCTGCCCCATCATGGACCTTCTATTGTGACCTAGCTGGTACAACCAAAGTTGCGGGGACCACTATCCCTCCTGATATTTTGGCAACTCAACAGAGACCAGACCTGGTCCTCGTCAACCGCGACTCAAAAAGATCATTGTCTTCGAGCTAACTATTCCGTTCGAACAAAACATCAGAAATTCTCACGACCGCAAGGTAAACAAATACTCAAGTTTGATCATGGATCTTCAGGGACAGAGTTATGACGCCAAGTTATTTTGTATTGAAATTGGCAGCAGAGGCCTCATTACTGACGACAATAAGTGCAATATTCAAAACATTTTCACCTCTGTTTCATTGGGTAATAAACCCCACAAAATACTGTGCAAGAAATTTCAAGCCAACCTCAGTAAACGTGCAATACTGGCTTCATATGCAATCTTTTACTCCAAATATGACCAGGACTGGTCAATCTCCTAGGTGCTTTTGTAATCTGTACATATCTTGAAATGTTTATTGTTTTTAATATATTTTGTTTACTGTCTTTCATCCATTTTACTCCTGCAGAGATATGGCAACTGAATTCTTTCTGATGCCATACTCTTGTCTGGATTTGTATGTCTCCTTTTCGATCTGTTTTGATGTAATTGTATATAATAAAGATTGAAATGATTAAATAAAAATACATAAATTCTATTATTTTGATTTGCCACGTTAACGACGTAATAATTAAACAAAACCTATTCATTAAAATTTACAATTTCAGATGTTATTGTAGAACAAGCAATTAACCGTTCCAAAGTAATATTATACGAGACGTATGATTCAGTTCTAAAACTGAATACATACTATAGTCGCTACCGACGGGCGATTGATCAGTGACTTATAAGATGCTAAAATGAACTATATAGTTTGATCAGCTCGTAATCGGCGGGAATTGTTAGACTTTTACCACTACGCCGAAAAGTAGACCCATGTTAAGAGTGATACATTGTGCGTGTTAAAGAAAATAGAAAACGTATAGGACTTCCATGATTAATCTGTGATGCTTCTGGCGAGATGTCACAAGACAATTCTCGAAACATAAAATATAAATATAAATCCGCGATGCTATAAGGCCCGCCGATTACGAGCTGATCAAACTATACTAAAAACGAATCGCTAATATTGACAATCAAAAATGTGTGTTTTTTGTTTGTTTTTGTCCAATAAACACACAGTCTACATGTATTGAAAGTGTCTTTTAAGTGCTTCAAAGATGTAACTTCAAGGCAGTATAAATTCGAACAATTTGAACTCGTTGTATTTGCTACATGACTAATATGATAACATTGTAGGAATAAAAGGGAACTAAATTACGATACATACATGACTTAGCCTCAGTGGCACTTGATATTTCTTTTCTCTTGACCGAAAAGGCTGACAGTAAAATAGTTCCTTGATTGTTGGGAGTGGCCTTCTTGTCCTTGTTATTTATCTTCAAATCTATTCCTCACTTCTCTTTCCATACAGGCCAGCATGCTTTAGCCTACAGGGTTTTAGCCTGACTTGAGCAGTTTGTTTGAGCCTTGTCATATCAGGACCCAAGTGTGTCTCTACACAATTCACCGGGATATGCCCTATTTTATACGAAATAGGCATAGACTCGAGTACCGTACATGTTGATTGCAGTGGCGATTTCTTTTTGACATGGGGGGGGGGGGTGAGGTTTGGAAAAATTTCTTGAAGTATAGTGAATTTAACACTTTTGGCGACAAAATAATTTTATAGTACAAAATGCGCGCGAAGCAATTGACACTATTTAGACTAAAATGGCCAAATATGAGGTTAATTTGGTCAGAAACCCACATCACAGACGTCAACATGGGGGGTGATTGTATGGACCATCCCCTGTCAAAATATTGGGGTATTTACTCCCCCCCCTCTATCCCCATCCCCGGGATCTACGTCTATGATTAATTGTGGGAGAACAATGGAAACTATTGTTTAAGATTATTGGTTATACATTTTAGTTTCAGAAAACCATAATTACCGTGTTTGAAATCGATACGAAAAACTAAATCATATAAGTCCAAACATGTCTAGTAATTATCCAACAGTTCATGAGTCATGTGATATGTTTGCTTTCTTGAGAGCCTTAAGATGTAGTTCGACTCGGTACGGGAAATAGTACGTGTGAGGTATTAAGAGCAACGTTTGGTATTTACGTCAATACAGGGTATTGCTATACAAATGCCTTATTTCACATAGCTTGACATTTTAGGATGTTATGACGTTCTAGTGATGTTGTTGTTTAGCATTTATGAAATGAAGAATTATAAAGATTGAAATTATTATTGGTGGCTCGTAGCTCTAGGTTTATTTTTGCATTAAAGGTCAATGTTTTTCATCATTAATAATATGACAGTTGAATTTTAATAAAATTTTTGATAATGTCCTCTCTCCTGAAATATATTGCTTCTTAGATATAAGTGTATGTGTTTTTGAAGACATGGATTTAAAAGATGAAATATCCGAATTAAACAAGAGCGCCCTCAAGTGTAAGTGTGATGTATGCAGTAGAATGGTACACATAATAGGTACAACAAACAACAACATCATGGCCACATATCTTCATGTAATGGAAGCAACACGTCTGGGTTATTTGGGTACGCAAATGGGTTGTGGGTGGGAATTTAATTTCACCAAAAGTCAATCAATGGGTATAGCAGACCAAATACAATTTATTCTTTCAATTTGGCAGAACGCTTTATGTTCTTCGTCAGCACAATGTATTCAACCTTCGTACCGTGTAAGTACATATTTTCTGGATAAGCTACGACATTATAGTGAGAACGTAGAACAACTATGTGCCAAGGATTTGAACAAAAACCCCGATTCGTTCCCAAATACATCTATATCTATCTATACCTATAGATTACTTATAATCCTCCCCTTTACATTTAAGTTTAAACACATTGCCTGAAATGGGGCCATGTTATAGCAGTTTGCTGCGTGGGGTGTGTGTGGGGTGTGTGTGTGAGTGGGGGTATGTGTGGGGGGGGGGTGGGGGGGGTGTGGGTGTGTGGGTGTGAATAATAAATGATGGTCTGTTATCATTATCTTAACCTTGAAAATCTGTATGTAAGTTTCAAACATTATAGCAATATTGTATTTGAAATTGAAAAAAGACGGTTTTGAAAAGTTGCATTTGAGTCCACAGGAGTCAACTCTCAAACAATACAGTAGGTCCGATCTATTCATGTGTTTGTTAAAGAAAACCTGACTGCTATGGGTTAATCGAATTACGTGATATCCATGCACATTCCAACCAAATAGCATTATTCCAACAAAAAAATGGCAAAGTTGATGAAGATTTTCTCCAAAATTGAGCCTTTTGCCAAAATTTGACCTTACAGATGGATTTGTCAAGTCTTTGCCATTCTAAACATGCATAATTTTATATAACCTTAATAACTTTATTTGTAGAAAAGCTTAAAATCGTTGCTTAAAAGTTTTTTCATTATAGAAAAGAATTTTGTCAAGAACAAAACAATGTTTCTGTCAACATAAAGAAAACAACACCACCCTTTTGTATGAGTTATGAAATATAAATGTTTATAGCTAATTTAAGACACTTTACCAGTATTCAGGTGCCGCTTTCAAATCGGCAATAATGTATTTAAACTTTATTCCCACATACTTGTTAGTTTATAAATCCCGTAGAACATACTGCAGTGCATCAAATCCTCCCATGGAGAGCCTGTATAAACTATCTGTTCAACTTGAATGTGTTTCAACTTCCTCTGCGCGAAAGCTCGTATTGACAAGTTTTCTAAGTTTTTCATAACACGCCGACAACTTTTTGCCCACATTTGAAATTTACATTAAGGATACATTTTAATCCACGTGAAAGATAATTATGTTCCAATGAGTACTGGGGTACAAACAAGTCTAGTATTTTGTATTTTGTTGTAAGTCTTGCCATTACAAAGTACGACTCTTTTAACGCGTTATTACGGTGCTCTATGTTTAAGTCATGTATTTCCGATGTGTTCTCCTTAGGTGACGTTTCTGGGTTAATAGAAGCATTAGTTGGGATTTTATTCTTCCTAATCGGTCGTGGGTAGAATGCCTGATTTTTCTTATTAAACGCATGTAAAGTAATTCAAGTTAGTAGAATATGGTTGATTATTAGGGTTTTTTTAATAGTTCAATTTAATAATCACGAATAATGTATTGCGATTAAGTTACCGTGTGACAGCTATTAGTAAAGGCTTTGTATTTATGTTGAGATATAGCGTTCTCAGTGCTCATGGTAAGGAAGAGAGGTTTTGTGAATTTTATGGTCAGAGAAAAGTTTCAGTAAGCTGTTTTCATGTCCCCATGTGGAATTTAAACAAAAGATACGTTCAAAACACATTGAGTGGCAATGTACCAAAATGTGTACAGGGAATACGCTATGCTTACTTATGCAGAGTATGAACTACAGGAAACCGAATTATTTATTTTTTGTAAAAGGGACGCATGTTAAGGGGGTACTACACCCCTGGCCAATTTGTTGCCTATTTTTTTCATTTTTCTCAAGAATCGGCGCACACCGAGAACTACTCACATACCTATAACATCGCACCTCCGATCACTAGTATGGGGTGAAAATTCAGCAACTCAAAGCAAGTAGTTATTGATTTATTGATCAAATATTGGTTTTCCCTCATTTTTGACTGTAACTCCACAACTGTTGTCTGTGCTGAAATAAAATTTCCACTGCAGTAGTCGTAGTCCTTGCCCCTATAATATACATATCTTAGTTGTCCCCAATGCACTATAATTTTTGAAACAAATGCAAAAATAGGCACAAAATTGGGCAGAGGTGTAGTACCCCCTTAAGGAGACAATGGGCAGTTTCAAGTCTTTGATTTACAAATTGTAACTCTCAGAAAAAGGACCTATTCTTAAAAAGTTTTGTAATCCGTTGTAATTCCATTCCTGGTAAGCCACTGATGCGTTCTTAGATACAGAACGTGACCTATTCGCCGTAGAAGTGCCATGATATAACAGGATTAGCTACCATAGCAATAGATTTAAACAATTGTTGAATATATCGCCCTGCACTACAAGCAGGTTGCACTCATCACCTGTGTATGTCTGCAATCATAAATTGAATACAATACCGCTTTTCAAAGATGCTAATCTTACAGGTGCGTGTGATCAGCAGGATATGAATATTCTATAGAATCCAGGTCTTTATCCCTGTTCTTTGACATCTATGGTTCAATGCAGAGGTACCGCGTGAACGTACTAGTGCAGTTAGTTAGTCCTGTTACATCATAACTTCTACGGCGAATACTGCTGTTAATCATTCTGTCACAGCCTTTCAGGAACTATTATTTTTACGTAGCCTTACTGATGTGTGGGTGGGGGATTGGGGTTGAGTGGTGTGGGTGGGGGTATATTTATGTGGCCTATTTCTTTTGTTATACCCGCCAGGAAATTTTAATGCATGCATATTTCATCGAAAATATGAATCCAAGGATTTTTAGTTCTATCCACTCGCACAAGGTTCAGCAGGTTTGGGAAAAGTTTCCATCCACGAATAAAAGTGCACGTTACAAATTCCTGACTGACTAGATTAGTAAATCCATGTCGAGGGTTGAGAGCCACAAAGCCTTAACTCACAATTACCTGCTCTCACAAAATGAGCATAAAGTCGCCAGGACACTATAGAAGATACAGTCCAAAAACCAATAGAAAACAAAAGAAATTCTGGAGGAAATATATTTTTGAAGACCAAAGCAAAGCAGGAAGCTATCCTAACATGTTTGGTATGAAGTTAAAGGGTATAAAATAAATATTGCAAATCTGTAATATCTCAGGAAGTTGTTTTGCCTACTTTATGCTCATTTTGTGAGAGCTGATCATAATGAGTAAAGGATTTCTGGTTATGAACCCTCGATATCAATAATGATGACTATTGACATGATTTACGGCAGTGTCGGCCAAATGTTTGGTAAATCTGATTAGGAGACACGAAATGGTTGCTCTGGTCTTACGTAAGCTGCGAAACACACTGAAAAAAATTACAAAAAACTAAACGAAAAGTAAAGCAAACACTTGAACCCGCCCATTGTACTACCGTTTGAAGTGGCTCCTCTCGTATATTTCGACAAATGTCACAATAAAAATATGTTGTAGCTGTATTGAATAAGTACTTACACTTCACAAAAACAAACGAAAGTTTTATTGGTTTTGATTTTGAGCACAATGCAATCAATAACACATGAACGTGTGGATAATTCTTTAGCTGTAGTACGATATCAAACTGTGTGAAAAAGAAAACAGGATGATTAAAACAAAACGAATAGAATTTGAGCCCGGGAATTTGAGCGATTTAAAAAGTTGCAACCGTGTAAAAAGAAACGCTTTAACACTAATCTTACGAAGGCGGGTATGTAACCGCCTCCGGATTTTGTTCCTATCGTCGTAAAACGATGAAAGAAACCGCCAAACGGCTCCATATAATTATCCGCCTATCCTTTGGGCTATTCCATTTAAAATCTACACTACCTCTGTGGAAGATTTTGGTAACATCTTCCACAGGGGGAGTATGTTTTACAAATGTAATTGGTCAGGGTTAATCATTTTGAAACCCATACTCCCTCTGTATTATGATTTTATCTATATCTTGCACAACTGGAGTAAGTATTTCAAATAAAGTTAACTAAATGTCTATTCTATTCAAAACTCATACTCCCCCTGAAGATGATATTTCCAAAATTTTCCACAGGGGTAGTGTGGATTTTAAATGGAATAGCCCATTGCATGTCATTTTAGCGTGCTTTTATTTACCCTACCATCTTGGTAGGGTAGACCGCACAACTTCTAGGGTAGGGTAGGGGTTGAGACCAGGTGCACATTTTCATCCCTTTTTGTAAGATATTTGAATTTTTGGGGCATGAAATGTTATAATAGTGGTGTCCTATCATTTTAAGTTTCTATGATTTTACGTTGGCTAATTGTGACGTCAATTTGGTGATGTTTGTACTTGGTATCAATAGAAAGATGAGACCTATACACATCCATCAGCACCTAACTCATAGACATCAGACGTTTTGTAGCGAAAATTCAAAGGGGGTGCAGCTACCCTCCCCCTTTATTAGACGTGTTACAAGAAATGTCTCAATTAGATGGTAGGTAAAGGGCTCTCCAAATTGAAAAGACTGCTATGCGGTCAGATTCTTACTGTTTCATGACACACTATCACTTCTGGTGAGAGTAATGTCGTAGGCTGACCAATGTCACACATCGCGTTATCAATTTGAATTGGCAACTTTTCAAATCGCATCGACTTTCCTATTTCTCGATTATTCCCATTTCTTTTTACACCGGTAATTGGTTAATTGTGTTAACAATTATAACCAAGCAAGCAAGAAGGGACTTTCTCTGCACGTATTGCAGGTTCTATCTTCTTAATGTTGCATAATTACGTTAGCTACAATAACGGCTCTTGAGTGCTTAGGTGAGTGCGGAAAGTACCAATGTAATTAGACAAAATCCATGTATTCCATTACACGTGAGCCAGCAGGTCGAACACGAGCGTGTTTCGCGTACATAATTCTGTACACGTTCAACGTAAGAAAACAAGTTGTACATGTTGTAAGGCAATTCATACATTTATTGAGACCATATATTTTTTAACACGCTGCTTTATATACATTCTTTTTTGGTCAGATGCTTTTGCAGTGAAAGTATTTGGTATATACAATGTGCAAAATATGATAGGGGTTGTAACATATCATCTCTGGGAATTAGAGAATAAGTTGCTCAATTGTGATAATTGTACACCCCAAGAATCCCATTTTGCATACCCATATAAAACAGTAATGTGCAACATAAACACTTTAACTGGTCAAACCATCTTGCCTTGCTCTTCTTTCGACTTACAATGAGACTTACACCACGAGGAAAACAATACCGCATCCCAGAAATTTTTGAAACGATTCGTTTTTTTAAATTAAAAGACAATAAAAAACACTTTTTTAACAGCACAATGTCGGGCTATAAAACTATCATCGACATGTTTAAAATATTTTGTATTACAGAATACTACCGAAATTAAGAGTAGGAGTACTAAAGTAATATTGAAAAAATTGCACTGTAAAATCTTCCCCTTTTCACACTTTTTCAACATTAAAGTATAACAGTACAGTAAACGTATTTTGCCATGTCTAGTTTAGAGACATGAAATAAGTGACTTTAGAAGAAGTGACTTATTAAAAGTCACTACATCAATTAAGTGTCTTTATTTATGACATGAAGTTAAAAGTCACTACATCAAATACATCTGTACCTTAAATTATTAAGATATGGCTGTAGGCTGGCTACATACATATTTGATGCCTTCCAAGTCATGTTTAAACAAAGAATCTTGGAGACGCGTCTTGTCTTTTATTTCTCTATGCAAGACATGACATGGCTCAAAAACCGGGCTCAAAAACCAGTCTCAAAGATAGGTCTTACCATGTTGTCCTCAGGCAAGACGATAATTTGTACAGTGTCTATTTTGAGAGCAGAGAGTAAATTAAAATGGAATTATTGGAGCTTCTTTATCACACGGAAACACAAACACCTAAAAGCAAAAGCTATTGCTGAATAGGATTCAGAAACAATAAAACATGCAAAATTTTCTTTTATATTAATGTATGGCAATAGCATGTTGGACATTTTGATTGTAAAAATAACAAACAGACTGAACCGTGTTTACTTACAAAGAAGAGAAAAACAACAGCACAAAAATGACCCAATTATATATTACACATGAGGAAGTAAAATGTAATATCATATTCATATTTGATTCAAATTTATGATACATAATATATGATATGTAAACCACCAACATGTTAAACATTTCTATCACACGCTGTCACGTCAAAAGAAATCAACGATCACACGGCACCACGTCATGAAAGAAAGTAGGCGAATGTTTTGATGAAAATTTAATTTCAAATTAATTGAAATTGAAATCAGACAGGCCTCACTCTTTGTTATTATTCTCTTTTCCCCTTTCAACTCCCCAATTCCTTGGGCAGCTGCATGACGTAGACGCAAGAACTTAATCGATTTTCTTCCTTATTTTGACATTGGTTTGATTTGGCGGGATGTTGTGTTACCAATGCGAATTGTAATAAATATTACATATTTTTGTAGAAGATATTATGGACTGCATATTTAGAAGAATGAAGCGTGCGATACATGATGTGGGTGTGGCGGGAGGCAAACAAGTATCTCTATAGCACGAATCCATGGTATCACACGCAAGGAAACGCACAACACACACACCCAAGCATTACATAAATAATACTAGGATTTCAAATATTTATTCACAAAGGTATAGCGAAAAGAATGGCAAGCCTACCTAACTACCACTTAATTTCGTTAAAGTTAAAGTTAAATCCTTCCCAAGCCTTTCGGCCCATTGGGCGGCGCCTATCTCCATTTCATAAACCTAGGCCACATGTCTGCAAGCAGAAAAGCTAAAGCAGGGGGTTAGTCCACTGGTAGCCATGTGTTTAACTTTCCCTACTCCATTCTTTCAATGCCGAACGCCTGGCAAGAAGGCAGTAGGTACCATTTTTAAAGCCTTTGGTATGGCCCGGCCGGGATTCGAACCCGCGACCTCCCGATCGTGAGACGGACGCTCTGACCACTAGGCCATCACGCTGGTTAATTTCGTACTATTGTATAAACTTGTATTTTTTTTAATTGTTGCCGTGTTATTATGCTCACTAACTTCGTAAAATTGTAAAACTAATCTAAGACTGTGAAAAGGGATAAATCCGATGTGTAAGTTAACCAAACAAATCTTAATTAGATTTTAAAAAAATTAAATTTTGAGAAATGAAATTTGAATCAAGAATAAGCTTCAAATTGCTATTTTAATCCACGACTAATCCAAATCCACAACTTTATCAATTTTAGCATATGTTTAGATTAAACTAATATTTCAATCTAATGGATTTATATTTTAAGCCATCGGACTGAAATTCTATTAATCCATCCCATTAAGATTAAGTTATTGGTGAGAGAATTTTCGTACTATGTTTTTGTTTTTTCTTACCGCCAAGTAAAATTAAAATTGAAAGTAATAAGATTAAACCAAAACATGGGGCACTGTGTTGTCGTTGTTATTGTCGGTTTGTGAAGTCAAAGTGGTATAGAGTTATAAAGTGGTGGCAGACGAACTTCTGCTCTCAGAAATAGGCACGCGTATCGCACAAGACACACAAGTCGCGACAGATCGAATTCGTAAAATGACACGACGTTTGTGAAACTTACCTGGGATCACAACATATTCATTGCGAGCTTTAATGAACTAAGCGCGTTTCATAAAACAAGGTCATGTGAAGTTTACAACGTTTGAAAGACAAGGATATATTTAAGGCATTAATATGATACACGAAAAACTCATTTAGTAAACTTAATGTCTTTTTAGATTAAACATAACTGTTATTACTTTGAGAGAGTTGCAGCAAAATGTCATTATGTATCATCTTTTAGCATGTTTGGATAGTTAAATTGAACGCTATTCCCAATAATTATTGTTAAAATGTCAGTAACGTGTGAATGGTAATAACCTTTCAGTTCTTGTCATTTTTCATCACTTCACAGACTTTCAAAATTAGTATTCTTATGTTTAAGCTATGCTGAAAGTAAGATTTTACGATATGAGATAAAAGAAGCTCGCTCTGAGGCTACTTCCGGTCAATTATCGGAAACAAAATGCTAAATTGGTCACTTAAAGATTCCTGGGCCAACCCCGGGCACTGGTATAACATTGACAACAATTATTAGGATTTCTTGCTGGTCATCCCAGCTCTAAAGCTTGAGAATGAGAATAAGAATAAGGAGAATATCTTTTTAAATGCTGTTCTCTGTTAGTGTTAGACAAGACTGTGGGACCCGAGTTGCGGGATGATTGATTTAGCCAATCGGGCGCGGGACCCACTTCTGTGTTTACACACTGTACTCGCACCATGAGCAAGACAGTCTCGTTCTGCACTGCCATTAGTGCTCTTCAGTAATTTAAAGGTAACCACTTTATGCCTTAAATATTTCAATTTCTTCAACACAACCAAGAAGTGTTATTGCAAAGAAGTCCAAGATAGATGCACAGTTAATGTATGGTTTACAACAACATTAATGAACAATATACAAGGTTAGACTTCAACTTGAGAGAATTTAAGTGAAACAATTACGTCTACGTTTAAAAGATGAATAATATTGACTAAAAAAGTGACAATATCTTGTAATTTGAGTTTGAGTTAATGATGAAAAATAAAGTATAAATCAACTTGTCTTTCGTAAGCAAACTTCAAATAGCAGAGACATTTACAAATACAAACGCTTTCTTTCTAAAACAGAAAAAGAAAAGGTGAACAAATTAATAAACGACGAACCCAACACAGGCACTTCAACATCAAGATTTGCAACTGAACACCGTAAAGAGACATCGAATTACTTCTGGTATACAGTGGGAGACTAAATTAAAAACACTAATGCCACACACCTCACCATTACTCAGTTAATGCTGAGTTGGAAGCGCGAAAGTTAATGTACATCTGCGAATTACTTTAGCCGCCAAAATATTAATCGTATTTTATATCTTTGTAAATCAAATATAATCTGCAGTGTAATAACTAAAATTGAAATCAAAATGATGCCATTCGATTTTGATTTCAATCTATATAGCTTCAATATTAAACAAATACACTGGAAACGTGATACACTATGGTCAGATGAATCTGCCGCCCGATTTGATTGCGATATGCTTGTGTGATTTTTATTAGCGAAATAGACCATGCCACAGTGCTGGTTTTTTGAGTCGTGATTTTCACACTTTTTTGAACTAATTAACTACGACGTCCAAATCGTATTTTTCTTAATAAGTATATATTGCCGTAGGGAAATGTTGGTGT
Organism: Amphiura filiformis; assembly: GCF_039555335.1. Lineage (NCBI taxonomy): Eukaryota > Metazoa > Echinodermata > Ophiuroidea > Amphilepidida > Amphiuridae > Amphiura > Amphiura filiformis. The sequence goes on along the minus strand of NC_092632.1, from coordinate 37,693,677 downwards.
GGGATGGGTTGGCGAATGTATGGGTCATATAATGCCTGCTAGGATGTACGATCGTTACAATGCAATGTATGATTGACATGTAGAGTATTACTGCCGCAAAGAGATGATATCGTAGCAAAGATCCTAAAAATAAAATAGGATCTTTAATCGTAGCCACGGCTCGTGCAAAAAATGTGCCTAAATATGCTGACGATAATAAGAAATAGTGGAACATATGCCTTCAACGAAGACGGAAAACAATTATGGTTACTTGCTTTCCCCGGGTTGCTTTCAAGAGACTAAGATCTTTGTATTATTCTGCATTTTCTTTCTGTGGGACCATGGCGGGACATACATATACACACCCCACATAAACAAACACACCCCAATACACACAAACAAACCTTTTGATACATTGACGGTGGTCCACCAGACGCTCGTTTGACACAGGTAGCTTGCGAAGCAATATTGCATTTAGCGTTGCCGAAGATTTCAAGGTCAAAACATTGCCTCTTGTAAAACATATTAGTAAAGGTAATACTAAGATTACGATATATATATAGCTTAGCACAGGCTTCTGGGCCTTACTCTGATACCTGTATGATGATCTAAAGATTTTCCAACTGACGGTCGCTGTTCGAGAGGCGTCATGGTTTGAGAACGGGGCTAGTTGTAATATAGCTTAGAAATGCCAGTCGGTGTCAAACAAATCCTGAATGTCTAGAAAAATCCTGACGGGGAAATGTGCGGTTTCTTGTACTTTTGACAGAATAAAGTTGTCACGGGGGTTCTTAGTGTAAATTAGGGTACGGGGATGTGCGACCGATTCGGAAATGTTCGGGGTGCATTTTCAGCCATTTAGTTTAGACTCAGGGTGCATTAAATTTGCAGCCATTTTGGTTTAAGAAAGGGATTTCATCGCTTTGCGAAAATATTTCGCAAATATTGAGACCTCCGAAAAGTCACGACTGTTAATATATAGATGACAGCTCTTATTGTACTATTTTAATATTTTACCTGTTGTATCGCTCGTTGATACGATCCCGTTGTAAACAAGTTCTTGTTGCTTATGTGCACAAGAAATTTAAAAAAAAAGTAATGATTGGAATGCACTATTAATCATCTCACTGAAAGATTATATTTGTCACGATTTTGTCATTACAGTACCAATCTTAAATTACTTAATTAGGTCCATTGGTAGTACTTGGGAGGTCATCATTGAAACCTACAAGTAAACTTACCACCACGCTGTGGTTCAAGTAAACTTAACACTTCGATGCGGTGAAATTCTAGTTGAAGTTCATAAACAAACTTGCAGGTACGTGAAATGGTTGAAATATCTTTGGTTTCTGGCTCGTGTAACGAAATACCACCTAACATGCCTTATATAACAGATGGCGTAATCAGCCTTGTGAATTATCGAATGGGTATAAAACGCAGTGAGCGAAGGAGAGAAATCCGGATATTAGTATTTTGAAAGATTGGGGCAGTGGCGTAGATTTCTTTTTGACATTGGAGGGGATGAAATCTTGGAAGTATAGTCAATGCAGCACCCTTTGGCGACAGAATTAGTTTATGATATAAATGCGCGCGAAAATTTTTGCTATTTTGAAGATAAACTGATGAAAAATATGGTATAAAAGTAGATTAAATGCGCGCGAAGCGCGCGAAAATTTGCACTTTTGGGGCTAAAATGGGCAAATATGAGGTTAATTTGGTCAGAAACCCATTATCAGGCGTCAACATTGGGGGGGGGGGGATGATTGTATGGACCATCTCCCCCTGGCAAAATATTGGGGGGGATAAATCCCCAGTTCTAGGTGGTGGCCGCATTGCATTCTCTAAATTCAGTAAATTTTCATCGTCAACCGTGTAATTGAATGGGATTATTTTGAAATTTTAAAACGCTTGAAATATCACAAACAAATAGGCCTATGTTGATAAATAATATAAATACAAGCTAAAACCGTTGGGGTTCGATAATGAACCCCATGCCATACGGCCGGGCGGTTTCACAAGTTGCCGGCTCGATCATGTCATCCGCCGCCTGCACAGTTCTGACCTTAAAGCCAATCATGTCCCCTTTCATACTTTCATGCCGTTGCGACAAGAGGCATGACTTATCAGCCATTCACAAGTCTTGATTGTGTCTGTTTGTCTACAATGCGCGTGTGTCACGCCGCTCGGCGGCAAGCAGCATGATAGTATGAAACCAGCACTACGTCATAGATATGGCCAATTGGCACACCCATTTAGCACGGAAATTATGAAATATAAGTTTGTAAATCAGCTATATCTAGCTTTTCCGTAGTTATTTTTTTTTTCCGTGATGGAAAACGTTAATAAAGAGTTTATCTTTCGGGTCAAGTTATTTTACCCTTTGCAATCAATGCCACTATTTTGCAAAAGCAATTTTCCTTGCGACCTGTCATTTTCCCCTATACTTTTGCACGGGGAGTTTTTGTACATCCGGGTACCTTATATCGTTTAATACGGTATGGCGACTTGTAGATGTCACGTGCGCATTTATATATGCGCATTTATATATACAACCGAAGTCCACTGTTCTGTAGCAACAATAAAATACAAGGGAGGAGAAAAAAATCATCGTCACTAATCATCCTACACATTAATCGCAGTCTCCTGGATTCACAGTCGTATACGCTACCTTTGTTTGCTCATCCACATCACTAGTTCCTATGTTATGTTATTGTTTACCTAAAGGCTATGGTGGAAATTAGCAACACATCAAACCGTTTTAGGGTGACTGATGAATTATAGGCAGTAATCAGCTACAATCTGGGCTAATACGGGTACCCAGGAGGGACTTGGCAGGCTACAAAAAGAATACTCGAGTGATCTCGCGGAAACTCTCGTGATCTATTTGAACTCGGACGAATACAGATAAATGTAAAACGGCGATGACTTATTTTTTCTTATAATTATTGTAATACTAATTGTTGGTACGCCATTAAAAATCTGTGTCATTCTAAAATACATGCTTAACAATTTCTAAGGTCTGTGTTCTAACAAGGTCGGGCAAAGCAATATGTTGCAGTGAAGTTGAATTTTAAGTTGAGTATTGATGACACCAGCAGGGGAGAGTTGTTTCAACTCCCGGTTGACCATTTCTGTGTTGTATACCGAATCATTTCTAAACGGCAGCCAAAGAAATGAATATGATTTTAGAAAATAGAATTTTCTCAGACTACCAATTAAGAAAGAAAAAGTTTACGAGACAAAGACGGTAAATTAATATTTTAATTATTTGGTAACGCGATCCCGAAGGCACTTGGGAATGGTATATCTTTTTGATATGTTCATATAACATAATACCGTAAGATCGATACATATTTGAAGCTGTCATAAGTGACCAAAATTGTCTACGGCGCTTATAACAACTGACTCAACTCTAAAATCACGATTAAATTTCTTTCAAGATCGGTAACGGTTTTGCCTTTTATATTTATATTCCTCATCATTTACTGGTTTTTAGTGTGAATGAATGGGAAACATAATCGTACAGGCTCCCCAATAAATCCCTAACACTCTCTGGTTTCATCTCCATATCTACACCGTGTCAATCCCTTCTACATTTTGGAAGAATTCTATGACTGGAGCACAGGAACTCACAGGTTAGACCATGGACGAATCACCACTGGAGACGGCACTCCCGTATTTGCATGTGACAATCTAGGAAAACGCAAGAGTGTTCATGCGAGTGTGTGAATGTTTAGGTGCACAGTACACATGTGTGTTGATGATAGACAACCATCATCAGCTTTCACGGCGAACGACAAAGAAACAAAATAAAATTGAACTTGTTTTTCTGGTGACAAAAAGAGGATGGAGCATAAAAACCAAGTTGACTGCTGCTCTTTATTCTTACAGAAGTCGAAAGATCCAGTGAATAGGTTCGCTATGAATTTCGAGTTTGTACGCGCTCGTACAGCAAGTTCAAGTTGTGGGTATGCAGCAGCGAGTAAGCCAAGATATCATCGTATCGTATCTCTGACGTTCCAACTTATATGGATAACTAGAGCAGGTTCAATACTACGTCCACTCTTCATTCCTGTCCGATGTGGTCATTGAGCTTTGTATGGGGAATGTGGTCAATGTATGCCTACGGGTACTAGTCAGCAAAATACTCGTGAGGTTATTAAACCAACTGCATAACTTACAAACCACAGTGCCTTCTAGCGTCAAAATAAGTTAACCTCAAAAATATTATCCTCGGTTCTTTCATTTCAGTAACCATTCACTGTAATTTCAAATTGTTGATTCGTCCGTTAATTCATTAATGTAATTGAGAAATGTGCCATTTTTCAAAGAACATAGACAGGAGCATCTGAACTATGTATTGGGGGGATAACAACAATCCTAGATGATGCCTTGCGGGTCGGTCGCGCGGGATGGTACCATATGTTATATGGACTGATATCATTGTTAAGCAGAGCGAAATGTTAGGAAACCTATTGCAGCTGGTCGCATCAAAAACATGATCTTAACAATACAAGATTGTAAATGGTCAACTTATATTTGAGATACTATATTAGATACACAAAGAAGAATTGTATGTGGGTTCTTCTGACTACTTTAATGATTCAGTAAACAGTTGAAATCCACGGACTGCATGAACATTTTGATTTTGGCACTCTCCTGGTCCAATTGGCTCCTTCTTAGAGAGCTACCGTATATACATTCTTTAATTGGTAGTTTCGTGGTACGCTTCTGAATGGTGCAGACACAGATGAAGTCTAGGATACAGTTAGCAGCAGAGATAATGAAATTACGTGTCAAAAAATCGGGTCAAACCAGCCAGTTATTTTACATTCAGCAAAACCCTCGACTAGAAAAAAAAATAATAAAGCATTCTTCTGCACACGCAAAACAATATTTTCTTTATGATACGAACATCGAATGTTCAATATCACTAGGTCGCGTGACGTCGTAAGTTGATTTCAACATGTTGTATTGTCAGCACATTGATAAAAAAAACCCCTATCTTTTAGAAGGCTATTATTTTGATTGGTAAGTGACATTGTTGTTGCCTGTCAATGTTGCCGCACAATGACGCAAATATATGGATATGTAGTCATGGTGATTCATGAGAAACAATGTTTTGATATTATATGAGACCAAGTTTAATTATCCACAATAAAACTAACTTTCATCTAGCAGTCGTTTTGTTTGTTTTGTTTTTTGATATCAGGAACAAAAAGACTGATTAGAAAATAACTTCTCGAAATTTAAAAAATCTGATACGTCTGTGAAATTTCACAAACTGTGGAATAAGAAAACTAGATAAACCAATATATATTTTTATTTTGGGCTGTTTCACATAATGCTGACTAACCATTTCACCCGGTTGAAGCCAGATTGATCGTGTAATGTACGGCCGGTTTAACCCCATCTCGTCACGGAGCAAGGTGAAAACGTTAAGCAAATCCAGGTTGACATTGATGTGAGCATATACTGGACCAGGATGTGCCATCGCGATGAAAACTGAGACACCTTAGCAGGTGTAGCACTTTCACAAAGAAATTTTTGGAATTATGTGACTTTTTGAACATTGAAAGATTGCAACTGCCGCGCGCTGCCGGAAAAGTATTAATGAAGAGAAACAAATGCAATTCGTGTCAATGCATGAGTTTGTATTTACACTGATAAACTTGCTGGTGTGGTGAATAAATTTGCTCTTTCATCCACTTTGAGTTGAGTGGAAGTAGTTCTAGGTGATGACATCGATACCTTATTATGGTCTGGCAGATTGTCGTGAATATGTAGCAAGTTTTTCATGGTCCCGATTATAGTGTTAGCTTTCCCGATGTAGGGTGCGTCTATGTCTGGGCTTTGCAGAGTTCAATATGGATTTTACCAAGCGTTTCTTTGACACGTGCGCGGTGTGGTTTAGAATGGGTATGTGGTGGCGACGGTGAAATATTTTATAAATTGTGGAAATTCTGTGTCCCCGGCAAGCAAATGGGAATCAGCATGAACATTTGTTCATAAGCTACCGACATTCTATTGCTTCAGCATGTTCAGTATTCCCTGAGATATTATGCAACAATCCGAATAGTTTGCTACCCAATATATTAGAGGGATTCGTTTCAAACACTACGTAAGTTTACGTGTTAAATGCATTTGCATAGATTGTTAAACTTAAAAACCCAAGAAAGGTAGACAGGCCACAAATGGACTACATAGGCTAAGTGAGGTACTTGAGTACTTTCTTCCAAGCAAATACTCTCGATACACATGTTAATGACGTAATCACGCAATCGACAAGTCCAAACGAGGATAACAAAACTCTAGTCACGTTGTATATTAAAAGGTTTTTGCCGATTTTAAACGAAAACAACCTGAAATGTTTCCCTGTATGTTGGTTCAATATACTAATTGCGTCATTTCGGCCGAAAATCAATGTTCCTTAATGTGTAAGGAAAATTGGCAAAAAATTCGTACATTTGTTTTTCTGGGTTTTCAACGAAATGACAATTTTAAATATTTGCAGAACAATGGCAGATTCCGTCGATCTTAGTTCCTCCAGCGCACCAAATGTTTTTGAAGAAGAGCGTAATTGCTGAGTAATTGGTATTTGATGTCAGAAATAACGAAATAGAGTCATCAATGAGAATAGAAACTTCTCTTGAGTGTTGTATCGTCAACTTTCATTACCATTTTGGTGCTTCGGTATGTGTCAAAATCAAATTGTCTTTAAGGCTTAACAAGTTAGAATCTCGTGTAGATATTCTTTCCATAAAATATTTGGGTTAATACGAAAGTTTTAGTTTCGAGTTCATTAAGTGTTAATTACTCCTGACTTCACACGATGGGTGTTTTACATTATGCGTTTGCTGCAACCATTTCGGAAGAGGGAAAACAGTTAAAACTAAGAAAACTTGGTCTCATTTTGAAATAACATGCATGGAAAAGAATGACACACTTACAAAATCTTTAAATAAATAAAATCTTTTAATTAACAATGCCTGCGAGAACATTATATATTTTTTCCAGAATATGAAACAGTCACAGCTTAAAAACAAGACATGATTTATTATTTTCCTATTCACAAGGCTAATTCGTACCTTGTATTCATGGCAAGCTAGTATCGGCTTAATCGCATCGTGTTGTCGCATTTGTTCTGGTAATGCTTCATTCATACACGCTTGCCACATTTCCCCAGTATGTTTTACTAAAGTGGAACGCCTTGAAGGCCAATACTTGATGACATAATTTTACAAAGTATTTGTGGTTTTCTGCTATTACTACTTAAGTAGTAATTTGGTACGAAAGGACTTGCGACAACCACTTTGTAACATTTTGACGCTGACTATCATCAGTCCCAGACTCTGTGTTATGTTACACGTAAATTGACATGGTCCCAATCACATGCCAAACGTACTTAAAGGCAATGACAATAACTTCTTATATCGTTGAGAAGGTTGATTTCCAATTCCTCGGTTCGCTATGCATTACAAATCTTGTTATATTCTGTATCATGCCATTGACGTTTTGTATATGCGCTTCAAGGTTTCGCACTATGCCCGTTCACATTTTGAAAATTACCTTAAGACTTCTTAAAATACTTTTCAACTGAATGTTTATTATAGTATATCAGTGAAAACGGTAGATGCAGATAATGATAGTGCTCGTTATCATCGTCATCATCGAAATTGCAATGTTGATGTATGGTAAAGATAATAGACTACGGTATTAAATTATTATTTGACCCCGAGTATTTGACACCTCTTGTCAGAATATTTGCACATAAAAAACAAACGTATGAAATCCGAGGGGGTAAAGTTGAAAATGTGAAATCTCAATTAAAGAAAAGGTAATGAAAATGTGCATTTTCAGTTACCAACTCATATTTTTCAATGAAAAATGGGAATTCAGATACGGACAGCTTTTTAGGTTTACTAATTTATGGAATAGCCCAATGGTGCTACCGGGTCTCGAGACCAGATAAGACCAGCTAATTCTGGTCTTAGTCTTGGTCTCGGTCTTGGTCTCGGCCCTCCTGGCCTCGAAGTCTCGGTCCGACACCGGCAAAATAATTCTGCTCAAACAGTTTATAGAAATTGAATAACCCCCTGGCCAGCACTAAAAATGGATTATGTAGTCCTCCATCATGTACCGGTCAATGAGATAGTTACCATTCATTAATGATATTACTTTCAAGCCCAACCTCGGACTCGGACCTACCTGTCTCGGCCTTGGTCTCGGACAGTCGGACCAGCCGGTCTTGGACTGTCTATAGTCTCGGTTTTGGTCTCGGACAGATCAGTCACGACTACAATTCTGGGCTGAACCGTGGTGGTGGTGGTGCATGCTGAAGACTCTGATGATTATTACCACCCGACATTCAAATGATGGTTTGTGATGTGATGGTTGTGTGAAATAGTTTTAAATTAGTTTTAAATAGTTTTAAATTCAGAATTGCTTCAAAATTCTGACGGAACATATGCCGAGACGTTCTGCACCGTGTGCATATTTATGAAACGGCACTTTCGTATCTAAATTTATTGACATTTAATTGAACCCCACCTCACACGATTGATTTTACACCCGACTCTGCGCTTCCAATTTGAAATAATTGTCTACTTTACAAATCTCAAAAAGCACTGAAGCAATTTAAGATGTGTTTGTACTTTTAAACGAGTTCAAGTAGGCATAGACTGTCATGACTGTAGCCCGACTTCAGATCAATGGGAGTACATAATGATGGTTGAGAATAAAATAATCACGAACTTGAGGAAGGCACATTCCCCAAGCTAACTTAACAGAGAGCACCATTACAGCACCGAATATTTTTAGGGTGAAATTATATACCAAAACGGCAGAGCTGGCCCTTAGTTCTCTATCTGGTAATCAAAAGTATATTTCACAATGCTGTGCATTCTAGATGCATACAGCTAACACCTACAACGTATTGTAAAGTCTGCACAAAAAGTAACTCAGCTGTTGTAAATACGCCTATAGCTTCAGAACTAATAATTGTTTCCACAATATTTCAACATATAAGAAGGACGATTTATTTACGCGCATTTTGATACCCCATTTGTCCAATTTCGTTCAATATTAACATCACAGCAGTGTTTTTAAAGAAAATAACCCGAATTTAAAAGTTGCAGCTATATCTATTGATTTGGAGTCAGTGCGAAGATAAATGGAGGGTGTTATGTGCCACAATGTTTGTGTAAAATCCATTGATCGCTGTAAACTGCAACTTTTAAACTACTGTGTTGTTAATATTGAGCGACATTTGACAAATGGGGTATCAACATGCGCGTAAATAAATCGTCCTTCTTTTTATGTAGAAATATTGTGTTCGAATATATTAGTTCTGAAGCTATAGGCGTATTTATAACAGCTGAGTTACTTTTTGTGCAGACTTTAGTTCAGTTAATATCAATGGGAACTTGAACAATAATTAAAGGAGCTGGAATATTTCAATATGGTCATTAGCAACTGTTTTTCTTTACGTTCACCAGGCACTATGCGTTCGCATTTAACACCTTGCAGTTTTTACTACGAAGATAAAAAACCCACTTTCCAATATGGAGGCATCTAATGCCACTTAGGTAGGTACGGATCAACTGCCTGCACTTGTAACATCAATTAGCAGGACTCACGAAAACTTGAACATTTGTTTAAATGTGATTGAACATCATAGTTAATCTAGCAAAAAATGAATCAATTTACCTGAGGGTAAACTACTGCTACTACGTAGTATTACGACTACTTCGTGTGCGTACTGCGTACAGTGGCTTAAAAATCTTTTGACATTGGGGATGGTACTGGAAACAATTTCTTGAAGTATTGCGAATCCAGCAGCTTTGGCAATAGACTAAGTTTATGGTACAAATGCGCGCGAAACGCGCGAAAATGTAACCATATTGAAACTAAAATGGTGAAATGTGGTGCAAAAAAGGAACAAATTGAACTTTTCAGGCTAAAATGGCCAAATATAAATATGAGGTTAATTTGGCCAGAAACCCACATACAGGCGTCAACATGAAGGGAGGGTTTGATTTTATGCACCATCTCTCTTATCAAAATATTGGGGTGTTATCCCCAAGGAGTTACCTATGGTGCTATACAAATAACATATTACTTCTCTACTGATACTTCCACTAAAATAAATCATTTTACAATAAATATACTATAGCATATTGCGATTCAAGGACACAATCAAGAGTTTTTTAAGATAGCATACATAAATGTATAATATACGTTATAACTACAAAAGCAAAACTAGAACAAATTGATTAATTAAGAAAAAACAACATCATGCCATTTAGTTTTCATATTTTCCAAGTATGTCAAATGGTGGCGTTTGCTGAGCACATACACAAGAATTTAGTCATGTTAGTATGTAAATATCTTTTTTCAGCTTTAGTTCACGTTCATAGACTACTCAAACTAAACCAATTCTTCAATAAGATAAAGAAACAAATGTCCAAATCCAATAAATAAATTCTAAGCTTGTTTTCTTATGGGCTAATGAAATCTATGAGTCAACCCATGCAAGCAAAGGTTATTTTGTTTTCATCGTGTTTGCTACTTAAACAATCACCACTCGGATAAACATCTTATTAATAATACCACTTAGCATTGAACGGTTAAATATCCAAACACGCGATGCCGTAACGAAGAAATGTAATCAAATTGTATTGCAACTTTCCTCTATAAATGTCGATATTATAATCATTATAATGGAATCAAGAAAGTGACCTAAAAAACTGGAAATGAAAGCTGGGGCCTTGCGGGGGAATGTTAACATTGGTTTGTTCAGTAACCAGGTCACCTATATTGAGGAAATGTCTTTAGTTCCGAATTAAATAACGTAATTCTTTCATTTACTGCATGCGCGTTCAATCAGTACAAGTAACTTTCATGACTTACTTGGTGAATAGAAAACCATTTATTATCAGCGTGGAATGTATGTATGTATGTAGGGGTGGGTGAGGTGTTGGGTGTGTTGAAGGGGGTGCGCCAGGGTTGTGTATATTAGTGTGTTGTACTTTTCCAGGACTGAAACAATAAACAAAGTGCGCCTTTCTACCAACGAGAATCAAACTAAAAATATCTGTACTTACAAATCTCTTAATGGTCTCAATACGTTTTCAAGCTTTGCAATCAACATTGAAATTACATCGACAGATTGGACACATTGTTTAGCACAAGTATTCACATACATTACAAATACGAAACTACAATAACTCTGATTCAAATTTGGGACGCGTAACGAACAAGCAGAGTTAACTTTGAATACATAATTTTGGAAGATCGTTGGTGGATTGCTGTACCACTTTGGAATGTGGTATTAGCAGGATTAAGTACCTTAAAATAAAACTGACGGATGGTCTGGAATGACTAGAATACTTAAAGGTACCCAAAGGAACTTCCGATATATTTTCTGTTATGCTTTCACTTCTTGACTAACATTGCACGGGCGATATTGGCGAATGTATTATTTACACTATGCCCATCACTTACCCTCGTACTTTATACATCTAGTCGCTCATTGGACAACTTTGTTTATTCTTCAAACACGATGTATTTAGAGCTTCTAGCTAGCTCACATGAGATGTGTCATGTCATTCCATCACATTTTATTGAATGTTGAGCCTTCCACTCATCGCTAAACAACTGATCAACGGTGTCTTCTTCGAATACCTATGATATAATTTGCAGGCGATGAACTGGTTGGCATGAATGGTTAGCTGTGGCTCCTAGATTCCAACTTTTGTATTTCATTGTATCAGGCTATCTGGCTTTTTATCGTAAAGTTCTCTTCCATTTGCATCTGTACTTTACATACATTAGTATTCAAGTGCCTAAAGTAGTTTCTTCTTGATTAAAACCTCAACAACGATTCTGAAACATAATACACTTTTCACTTTTATAACACATAAATATTTAGAATTTTACTTACGTTACTTCATTGATACTGTTCGACGTTTCAAATCCAACAGCCCACACTTGGAATTTACCGTCATACAATATCAATGAAATAATTAATATATGTCGCCTTGATATACCCTTTAATATAACCCGATATTTAAACGTTTCCTTGCAACCTTTTCCGAATATTTTTGTTTGTTTGCTGGGAAGGCACTTCATCCAAATTGGTTCGAACTTCGACACCTATTTTTGTGGAAAATATCAAATATTAGTCACAGCATCTGATGCAATTTTACCATAAAGTCTTGTTCTTCTTCTTCTTATGTATGTACAGGTTGTACATACGTACAACATACACCAAAGTGAAGTCTGCCAGGGATCGCTACGTGGACGCTTCTGCAACGACACTGAGGTATGTTCATCTAACCATGTAGTGGGGTGACCAGCACGTAAATATACATCCACTCCCCTTGAGCGGCAGGTAGTACTAGGGACCAATATGACAGAATAAAAGTTCTTGACCTGACATGGACAAAGTCTTGTAAAGTCTTATAGTCGATAATTAATTAATTACAAGTATCGATGTAGCATCAAAGCTGGGTCCCATGATTGCGGTGCCCAAGTGTCAAATTGACCCATTACGCCCAGTTTTATACGAAAAGGACATACATATTGATTGTAGAAGAAAATAATGGAAAGAAACGTTTATAAGATACATACTGTTGGTACTATAGGAATTATACTATGGTCTGATGGCCTCTTTACAGCACGCCTTTTAGATGCCGAATCACATCGACAATTTCCGATATATTTAATTTTTAATCTTCCAGAGTAATAAACCTCAATGACATTGTTTGACAAAAATGAATTCAAATCGGTACAAACATGTCTAGTAGTTGTCCAATAGTTCACGAGTCATGTGATATGTTTGGTTTCCTGACAGCCTTAAGATGTAGTTCGACTCGGTACTGGAAATAGTACGTGTGAGGTATTAAGAGCAACGTTTGGTATTTACGTCAATACAGGGTATTGCTATACAAATGCCTTATTTCACATAGCTTGACATTTTAGGATGTTATGACGTTCTAGTAATGTTGTTGTTTAGCATTCATGAAGTAAAGAAGAATAAAGATTTAAATTATTATTGGTGGCTCGTAGCTCAAGGTTTATTTTTGCATTAAAGGTCAATGTTTTTCACCATTAATAAATTTGACAGTTGAATTTTTATACAAATGTAATATTTTTATTCTATCCTCTCTCTTGATATATAATGTTTCTTGAAAATATTAAATTTGAAGAAACATCGGTTTTTGAAGTCACCGCTTTTTTTAAAATGAATTTATGAAAATAGCGCCCTCAAGTGTAAGTATCATGTATGCAGTAGAGTGGATACGTCTTTGTTCAATTGCGGCAACTTCAAAGTCCGATTAGATCTATTCGTGAATATATTTTCATAATAGGTGCAACAAGAAGCATCAACATGGCCTCCATATTTTCACAACGGGACGGAGCTATGCGTTCACTTGAATGTAAGCAAAAACATATGGTTATTTGGGTGCCCAAATAGGTTGTGGGTGTGGATTTGATTCACCAAGATTCGATCGATGGGCTTGACAGAGCAAACTAGTTTATTCTTTCAATTTGACCGAACGCTCATCGTTATTTATGATGTATATGAATAATAAATGATTAATGAATGTAAAAATGACAATAGATGGACAAAAAGAGTCACCGAGTGGCAACCAAGAATGGGCAAAGACGAAGATGGAGAGATGAATTAATAACAGCATAATAGAGGCACTACTTGGGCTATGGATGCACAAGACAGACAGAAATGGAAGATTCTTGAAGAGGCTTCATACACAGAGGATGAAACAGCCTACGTGAGGTGAGGCACTACTTGGGCAATGGATGCACAGGATAGACAGAAATGGAAGATTCTTGAAGAGGCTTCATACACAGAGGATGAAACAACCTACGTGAGGTGAGGCACTACTTGGCCAATGGATGCACAAGATAGACAGAAATGGAAGATTCTTGAAGAGGCTTCATATACAGAGGATGAAACAGCCTACGTGAGGTGAGGCACTACTTGGCCAATGGATGCACAAGATAGACAGAAATGGAAGATTCTTGAAGAGGCTTCATACACAGAGGATGAAACAGCCTACGTGAGGTGAGGCACTACTTGGGCAATGGATGCACAAGACAGACAGAAATGGAAGATTCTTGAAGAGGCTTCATACACAGAGGATGAAACAGCCTACGTGAGATGAGGCACTACTTGGCCAATGGATGCACAAGATAGACAGAAATGGAAGATTCTTGAAGAGGCTTCATACACAGAGGATGAAACAGCCTACGTGAGGTGAGGCACTACTTGGCCAATGGATGCACAAGATAGACAGAAATGGAAGATTCTTGAAGAGGCTTCATACACAGAGGATGAAACGGCCTACGTGAGGTGAGGCACTACTTGGGCAATGGATGCACAAGACAGACAGAAATGGAAGATTCTTGAAGAGGCTTCATACACAGAGGATGAAACAGCCTACGTGAGGCGAGGCACTACTTGGGCAATGGATGCACAAGACAGACAGAAATGGAAGATTCTTGAAGAGGCTTCATACACAGAGGATGAAACAGCCTACGTGAGGTGAGGCACTACTTGGGCAATGGATGCACACGATAGACAGAAATGGAAGATTCTTGAAGAGGCTTCATACACAGAGGATGAAACAGCCTACGTATTGAGGTGAGGCACTACTTGGGCAATGGATGCACAAGACAGACAGAAATGGAAGATTCTTGAAGAGGCTTCATACACAGAGGATGAAACAGCCTACGTGAGGTGAGGCACTACTTGGGCAATGGATGCACAAGATAGACAGAAATGGAAGATTCTTGAAGAGGCTTCATACACAGAGGATGAAACAGCCTACGTATTGAGGTGAGGCACTACTTGGGCAATGGATGCACAAGACAGACAGAAATGGAAGATTCTTGAAGAGGCTTCATACACTGAGGATGAAACAGCCTACGTGAGGCGAGATGAGGATAGACTGACTGTTATTATCATAACCTTGAAAATCTTGATTTTTAAATTCTGTAGGCAAGTAACACTAGGATCCACAACATGCTCATCTATCAAGGCACAGTTCTTTAATCCCAATACATTTGCACATTCATTCTTTGACAATTTGGGTACAAAAACATACTCTGAAACTTGAGGTCAAATTTTGCATTGAAACTGAACCTATTACATATGCGATAACCATTTGAAGCGCGGAAAACACGATGCTTTTATAAGTGAAATATGTAGTCAAGTTATCGAGCATGACAATTCTAACTAAATTGGCGCTCATGTGATTCAATTTATCTGCAACAAGCAACGCCAAATATAACAATGTTAGGTCCATTACAAAGTACTTTTCATGATAAATCCAAAGCAAAAATTGTTTGAACGATGTAGGTCACGATGTGTGTGAAAGAACATAAACATCACATCATGACATGACAAGAAACATTCAATTGCGAGTAGTTAAAAGGAGTTCAACATAAAACTATGCTTACTACTTCATTGTCAAATCTAGTAATTCGATATAGAAATTGTAATTTTTTCCTCTGACAAGATCTCCAATGTCGCATGATGGTGGTCCCCTGTCGATGGTTGTAGTTTTCTTTAAGACATACTCTTAAATCTTCTTAAGTAATCTCTATTTCTTTTCACTAATGCTGGTTTCATACTTTCTGCCGGATGCCGCAAAACGCTGAGCGGCGTGACGCTTCATACCGCTTGTACATTTCTGCCAGCGGAGCGGCACGCCGCTAAGTGGCAACGGCATGACTATGAAAGCCAATGTTGCCATTCAGCAAGGCCAAAAATCGTTTCCTGGTCTCATATTCAGAGCGGCGCCGCTCCCAAGTTGACTTGAATTCAACTCCTAGTGATGCTGCCGCTTGGGCATAGCGGTGGATTGATCGATATATCAGCTTGCCCCTGGCCACCGCTAGCGTTTCTGGTGCGACTGCGCAGTGAAGCAAAATCGTCATCAGAGCGGCAAGCGGTACGAAAGTATGAAACCACATAAGTCTAACAGACGTATATGAAATCACATTACATGATATTACTGCATATTTCAATCAAATAGCATTATTCAACAAGAGGAGATCTCCTTAATGCAATCAAAACAAATGGATAAACTACATTGCCCACGTCTATGGTATTAATTTCTGTCATTTAAGATATCTGACCTTGAGATTCTCGTCATTCTAAGCACGTCCAATTAGTTTGGTCTTGAAGCAGGATATCTTGTCCATGTACGCCCACGTTGGGTTCAATATGGTTGGTTTGTTTCTTTATTATATTAATTCACAGATGATAAAAGAGTGATATCCCGTTTGAGGGGAAAAAAGAAAGCTGTGTTGGTTTTTTATAACATTGAGAAGTCAGAAGTTGAGCTATAGTTTCCGAGCAGTACGGATAGTAACCCAATCCACGCATGCGAGACAAGTACCAAAGTTTTAAAAAAATGTTATACTTAGGGACCGATCAATATTCACGCTGGAGGTGGGGAGTTTTGACCAAAAATTTTATATTCCCCACTGGCGTAAATATTTATCGGAATATTCCCCCACTGGCGTAATTGAACGGTCCCTTAGTAAACTTGTTCTTTTTTACTAGTTACTACAAAGTTAGAGCAACTGATACCGATTTCTTGAATTATTATTTTGAAATATAATGGCAGCTAACTACTTATGGAAGCTTAATCGGTGAGCATCGCAAAGTTTACTCTGGTGTGTTACACAGGCATCGAGTGTATTGTTTTAATTCAAACGTTGCAGTTATTTCAATTTTCACTAGTCCCTTTGAAACTCTCTAGACAACGAACATTTTTTTCTCGGTTTTCCCCATACGAAACTCGCGAAGTTGGTGCTGGCTGCGATGCTTCATGATAGAATGGGCTATTCCAGAAAATAGGTGCACACCCCCTATAGAGGAGTAAATTTTCAATCAAAGAAATATCCGGATTTCCAAGTCTGCTTTCAGAAAACGACTGGATTTCCAGTTGCCAATATTACTGGAAAAAGCTTGGAAATCCAATCAATTGAAGGAAAAATCACGGAAATGTTGAAAATGAGCTCTCAAATTGAGGATTTCTGATTTTAAACTATTTTTCTGCTGGATTTTTTGCCTTTGGGCACTTAAAAGTCCGGATTTCCAACAGTCACGACTGGACAAAAAGTCCGGATATCCGAACTCCTCTATAGGGGGTGTGCCTCTATTTTCTGGAATAGCCCAATGTCTCTAGTAAGGTGTATGCTTCAATGCTTTGAATGTTATTGTTGGATTATAATGGTATATTCCACTGTGATCAGAACTTACAGTGTACTAGCCCTAACGGGATGACAGGGCAGGGCAATTAATACTCACTATTACTTTTTCCCCAGATAGTGCTGGCAGATGTCATTGAAACAAAATGCCGGCAACGCAAAGTTCAACTCAACATTAACATTGTTCTAGAGTTGTTGAAGTGAACTGCCACTGGAGTATCTTTGTGGAGAAAAACATTGTAAATTGTTACGCAGTTTAATGAACTGCGCTTTGGCAAGTAAGTTTTAATCCGTAACATCGTTATTTGGCGTCATCAATTCCACAAATTACGGCACATCAAATAAATGAACAGTATGCTTCGCCTGTATTTATAAATGCGTTTTTATAAATATGCACGTGACCTATGGGCACGACATACCATGACCAGCAAGCGTGACCAAATCCTCATGCTTTGACCCCTATACAGAAATGGATAGAAACTCTGTAGATAAATATCATCAAATTTAAGTATTAATTGAACAGCAAAATTATTACACATGGGGGGATTCCGAATTTGTAATATGTTATCAAAAACAACATTTTGAAAGTATTTGACGACGGGAAAAAATATTCAACGACGCAAACGTTTACAATATAATTACAAAGTTGAACAAAATAGACAACTTTGCTGCACATTAGTCGCATATTGTTCCGCCTTTACATTCAAATGTATAGGAAGATTGTACACGCTATGTAGTGTAGGTCACTTCGAGACTTGCTGTTTACAAGCTGTTATGGAAGCGCAGAGGTGGTCACGTGCGTATTTATAATAACGAATTTATAAATATAGTCGAAGCATACTGATGAATGCGCTTGTTGAAACACAGATGGTTGAGGGAATTAGCATGTTTATTTCACAATTTAGTACTATTATTCTTTCACTACATAGTAGTGAATGCCGCCCCTGTTCAATATATAAATATATATTATGTAGAAGGTAAGGAGGTTGCCGTAACGTCATAATTTTATTATGATTTCAAAGACACATTATTATTATCCTACCAAATTCTGTTAATAAAAAACTGCAAGTAATAAATGAAGGCAATTCTTGGTTCGGCTACTACAATGGTCTGACAAATAATTTAATATTTTTATTGCGATACGTAGTAAATATTTTATATTGCCTGGTCTTACGAGATGTTTTCATGCATATCTATATTTGATTGATCGTATTGACATCATTGTGATATTCTTTATCAAAAGTACGATAGTATATTTTGATAATACACGTTGTATAAAATTAAATACACAGAATTAGCTGCGTAGTACCTCTGCTTATAACACTAATCTATAAATTGGGAGGATCTTATGCTGCATTTTGATGCGGCAATCTTAAACATAATCACTCAAAACTGCGTATTTTGTTTGGTTTTTTTGATGTCGTTTGGTTTCAGGTAGCCTGTATTTTTTGGTGCAAATTGAGGAAAATAATATTCTACTAAAATGTGTGATTTGGTGAAAATTTGTTATCAAGAACATATAACAGGATTATCTGAGTGGAAATAACCTCCTTTTTGTCACATTTTAGGGGAATTTTTTGCGGCTTTTTAGAGAAAAAGTCAACAAAACAAGAATATGAATAAAAAGGTCAATAAATCAAAAATAGGAGAAATCTAAAGGCCACTAAATTTTAAAAAAAGATCAAAAAGGTCCATTGAAACAAAAACATCAAAATGGGTAATAAATCAAAAATAGGGATCAAAGAGGTCAATAAATCAAAAATATGGATCAAAGATCAACAAATCAAAAATAGGTATCAAAAAGTCTAGTATTTTTCTTTTTGTTGGAAGTATTGCCATTATAAAGTACGACTCTTAATACATTATTGCGGTGCTCTATGTTTAAGTCATGTATTTCCGATGTGTTTTCCCTAGGTGACGTTTCTGGGTTAATACAAGCATTAGTTGGGATTGTATGCCTAATCGGTTGTGGGTAGAATGTATGATTTTTCTTATTGAACACATAAAACAATTATAGTAGAATATCGTCGATTATTTTTTTAATAGTTCAGTTCAATAATCATAAATAATGTAGTTACCGTGTGACAGCTATTACTAAAGACTTTGTATTTATGTTAAGATATAACGTTCTCAGTATTCATTATAAAGAAGAGAGCTTTTATTAATTTTATGGTAAGAAAAAGATTTGAAATTTAAATAAAATATGAGTTTTAATTTACCAAAATGTGTAAGCGGACTATGCTTACTTATGCACAGTATTTGAAATTCATTGTGAGTTTTTATTACGGAACATTTTACCCGGGGTACATACCGTTCAAATTTGAGGTGGGGGGGGGGGGCAGTTGCGTAGCCAGGTCTTTTGGGGGAGGGGGGGGGGGCAAAGCATCTGGCAATCTTTATATTCTAGTAGTCCACAGGAACTTAAAAATAAAAGACAATTTAAATAATTTACCAAATGTTTGAATAACGTTTTAAATGTCGGGTTATATAATGATCATCGAAATGTATGGCAATAGAATTTTGGGCATTTAGAAAGTAAAAAATAAAAGACTGATGAACAGCACGTGCAAAAAGGACAAAATCGTTGATTTCACATAATGAAGAAAAGTGTAATATCATATATGAAATTCATAAGATACTTTATGATCTGTAAACCAATGACATGTTAAACATTTCTATCACACGTTGTCACGCCAAAAGAAATCAACGATCACACGGTACTACGTCATGAAAGAAACTAGGCGATTGTTTTGATGAAAATTTAATTTCAAATTAATTGAAATTGAAATCAGACAGGCCTCACTCTTTGTTATTATTCTCCTTTTCCCTTTCAACTCCCCAATTCCTTGGGCAGCTGCATGACGTAGACGCAAGAACTTAATCGATTTCCTTCCTTATTTTGACATTGGTTTGATTTGGCGGGATGTTGTGTTACCAATGCGAATTGTAATAAATATTACATATTTTTGTAGCAGATATTATGGACTGCATATTTAAGAGAATGAAGCGCGCGATACATGAGGTGGGTGTGGAGGGAGGCAAACAAGTGAGTGTCAAGCAGGAAAATGTACCCATCCAAACACCGCATAAATCATTGTATTTCAAGAATAAGTCTCCGATTACTATTTTAAAGCCATATTATAACATTTGCTGAGGAGAACGCCCTCAAAAAAAAATTTAATTCAGGTTTTTACACGATTGTAATGTACTTTAGTAAACAAAGATTCTCTGCAAAAATCAAGACTTTAGGTGCTGTAGTTTTGTCAAAATCCGAGATTTTGAATAAACCGCCTGAATCAGCGTTTTATTATTACGATAGAAATATTAGTCGAACGCGTATGCGATGTCAACACACCCCTACGTACACGGCGTGCGGGACACACACACACACACGCCAGAGGGTCGTACCATATTACAACTGCCGGCGTGACATGCATTGGCGCTAGTTGTAAATTCCGATTTTCTTTGCTTTACCTCACTTGTTCGGCTCAAAATTAAAAGGGAACATATCTGACAGTACATGCTAATATTTTATTGAAAATTAATACTAATCTATTTTTAAAGAAATGTTATAATATGGCTTTAATACACGCATAATCGAAACCCACAAGTAAATCACATTCAGCATGTATTTAGATTAAAATATTTAAATCTAATGGATTTGCATTTCAAATCATCAGACTGAAATACTGTTAATCCATCCAATTAAGATTAGTTCATTTTAAGCCATTGGATACAGAATATTTGCACTGTTTTTGTATTTGGGACAATATCTTTTGTTTGTCAAAGTTACTTGTCTTTTATCCGTAGTCAGCTAAGCTCAAGTGTCAAGGTCAATAAAGCGAATCTAATGGAGAGATATCAGATTATTATGGACAGCATAGCTACACCAAAAAACCACAAAAAACGAAAAAAGCCAGGAGGTATTTATTCATGAAGACTATTTTAAAGTTGGGTTGGGCGAGTAAATCACTAAATGACTCACATGTGATATGGGTGCGTGTGTTTGATAATTATGTTTACAAAGTGAAGCTTCGAGTTTGTGATCTTCACCAACCCAACTATATGTATCGTGATCTACCAGTGGAGCTTCTGCTACGGAAGTTCTGTGCTCGGGGTCGCAGAGAATCCCGGATATTTTGCGCTCAGAAGCAAAATGTGACCCGGCAGCACAAACGAGCCGTAAATTCCCTAAATTGTATTCTGAGTTATGGTGTAAAATGTGTACGAAGGTCGTATTCATCGGTCACTTAAGCTGCCGCGACATCTGTCTTATTTTGATAGTCACAACACCAATCAATAATCCTATTATTGAAGTGGATAATAAGCTTCTATCTTAGATGGCTATAGAACTTTTAATAGCTCTGGTCTTTGTTTGCTTTTGCTAAATTTGTATAGGTATGCATAACCAACAATTAACAATGAGATAACCTTCTTAAACCTCGTTGACTTGGGGATGATTTGAAATGACCGCCAATTATGACTGTTTGATATTTATTGCCAGCAATGTGGAAAAAGAGACACACATAGAAACGGAAAAAGCTATAATTTTGTTGAAGGAGCAAAGTTTAACTAACCATAACTCCGCTTCTGGATATCGTTTGAAGTCAAATGATATACCGTGTTTAAGTTTATGATGTTTATTTGTTAAACACGAAATAAAACAAAATTGACCGGTGGAGGAATTTACGGCTCATTCGCCGTGGACGGTCACAAATAACCTTTTCTTGTTGTATATAGCGGTAGATCATTGCTGCGCTCAGGCTTAGAGAATCCATAGTTGGTGTTATTGCGCTCGGGCGCAGATAATATGTATTGTAGCGGTGGATTATTGCTTCGATCGGAGACTCCACTGTCGGAGTTGTTGCACTCAGAAACAAAATAATCAAATTCCCTACGCCTCCGAGCCCGCGCGCAGACCTTCTAATACCGGAAGTTTTGCGGAGGGACGCTTCACTGGTGGATCACGCACATTTGACTCACTCTTAGACACATCCACGGCTTCTGAAAACCATAGAAGATGCGCAGTACGGTCGTGTCGTCAACACAAAAGTAATTTTCAAAACTGTTGTTTAGCTTCTTGAGTTCTGTTGTTGATTTTGCTTTTCAAGACCCAACGAGCATCCGATCTAAAATGTGATCTCTGCTCTAGAACGGTATGTCGCTGACTCCTTATGACGAATACAATGGTGATTCGGGTGATGTGTTCAACAATATATGAGCAAATTTGACATCGGTATGAACTTTAACGCCCCAACCATCATGTCCATATCTCACATTGCCCCGCCCGCTGATAGAGGCCATTTTATTTTATTTTTGAAAATTGGTTGCCTTCAGACGCAAAATCAATTTTAAAAAATGACCAAAAGAAGGTTAAAATGGCCAGTCGTCAGACACTAAATTATCGAGTGAGTGGAAAAAGAAAGAAAGCAAAAAACATTTAAAATCCACCAAATTTAGCGCACTCTCTGGGTTACGTTATTTGGCATGTGAGTTGCATTGATTTAGATTAGGATTAAGATTAAATACAAACATAGTCCATATATAGGCCTATAGATTTGTGTGTCAAGTACAGAAGGCACGATTCAATATATTTGTTCCTGGTTGATATTTCTATACACGTATCATCGAAAATACAATTTAATAAACGGAAGAACACTTTGATGAATACTCGTACAAAGTAACAAAATGAATAGGACACATCAATTGCATTAAATCGTTGTATTCAATTCTATTTCTTCCAACAATCATATACAAATAAAATATAAAACCGTGTCTGTACATTTCAAGAAAAATAGTCTAATTATTTACATATATGTATTACTGTATCAAAAATTGCTTATTTTCAACAAGCATATTTTAAAAAAACCGTACAAACATTTCATTAACAAAATTCCATGTACATGAATGTATCTGAACAAGTCACGCTCACACTTTGTATAAAAAGCTAAATCATTTGGTATACATTAATGTTCTGTTAATGTTCTGTTCGCTCGCATCTTTCAAGGTCACATAATCGTCAGGTACGTTAATTTCCAATGTTTACACTAGAATTCAAATCAAAGAGATTTTGTTATAAACAAGTTGTTAATACACCATGTCATAGGCAATCGTAATAAACAATGTTCCGAATTTATTCTATATATAGAATGTAGCAGCACCGTGTGTGATTAATGAATATAGTATACCTGCAAGCAATGGTTCGGTCACCGGACAAAATCAAAAACTGTTTCTCATTTAATCGAATGGGCAATCTATACGAGCTGTGTTTACAGAAGGTATGTCCAACGCTGATGGGCCCTTCGGTTATTATCGGTTATTGCTTGTCACGGAATGGCACTATCGTACTTTGTCTCGTAGTACTGCAACTTCATTCACTGCATCGCGCGCACTTGTTGCATTATTAATATAAATGCTTATGTAATGTAACTCAATAGGTTTTACTAATTCAAGAAATTATTGATCGATTAAATTAGCACGTGGGCAACAATTTTCACTTTTAGCACAAAAAATCTTAATACCGAATACTGAACAAATGAATACAAACTTTGACCCTGTAGAAATCAAGGCACTGGGAGATTAAGGCACATTCTATGACATTGAGCAACAAAAAAAGATGCCATTTATGATAAATGGGAAGGACGTAGTATTTCATTCCTTATACAGCTTGCACAGCTAAAGGGTGATGTAATCACACCAGTAGTGTACTACCGAACAGTCAAAGGCTGTGAGTGTTCACGCGTGATGTACACAACATTTTTGATTTATCGCCAAATTAGATGAAATAAAAGATCGATATAGAGTGAAACCTTATGCTTTGAGTGGTACGTGAATATCTTCAGCTGGTCAGCAAGACAGAAACCAATATATTTCGGCGATTTTTCAAAACTCAAGTAATGTCCATTTTGAATTTGTAATTAAGGTTGTCCGGCCCAGGGTCCAGCGTATTCCACAGAATTAAACCTTAATGTTAAACTGTCCATTGTTGTCAACAACAGGAGATGTGTTTTTATAAACATTAATGTGCAGTTTTCTTTGCAATACTTGAATTAGCGCAACACTCAGAAAAACAAGTCTCTAGCTCCCACGTAATCTTGAATGACTCCCAAATACTGATTCCGGCTGACGAGGGATGAATTTTACTTTATTCGTTTGGGAACTACGGAATAGATATGAAAGTTTAAAAGTATATAGCCACATGCTGCAAGGTTTACAATGATATTGCAGAGCAAATGTCCACCGCTGGCTCCTTTTCTGCTCGTCCTGATCCATATCTTTTACATGTTGATCATAGTAGTAACCGCAAACCAAGCCAGGCATATGATTTAAGTGATATCTTGGTGTGGAGAGCGAGACAAGTAGCTGCTATTCAAGGCACTCTTACGAGCAGGTGTGCCTGCGCTAACACCTGTTGTCTCCTCAAATGCTACTCGTCGTTTCCTCTGATTAATCTTCGTCGGTGGAGAGGTGCCATCGTTGTTGTTGCTTCGTCGGTGATCTGTGGCGTCATTGGACGCATTACCGAGGCGTCTTGATGATCTCGTGGCACGCCTTGCCTCCTCAAGTTGCTGTTGCAGGAGCGATACTGTTCCGCGATACCTGGATGCATACAGAATAATAATAAAAACAAACTTGGACTTGTGAAATTGGTATAGAGTTATAAAGTGGTGGCGGACGAACTTCTTCTCTCAGAGCTAGGCACACGTATCGCACAAGACACACAAGTTCGTGTGATGACCGACGTTGGGCAACACTGGTCCAGGGTCACAACGTGTTCGTTGCGAGCTTTAATGAACTAAACGCGTTTCGTAAAGCAAGGAAGTTCACAACGTTTGAAAGATGAGCATAATATTCAAGACATTAAAATTATACACGAAAAACGAAACGGCACTCGGTTAGTAAACTTATTGTCTTTTCAGATGAAACATAACTATTATTTTGATAGTTGCAGCAAAAATGTCATTATATATCATCTTTTAGCATGTTTAGATAGTTAAATTGAACGCTAATCCAAATAATTTATTGTTTAAAATGTCAGTAACGTGTGGACGTTATTAACCTTTCAGTTCTTGTCATTTTTCATCACTTCACAGCTTTCAAAAGTATCATAATTAAAGCCCTAATGTACGACTTCCTTCAAATGTTAAATTTGTTATTCTATACTCAAAATGCTGAAATAATAATAGTAAAGGGTTAGTTAAAATCTTTGAATTACATAATTGTAACTCTCAGATGGGCCTCTTTGTTAAGTAATCCGTCTTAATTGTGTGTGGGTGCATCGACGTAATTTATTTTCTTTTGTTACAGCTTTTCAATGGATACATATTTTCAACACGATTACAAAAATATTTTCCAATCCACGCGCGTGAGCGACATATGTGCAAGGCTTTGAATTGTGACCCTTCATTGAGCGTCGAACGAAGCTTTGACGTACGCGTAATCGCCCAATCAGCATGATCAGATTTCCTGTCTGTTGTTAACTTATCATTGTGGGACGATTGAATGAGCAAAACGGACCCCACATCCGTCATGTCCGTGTTTACGCATTGTACTATTACCATGGGCAAAAGGTGTCGTTCTCCACTGCCAGCTAGTGCAGTTCAGTAATTTAAGGTACATTATGCCTTAAATATTTCAATTTCTTCAACATGAACCCAGAAGTGATGCAAAGAAGTTCAAGACATTTGTACAGTTAATGTATGGTTTAAGACAACATTAAAGAACAATATTATACAATGATAGAATTATACTTATCCGACAAACAGCACATTTAAGTACAAAAGTGACGTCTCTTCGAATTTAAAAAATGAGTAATCGAGACTTGAAAAAGCGACTTTATAATTATCAAAATTAATACAAAAACTAAATATTATCAACTGTACTTTCTGTCAAATTTGAAATTAAATCCTTCAACACATCTAGTTAAGGAGTCGTTTGCAGGCAAACTTCAAATAGCACAGACAGTTACAAATACAAACGCTTTCTAAAAATAAGAATAAGAAAAGGTGAACAAATTAAAAAACGACGAACCCAACACAGGCACTTCAACATCAAGATTTGCAACTGAACACCGTAAAGAGAAATCGAATTACTTCTGGTATACAGTGGGAGACTAAATTAAACCACCAATATCACGCACTCAATACTCATTGAACGCTGGATTGGAGGCTCAGAACTTAAAGCCATATTGTAACATTTCTATTGAAAATAGATTTGTATTTTCCACAAAATGTTATGAGAAAAAAAAAAAAAGAAAATCGCAGTGATTTCTCCAATGCGTGCGGCTCCTTCGATCGGGACTCAGTCGGTCATTTTGATGTGTTATGACCATCCCGTAGCCAAGTACGTACGGTTATCGCATGTGTTGGACCAATAATATTTGGATCGTGTGAATTAAACTACGGGACA
Organism: Amphiura filiformis; assembly: GCF_039555335.1. NCBI lineage: Eukaryota > Metazoa > Echinodermata > Ophiuroidea > Amphilepidida > Amphiuridae > Amphiura > Amphiura filiformis. The sequence goes on along the minus strand of NC_092632.1, from coordinate 37,667,043 downwards.
CATCTTTTTATTAAAAATATCGGACAGCACTCGTAAATGCATGATTTTGGTAGAGTATCTTAGTTCATTAATGTACATTACAATCATGTAAACATCAGAATTTTGTCCCAAACCTGAGGGCGTCCTCCTCAGCAAATGTTACACTATGGCTTTAATGTACATATGTTTACCAATGAATCAAAGTATGGAATTTAATAAAAAATGTGATTACATCAATCAAATGTTTACAACTTTGTAAATAAATTATAATCTGCAGTTTAATAAACAAACGAACTTGAAATAGAAATGATGCCATTCGATTTAGATGTCAATCTAACAAATCAGTTGGAAACGTGATACACAATAATGCACTATGGTCAGATGAATATGCTGCCTGATTTGATTCTGATATACTTGTGTGATTTCTATTAGCGAAAGAGAGACCACGCCGCGGTGCAGGTAATACGTTTTTGGAGTCGTGATTTCACACTTTTTGAACTAATTAAGTACGACGTCCAACTCGTATTTTTCTTAATAAGTATTTATTGCCGTAGGGAAATGTTGGTGTAGTTTGGGTTGGCGATTGTATGGGTCATTTAATGCCTGCTAGGATGTGAGATCGTTACATTGCAATGTATTGGCATATACAGTATTACCGCCGCAAAGAGAACCTATCGTAGCCACGGCTCGGGCAAATAATATGCCTAAAATAATGTGCTGAAGATACTAAGATATACTAGAACATATGCCCAACGAAGACGGAAAACAATTATTATTGCTTTCAAGAGTTCTTGAAAGGCTTTTAAATAGACTCCGAATTTATCATTCATCTTTTCTGTGGGACATACAAACGCAACTGAAGAAACACAAACATTTTCAAACACGCAGGAACATCCAACACGCGCACAATATTGCATTTATAATTATTAGCTGTAGGTTTCAAGGTCATTCGAACCAACTTACGCAAAACATAATCTCTTCTAAAATACATTCCGAAAAGGTATTACCACGATTACTATATTAAAGCTTAGAATTCCCACTTGATGTTGGCGAAATATCTTGAAAAGTCTGCGAAAATCCTGAAGGGGATTTTGTATGGTTTCCGGTACTTTTGGCAGAATAACGCTGACATGTAGGAAATTTCCCGAAACGGGCCATGGGGTATCTCTGCAGTTGTAAGCTACTAAAATAGATGACACTTCTCTTTTTTTCTAGTTCTGTTTTTAATATTATTACCTGTTGTATCGCTCGTTGATACGATCACGTTCTCGTTGTAAATCCTGTACACAAGAAAAAAAAGTTATGACTTGAATTCAATATTTATCATCTCACTGCAATATTATATCACCTCGTATATATGTCACGTTTTTGTCATTACTGTACTACTATCTTAAATTACTTAATTAGGTCCATTGGTCGTACTTGGGAGGTCATCATTGAATCCAACTTCAAGTAAACTTACCACCACGCTGCGGTTCAAGTAAACTTAACACTTCGTTGCGGTGAAATTCTAGTTGGAAGTTCATAAACAAACTTGCAGGTACGTGAAATGGTTGAAATATCTTTGGTTTCTGGATCGTGTAACGAAATACCACCTAACATGCCTTATATAACAGATGGCGTTATCAGCCTTGTAAATCGAATGGGCAAACACAGTGTCAGAAGTAGCACTACTTTCAGGCTCTGTTGCTTTTAGTTAGAGAAAAAAAGATAGGATTTTGTCTTTTGCCTATCCAATATCGTGTCATAATGGATGGGCTGGCCAATATTTTGAGTAGTGGATGCCGATCTTTTATTCTCATTCTTATTCAGTTTTAATGTAATTTTGCGAGAAAACTGCCTTTTTCAGAAAAAAATAAAGTTACTTTTGTGAGGACATCCCCGTTGTTTTAAATGAACGAAACCATCACGAACATCTAAGCCGCCGAATCGCGTTCTTAGTTCTCGCACGTGTATTACGCGAACGCATTATCGCGCGATCATTGAGGAGCAACAAGCGTGCCGCCGTTGCGTGTCGGCACTCGCCCTGACTAATATCACTATCAACTATTGTGAGATATTATACACCAGAAAACCAATCAAATTACGTGATTTCTTTACAAGACGCACCCATTGAATAAGAATATACTATCCACGCCTCGCGCAAGCGCTCGACTACTCGCAATCTCTTCTATTAATATGTGAGGGAACGAGGGGTGGGGAAAATTCAGACCCATGCCACAATCTCTACAGTTATATAATAATTGGTCTTTCTTTTTACATGTTTTATATTTTCAGCATAAATTAATACTGAACCCTATATTAGAAATGTACTTATATGAAGGTTTTGAAGTCAAATAAGTTTGACATTGCAAGGTACATAGACTTACAGACACGGATACGGGCACGGATACCCACACCCGGGACCCCAACACGCATAAACATACCTTAAGTCTGTCTAACTCTTCATCGGGAGAGTTTACCCGGAAGGAATCTTGCATTGATATCTGCTCTGTACTGTTCTGTAAAGCCATCACATTCTGTAGCAACAATAAAAGACAAAAGAGAGGAGAGAAAAGTAATCATCAGTAATCGTCCTACAAATTAATCGCACTCTCCTGCATTCACAGTCGTATACGCTACCTTTTTTGGCTCATCCACATCACTAGTTCCTATGTTATGTTATTGTTTACCTAAAGGCTATGGTGGAAAATTAGCAACACATCAAACCGTTTTAGGATGACTGATGAATTATAGGCAGTAATCAGCTACAATCTGGGCTAATACGGGTACCCAGGAGGGACTTGGCAGGCTACAAAACACGTCGAAGAATACTCGGAGAAAAAATCAATCAATTTGAACTCTGTATATTGAATGTAGATACATGTAAAACTGCGACGACTTTGGTTTTTCCCTCCTTTAATTATTGTTATATTAATTGTTAGAACCTCAGACCCTAACATTTTTTGCTAGGGTCTATGTTATAATAAGGTCGGACTGTCGATGACATCGACAGACCGAGAATCGTTTTCTTAAATAGTACATAGAATCTGGAAACTGGAATCCGGCTGTCCATTTCGGTGTTATATACCGTATCATTTTAAATGGCAGCCAATGACATTCATGGGGTTCTTTTTTTTTAAATAAAAGCTATGATTCCAGTATAGAACATTATAAACTTATAACCTATATGATTTTGGACGAAAATGAACGAGACAAACACGGTCAATGAACACTTAATTACACACCAGAGGCGGAGAGAAACGGTATATTTTCATATGTCCTTTTTCTTTTTGTTTCATTTATTGGTGTATTATTCCAATACATATTTTGAAGCTGTCACAAGTGACCAAAATTGCCTACGGATCATATAAGAACTGACCGAACTCTGGAAGCAACACCACGATTAACTTGTTTCATAATCGGTAACTAATTTGTTGACTTTTATATTCAGGGATGTAAGTAACCCTGCAGAAAAAATACGGAAAATTGGGAAAAAAGCGCGTAAATTCGGGCTAAAAAACCCAAAATGGGCTGAAAATAAAAGAAATTTCGTAAATCTGGACTACAAAAACACCTGAATTCTGTAAAAATACAGAAAACTTACATCCCTGTATATTCATATTCTCAATAATTTATTGCTTTCTGGTATGAATGTATATAAATGGTCACATTGAGCTATATTGTGAATGTTGAAAACTGACTACTGATGCGTGCATGGTTGTGACAAATTTAAAGGAAAACACGATCGCAATGGCTCCGGAGTAAATCCCTGTCGATTTATCTTACCATTCTCGGGCTTCATCTCATTATTTACACCGTGTCAAGTTTCGTACGGTCTTAGGATTCCCTTCAGAGTACAGTATTGCCTGTTGGAATTTTGTGGCTAGAGCACAGGTATTAAAAGACCATAGAGAAATCAAGACTGGAGACGGCACTCCCTTATTATTTGTGACCTTTTTTTTGTTCAGATGACCCATTGTTATTACAATCAGTACTCAGCTCTTTTGGGGGCGCTTCAATTTACTACGTGGTGTAGTAGTAAATGCACAATTCAAATTGCAATGGGAGTAATAAGCATTTTTACATGTTTTAGAAATAAGTTGCTTAAAAAACTACAACTATAGATTTAATCATATTGTTTATCGCACGAGGAAACAAATTCAATCGAATGTGTGGATGCGAATCATGAGGAGTAGAAGGTCAAGTTCGTGTCAAGTTTTATCACATGAAATACTAGCTGGATATCATTATATTGCGATATGCATTTCATTCATGTTATGGACAACAGTTAGTGTCAGCGGTGTTTCGATATTATCATTGCAAAAAGTAATTCCTTTCTCGAACTATCCGACTTTCTGGGAAAAACAAATCAAAGGTGCCTGATCATGACATGGCAAATCGCTGATTTCCGGTCTGTGTTGAGCTCACTGCTAAAATGTCAACCTTAATCACAGCTTAATAAGAAAAGGTCGATATAATAAACATGTTAACTTGATTTTGTGGGTTTTTTATTGTTCTGTTTTAATCTAGTGACGCAAAAGATGAAGCATAAAATCCAAGCTGCCTGCATTTTTTGCTATTCTTCATCCATACAGAAGTGAGTGAACCCGTCTGCTCGGCAATGTACGTCGTGCAAAGGTTCGCTATGATTTTCGAGTTGATACGCGCTCGCACAGGAAGTTCAAGTTGTGGGTATGCAGCAGCGAGTAAGCCAAGATATCATCGTATCGTATCTCTGACGTTCCAACTTATATGGATAACTAGAGCAGGTTCAATACTACGTCCACTCTTCATTCCTGTCAGATGTGGTCATTGAGCTTTGTATGGGGAATGTGGTCAATGTATGCCTACGGCTACCAGCCAGTCAGCTAGCAAATACTCGCCAAGTTATAAACCAACTGCATAACTTACAAACCAAAGTGCCTGCTAGCGTCAAAATAAGTTAACCTCAAAAATATTGTCCTTGGTTCTTTTATTTCAGCCACCCTTCAATGTAATTTCTAGAAGTTGTTCCGTCGGTTAATTCATTATTGTAATAGAGAAAGGTGTCCTCTTTCAAAGTACATCCGTTGAATATTAAGTGGTAAATAGACTGGAGCATCCGAACTATGGATTGGCTGGATAACAACAATCCTAGATGATGCCTTGCAGGTCGGTCGCGCGGGATGATGCCATAGGAGAGATCCATCACATATTATGTGGTGTAGCGTAACTTCTGAAGATTTGGGTCACCTTCCGGTCAGGAAAAAAGGATGTCTAACCTTTTGCAGAGGACAGCTTTAATTTTGTAAAACTAACAACAAATACAAGCACGATGTTATATATATTATACCGTACTTTAATTCCGTGCAATATGTGCTTTTTAAATTATTTTAATTACTTGTTCATTAAAGCGGTTTCAAATTGTGCTAACTCGCCGCGTTAAAAAAACACATCAGTATTAGTTAGATAAATGAATAAAGGCGCGTATACAGAACTTCAGCAACAGGGGGCGCGAATTTCTTGGTGAGCTTAGGAAGGATCATGAAACGTGTAATTATAACATATTGAAGCTTAAATGGAACAAATTCACGCGAAGCGAGACTGAATTTGCTTTTTTAAAAAGGTCAAATAGCTTCAAATATGAGATTAACTCCGTCAAAATCACATGCACACAGGCATTTCTCTTTCTCCGTTTTTTCACCTCTTTTTTTTATACCAGGGCGCGCGCTCGTTTGAAAAGGGCACTGGAATGTAATACATAGACTGATTATCCGCCTGTATGGCCTAAATTTAAAATCATCTTCAAGACCATTGCTATCTTGCAGCTTGTCCGAATTGCATTGGTGCATCATTTGTCTGCTTCAGTCAACGCCAAATATCACATTATGGAAAATCCCGGATTTAGAAATGGATGAGGTTAAGCGATTTCACAAAGAATGGTTGTATGTTGTATAGTCCTTTTTTCTATTTCTTTCATGATTCAGTAAATAGTTCACGTTTATGGATTGCATGAATATAATTTTTTTGACAATGCGAGATTTGCAGAAACGACCAAAGACGCGCAGTCTCAAAATAACGCCAAATGGAGAAAAAAAAACCTTTGACCTTGACTGTACACTCCAGCAGCACGTGGTTATCTAATGGGAAAATATTTTCTGAATCCTTATGAGGGTTTCAAAATTGTGACGCCTGTATAAACTTTGACCTTGGATACCTCGAATTGTCCATTATGTGTCACCTTATAACATCGCGGATTAATATCAATATATTTTATTTTCAGAATTGTCTTGTGACATCTCGCTAGAAGCATCACGAATTATTGAAATCCTATACTTCGTCTTCGCAAAATATAGATGCAGCTCCCATGATCAGACATGTCAACTATATCACTCATAACGTCGGTCTAATTTTCGGTATAGTGGCCTAACAATTCCCGCCGATTACAAGCTGGTCAAGTAGTAGAGATAGAACAGTAATCAACTTCGAATTGGCAAAACCAACCTACTGGGCAATTTCTATCAGATTTGCAACGGACAAAAAATATGATCCCCATAAATTACTAGATTTGGCTCTCCTTTTGGATTTGTATGAAGCTGCGAATGTTGACCGTATCAATTTGAAATCAAACCAACCAGACGGTTAGCTCCCACAGTAAAGGATAGGGCGCATGTATTGAATCATGTACAGACCTTGCTGATTTCCTGGTCCAGCACATGGAAGATAATGAGATTAACCCAGTTTAGCTATTGTCCTAGATAGGTATCATTATGCAATATTATTCATGTTCCGTTTTTATACCGCTTGAACTGACGTGGGCCAATCGGTTCCTTCTTAAAGACTAGTCTTTAATTGGTAGTTTTGTCGTACGCTTCTGGATGGTGCAGACACAGATGAAGTCTAGGATACAGTTAGCAGCAGAGATAATGAAATTACGTGTCAAAAAATCGGGTCAAACCAGGCAATTCATTTTACATTCAGCAAAACCCTTGACTAGAAAGATAATAATAAAGAATTCTAATAGACAAGTTCTGCACACGCAAAACAATATTTTCTTTATGATATGAACATCGAATGTGCCCTATTACTAGGTCACGTGACGTCGTCGTAAGTTGATATCAACATGTCGTATTGTCAGCACATCGATAGAAAAAAAATACTCCAGCTTTTCGAAGGTTATTATTTTCATTGGTACGTGACATTGTAGTTGTCTGTTAAACTTGCCGCACAATGACGCAAATATATGGATATGTAGTCATGGTGATTCATGAGAAACAATGTTTTGATATTATATGAGACCAAGTTTAATTATCCACAATAAAACTCTCTTCCAGCAGTATTTTGATATCAGGAACGACTTTTAAAATCAGGTAGGCCTATGGCTACAAAGTTTTACAAAACGGTGCAATAAGAAATAGAAAAAAATTAAACTAGATAAACCAATTTTATGTCATATACCTGGTGTCCCAAAAAATGTTATATGTAAATTTTTGAAAATAATCTTAAGTTAATGTTAATAAAAATAAATGTCCCTTTCAAGACATTTTCATATACCCTCTACTAGTACACCTGTGAATATCAAGTTCACAACTTGCGTACTTAACCCGTATTCCAGAGCAAGCCGTTTACGCGAGATAATGCAACACGAGGTATTTGGTGGAGCATTTGAGTCAGGCCTAGCCATAACATGGCAGATGCAGTATTTTATATCGATGAACAGAAAATAAACATGTTCGGTTTTATTTCAAGAGTTCAGTCAGAAATGTGCAATATTCGCACAGTATAAAACACAGCAGCAGCAATTTCAACTTAACAAAACCAAAAAGTCATGTTGATGCCAGGAGATACTATGTGAAGAAACGCGGCCTTCCTCAAAAATATGTTCTTCTCTAATCTCGTTACTACCAAGAATCAAGAAGCGTTAAATATGAAAACAAACGTGTGCTTGTCTTCAACTTTCGTTGTTCGATATCTTGATAGCCAATCTTGACACCCCTAATATCTTGCACTCATACGTTAAAGTTGCTTAAGATATGGAGTTGAAACTTAGCAGACAATTACAAGAAGGATGTATGATATCTGAAATAATATTTTTTTATACCATCCCAAAATGCGGTGCATTTTCTACATGTAACAATATCATGGGACACCTTGTATTTCCGGGATACGTTTCACAAAATGATAATCATTTCACCCGGTTGAAGCCAAATTGAACGTATAACATGTATAATGTAGGGTCGGTTTAACCCCTGGTTTTCGTAACGGATGTATTGCGATTTGTACACACGAAGATGCAAACGTGTAAAAACTACGTTGACATTTTTGTCTGCATATGCTGGACCAGGATATGCCAAAATGATCAATCACGGTTACAACTGAAACACCTTAGCAGGTGTAGCACTTTCGCAAAGAACATTTTGGAATTATGTGATTTTTTGAACATTCAAAGATTGCAACTGCCACGCGCTGCCGGAAAAGTATAACTGAAGAAGAAACAAATGTAGTTCGTGCCAATGCATGAGATTTTATTTACACAGATAAACTTGCTGGCGTGGTGAATAAATTTGTTCTTTTATCCCCTTTGGGCTGAATGGAAGTAGTTCTAGGTGATGACACCGATACCTCATCATAGTCTGGCACAGTTTTCATAACACAGTAGATTATCGTGGATATGTAGCAAGTTTTTCCTCGTCCCGCATTTTTTGTTTCACAATAACAGATCACAGTACATAAACTAGCAATGGTTTCTTGCTTAACAAGATTACCCTTTTATTCACCTTGGTTCAGTTGTATATGTTACAGTTTTACTGGAACTGTGTAAAAAACCCTCTTTGATAATACAAACATGATTATAGAGTAAGCTTTCCCGGTGTCGGGTGAGTCTGGTCTTTGCAAAGTTTAATCTGCAATTTACAAAGCGTTTCTCTACAGTGTGGTTTGGGTTTAGAAATGGGTCTGTCGTGACGAAGGTGAAATATTTTATAAATTGTGGAAATTCCGTGTCCGCGGCAAGCAAATAGGAATCAGCATGAACATTTGTTCATAAGCTACCGACATTCTATTGATTCAGCATGTTCAGTATTCCCCAAGATATTTTGTAAAGATCTTTCTTGTTTGCTACCCTTTAGATGTATATTAGGGGAATCGTTTGTAAAACTACGTAGGCTTACGTGTTGAATACATTTGCATAGATTGTTCAACTTAAAACCCAAGAAAGGTAGACAGGCCAGAAATGGACTACATAGGCTAAAGTGAGGTACTTGAGTACTTTCTTCCAAGCAAATACTCTCGATACACATGTTAATGATGTAATCACGCAAACAACAAGTCCAAATGAGGACCATAAAACTCTAGTCACGTTTTATATTCATGATATTAAGTGGTGTTTACCGATTTTAAAACTAAAACAACCTGAAATGTTTCCTCGTATATTGGTTCGCTATAGTCCGTTGATTTACTGTCAACATTCCTTGATGTGTAAGGAAAATTGGCAAACAAGTCGTAAATTTGAGTCTGAGTTTGTGATATACAGAAAAAAATGTCTCTTTCCATGAAATGTCACCATAGTATTTAAAAGAATAACTGCATACCTCGGTTTTTGGTTCCTCCGGCGAACCAGCTGATTCTGAATAAGCTGAATAAGAGCGTAATTACCAAGCAATTGGTATTTGATGTAAGGAATAAGTCTACTATCCGAATCCAAACTTCTCTTGAGTGTCGTATCACACATGCATTCACATCATTTCGGGTGCTTCGGTATGTGTGTCAAACTGTCTTTAAGGCGTAACACGTTAAAATTTCCTACAGAGGTATTTGTTCCCTATAAAATATTTGGGTTATATAAGAAAGTGTTAGTTTCAAGTTCATTAAGAGTTAATTACTCTTGACTTCACACGATAGGTGTTTTATATTATGCGTTTGCTGCAATCATTTCAGAATGGGGAACTTTAAAAATAAGCATATTGGTATTATTTTAGAATAATATGCATGGCACACTAACAATATCTTTGTTTCAATAAAAATGTTTTAATTAACAATGCCCGCGAGGATGTTTGATACAATATTGAATATTTTTCACCGAACATGATACCATGACAGATGAAAAACAAGACATGATTTATTTCCAATTTCTCTACCCTATTCACAAGGCTAATTCGTACCTTGCATTCATGAGTTTGTTGCATGCGAGTATATCAGCTTAATCGCATCGTGTTGTCGCATTTGTTCTCGTAATGTTTCATTCATATACGCTTGCCTCATTTTCAAAGTATGTTCTGCTAAAGTGGAACGCCTTGAAGGCCAATACTTGATGACATCATTTTACAAAGTATACGTGGTTACTGCTTTAAGTAGCAATTTGGTACGAAACGACTTGCGACAACCACTTTGTAACATTTTGACGCTACCTATCATCAGTTCCGGGCTCTGTGTTATGTTACACGTAAATTGACATGGTTCCAATCACCTGTCGAAATACTTTACGGCAATGACATTAACTTTTTATATCGTTGAGACGGTTGATTTCCCATTCCTCGGTTCACTATGCATTACAAATCTTGTTATACTCGGTATCATGACATTGACGTTTTATTATATATGCGCTTCAAGGTGTTGCACTTTGCCAGTTCACATTCTGAAAATTACCCCAAAACTCTTTAATACACTTGTCAACAGTACTGAATGTCTCTTATAGTAGTATATCAGTGAAAACAAAGACAATATAGGTGATAATGATTGACATAATATTTTACATTAAAAAAACCACCTGTGAATTCCCTGGTGAATTCCCAAGGAGGTAAAGGTGAAACTGTTAGCAAATCAGCGTGTTCTAAAGAATAAATTCTGGACTAGTCTATTGGTGCGTGCATGGTTATTTGATGGCATATAAAACTACGTCATTTTAAAAGAAAAAGTGAACACTGATGGCGCTATTTATTTTAAATCGTGTTTTCATCTTTTCAAGGTGTAGACACTGGTATAGTGGCATTAATACACCACAAAGAGCAACAAATAGCAAGGAAATATTCAAAAAAACTTTTTTTTATCATGAAATGTAAGGAATAACTTATATATATTATTTGGCTAAAACAAATTTTAAAATATATGTCAATAGCGCCCTCAATTTGAACACAAATATACAGTTTATAGAATAAAAATTACCACAAAAAAAAGCAGAAAAAGATGAATCAGTTGATAAGGAAACGAAAATGTACGTTAAAAACAGCTAAAAATATAAGTATATATTAGTGTGATAGCTGTTGGTATGTCTAGGTCTAGAATTGAACATTATTATAAAATTTTATAAATGATCATATCAAACAACCGTCGGTGGTGGTGGTGTTATATGATGAAGATTCTGATGATTATGTACTACCCGACAATCAAAAACTGGTTTGTGTTGGGTAACGTAAAATTGACACTTAATTGAACCGCACACGATCGATTTTACACCCGACTCTGGGCTTCCAATTTGAAATAATTGTCTACTTTACAAATCTCAAGAAGCACTGAAGCAATTTGAGATGTGTTTGTACTTTTAAACGAGTTAAACCAAGCACACTGCCATGACTGTAGCCCGACTTCAGATCTGTGAAAGTACGATGGTTGAGAAAGAAACAATGACGAACATGAAGACGGTACATTCCCCAAGCAATCTGAACATAGAGTGCCAATCTTTTTAAGGGTGAAATTATATATACCCCAAAGGTATCAGCGCTGGTTATCGGTTTTCTATCTAAAACTAAAAAACGAAATTTTACATTGCTGTGCATTTTAGATACATATAACTAACTTTTACAACCGATTTATAGTTCGTTTATAAACGAGCGATGGGAACTTGAACAATAATTAAAGGAGATGGAATATTTCATCTTAAATGGAACAATATGACTTAACGTAAGAACGTATCCAATAATCTGTGGTCATAGCAACTGCTTTTCTTTACGTTCATCAGGCACTATGAGTTCGCATTTAATACCTTAACTCTCTAATGGACTCTTTTATTTTCGTGAGCAGTTTTTACTACGAAGATAAAAAACACTTTTTTGAATGACTAGGGTCCTAATGCCACTTATATAAGTACGAGTAATAAAACTCTCGGCGAGTTGCTGCTGTATGTTACGATCAAGTGCCTGCACTTGTTATGCTTGTAACTTTAATTATCAGTTTCAACGAAAACTTGGAACAATTCGTTTAAATGTGACTTACCATTACTTCTCAACTACTAGTACTACTTCTACTGCTACAAACTACTACTTCTACTATAACATTACTTCTGAAATAACTACGGCATATTGCTATCCAAGGTTCAGGGCACCAACAAGAGTTAAGTACATAAAACAGAAGTTAAAACAGCGAAACAAAATCAGAAAAAATTACTCATTCCACCAAGTAACTAAAAAAAATCGGATTTTTTACACCATCAGAAACCAAATCAATGCACTGGCACTGTTCTCCCTTGGTTCCCAGGTACATCGGCTTTCTTGCAGATTCGGTGGTCCTTTGACAACAATGTCGGACGATTTATATTTCCAGCTATTGACAAACCGAAATTACAATACAGTGGCCTTGATTTTGGATCGTTGTACCACAGAGCATACCTTGAGAGGACACTTGGCTCATTTGCATGGCAGTCGGACTCTCCATTGTATTTGTTCATTTGTGTATGGAGAGCAATGGCGACCCTTCATTGTATTAGTTCATTTGTGTATGGAGAGCCATTCTTGGAGCCCATGGGACTCAGGCTAGGTCCTCAGGTAGAGTCAGACGCTGTATATACTAGAAACGCATATTCTTTATTCCGCGTTTATTCAATGTTAGCATTAAATTTGTATTGCCCGGCAGCGCGCGCAATGGAAAAACCTGAATTTGTTACATAAAAAAAATGAAAATTCAAAAAGTCGGGTTCCACCTGAGTACATATTAAATGGGTGTAGAAATTGTTCTGAAAATATTAATTAATTTAGACAAACATACGGGATATAATGAACCTTTGACATGACGCCATGATGACATGATTTTATTAGTCGTTTTATATCACCTATACCGTGTGTCATAATACCAATATTTTGTAATTTTATATAAGAACTAATATTTTGCATCATAAATGCGCAGTCCATATGTACAAACGAATACTAATCTTCAAGATATTAAGCTTTAGAAGACTTCAAAATAACATGTCACTAAGCAGGTCATAGGTGCTGGCCTTGTCCTATTGTACTTGTTCATTTGTGTATGGAGAGCTCACTGACCTGTATAGAGGTCAATGGGAGCTAGAGCTTCTTTACGGGGCACTATCGGTTTCAGGGCGTAGTTCATTGAACTCAACGGGCTGTTATTTGAAGTGCTTTTATGTTATTGCAAAACGGATCGTGGCGAAAGCTAATAAATAATTCATACCAGGGTTTAATTGATCTGGGATGCGGACATTTCATTATTCGCAAACCACCGGGATTCGATATAGGTTTGCGTTGTAAAATGAAAATGTGAATAAGAGTGTCATCCCCCTGGTTGTACTACACCTAATACTTGCAAATTTATGTCCGAATCAGCTGAAATCTTGGAAATGAGCTTTTTTCGTGGATCTATTGAACCATACTTTAAAAGGGGATGCTAAAATCACGAAATACCGCTTTATCGCCTGTATACAACATCATCATAGGCGACGGAAGGGCGAGGGACACGCCCCTCCCTTAATTTTTTTCCATGGAAGGACATCCCCACCTAAAAATCTAATAGAAGAAAAACTAAGCAATAATAGCTCATCTTAAACCTTTTTTTAAGCCAAAATATCATATTTGTCAAATTTTGCGCGCGCACTGGCCCATCAAATATAGCAAAACACACCCTTCATTTTAGACTAAAATAGTCTGTTCGCACGCCCTTGAATTGTAATGTCGCCACTGAACTGCTAGTCATTAGTCATTTTCATGTTTTGCTGAGCACAACTATTATTATTAAGTCATGTTAGCAAAACAGAAAAATTATCTCACAATAAGTTTCATCTTTAGTTCGTAGACTACTAAAAACCATACTAATTCTTCCATCTAACTTCATATGTCTAAATCTAATAAAAACAATCTAAAGCTTATTTTCTTATGGGCTAATGAAACATGTGTGAGTCAACCCATGCAAAACAAAATTTATTTTGTTTTCGTCGTATTTGCTACTTAAACAATCGTCACTCGGATAAACATCTTATTAATAATAATACTTAGCACTGGACGTTTAAATATCCAAACACGCGGTGGCGTTACGGAGATGTAATCAAATTGTATTGCAACTTCCCTCTATAAACGTCGATATCATATTATCAGAATGGAATCAACAAAGTGACCTAAAACTGGAAATGAAAGCCGGGGTCTTGCGGGGGAATGTTAACATTGGTTTGTTCAGTAACCAGGTCACCCATATACATTGAGGAAATATCTTTAGTTCCGAAATAAATAACGTAATTCTTTCATGAGCGTTCAATCAGTAGAAGTATAACATTCATGACTTACTTACGAAGAGAAATGATTTATGTTTACAAATACGTGGTGTATGTGGGTGGGGGGGGGGGGTATGGGGGGGGTGTAGGGGTGTGCATGAGGTGTGTATTAAGTATACTATACTTTTTCAGGACGTGAAATAATTAACAAAAGACGATCTTCTACCTGAGAGAATTGAACTAGATATAACTGCTGTTAGCAAATAACGTGCTAAGTACGTTTCCGAATCCTGTATCCGGAACAAATTCAAATTTGGGATGCTTTACATTGACATCAAATTGTTCCACGTGACAACCAAACACAGATTTGAATACCTAACTTTGGAAGATTGTGGATAGATTGTTGAACCACGTCAAAATAAGAGCACATTGTCCTAGCAGGACAAGTACCTTAGAGTTGAGAACTTCCGATATAGTTTCTGTTATGCTTTCACTTCTTAAACATTATACGGGCGATATTGCCGAACGTATTATTTACACTATGCCCATCACTTACCCCCGTACTTTATACATCTAGTCGCTCATTGGACAACTTTGTTTATTCTTCAAACACGATTTGTTTAGATCTTCTACACATGAGATGTGTCATGTCATTCCATCACATTTTATTGAATTTTGAGCCTTCCACTCATCGCTAAACAACTGATCAACGGTGTCTTCTTCGAATACCTATATACTAATTTGCATGCGATGAACTGGTTGGCATGAATGGTTAGTTGTGGCACATAGATCCCTACTTTTGTATTGGTATCATGCTACCTGGCTTTTTTTTAAATCGTAAATGTTTTTTTAATTTTAATCACGTGATACACTCTACTTGGCAAGCTTAAAGTAAAGATTCAAATTGCAGCAATATTCAACTACATGTTTAATAGTTTCCCTTTGTTTAAAAAAAACCCAAACCACGCTTGTACTAATATAATATTCTACGGTACATAATTATGGCATGACAATACATTTTATTGCCAATTTGTTTAAAACGGTAGGGTTTTTTTACGCATTTAAAGAATGCTACACAACATGAAATTGACATGCATAAATGTACTTAACATAAACTTCATTGATCCTGTTCGAATCATCGAAATGAGTAGACCCACTGCTGTAATTGTTAAAACTCCATTTTATATAACAGCCCAAACTTTGGACGTATAGTACAGTGTTAATTAAACAAGCAATATATTTATTTATTTTTGTAATTTTGAAGGTCATATATATACAAATCATGCATATGACTGGAAATCCACACATCCAGATTGAAAAAAAAGTATAGAATTGCATTACATAACATTAATTTCCTCATATAACGCTACGGCGCTACAGATATTTAGGATACATCTAATGAATAACGCAAATCCACGCTAAGTGTATTTTAATACATGGCCAGCCGACATAAACCTGTGTAATGTAGCGATCCCATTTACTAAACACTGTACAAACAAATGCTGCAGACATTAACAAATACAACAAATCAATAATACAAATACAAAGAAATGCATAATGTAGTTTTACCAATGCCTGCAATCCCGCTGTAAAATACTCGCGTTTTTTGTCCTGTATGTATATTGGAGGTCATCTGTAGATTATCATTACTACTATTACTATTATTATTATGATAAACCATGCATTTCACAATTACAAAAACAATATTTGACAAAACGATTACACAAATAAATCTTTCATTATAAATTAATTTGCTTAATTTCTAACTGGATGACGACTTTTATTTTTTTAAATATCTGCTATGTGGTCAAATCACCAAAACGTATTCAAACTTTGTATTTCAAGAACTACAGATGTTTAATGTCTATTGAAAAACTGAATCACTCCTTATACCCAAGATATTAACAATTCAATAAATTGAGACTATATATGCAGTTACGTAATTCATTATGCCATTATGAAAGTACATAAAATCCATACAAATCCCCTGCTTAGAATTCAAGGCACTGCATCCTTTTAGGGGCCGGTACGATTCAGTAAAGTCTAGTTCAAGTCTAGGTTATTACCCCCTATTCAGTTTATTGCCAATGTTTTGTTTCAACTGTGTTTTATTTACCGAACTTAACTGGCTTAATTAAAGCAAATTCCCCTTATTTTGTCGATCACGTTTAACCCTGCCTACGTGGTCGTCTAAACATCAGACAATAAAATTATCTCTTGCTTTTCACAATTTTCCTACGATATTCTGTTCATCTCCATATCAGCACGGTGGAATAAATCATGGATGGAGTGATACGACGTGATACGACTTCACCGATTCATTAAAAATCAAAGTTTTTGAAATTAGAGAATCATTGAGCTACTTTTCGTAATTCAATACCTTAAAACCATGATTTTGTGCAAACCATATCGTAATTATTCAAACATGATTCCGTTATCAAAATGAGCTGAAGAAGCACTTGAAGCGGTCCTTGAAACCGATAAGTAAACCATTCTTAATGTACACTAAATCCCCGTGAAATGATATGCAAAGCGGCAATTACCTGAAATCCTTTTCATCTTAGATTCTGACGCGTAACTTATCTTGGGAAGAGACATTAATTATTTAATATGGATCATTTTCTTAACCTGATCATAAGCATGTTTGAGAGCATTGAACCTGGAGCAGAAACTTGAGGGCGCAAACGTGACTATACTAGAGCATTTTGCTTCCGATACTAGTACATCATAGCATATTTTGTATCGTAAGTTAAAAGGACTTAATGTCTAATCTCATGACCTAAATTTATGCGCTTTTTAAAAGTAATCGGTTATTACGATAATGCGTATTAATTTTGTAGTAATGTGTTGTATAATGTAGTACAACTTAAGATTTTTTAAATGTTCTCTTTTGAAAAGATATCCGATTAAAACACAACGGTTGGCAAAACAGACTAAAAGGGAGATGATTAAATGTCATTTCCAATAATAATCCATGCCTTTTGTGTATAAAAAGGGTTATTAAACATGTTGAATGTTATTAACTACACTTTGTACAATTATACAGGCATTAGTACCAATTAAATTGGCTCCAATGGGTATAACATGAAAACAGAATATGCTTCTACAAATTTAAAACTTAAGCCTTAATGTACGATTTCCTTCAAAATTTTGAATTTGTTATTATATACTCAAAATACTGAAATAATACTAATAATAATTATTGGAAAGGGTTTCTGTCCATTTTGAGCTGAAATGACAAGGTAAAGAAACCCTGCTGGTTATTTTGGTCGTTTAATATGCAGTTCTATAGGATGACATAAAGTTACAATTCTCTTTATGTCGAACTTTGCTCTGTTGACCTACAAACACAACAAATTTGGCTGATGCCATTTATGTGCAAGTTGGGAAATGTATAAACTCTACAAATATGCCAAAAAATCAAGTTTGAAAAAAAAAATCGTATAAGATCGTACATTATGGCTTTAAGATTTGAAATGGGGAAATACGAACATGGCAATACATTGCTGAATAAAGTAAACAGATAAATGGATCGAAATCTTAGATTTTGGGAGAGGATAACTGGCAGCATTGAACCTGGATCAAATATGTTTAAATTACGCCTTTTTCCTTTCCGATTTCCCTTTTTTTTTTTACAAAACACAAACACAACGGAATTATTGTATTGTTTAATCTCCTTTATTGATATTTTATATTATCAAAACCATTTGGTATCTGCTGAAGTACAATTCATGATTACTTAATACTTCTTTAAATTGTTCATCAAAACCTAAACAGAAATCGTCAATTTTAACGTCGCATTATCTTTACAGAATGGGATTTCAATGTGAATCAATATGAATTGCGTAAACAAACGACCTTCAGAAATGATGTGTCCAGTGTCCACTATGCAAGTCCAAATGACATAAAATAGATCACATACGTCTCTCCACAAACTTGAACTTGTCAAGAACTACTAAGTGTTGGCAATCATTTGAATGATCACCAGGCTTCATATAGGAACCGTTTGAAGATCTAGTTCTGCTCCCACTAGTAATATTTTCTTCATTTGAATTTGACATTTTTAAGTGACAATACATATGTTATTATCCTGTATAATAGCTTATAGCTAAGGCATCGCAAATTATGCTGCAGTGTTTTTTCACAGCAGCAACAATTTGCTGCAGAAAACGTCAAGAGAACGAACAAAGCCCAAATTTAATCAGTTCGGCAAAAAATCACAGCCCAGAACCCAAGCTCGCAGTGGACATCTGAAAATGCAATGTCCAACTATTTACTATTTAACATGGACGTGTCTTCTGTTATTGTTATAGGATACGGTTGTATTACAGACATGACTGTAGAACTTTTCCATGAAGTATTTACACCTGGTTGCAATACTTGTACTCACATCCTTGAACCTTACACTGGCTAGTTCTTAATGTGACACATGATATCAATATATTCACTTATCAATCTGATCGGACGGCGGACAGGTTTGATTAATTGTTAATATCATATGACTATGTGTCACATACATGACTACTTATCAGCTATTAATTTACCATATTTTTGACACCAGAGTTCACAGTGAAACGAGGCGTTAATGATTCAATAAACAAACTCGTATACTCGTATGCAATACCAAGCGTGATAAGCAAACCATGGTAATACTTTGAGCTTGGTGCACTATGTCCATCACATTTATTACTTGACACACAGTTTGAAAGAGTTCGCCAGTTATTTTCAAACAAATACATCAAAAACGGCACCAGCCACATTAATTAAAGTAACAAGGCACCAGTCACATAATGTTTTATAATGTAATTTAGAGATTAAAGAGGTACGACACTAGTTACATTAATGGTAAAGTACAATGCAATGTAGAGATTAAAGTAGTAAGGCGTCAGTCACATTAATGGTAAAGTACAATGTAATGTAGAGATTAAAGTAGTAAGGTTCCAGTCACATTAATGGTAAAGTACAATGTAATGTAGAGATTAAAGTAGTAAGGTTCCAGTCACATTAATGGCAAAGTACAATGCAATGTAGAGATTAAAGTAGTAAGGTTCCAGTCACATTAATGGTAAAGTACAATGTAATGTAGAGATTAAAGTAGTAAGGTTCCAGTCACATTAATGGTAAAGTACAATGTAATGTAGAGATTAAAGTAGTAAGGTTCCAGTCACATTAATGGCAAAGTACAATGCAATGTAGAGATTAAAGTAGTAAGGTACCAGTCACATTAATGGTAAAGTACAATGTAATGTAGAGATTAAAGTAGTAAGGTGCCAGTCACATTAATGGTAAAGTACAATGTAATGTAGAGATTAAAGTAGTAAGGCACCAGTCACATTAATGGTAAAGTACAATGTAATGTAGAGATTAAAGTAGTAAGGTTCCAGTCACATTAATGGTAAAGTACAATGTAATGTAGAGATTAAAGTAGTAAGGTGCCAGTCACATTAATGGTAAAGTACAATGTAATGTAGAGATTAAAGTAGTAAGGCACCAGTCACATTAATGGTAAAGTACAATGTAATGTAGAGATTAAAGTAGTAAGGTGCCAGTCACATTGATGGTTAAGTACAATGTAATGTAGAGATTAAAGTAGTAAGGTTCCAGTCACATTAATGGTAAAGTACAATGTAATGTAGAGATTAAAGTAGTAAGGCACCAGTCACATTAATGGTAAAGTACAATGTAATGTAGAGATTAAAGTAGTAAGGTTCCAGTCACATTAATGGTAAAGTACAATGTAATGTATAGATTAAAGTAGTAAGGTTCCAGTCACATTAATGGTAAAGTACAATGTAATGTAGAGATTAAAGTAGTAAGGTGCCAGTCACATTAATGGTAAAGTACAATGTAATGTAGAGATTAAAGTAGTAAGGTTCCAGTCACATTAATGGTAAAGTACAATGTAATGTAGAGATTAAAGTAGTAAGGCACCAGTCACATTAATGGTAAAGTACAATGTAATGTAGAGATTAAAGTAGTAAGGTTCCAGTCACATTAATGGTAAAGTACAATGTAATGTATAGATTAAAGTAGTAAGGTTCCAGTCACATTAATGGTAAAGTACAATGTAATGTAGAGATTAAAGTAGTAAGGTTCCAGTCACATTAATGGTAAAGTACAATGTAATGTATAGATTAAAGTAGTAAGGTGCCAGTCACATTGATGGTTAAGTACAATGTAATGTAGAGATTAAAGTAGTAAGGTTCCAGTCACATTAATGGTAAAGTACAATGTAATGTAGAGATTAAAGTAGTAAGGCACCAGTCACATTAATGGTAAAGTACAATGTAATGTAGAGATTAAAGTAGTAAGGTTCCAGTCACATTAATGGTAAAGTACAATGTAATGTAGAGATTAAAGTAGTAAGGTGCCAGTCACATTAATGGTAAAGTACAATGTAATGTATAGATTAAAGTAGTAAGGTTCCAGTCACATTAATGGTAAAGTACAATGTAATGTAGAGATTAAAGTAGTAAGGTTCCAGTCACATTAATGGTAAAGTACAATGTAATGTAGAGATTAAAGTAGTAAGGTTCCAGTCACATTAATGGCAAAGTACAATGCAATGTAGAGATTAAAGTAGTAAGGTGCCAGTCACATTAATGGTAAAGTACAATGCAATGTAGAGATTAAAGTAGTAAGGTGCCAGTCACATTAATGGTAAAGTACAATGTATTATATAGATAAAAAAAATAGTAAGGCACCCATTACATTGATAGTAAAGTACAATGCAATGTAGAGATTAAAGTAATAAGGTGCCAGTCACATTAATGGTAAAGTACAATGCAATGTAGAGATTAAAGTAGTAAGGTGCCAGTCACATTAATGGTGAAGTACAATGTATTATATAGATAAAAAAAATAGTAAGGCACCCATTACATTGATAGTAAAGTACAATGCAATGTAGAGATTAAAGTAATAAGGTGCCAGTCACATTAATGGTAAAGTACAATGCAATGTAGAGATTAAAGTAGTAAGGTGCCAGTCACATTAATGGTGAAGTACAATGTAATGTAGAGATTAAAGTAGTAAGGTACCAGTCACATTGATGGTAAAGTACAATGTAACGTAGAGATTAAAGTAGTAAGGTACCAGTCACATTTATGGTTAAGTAAAATGCAATGTAGAGATTAAAGTAGTAAGGTACCAGTCACATTTATGGTTAAGTAAAATGCAATGTAGAGATTAAAGTAGTAAGGTACCAGTCACATTGATGGTTAAGTAAAATGTAATGTATAGATTAAAGTAGTAAGGTACCAGTCACATTTATGGTAAAGTACAATGTAATGTATAGATTAAAGTAGTAAGGTACCAGTCACATTGATGGTAAAGTACAATGTAACGTAGAGATTAAAGTAGTAAGGTACCAGTCACATTGATGGTTAAGTACAATGTAATGTATAGATTAAAGTAGTAAGGTACCAGTCACATTTATGGTAAAGTACAATGTAATGTATAGATTAAAGTAGTAAGGTACCAGTCACATTGATGGTAAAGTACAATGTAACGTAGAGATTAAAGTAGTAAGGTACCAGTCACATTAATGGTAAAGTACAATGTAATGTAGAGATTAAAGTAGTAAGGTACCAATCACATTTATGGTTAAGTACAATGTAACGTAGAGATTAAAGTAGTAAGGTACCAGTCACATTTATGGTTAAGTAAAATGCAATGTAGAGATTAAAGTAGTAAGGTGCCAGTCACATTAATGGTGAAGTACAATGTAATGTAGAGATTAAAGTAGTAAGGTACCAGTCACATTGATGGTAAAGTACAATGTAACGTAGAGATTAAAGTAGTAAGGTACCAGTCACATTAATGGTAAAGTACAATGTAATGTAGAGATTAAAGTAGTAAGGTACCAGTCACATTTATGGTTAAGTAAAATGCAATGTAGAGATTAAAGTAGTAAGGTACCAGTCACATTTATGGTTAAGTAAAATGCAATGTAGAGATTAAAGTAGTAAGGTACCAGTCACATTGATGGTTAAGTAAAATGTAATGTATAGATTAAAGTAGTAAGGTACCAGTCACATTTATGGTAAAGTACAATGTAATGTATAGATTAAAGTAGTAAGGTACCAGTCACATTGATGGTAAAGTACAATGTAACGTAGAGATTAAAGTAGTAAGGTACCAGTCACATTGATGGTTAAGTACAATGTAATGTATAGATTAAAGTAGTAAGGTACCAGTCACATTTATGGTAAAGTACAATGTAATGTATAGATTAAAGTAGTAAGGTACCAGTCACATTGATGGTAAAGTACAATGTAACGTAGAGATTAAAGTAGTAAGGTACCAGTCACATTAATGGTAAAGTACAATGTAATGTAGAGATTAAAGTAGTAAGGTACCAGTCACATTGATGGTTAAGTACAATGTAATGTATAGATTAAAGTAGTAAGGTACCAATCACATTTATGGTTAAGTACAATGTAACGTAGAGATTAAAGTAGTAAGGTACCAGTCACATTTATGGTTAAGTAAAATGCAATGTAGAGATTAAAGTAGTAAGGTACTCAGTCACATTAATGGTAAAGTACAATGCAATGTAGAGATTAAAGTAGTAAGGTGCCAGTCACATAAATGGTAAAGTACAATGCAATGTAGAGATTAAACTAGTAAGACACTGCAGTTGCTAAACTGTCTTACATAACTTGTAATATCCTGTCTCATGACGTTGTTGACAACAACTCATCATGTGACTCATCAAGATCAATAACATCAGTTTGAAAAAGGCTTAGCGACCGCAAGGCCGAAAGCTCACGTAAGTGAACATATTTGTTGTGAAAAGTCATAAATTCATCAATAACTTGTAATAGTGCTGTAAAACTGGTTTAATTACACTCTCTTGTAGAAAATTGCACACTTTATGTTTGAATGCTTCATTATATTGTCAACTATTTCTGCTATACTCATATTACAATTACACCACTCAAATTTTGAAAACCGGCTTTTGACAGTCAAATCCCAAAATCTGGACTTCTGCTGGACAAGGATTCCTGCTGCTCCCATGTTATGGAACTCATTTCCTCCTTCAATCTATCATATGAAACTATACTAAGTTGTTGTACTTTTTGCTGCTTGTACTTACCTTTATTTTGTTTTTGTACCACATTGTGATAAACTTTTAAGTTATGCAACAATTCTATGCTACTGCTTCATTACAAACATTATAAAGGATTCTATTGTATTGTAACTGCAAATAATGCTATTGACCATATGTGATGCGATCAAGCAAAATCAGTCGGAACTCGGCAATAATAAATTTTCAGTTTCTTACAGGATAGTAAAACACATTTACAAAGCTAGATTTTGCAGAAAACCCCATTGAAATTGAACAACCAGTTCCAAAAATATGAGCAATTAAAGCGTTTCCAAAACAAGAGGACACAAAGGAAATATTTCCTTTATTCGCTATATCTCAAAATCAATATTTCCGAGTTCACTGATTTTGCTTGATCGCATCACATATGGAAAATGCCTTTATTAAGAAAAACAATGGCACAGTAATTCCTAATATCAAATCATTAAACAGTTAGACTACATTATAAAGTGTGATTGTAGATGATAACAGTTAGTAGATTGTTTTCTGCTTTACACCAGTATTACATAAAGGAGTTGTTTAATATAGAATGGTATTGCAGAATATGGTAAAACTATATTATATGTGTCTCTTGCATGCCTTCTGGTACATTTCTGTACTTCAAACATTTAAAGTGTCTCTATCCACAATACAATTGGCATCATGTTATACTTGGTTGTTATATGTGCCCATCCACTACAAACTGGTCGTAAAGTCGGCATTTTCCATTTTGAGATACAATCAAACACAGTATATGGATTTCTATGAAAAGTATATTAGGAATTTGACCTTTGATGAACCATAACTTCACTTCCAGATGTCAGATAAAGCTGGTTCAGGTATCATTTTAAAGCAGAAAGTGCATTCTTTCAAAATCTGCAATAAACAGAAAATGATCTAGAGCCGACTTTACTGCCACTTTGTGGTGGATGGTCACATATTCTAAAGGAAAATAATAAATTGAATGTGTGGCAGGAAAAACTGTAAATGGCCAGTACAAGATGCTTACAATTCTTACAAGAATTTTACTTAAAATCTGTGTGATATTTGTATCATCAAGTTGCCAACATTACCAATATAATTTGTCAAATCGTTCAAATTGTTCATACACTATTTCACAGAACATTCATTTTGTAAATGCTCTCATCTCATCCACTACTTGCATATATATCAGCATTAATGGAATTATGTCCAATTTGGGTAACACCATGGCTTCCTTAATGCCAAACTTGGCTAACATCATGGCTTCCTTAATGCCATTGGACACAGCAGGGAATTTCCCTACCATCCGTTTGCTTTTAACGGTTTACAAAACATTAAGCAAAGGACAATTTCATTAGCACCATATCTCCTCCAGTCTTGCAAACATCTTAACCTGAAGTGACCACTCACAAGTCAATGACATCAACAATATTCGAACAATAGATCTGGCATTGACTATAGTATTTGTTCTATTCAAGGACCAAGGCACAATTATGCACACTTGATTGCAAGTTACGCTATTAATAATTGCTCAACCATTGTAGTAATACAATCAATGTCAAGTTGTACAAACATTGCATGACATTCAATTTCTACAATTTTCTCCGCACAGGTATCGACCACTCGATGACATCCATTTTACCAGCATCTCCATCTTTGTTTTTTGAAGATCAGAATACACATAATTGGATTAAATCTATTCGCTGACCATCCACTATGGCGTGCTTAATAAAATGATGTACAATTGCAGAACAATGGTGTGTTGGCTGTTTGCAGACACTTTACAAAATAATTAGATATTGAAACAATGTTTTATTTAAAAAAACAGGATACCTTGAACTTCTTGTTGAATATATTGCTGATGAAATAAAAGAAGAACCTTATTTCTGCAATTGAGTCAATGGCAACTAAAGGATGGCTACATCATGGTACAACCAAATTAAATTCCAATGATACCTGCCTTGAATGCCTGGTCAACTCAACTGCAACCACTGGATGAAAAATTATCTTGTTGCAGTATCCAACCCTTTCTTTTGTCTTACAATATGTTACGGATTTGCTTAATTCATACATCACTCGTATTTATCAACATACAGAATGCAAGTAATAAAGCAATTGCAGAGAAACAAGTAAACTCATGAGAAATCAAACAAAGAGGATATTTGATAATGCACACCAATTTTTCAAATTCAAACTCAAAATATAAATGTAGCTTTGGTAATCACTAAAAAAAATCTAGTCCCAAGACAACCACAAATTAGATGGCTTACATATCTCAAAGTATAAGATCTCTGACAAGCAAGATACAGCTTGTTAAGATGAGGTTATTCATAATGGCTACATGTTGACAAGTGCATAAACTAGTCCTTCCATATTTCTTGTGATCTTACTTTCTATGCTACCATCTATTTACATGTCTGTACAGTGTAATCAGTATGGATATAATATGTGTGACACGATTTGCTCCATGGGGGGCCAAAGGAGGCATTCTTGAAAATTGAGTTAACTATAATTATTACCTTTTTAGGCTTTAAACATTAGGCTTTCAGATATTCAAAACAGAAAAGCTCTGGCATACTTGGTTTTAAAGTTCTGATATTTGGTAATGTGTATTTTCTTATGTATTTTATTGTTTTTTTACTCCATATTTTTGCCTTTTATCTCAATTTCAAATTTGCCGCCTGAGGCAACCATGGACCAGACCGTTTCACATATATCGTTAATCTTGAAGCTTTTGTCTTTGTGAAAGGGTGAGGTTTTCAGGTACAGTTGCATACTCCTTTTTTATTACCTTTTCGGTATTATTTTTTTTCGGCATCAACATGAAATGTCCAAGTTTTAAGATATTTTCTCAAAATATCAAGAGCTATCTCAAGAACCACTGAACCAATACTAGGCTTGTTTGTACTCATATGAATGCATTTTTCATGCTGATTCCAAATATGGTCATGAAAATTTACAATTCTGAAATTTCTGAATAAAAAAATCAAAACCTGTCATCTGCAATCAACACCTGCGTGAAGAGAGTTACACATGTTAAAGGTAAAAGATGGTGATAACAATCATGTGCAATGGGCAGCTCTGTGGCTTCAAATGGACATGGTCATGGTAATGCCCTTAAAAATGAAGTGTAAACACTGTGCAAACAAGTAATGCAAGAGGCCCTCGGGCTTCCCAACAGCCACACCTTTTATCTTCCCCCTTCTCATTCTTAACTCTTAACATTCTTAATTGTATTTCCTTATTTCTTTCTCCTGAGTTTACTTTATTGTCCTGACAAGTTTCCCATGTGCTGACAACTTGCCAACCCATAAAAGAATAAGTTGTACCAGTGATGACACAAACAAGTTACAGGACTGACACATGATATCCTTCTGTAATAGATGTACAAGTCCTTGCAGTCATCGACCCATCTATTCATATGTTTCAATCTCCAGAAATTGGTGACCTGCTTTTTAAATGAGGTGTTGTTAGACAATCTTTCAATTGAGAGTGAATTAATTATTAACAGCAGGAATGTGGTAAATGTAACAAATCTTGTAATAGGGATATCAGGTGTAATGAGGTTAATGTCCTGATGGGTAATGATCCAGATTTTCAATTTATACTTAACAAATTTTCTTTTCAAGTAATTTCTACCTTCCCTTTGCAAATATACTATTTAGAAAATTAAAGGATCAAATATATTTATTATCATTTTTCAAAAACAGCATTAACATTGTAAATCAGACGAGTGTCATTTTATTCAGTAACAGAAAACTTGCACTCTCTAGTACTGAAGTCCCATGACACTGCAAAGCACTTTGGTTAGCACCATGAGAACAGAAAAGAAAGAATGAAAATCACGATTGCCAGATTCTGAACCTTTAATGAGTAGTGCAAAAACTAACAATGAACTAAGCTTTTTCTTCTGAAAGACAGAAAGTAGTCATTTGTCTCTGTCAGAATTGTAAGACCAAGGAAGTTTCAGTAGATATCCACAAAAAGAAGATTATTCCCAGTTGATTCCAATTTTGTGTTTGCAAATTATGCATGAGTGTGTGCATTACACTGCTCCATAGGCCACTGTGTTGAATTAAGTTCTCGTGTACCAGAACGTAATTCAAATTTGCAATATTTTTGATAAACAAATTAATCTGCAAGAAATTTTATGTAGCCAGAGGTTTCAAGTGGTATAAAAATCACAACTTTTTTTGAGAAAAGAGGGGGGGGGGTAGGAGGCTGTGGATTATGAAATGCCCCTTTGAAGACACTATAAAATACAATACATCTTATAGTTCAGAAAATTAATTTTGACTACAGAGTAAACCTGTTTGTCAATATCTCACAAAATGATGACAAATTGTGAACCATAACTACTTCTATAGATGGAACGCTGCTAGTCAACCCAGTTTATACATCACCATCTTCACGATGATGAAACTTTTCAAGTGATCACATGTAATCTTTCATTACAAACCAATCAATATGTTGACCGGAGAATGCGGTACATCATGAAATACATTCTAGGCACACTATATATAATAGCAAAGCAAGCCAGCTAGTCAGTCAGACTACCATACTAGTAGTCACCAGGTAATTGCCCTCCCTCATTGGGCTATTCCAATTAAAATTCATACACCCACTGTGGAAGATATTACCTTAATCTTCCCCACAGGGAGTGTGAATTTCAAATAGAGGTACGTGAATGGGCAACTCCATTTGAATTCCTGTGTGGGATATTAAGGTTATGTCTTCCATAGGGTGTATGTATTTCAACTGAAATAGCCCAATTTCCATTGCTTGTACAACATTCTCATCCATTAAGACACAGTTCTTTAACCCCAATACATTTGTACATTCATTGAATGATCTTTGAAAATTTGGGTACAAAAACTCATACTCTGCAACCCGAGGTCAAATTTTGCACTTTGAATGTTCAATTGAGGATGGACTGAACTATGTCATTGGGAGGAGGCCATTGTGGTCCATAGTGATACACTGAACCCCACATGCAACTTTTCTGTGAGTGTCTGAATGCCTTATTCCGTTCTATGTTGTTGTAACCTATCTTTTCAGGTAATGTTGGTGCATCAAGCCGACTATCACATCTGGCACATCTATTTAGGGTTAGCGCTATTGGTGCAGAACTGGAAGTGTGTATCTGTGAGCAAGGCATGACTAAATATGACCCAACACCACAAAATGAGGTGGATTGTGGCAAAGGCCTTTTTGATTTCTGAGCATAAATGTGAAACAAGGTCAAAATACATCAAATATATACATCAAGAAAAAAATAGAATACGTCAAAATTATAATACTGCACTTTTGAATTTTGAAATATATTCTACTATTAAAGTCAAAGGCTTATTTGCATGAAAGTTAAGAGGAGATCATGTTTAAAGGTGTTTGTGTTTTCCTGTTGATGCTCTAACAGAACTTCAAATGATGATAACTTGCTAATATCAATTTGATGTGATGAAAAATAATGTTGTATAACATTGATTTTAGCATCAAAATATTCACAGATTCATATAAAATACTGTGAATAATATAAATATCTAAATTTTGCACTTTCCTTTAATATGCCTCATTTACTCGTATTGGGTCACACATTATATTCTTCACCAGTTTAACAGGACTGCTGAGAACTTATTCATGCCTCTTTACATGAGCCCACATGATAATGCAGACACCGGTGCAAGTTGTCTTTAGTTTCCAAGTCCTATAACTCAAAATGCAAATGTGGTAATACATTAGACTTTCAAAGTAGAAGACAACAAGTCTCATTATATTAAGAAAGGTTGGCACTATTAGAATTTCAATTAAGCTTACCTGACAATTTGTTAAAATAAACCAACATTATTATCAGATTAAATGATTGTTACAAATCCTTGCAAAATTCTTGCAAACATTTGCGATTGTATCAAATAATCTTTTAAAAACTCTTAATATTTGCGTCACATATGCAACTTTTCTATGATTTCGACTATAACTAGCAATACAGCAATGTACCAGTATGAGTCATAATGTCTTATTTTGTTAGTAAACAGAAACATAATATGCATGCACTGCTATTATACTCATGTTATCCCTGTATGGAGAAGCCATCACTTATATAGGCATAAACATCTCTAGCTCCCAGTACATGAAATATGTAATGTCTCAATGAAGGCTCAGTACCTCCGAGTCACAATTAACTTTGGGGGTAAGAAAACAAAACAAGACAAGAACAACACAAAATTGAAAGTCAGTTGGCTATTGAACCTTATAAGACAAAATACTTTAAACTTAAGTGTGCTTTTTATATCTCGAGTATATCATATATCATATATTTTGGTCAATAGTATGGGAAAGCAGATTCAATGTTATAGAGAGGAGGGTGTGTCAGATGTTATACCATCCGATGACCCATTTGGCCACCATTGTTGTGTTTGCATCTTCACCATCTATGATGTCCTATGCAAAGCAATATCTTAAAGACACCTGACCTAAATGACCAAATTAAGTAATCAATAAATGGATCATTTTGTTCTGTGTGTTTTGACACCTAATTTGAGACAATTTGACTTTATTTTTGCAAGTTATACCAAATTCAATGGAAAAGAGAGCATTTCATAAGTGACAAATTTGGGTTATTTCCTCCTTCAGGGTGATTCCTACCAGCTATTCTAACAAGCTCATTATATTATTTATCAACACTCACTTGCCATGCTCATAAAAAGAGCATTTTTCGAAAGAAAAGTCTAGGTAAATGTTGTCCCTGTTGCTCTCTATATAAATTGATATAACTTAGGAAAATAAAGTCACATTGTGCCGAATTAGGTATGAAAATATGCAGAGTAAAATTATATATATATTTGTTAATTCATTAGGCTTAGATACTTAAGCAGTATGATTTGATAAGAAATTATTATAATTATATTAAACATGTTTCAGTGTGTGATGTGTGATTCTTTCTACTCCTGTATATTGATATGTTAAGAATTGTGGGTAAGTACCATTAGCTTGATCTCATACGTTAGTGTATGTTTGCCATTATATGTGCAAGCCGTAGTCTTACCTATGTTTGACATTATAGAAAACCATTCTCAGTCCATTTCTCTTTTTTTAAAAACATTTAAAAATGTTTCCTACAATTACCGAATAGGGTGCAACTTGCTAGACTTGAGTCCAGTCCTCGCTTACGGAGTTTAGGGTTAGGGTTTAGGGTTGGGGTAGGGCAGTCTTGTAATAAGACTAGTAGAGTTGCACCCTATTCGCAATCGCTCCAAATGTTTTAATGAATAAAACATGTTCCTTGCACCTGTAATTCTGTAAGTAAATTTCAGTTAAATGCCCATGATTTTTGCTTTCAGAAGCTTTCTTTTCAACAGTTTTCATATAATACACAAACCCATATAGGGTGGCTATAAATATTTCTCTCTGAAGTTCATCCATCAAAGCATATCCTTGTGCATTTAACAGACACTGAATGAAGATGACAAAAATCATGGAAAAGAAAGAATATGTTAAGGATACGGAGAAAGAATATGTGAAGAGAACCAACTCTACCATCCTCCCTTCCGCCATCAGCAATTTGTAATGAAGAGGAAACAAGGCATATTGCAGTCAGGTTGACAATCCTCAAGGTTACTGGCCCTCCTTATCACAACTCACCATGCCTGTTTTCCTCATCTCGCTCCTCTCTTCTCACAACATCATCTTGCTTGGATACCACTTTTCAAAGTTAAGTATAACCATCATCAATTGTCTAGGTGTTCAGGTATGTACTGCTCTTCACACACTGAAAGCGATACCTTAGAGGTCTTAGACAAATGCGAGTTGATTTGAGACACATTGAATTCACTTTACACTTATTTTCACTAATGTTGGCAAAGTTGGTGATCATCTGCAGTCATGATTAATTTATATTTGTGCCAATAGGGATTACTGTGATAAATGATCATATGCTATTGACAACTGCTAACATTATGATTGCAAAAGTACTATATATATAAATTAAAGTGAAAGTTTTATACTGTGAAAAACTAAACCGTTTCCATGTAATCAATTTGAACGATTCTGGCAGTAAACAATAAGCGCACGGTTGCATTTTGCCATCTGGTATGCTTCGCTACGAAACATCATCAATGTTTTTACTCTTCTTACTTAAGACATCACCGATGCACAAGCAAACCCCTCCAAGCTCGAATCCAATTGAAAAGGTTGTGAAAACAGCCTGTGTAGAATTCTTATTTCTATTCCCCCAAAATTAACTGTCACTATATATTTATACCAGCAGATAAAACTGTTCTATCTACATGCATTTCTCATGTTTGTGTCTTTATATCTCTTCATTGCAAACTTACAATCATGGAGACAGTGAATAATTACTGGCCTTAGGCACAAGGGTGTATTTCATTCTCCCAAACATAAAATATCATTTGATTTTGCCTCACTAATCTACACCTGAAAATCGACAGCTTTTTACACAAAAAATTGTGTATTCAAAAGATGAGTTGAGGAAGATGTTGGGGCTCTTCACGGGATGCAAATGGATCAAACAGATGTAGATCGATGTGGATCAAAACCTGGTATGGTATTCACAAAATGGCAACAATTTTGATTTGGGGATAAATCAATGTCTTACTCAAACTAGATAGGACTTTCATTGCCTGAAATTAAACTTCATAATTATTAAAAGGTACCTGTTTCATGCTGTATGGTTTATGAAAATGGTAAAAGTACACAGTCCTACTTCATTCGAATAACACCAATTGCTAGTCCAGGACTACTAGCACTATATTATTTTCCTTCTTGAAGCCTTTCCTTCACATCACACTGAAAGCACGTTTAGATATGAACAAGTCATTATTAGAGTACATATTTTCTTGTTTTCATGTCTGGTGGAATTCAAGCCAAGTGTCTCAAGACAGTTTGAGTGGTGAATGGGGGCCAGACAAATAAGGCTAAGTACCACACCTGTGGGATCTTGCAACAGGATCAAGTGAGTGGGGTCATAGCTAGGCATTCAAAGACTTAGTTTATGGAGAAGCAAACCCACGGAAGCTAATATTGGCAGTCAGGTATATGTATATTTTACTAATTGTAAACAGCACAATTTCATTTGTACTGCAACTTTCTACTTTCATCTTTCTAATGGATTTTAACATAGTTTACTGACACAGTTCATACGCCACTTATCGCGGCTTATCACATGTCATTTAAAACTGAATCTGATCTAATAAGTCCACATGTTTTAGAACTGGTTCAGTTCATCAAAAGAGTACATGTGGAAATTACAGGATGATAATTATATCTGGGTTTTGTTAATCCATAACAGGCTAAGATGAATCTAAATTCCCAATTCTCGCATAAATTTGCTAACAAACCATGCAAAATGTAAAATGTGAAAGGAATCTAACAAAGACAAAATTTAAATTTATAACATGGATGTAGGATAAATGTATATACATACATTTTCTCTCACAGGTGAGGCTGTCAAAATCCGAAATTATGTATAACATGAAGTAAACGTGAGCAGACGACGCCAGCAGACGACGCCAGGGATAGTCGTTAACACTTATAGAACAAGTTATTTTGCAATGTTTATGAAATAAATATGAGCTATTATGATTACATTTAACTATTTATGCTTGTTGATCATTTGGTAGAGCGGTTAGGCACAAAACACAGAGAAGATATATTTCACCTCCCACAATGCATTTCTTCTATTTCAATTTTCAGTTCTGATTTGCTATCTAGTGCAGCATGGACCAATAGTGACACAAAGTACCTCGATGAACAGAGTACATCCGGATCTTGCAAAATATGTTTATTTCTTTCCATGTTTAGCAAGTCTATTCACAACATGGAAACAAAGGGAACCTGTACAAAGTAACGGGCAGGCGGCGAGTGGCATGATAGAGCCGGCAACTTGTGAAACCGCCCGGCCGTATGGCATTTTCCATATACTTGGTTAGTTTTGTAGACACTATAGCTTGTATTTATATTATTTATTAACATAGGCCTATTTGTTTGTGATATTTCAAGCGTTTCAAAATTTCAAAATAATCCTATTCAATTACACGGTTGACGATGGAAATTTACTGAATTTAGAGAATACACGGCGCATACCACCTGTTGCAAAGGATTCTGGGATAGGTAAAATATCTTCACTGGGTAAAACAGTTTTACAGAAAATCTCTTGAATCTTAAACTAAAACTATATACATGTGTTCTCACACAGGTGAGACTGTCAAATCCTGAAAAATATGTATATGTATAAAGTAAACGTGAGCAGACGACGCAAACGTGAGCAGACGACACCAGGGACAACCGTTAACACTTATAAAACAAGTTATTTTGCAATGTTTATGAAATAAACATGAGTTGTTATGATTAAATTTAACTATTTATGCTTGTTGATAAATTTGGTGGAGCAGTTATAGTGTGTCTCATCTCAAGTTGAGAGTAACGCCATGTTGGATTTTGCAGTGGTAGGTTCGAATCAGTGCATATACGCAATTGCATCGCCAGTGTATGAACAAGCTGCCTTTCTAGGCGTGTGCATACGCCCCGTGGAATTAGGTTAGCACATGCGATTCAAAGCCACCACTGTGAAATCCGACAAGGCATTACTCTCAACTTGAGACGTGACTAACTATAGGCAAAAATTTTCACAGAAAATCTTGTGAATCTTTGATTTTTTAAAGGATAAGAGCATTTTACAGGAAAAGTCGACAATATGTTTACATCTTTGCAATTTGTATCCCATTCCAGACTTCGAGGATTTTATTCCAAATTTGAGCTTGGCCATCATGATCCCGGTTTTATGGAAGTAGTGCACATTATAACATGCAATGCTCGGAGCAGATCAAAGCTTTTCAACTCATATGGCTTGCTGAGAAATTTAGAAACAATTTAAAAATCAGTTGCACTCAACATAGACCATGATTGCTCCGCCAAGTGGAAGTGCGTATTTGCATAATCGCAGATGAAGGAAACATTTAAAGCGTCGGAATTTAATCTCTGTATGTCAAGACTTGTTCTTTTCTGAAAATCACCATGTTATTTGTTCAGGATTCTGGGTCAATCATCACTTAGCATATGTAGGGCACCATTGTGTGGCAACATAAAATGCCATGAAACTAATGTTAGGCACATTGTAACATCAAACAATTCATTTGGATTTAACTTGCCTCATTATTTATCTTTTCCCACATGTGAAGGTAGTTACGTCTCCGATTGGTCAAAGTCAATATTGGATGAGTATTAAATGGTTGCATCGGCAGACACATACACTTGAAATATGTGGAACATGTGCCTGTAGAATGGCACGAACAGAATTGTTGGTATTTCAAAATTCCTTTTTTAACTAGATATGTTCATCTTGTAATCTCCAGATGCAACTATTGAATTGGAAACAATAGAATTGAAGGGATGTGGAGAACAGGTGGAGCTAGAAACCCATAAAGCCATTCTTCAGGAAAGTTTGTGACCAAAAAGAGGGACAACTTGGAACTTATTTTCCACTATAGTTCCTTAAATATTATAAAAACATGTGATTTGTTAGTTGATTAACATTTTTTTACATAATTTTTAATGACAGGTCAAATCAGCCAAAGAAAAGTTCAAAATGTTTGTAGTTCAAGGAACAGCAGTCAATTAAAGGCAAAAATTTGTAAACCCAATTGGTTGATTGGCATAACCCGATTTACCATAAATATACTGCCAACTCTGAATATTGTAATTCATTTTGAGAAAGGTATAGAAAAATGGGTCATTTAAATTTGATATTATAGAAAATAAATGCTCTAAACATGGAATGTTAAGTGACAATTTGAGTTAAAAGAAGTTAAAATATACAGCAAATATGCATTTGAACTATCTCATGATGTCCTTTGTCTATCACTGTCGTTTAGCATTTGAAAACTGGTAAGATTTAGCAGTCTTTTACAATTAATGCAAACAAGAATCCCGACCTACCTACCCCAATCTTTTTCTTTATATTTTGCCAATCAAATAATTAAGTTTTTTTGTTGGACCTGAAGGTCGGTAACATTTGTAACATTGTGGAATACGGTTTTGTGGAAAGAATATTTTCAGCCACTGAGCAATCGATATTTGCTATTCAAGTAAAATCCTTGGTTGCAATTTTTCTTACAATATCTTCTTAATACCACTAGTAACATTTTTTTTCTTCATTTTTTGTAACATTTGTGAAATTTTGTGTATAAAACATATACTAATTTATGAATGAAAAGATCATCTAGAAAATTTTGTGTCTGAAATTGTTTGTTTAGTTGCTGCAAACGTTTTAGTGAAATAACCCTATTTATATAACCACATAGACAGGTTTAATTTTTTCCAGGAAATCAAAAGTAGGCTTACTTTCTGAAGAACGGCCCATTTGTGACATCATCAAGAGGAATGAGTCAGATGTCGCTAATATTGTTTTTAAAATATTGGCAAAAACTGTGTTTAAATTCTTTTGTTTTAGTTTGTTTTCAGCCATTGATAAATCGCTCATAACTCGGTAACCAGATGTCCGATTTTGATGGGGTTTGCATCAAAATGTAGCATTCATATACTGCCAGAAAATGATGTAAAAAACTTGTAATTGAAAATTGCCGACATGTGACTCATTACCCATAATCATGTCACATATCCAGACAGATAACAAAACATGTATGCTGATTGTCACACAGATAGGAGAGAGAATGAGTGAAAGAAAGAGAGAGAAAGTTAAAGTGAGGGACAGAATATGTAATTGCTGAAGCGGGAATATGGTAAACAAAGGATGAGAAAAAGGAAAATCAAAGGAAGGAAATAAGAAACGGATAGAAAGGGCAATGAGAGAGAGAAGAGATTGATCCATGTAGGCAGGGTTCGGATTCGGCTGTATCGCATAGCAGTTTGCTCAATATTTTGAAGTAACTGCTACCCAATTTCGCATTTGTATAGCACTTTTTACAATGCTTTAGTATACAGGAGTATCCTGATTATGATGAATTAACCAAAAACTGCTATGCAAAATTTTTTAACGAATTCGAACCCTGCATGGAGGTAGGGAGGAGGAGGAACTTGTGTAGACTGTGATATTGCAGCTGACCTTCTTATCTCAGGAGACCGTCTGCATAATTCTGCAGATTTCCTTACGTGCGGTAACATGATGTATGTTCGTGGTTAAGCATCAAAGCCGGATCTTTACTAGGGCTGCTTAGAATACATTAATGTGCCCAAGTAATGAATAATGAAGTCTTAATGTCTTTCAACATGACAGTTTCACATTTGTACTGTGTCCATCCGTACATGGTACAATAACTTGGTATCAAATACATAACACATGGTTGAAGGTATCTAACACATGTAATTGATAAATGTCAGATGACTAAAATTATTATGAAATGATGGGAAATGGTGAAAAAAATTAAAATATGATAAAAAAGTGTATACAATTTATACAAAACAAGCGAAACAAGAAAATAACATGAGAGAATGAACACTTCATTGTTTGATTGTGCTTTTATAAATGCTACTAATAAGTTTTAACCAATAATGTGTTCAATAATTGAACGTTCCTTATGGTTGATACTACATGCTTAAACAAAATTTAACATGAATGTGCTTAATAAACCATGAAATGGGCTAATAAAAATGGAAATGGTGAAAGCAGTCCTATCACACTTTCAATATAATTTGCACTAATGAGCTTTAACCAATAACATGTTCAATTCCTTAACTCTTTTCACGCAGGTGTCGACTGCTGACGACAAGTTGAAAAAAAGTTCAAAATTCAAAAATTTCAGAATTGTACATTTTCATGGCCATATTTAGAATCATCATGAAAAATGCATTAAAATGAGTACAAACAAGCCTAGTATTAGTTCAGGGATCCTCACGGTAGCTCTTGATATTTTGAAAAAATATCTCAAAACTTGGACTTTTTATGTTGAAGCCTATGGCTAGCATGCATAGCATTAATGTTGATACAACTTGCTTGTATGGAAGTTGTCACATGAATGCTAACACTTTATTACCAACCATTTGAATCGATATTATTACATGCAATGGTCATTTTCCTTCTATATGGTGGACAGATTTAAAGGCACTGATGCCCGAATTCTGAGTATGAATAAAATGACATTTTAATATGCATACGGTACTGAATCTTCATCTGAATGGAAGATGAACTAACGGATCTGTCATCAGGATTCTATTTGCAGCAAAAATGGACAACATCAATTGAAAAAATGATGTGTGATTGATGTTAAGTCAAACAAAACAAAACAGTGAAATTATTAAACACATTAACTTTATTTTAAGTATTAACAAAACTACTAAGCGAAGTGCTGAGCAATTTGTATAAGTGCATGGCCTTAACATGCTTAAAGCAGGAGAAAGGCAAATTGCACAACGTTTAATGCAGCAAGATATTAAATAAAAAGCAACAATGTACAGAATGTCTGTGTGCACAATTGAAATAAAAAGCTTTTCTTGAATACAATGGTTTTTAACCTTATGTAACACAGTTGCTTAACAAATGGTACTTTGAAAGTTCATATGCTTCATCAGATCAAAAATATTGCAGTGGATTTTCCATGCAAAAAAAACAAAAAAAAAACAAACCTCCCAAAAACTCAACAACAAGCAATTTGGGTAATATGGTGCTTTCAATAATTAATTTGATTTTGTTGTTGTTGAATAATGGGCAGTTGTGATGGGTAACACAAGAATGCTTTTTTTTTGGCCTAAGGTGACGATAACTAGCACACTTGTAGTTTCAATAAGTGCCATTCTGTAGAATTTGACATAACATCAAGATATGAACTTTCAATTCGGTGGAAAAAAAAAACCATCATCAGGCATACTGAAAAAAAAGAGCTTTTTAATGTTGGACATTTTGTAGAATTTTTCAGATTTCAAAAACGAAAACATCTTTACATCTATCTGGCTTAAGGTCAGCATCACCTTAAACCAAGAAATGATGATGTGGAATGAAGTTGGATGAAGAGGTGGTACAAAACGTAACCAAAGCATTTCATTAAGACCTAAATCAATATAATTAATCAACAAACCGGAAGAAACGCAATGCCAAATATATGACCTATCAGGTGTAAATGATGCTGCTGATGTCAGGACCGTAATTTTGATTAATAGAAACAAATGTGTGACAAGGTCATAATTGGTCAATTTATATGGTAATAATGCTTCAAGATGAACTTTGATAATCTCTTCTATGGGATCCATAACTTAGTTCCCTAACAATGACAAGTGGAAGATAAATTTAGCTGGGTTTGTACAATATTTTTTGTTTTCTGGGGAAATGAACTCTCTAAAAGGTCTGAATCCTTTGTCCATTTGATCTTGTGTATATTTTGTGTTCTTTTTATCAATTTTATTAATGTTACTAAAGCTTTCTTTTGCTGTGAGCCATTTTTCATCTTTTGAATAGGCCCTGAATTCTCAGCAAAAATAACTTGGTTTCTTGTGTGCAGTGACATAACTCAATTTAAAGAGCTTCATCAACTACTGATAGGAAATAAGTAGATACAGATTATTCCTTGAATTTGACACAGGTATGTTATATGTAAGACCTAAATTTACTTTTCTCCTGACAAATATTGTGACCTCATTTACTCTTGATATGTAATATATAATACTAATCAATAGCTGATATTATTGCTCTATAACTAAAAGTCTAGTCTGGGTTCCAGACAGTTTGTGGTTCCATTGTCATCTGGCGACAAGCTTGGGAGAGGATCAGTCAATTTCTAAATTCCATTACTGATAGTTGGATACGAATAGCCTGTGATTTATGTATTTTTCTGAAAATGGTGAGTCTGGAACTGAGACTACTATAAAATCAACAATTTAACAAAGAAACAAAACATTACATGCAAAGATTTTTTGCCATCAACCTTTGCACAATTTTTCATAATTTCAAGTTTTTTTCATGTTTATATGCTTACCAGTGGAGTAATTTTCCTTGCAATAAATAAGCTTGAACACATCCTTTTTGTCAAAATCTGAAAAGATTAGACTTTCTTATCTTAAAGTACATGAAAACACAGTCTAATGTAGATGGTGAAATTTGGAAACCACACAATAATGCTTCATTAAGACAAACAAACCAGTAATCACGAAAATACAGAATGAAATTATTGAGTTGGTTTATAATAAAAAGTATAAACTTCCATGCAGGGCTCAAAATAAGGAGGGCCCAAGGGCCCTCGGCCCCTGACAATCAGTGAGGGCCCACAAAAGACACATCTGGTGGGCCCAAATGGCCCGCAAAATTTGTGGCAATTTGCTCACTTTTTTGTGGGGTTCATAGGTTAAAACCAGTGGCCCAAATTTGGGCCCACAAAAATTTGTGAGGGCCCTCAAACATTTAAGATCAAGGGCCCAAATGGCCCTCAGAAATTTTGGCTTATTTCAAGGCCTGCTTCCATGGTCAAGCAGACCTATTGTGAAGAATGGTAAATAATTTGTGTGGCAATGATGTAATTGTTCCTTTTCAGAAAAAAATTACATCCTTATAACTGAACAACTTAAAATATGCAAGGTACAGTGTGCAACGTGTTAGAGAGAAGAATGAGACAAAAAGAGAGATGTAGAAAAGCTAACAACGTACCGATTCAATGTGATGTTCCAGCTGGGCAACCTGCCTCTCAAGAGAATGCACTGTTTCTCCCTTATGTAAGTTCTTCATTGTGAGATCTGTGAGAGAGAGAATTGAAATGCACTTAGTGTAAGTCACATTGCTCAGTGCTGTTGTGTAAGTTTGTAGGATGTTGGACTGTGCAGGTATGCAAATATGCTGTGACACTTTGAGGGGTCTAATTCTGTGTTTTTCTGAGTTAGATGGTTATTTATTTACGATTTACATAAATATTATTATTCACTGCTTATGCAATTTCAAGCAATTTTCATAATAAATTTCTATCATTCAGTGTATAAAAGCATTTGTAAATGAATGATACAGTGGAAAAAATGTGGCAATGCGTTAAGCCAGTGTATTTTATCATTGCTATCAGCAGTAGATAGCTAAATATATTACTAAGTAAATGAAATGATACCATGTTAATAGCTTGTTCGCATATAGTCAGAACACTTTAGAATGGGAACATAGCTTATGTTTATCAGTATCCAAATCTATGATATATGATATAACATGAAATGTTTGATATCTGTTATATATGAGAAACTTCTCTTTCTTCAAACAGAGGCAAATTCTTATAAATGGCATGAATAACTTGTTTCTGTTTGATTTTATCATCATATATAGGAATTGCAAAATTGTTGAATTTATATTGAAGTAGTAGCAGTATGATCATCTTGAAAAAACTGGAGTGTGTCTTGAACCTTTTATCTCTTGAATCATGTTTGCTCAATTGAACATTGTTGTTGATCTAAGCACAATGCATCAGGAATGAGCACGGTAAATTGACAACTTGCAATGTGACATTAATAATAATTGTGTCACAAACACAAAATGGCAAAATTATAAAATATTCCTTTGTGATCCATGTTATAAAGTGTGCAAATGTGAACCTTGTAAACTCAAAGTGCACCGAGGCTATTTTACAGAATAACAGACCCCACGTAACAAACCAATTGCTACTATATGGCTTGTTTTTATAACGCAAATGCTTTCCAAGTGCCAAGGTATGTGTGATTTCAGCATTATTTGCTGAAACTGCTCGAGATACATTGTTTTAGTCCCAAAGTTTGACAACCTATTATGGCAGATTTTCCATCATACAAACCATTAAAATACTTTTAGTATATAGAACCTTATACTCCCAACCCAAATCTATGGTTATAAAGTGCATGTGACAATGTCAAGGCTACACCACCAATCAATCAATCAATCAATCACAAATACCATCTTTTTCCTCTTCTTTATCTTTTTATACCTGCCCTCCTCTCACAGTACCAAGGCCATTTATGAATTCAATTACATCCAACCTATTGATTCTTTCTGCTTATGGTGAAATTCGGCTTATTGGAGATTTAATAGTTTTTAATCTAATAACGGCGTTCTGAATTGCCATGCTCT
Source organism: Amphiura filiformis (assembly GCF_039555335.1). Taxonomy (NCBI): domain Eukaryota; kingdom Metazoa; phylum Echinodermata; class Ophiuroidea; order Amphilepidida; family Amphiuridae; genus Amphiura; species Amphiura filiformis. The sequence continues at coordinate 37,625,577 of NC_092632.1, read as the reverse complement.
AGTTTTGCTGCCATTTTGTTGTTGTATTACTCTCTGGAACCGTTCATTTACTTCTAGAGTGATTGATAAATAACGAGTGCTCAGTGCTATTTATAAAAAGTGTTACAGAAAGAGAAGTAAACATTTCAGCTTTAGTCGTAGCTGTAAAATTCTGGATACAAAATGTCTGATTTACAGAAACTGTATGTTATGACAATGTCTATCTCAGTAACCACTAAACCATTACTTGGCATGTTTGCATCAATTGTAATCCATTTGACAGAGGAGTTGAATATTGTTAACATGGTTCTTTTTGTACAATTCAGTCATGCAGCTAGGGGGCAAGGAGAATATGTCTTCTGGATGCTACATTAGGGGGCGCCAAAATGATGGTGGACAAAAATTAAAATGGTCGACCAAAAAAGAACTCCACATAAAAAATAACGAATAAAATAGCCATTGTTATGTTTGTTTTTGCTGCAGTGGCATAGCTACTGCTAATGTAGGGCAAGGTGGGCATGTGCCCTGGGTGCAGCCTTTGCTGTCAATGTTCAACGTGCGTTGAAAAAATATGATCCCTACCACCCCCACACTTTTTAGATTCTCGAGTGCTCCAGGCAAAAAAAATTTGGGGTCAACAATTTATAATTTCCGGGCAAATCATTTTACGTAGGTACATTTACAGGTTTGGGGCGCCGCCATTTGGTATCCTTGCCTCAGGCGCCACAACCACTAGCTACACCACTGGACAATTCCAAGAAAAATGAAGATGTTAGACTCACATTTTTAGTAATGTTTCACTACTACACTAGTGCTTTCATCAGACACAAAACTTACTATTATTAATCAATCTTGATTTAATAATGTTTCTTTGTATACTTCAGTTACATCTTATCTATTAAGGAATCTTATGTAAAATGTGAGCCGATTAAAATGTCACTAAAATGTGAGTCCAACATCTTCATTTTTCATGGAATTGTACAAAAAGAACTATGTTAATAGTTGAATTTAACATTCCAAATGTTAAAGGAGTTGAATATAGCTGTATTAAAAGAAGAACAGTTCTAATCACATGTAGCTCTGAAAATGAAAACACATTTAATTTATGTTAGTATAATGGCAGTGTAATCTGTTTGGTTCACTTTACAGGGCTGTTTTCTTTATAATCTTCATTTGTAACATGATCAAGCAAAATTATGCTTTTGTCCCAAAAATTACTTTTTAAAACAAGGTATGGCCAAAAAAGATATTCAACTTTGTTCCCAGTATAAAAATACCCACATCTCTTGACAACCAACTCCAATCTTAGTAGGATTATCATCATATTTTAGCAAATTCCATGTAACTAAAACCCATACTCCTCCTGTATTATGGTTTTACCTATGATGTTAGTATTTCAAATGGAAGTTGTCTATTCTATTCAAAACTCATACTCCCTCTGTGGAAGACCTTAGCTTAATCTTCTGCACAAGCAGTGTGGATTTAAAATGGAATAGCATCAGAAACCAAGTTTAATGGGTTTAAATGTTGGATGAAAATTGAAATTGATTTTGCGTGACAGATGACTGCATTTCCCTGATCATGTCACATTTGTGCACTTTTCAGCAAATAAAACTAATAGACCTGAAGGAAAATGTCCTTTTCAGTCTCTTCTTGGTAAAGAAATTGAAATTAGTTTGTGAACCACATCTATATATTTTAATAATGATAAGTTTATGATATTTACTTGGTGTGACATGAAGCACATCATGACATGTTTTTAGGTCTTCCCATAAGGCCACGAAAAAAAAAATTACAGACCCAACCGACCTAAATTTTAAGTTTTGGGAAAAACTTTTTGCTAAAATCATGTAAAATTAATCGTTTTGGGGCCAAAATTGATTGATTTTGTGGAAATGTTTTGAAAAAACAACATTTTCAAATATGTTTGCAAAAAATTATCAAAAATTGTGCCAAATTTTCAAGCTTTTGGTGATATTTTAGGGTCATTTTAGCCTACAGAAAAAAAATGAATAAAAAAATCCTGACTGACCGTACTTGAAAAGTCCATCCGCCTGTAAAATGGTGGGTTTTGTCGTCACCTAATCTACTGCAAAAGTGCTTTGCTCTTTACTGATGAAGCAGCATGCCAAATGCTCAGCTCTTAAATTGCATGTGTTCAAAATGTGTCTATTTTACACTTGCAGTACAAAAAATTCCAGAGAGATGATAGTAAAAAAGAATTAGTATTCTTACAAAGGATAGTTGAAATGTACTATAAATCTAATTATCTTTCTCATTGTGCAATGTTCACAGGTTATTTTGAATAAAAAAATGCATATTTAACACTTCAATATGCGCTAGTGTGTGGGCGACATGCTTGCATTAAATTTTGTTTCATGAATGAGGCACACAAGTAATTTATAATGCTATGTGTTATGGGAATGCCTTCAATCATCCTCAGGAGACATCGACTGCTCAGTGCCAGAAGTGGGTAAGTACAATAGCTGCCCTGTGAACATACTGTGTACTATTGTACTCATCTCATATGGCAGCTACACATGGCAGCTATCGCATTTAACCACTTCTGGCACTGAGCAGTCAATATGCTATCAGATTTTTGCAACTTAAAGCAAGTTTTATGCATTAAAAAACAAGATCTTGCCTAAGATACAAAGTAGTGATTGTGGATGGCACAAGGTGACTAAACTTCATCTAAACAATTTTATAAGCAATGTGGTATTCCATTTAAAATCCACACTACCCCTGTGGAAGATTTTGGAATATCTTTCACAGGGGGAGTATGAATATCAAATGGAATTAACACATTAGGCAGCTCTATATGATTTTCATACACATTCTGAGAAAGATTCAACATGAATCTTCCACATAGAGAGTATGAGTTCCAATTGGGGCTGTCTAATATTCCATATTCCCTCTGCTGATATTTCCAACATCTTCCACAGGGGGAGTGTGGATTTTAAACAGAAAAGTACAATATTGTCTGCACAGAGCCATTAGTATTTTTTGCGACCAAAATGAGGGAAATTTTTTAGTTCTAATTCTATACAAATTTCATTTGAATGAACTCAGCTGCCAACACCATGACGATTGTCCACGTACATGTGTGCGTAATGCAGAAGTAAATTCAACTCCCTTGTGATTGGTTAGTATCTAAATTAAGTATGCAAGGTCGTGTGTTCTCATTGTATTTTAAAACGTGATCACGGTCAGATCTTGTGCAGTTGTTGGCAGCTGTGTTCATTCAAATAAAAATTTTACTATAGTGTCCCGTGTTTTATTGGTCTATGTAAACCCCACATAAAAGTTGATTTTTCCCAGAAATCAAAAAATAAGATCACTATCTAGAGAATGACCAATCAGTAAATAAATAAATCCCGGAAATAAATTTGCATCTTAGAGGATCCCAACACAAACTGACACCGATTGATGACTTTACGTAATCCTATTAGCTCAGTCATTGAATCAAATGTAAGCAATTATTCAAAACAATTAGGACAAGCTATTTCTGTACCACTTTTAACATGTGCTTTGTCACTGATCACACTTTCCCCCCAATCAATGTTGAAATCATATGGCATTTTGTTTCTGCTGTTGTAGTGTAGAAGTACCCAATGTTGATTAGGGGAAAGGGGGAGGGCGTTGTGGGATAGGAAAGAGTTTAAGCTCCATGTTAGAAATCAAGATGTTTCATAAGTGAATTCCATTTTCACCAACTATTCCTATACATTTGCAGGAACCAACAGATGATAATCTGTGATGAATCCACACTTTTACAGTAGCTTATACGTGAACGCAAGTGCGCAAACACGTAAATTTTGTCATGCCTGGAACCTGTGTGTGTATACATTTTTACAAGTTGAATTCAGCATTTTGGAGGTAGCGGCTACACGTTTCCATTTTATTCTTTTGTTTTATTGCTGATATCAACAGAGAAATCACTTATCTTTTTGTAAGGCTATGAGTGGCAATGATGAACTGACATTCCTCATGAAATAATCATGTGAATTATATGATCTTTAGCTTGTTTTCCTTGTTGAAAGGGATTCGATCATGTTTCACCGTTGTTCATCATCGTTTAACAACTCGCATCTGGCACGCCTGTGTGGTTTTCTTCGCTGACACCACGCTGACGACGGGTACGCATCGTTCTTAATCGGTGATGAGCAACAATGAAACATAATTTAATCTCCAAATAAATGTGAGGCTGTTTAAAGCTTCAAAAACACCTTCGGCAATCTGGAATATTTTTCTGGAATGGGTAGTTACATTTATAGGGCTTCATCAATCAATCTTTTGATTTGCTCCCTTACAACCCTACTGTTCACAGTTGTGTGGTTATAATGAATCTAGCTCAAATATGTCCTAATTAAAATGGAAATACCTAACTTAGTTAATACATTGCTTCTGGTCCGTGTCCTGCTTATTTCCGCTTATATTTCTTTTACTTGGAAGAGGTGCATGCTATTTATTTAACAATTTAAATAATATTTATTCAAGGTTACCAACACAGAAATATGTAAGATGACGTGATGATCCACATTGCTGTATAGAACTTGTTAAAATAAATTTGAGGTCAATCTTATTAGTTATTGCATTTGCAATATGAGTAGACTTATTACAAGTCTTCAGGCTTTTTTGTAGTACAAGTACTAAATTGATCCATTTTTCTGTCAATTTGAACATGTTTGTATTCATAATCATCATGGGCAATACACATAGACCATGTGTGCAGAAACCATACAAAGTCTATACCATAGTTGTTCCAGCCAAGGGTTTGCTCCAGCCCAGAGCAGGCAAACTAGTGAGAATACCCTGTCTGCAGCCGTATAGGCCTACATATTATGTACTGTGTATTGGATTGAGGCAAGGGATCTGCATGCTGAGTATGCACATTTATAGCCTTGAACCAAGGCTACAATATGACTCAACTTCAGTGCAGTTAATGGACTAATGTGGACATCTATCCTTGAAGAAATGGATAATTGGATTTGCTAAAACAAAAACAAAAACTTTTTAAAGTTCCAGTCCATGTCTTTTGTTTTTGCATTTCGGACAAATGTAAAAACAATGAAAAAACACTCTTTCAGAAGAATACAACAAAATTACTTTTAAGGTGAACATTTCAATTTCAAAAGAGTGTTGTTACACTACTTTAAAAATTTGACAATAAGCATACATGCCTATTAACGAGTTGCTCAGACAAGAACAAATTTCTATGGTAGTTTGTTAAACTTTTTCATTTTTTCTTTTCATTTATAAATATGTAAATTAAAAGAAAAAAAATGAAAAAGTTGATAAAAGTTCCCTAAATATGTGTTAATAGGCACATATGCTTATTATCAAATTTTTACGGTATTCCAATTCTTAGACTAATAAAAGAAAGAAAGTTGTATCAGGGTTCCCCCTTAAAAAAATTGCTATAGGATGATATTACAAAGTTACAATACTGCCACACCGAGACATCTGCAACTGCTTTAAATATTGTGTGTATGTGTTTTTCTCCATTTTTAATGAATTTAAACAAATTTTATACCAAAAGATGAAAACTAGATTTTCAGATTTTGGGTCGATCAGAAAAAAGCAATAGAGTTAGTCGCCCATTTGAAACGAGGAGTAGATAAGTATATTCTGTGGTGCGTAAAATGTGTTTCGTTTTCTGCACGTACAGCCAGATCAGAAAAGGGCAATACAACTTAAGAGTTAATCGCCCATTTGAAACAAGTAATAGATTAGTAAATTATGTGGTGCGTAAAATGTGTCTCGTTATCTGCACGTTCACCCACACACACATGCATCGAAGCTCATTTTATAGTCTCTTCAAACTTCGCTTGGCAAGGACAAAAAAATAAAACAACCTTCCCCTTTTCATATGAAACCCAATTCAACATATCTATCAATTTGTAACTGAGATGGTTCAATTATCTCCTCCTTGTATGGAAGGAATGGCTCATAACTGAGTTAATTACGTGATATTTGACCTCCCTCCCTCTCTCCCTCTAACCAGATAGTTGTAATAATTACAATCTCTGCTCTCTCTGGCACTGACTAGTAATAGTGGCCCTCCTAATGGCTGGCCTAATTTCATTGCACTGACTAGTAACATATATCGAGCACGTTCACACAGAAGGTTTTATGCTTAAAGTGGAAGCCCCACTTTTGGTTCAAGTTCCTTAGGGAATTAGTCAAGGTTAAAATTTATCCATGTAAATTCTGTTCTGTCTGTCATCAAAGTAACAGATGTATTGTCAGTTCTTCTGTGGAGAACTGGGCAGACGGGGCTTCCTGTTTAAGCAATGCTGTTCTTCTGCCATGTGAAGTTTCTTGAGGATTCCAATCCTTAAGTTTGTCCCCAAATGTTTCCCTAAGAAATGTTTCCCTAATGTATCCCCCAAGAAATCCAGTGGATATGTCGCGAATCAAGCCCATCTCATCCTCAAGTGATTCCGCTATTTTACAATTCTGGAGTGCTGAGCTTGGTTTAATTATAATTTAATTACAATTTAATTCTGTGCACCACTTGCCCTTTCCCAACAACCCAAATATCTGGAAAAATAAACCTTATCAAATGGGGAAGTTAGCAATTGATTGGTAATGCAGTGCATATAACAATAACACTGTTTGCCATCCTATTTTGTAGCGAACATGTTTTTTAAAAAAATGTATGCCCCGGACTGACCCTGACTGTGGAGCTTTAAGGGCAAAACAAACTTTTTTATAAATGCGAGAGATCACTATCAGCTTGCAGTTGCAATTCCAAAGAAGAAATTCTATTAACTTGAGGAGTCATGTGCACATGCAGTCGGGGAATGACTTACGAATTGCAATTCTCATATGTGACACGATCTGGTCCATGGGGGCTAAAGGCGGCAAATTAGAAACTGAGATAAAGGTAAAAATATGGAGTAAAAAACAATACAAAAGATACGAAAATAGATATAAAAAAACTTCATAACTTTAGAACCAAGTATGCTAGACCTTTGGCGTTTTCAGTAAATGATAGCCTATTGTATGTGTAATGTAATAATTACAGTACATGTAACTCAATTTTCAAAAATGCCTCCTTTGGCCCCCGGACCAGATTGTCACAAATACCCTACTCCTCAAAGATTATGTGACTGTCTGAACAGAGCTATAGTGGCCCTGCTAATGGCTGGTCTAATTTCATTGCACTGCTTGTGCTCACTACTGGTCTCTCCATGATATAGACACAAGAAACATTTTTGTATTTATTAATTTTTAATTTGGATGTTCAAAACCGTACCTTGCGTTACTTTTATTCTTTCAAATCAAAATAGTTATTTATTTTCATTAGCATTCTTCGGTGGACTTTGCATTATTCAGTAGTCAGTAAATTTATTGGTTCACAGCTGCCAATAGGACTTTTCAGATCTAAGGTTTCCGAGACAGCTGACAGATGACCCAGTTGACAACAATATTGCGGGTCATCATGCAGCTGTCTGTTGGACACAGCACCTATAATGCTAGATGTTTAATGTGTGTCACTGGCGAGTGCTTTAAATTATGTGCATACTTTATTACGATGTGTACGTACCTGGTGCACGTGCCCTGGTTTTCTGAACATTTCCGATGTTGATTTGAAATGATCTGTTAATAAATATCAATCCTGTATCCAAATATTGTTGGCCAGAAGTGCAAAACTTTTTTTTTAAATGTGACCCATCACATCAAAACACAGCATAGGTCTTTGAAAGTGTAAATCAGGCTTTCTCGGCCAAGTTAAAGAACTGATTTAAAAAAATAAAAATAACATCTCACACATTGATAGAATATCGATATTATGTGACAAATATGGTACAAATTCCTTATGGTTTTCATTATTTTTGATAAATATTTTCTTTATTTTCTTTAAATGAAAGTTTCCAGCAACTGTGTTCTGGTCACAACAAATACACAGAAACACATTGCATACAGTATATTCAAAATAAGTCTGCACAAAAAGTAACCCAGCTGTTATGAATACACCTATAGATTCAGAACTAATAATTGTTTTCACAATATTTCAACATAGCGAGAATTATGATTTATTTACACGCATCTTGATACCCCATTCAGTTTACAGCGATCAATGGTTATAATGCAGGCACTGTAAACATGTAAAGCCCGCCATTATCTTCGCGCTTACTTCAAATCAATACAAATAACTGCAACTTTTAAATTGGGGTATATTTCTTTCAAAACACTGCTGTATTGTCAATATTGAACAAAAATTGGACAAATGGGGTATCAAAATGCACATAAATAAATCATTCTTCTCTCTATGTTGAACTATTGTGAAAACAATTATTAGTTCTGAATCTATAGGCGTAATTTATAACAGCTGAGTTACTTTTTGTGCAGACTTTAGAATACTTTGCTCTACTCTCAGACACAAGGCCCAGTAAGTGTTTTTATCACCTTTACAAGTTCTATGCATTTTTCTTTTCCTTCCTCTAATCTAATTCTTCTTCCCTCCCTCTACCTCTCTCCCGCCCACTTTCTATATGTCTGTCCATCTGTCTGTCTGTAAGTCTGTCTGTCTCACTCTCTTCCTCTCTCATTGACACAGATTAATAAGAACTACATAATAGAAATATTATATAAGCAATAACACCCTAGAGCATGCAGTGCAAATCAGTAACAAAGTATTATATTATTTGCTTGAACTGGGGTATGATAACATAAATAAAGGCTTCAATGGCTTTATTTTCCCTGCCAAAGATTACCTTTCATAGTTTCCCTTGTACTAACACTTAGTAGGTCATCATCACTTTCTATCAATAGTGTTGGCTTTGAATGCTTCTTAAGTCTCCATAACCACAGCAGTATTGTGAAAGTTACTATATAAGTATTTATTTCAAGCTTATAAAAAATGTTCTGAGAAATATCATACTGACTGACTTTTTTCAAGATGTGAATAGAAATGTATCCATTTATAATACCAATTGACAATTTTCTCCTCCAGATTTTTCATAGAAAATGAACAAATTAGAAAACGGATCATTCAAATTTTAAAGAAAATTGAAAAAGAAAGTTTCCATTTCATATAATACCAGCTGACAATATTAAATGAAACTTCCTCCAAATTTTGCACACAAAATTAACAAATTAATAAAGAAAATGGACCATTCAAATTTGAAGAAAATTTAAAAATAAAGTTAGAAATCAATTGATTTTTTACTTTCATTTCATTTCATGCAAGTAGGGTAGCTATATTTTTATAATTGATAAACAATATCAAGACACTACCACCATTCGTATACTGCCATTTGGGGGGGGAAATTTGCAGCGCTCGGTTGGCCATCGGGCTGTTCCAATTGAAATCCACACACCCCCTATGGAAGACATGACCTTCATTTTCCACACAGGGAGTGTGAATTTTAAATGGGGAAAATGGGTTACTCCATTTGAAATCTACACCTCCTGTGTGGAAGATTAAGGTCATGTCTTCCATAGGGGTTGTGTGGATTTTAACTGGAATCACCCATTCAAGAAGCCCCATTTGAAGTTCACACTCACTGTGTGGAAGATTAAGGTAATGTCTTCCAAAGGGAGTGTGTGGATTTTAACTGGAATAGCGCATTATATAACATATGAAATACAATCATATAGGTAATATCAGATTATATAATATGCTAACCTAGAAATTAGTTGAATAAAAACTAAATGAAGCCTGGAGCGGGAGAAAACAGAAAAGGTCAGTTGAGGGACAGAAATATGGAACCATAAAAACACAAGATATGGCTGAGATGATGATATCGATTTTCTCTGTCTGCTGTCCCAATTACAATGTAGTATATGCTAGGTTAATTACAGCCTGATATTTTGTTTTACTTGGGGAAATCAAACCGATTCAAAAATTACCTTCCAAACAAAAAATGTGGCATGTCCTTTAAAAATACAGCACTGATTTTTTTTTAATTAAAAATATCCTGTTTTGCCAAATGAAACATAGCTAAATCCTAATCTTTTCTTACTGGCAATGAAAGTCAAATTTTAATATTGGGTCAATTTTTGGAAATAAGGGCCAAAAACATAAATTTTTATGGTGGGTTTTTTTTGTATGTGGTGACAATCAAGCCCAAAGACTTGTACAAAGATTTATTTCAAGTTATGCATTTTAATTTTCGGAAAACACATTTTCTAATCTTTTTCATTCAAAAAATAACATTTAAAATTATGAGCTAACTCTTAGCATATACTTGAGATTTTGAATGCTTAAGACTATGATTGCAGAGTCTTAGAATGTTTTGACTACAATTGTAAGAAAATATGTTAAATTGCATGTTTCTTGCAAAAAAGGTCAAAATTTTGAAAAAAAACACCACTTTTAAAATTCTGCCCCCCCCCCTGAAATAAATCCTGGTTATGGACCAGTTTTCATGACATTCAATTTTAGTGCCTCCAATTTTTTTTTTTCAATTTGCATCACTTTGGCATGTTTCACAAAAGCGTGCAAGGTCATGGAAAGTGCAATCATTAATGTAAAGAAAAAGAGTTACTACTATTAAGATATCTTAATTAATCTTTTGTGACTTAAACCACATATTAGCAGAGATTTTATACATCCTCTGAACGGTGCTCATATAGAAAGGAGGGATAAAAAAAAACCCACTTTAACAATACCCCTTCATTTATTAGCTTCACAAAGGTCGCATTGCTTCCTTCCAGCGTTATAATCACTCCACATCACCTGTCATATCCTGATGAAATCAAAACCCCCTCATTACCAACTCTTCAACATCATTATCAACACCACTAATCATTAATATCCATCTACAACATTTCTCCTGTCACATTTCAACATAGTTTTTATTAATTGACACAAATGAGGGCTTTATCAATCACTATTATATGATGTAGTGGAAATGTAAAAAAGATTATCATGTTTACTTGCGCTATTAATAATCCATCTAGCCAACTCATGCTGTGTTAAGGAGATGATGATGATGATGTGGTTGCATTTAGTTTTCTTAACCATTTGTTTGTTTCTTTCTTAAAGATTGGAGACAATTTATTTCTACGATAATATTTTATTTTGGCACAAAATATTTCCATAGAAAATGGAGTAATTTTCTGCTGCTTGATTTTAGAATCAAGAATAGTATTACAAAGCTGAATTTATAGTTGATCACTGAGGGATTGCGACGTATCACTTTCGAAAAGCGATGGGCAATCACTCGTTTTTATGATATAATCGTTCATCGCTTTTGCATTTATACAAATCATGGCGATCACTATTGCAGACAACTCTTAAAATATTCAAAATACCATAACATACATTTGAAGGACAACATTGATGTTTTATCAGCTCAATGCTCCAAACACGGGAGTACACGCAAATCGCAAATCGCTTTTCTGCAAGAGCGATTAAGTATGAATTCAGTTGAAGTTTTCTGTATCTTGTGAAGAACATGACTTGGTAAACTGTGAAATCTGCTCCTTGAACTATTTGAAGATGGATGCTAATTTCACTTCTCACATGTAGTGGCGTAGCCAGGACTTTTTTGGGGGGAGGGAGGGGGCAACTTTTAAGACGAAAATGGTCCAAAAATCCGGGGGTACTCAGTACAAATGACCATACTGGGGACGTGCATAAACATGGGTAGCATTTTCAGCCTTCTGGTATATCAATGACCCCCTTTTCAAAGCCTATTTTGGCATATGAATGGGTCCTTTTTTCAAAATTTTCCTAAAATTTTGGAAAATTTGTAAAAACTAAGACAATTTTAGTTAAATTCGGCCGAAAATTTCGACTTTTGGTATATCAATGGGTCCAAATTTCTTGAAAAATTGGTATATTTATGGGTCCACTTCCAAAATCTCAGCGGCACGTCCCTACCAAAACCAAACTTGAGTACCCCCCCGGGCCAAAAATGGGCTAAATATTACAGAAAAGGCCTAATAATCTTTAACAACATGTCGGCCAACATCCGCGGGGGTGGGGATGGGAAGGGGGACTTGTCGCTGGGGCGGGGGGCACTGTTCCATTGGCTATGCCACTGCTATTGTGAAAATGATAATACAGTAACTTGATTAAACATCACTCAGTATTGACTAAATCCCTAATTAAATAGAGGGACACGATATGACACAGCCACATCAATGCACAATTAATATGCATCGCATCGTAGTGGAATAGTTTTGAGTAGTCATACGCTCAAATCAATTTATTGCATAATAATGAAAATATTATCATAGGTTTGTTACATAAACCTTTGGCCACGCTATCCAGATAACTAATATGATATAATATTTAAGCCAGTGTTGCTAAACAATTGACCATGCAGACTTCATACCACCACAAACTTGGAAGCTGGTATAAGTTGGAAGCATCTGTCAGCAAGGTTGCCAAAAGATTTCAGCCTGAATCGCGGGTCAAATAATCGAAAAGTCACCCAATTTTTCTCTTTACCATTGGTTTCTATGGGGCAGGAAACTATCGGAAGTCGCGGGAGCCAATGTTGCCCCATGATCAGGGTGAATTTTGTTGGGAAACATGTTAATTTCTCATTTTCTTTTCCTTTAACTTCCTGATTTTCTCTTTGAACAGTTTTTGTCAGATGGGGCACTTTTCTCTTTCATTTTTTGGCTATTTGCTACACCCCCTGAAACCCCACCCCCCCCCACCCCGCTAGCTGGCTACTTATATAAATGAAGTATAACTTTCTGTAAGCATGTGTTTTGATTGTATTATCAGTGAGCCCAATTGTAATGTTTACTGGCAGCAAAAGGCAATACCACATTTCTTACCTTCCCGATTAGTTTTGAGTTCTGTTATGGTTTGATCCTGTTTTGACAGCTGAGCTTCATATTGGATTTTGTCCACCTCATTGGCTTTGAGAAGTTCCTGTAGGTCACTATGACTACGGTTGAGACTGCGCTTTACCTTGGATTGGCAATCTAACTGGCTTTGAACTTCTTCTTGTAACCATTGAAGTTTGCTCTGAAATAACAGGATTGAGATACGCATGGGTTTAATAACATTGTAAGAGGATGGATATAGACGTCATAGTATGTGAGTGTCAGGAAATAAACAGAGTAGACATCGCATCTTAAAAAAAATCATATATATCAATACTTCTTGTTCTTTTAATATATATTTCTAATGCCTTTTTTGGTCAGCACACAAGTTTATCTTCAAAGTCATGCCTCAAAACATTTCCCAAGACTGTTACTACCCCTGAACAAGTCTACAGATGCAAACATAAGGACCAGTGGGTGCGCAAAGGGAGGAGGGGCTGTGCCCTCAACTTTTGTCAGTCAGTCTGGGGAATGCACTAAATTGGGGAAAATTGCGGAATTCACTATTACAGCGAGCAAAGCAAAAAAAAAAAAGTTGGGGGAATCAAGACCTGTGGTCCCCCACTTTTCAAAACCTGCAGACTCCACTGTTAAGGACATGAATTTGGGCCAGAAAAGATATCTTACCCTTCCCAGAATCCTTTGCAACAAGATACACCACCTCATTTCATCACATGACACTCTTATTCTTATTACTTTGCAAAGGTTGTCTTTGTTTTCATGTTGAGAATAGACTGGCTAAACATGGGTCGATAGTCAAGAAATAACATATTATGCAAGATCTGGATGTGCTCTGTTCATTGAGGTACATTTCATGATTACTATAGACCCATGATGCACTAGTTAGCAACAGATAAGTTAGCAATTCAATACAGGATATTGAAATGGCAGAAATGCATTATGGTAAGTGTAAGCTATCTTCTCTTGATTTGGGCAGTTTTGCAAACACTTTTTTTACAACACACATTCAGCGTTGGATGTAAGGCATTTTTTTATGCGTAGCATTATCAGCTTCCACTTCTTGGTTTTTGTTACATTTGCACATTTAACTGTACAAGTCTATGGCATAAAATTGCTACACATTTCCAAATTGGGTAGCAAAGTGATCAAAATTGAGCAGCATTTTGCTCCGCGATACCGGCTATGGCCAACGCTGCACACATTCATACAAGAAATCAAGAACAACATATTAAAATCTCAGTTTTGAAGCAGCTTTTTACTTCACAATTGATATGTTATATAAAAGTTACATAACAAAATATTATTCATTAGCTTTTGTTAAACATGGTCCACACAATGCAAATTAGGAAGAAAAAAAAAAGGTTGAGTTGAGGTGGATCATCCTGCATACTGAACGCAGCTAGATATATTTTAGTCTTCTAATTACATTGTGAAATTTATAGTACTCACGTAACTAGCTCTAACTAAATTAGTTCTGCAAGACTGGCAGATTTAATTTTATCAGGGAAGCCATTAAGCAACTTATGAAATTAAAATCTCTGTGTATTGGTTTTTATAGCACATGCAATTGCATTAGAAACTTTTATGGAAAATGTAGTATGGTGCTTAAGACTCTGGTATATTAAAGGGTCTTCGGGTACTGTACTACATGGAATTTCTGACTCAGTACAACAAAAGTGGAAATTTTCATGCATGTAATTTTTTGCACCTTGCCAATTTGTAACTGTCTCACTTGTTTTTAATTAGTAATTCCATAGCTTCCATACATTAAAATAGTGATCATTCAACTGTTTGAGAAAGGGATATCTGGTTGGTTGAAAGTTATGATTATAAAAAACAAAACTAAATTAAAATAGGCAAATTAAATTGTTCATTATTTTGGAATAGATAGATCAAAAACAATTTAAGCTTTGATTTGGTATCAAAACATGCAATTCAAATGTAAAATATATTACATTTAACATGAAAATATCTCAGTGCCTTGTGACCAACCTGTCTGACTGACAAAATAACAAGTGTTTTTATTTGCTAAACCACACCTGGTTGATCTAAATGGGAAAAGTTTGAAATGAAGGCTGATGTGCCCATTTCTTGTGATAGCTGTGGATGGTTTGCTCAAGCATAAAAATATTAAAACCATTACAATTCTCAAATTTGAGGCACATTTTTTTTGATTAATTCACCAAATAATGTCACTTCATAGAGGGGGTGTGCTTTCAAGATTGACAGGCTTTAAATAGTTTTCAATGCACCACTGCGAAAAAACAAGCTGCTTACCTGCCAAAATATCACTGGATATATGGTTGCAAATAACATAACTATTAAGGCAAAATGGTGTTTTGAATGCACCACGGAGTTTTAACCATAAGAAATTGACAAATTCTTCTGTACCTTATTACACATAAAACAATAGGAAGTTAATTATGTGGTGTAGACCCTCATGTTATTGCACTGGGTCTCAAATTTCACAAAAGATGCCCTATATTTAAATTTCTTGGAATTTTGCTAAATGTGATATTCATGTGTTATGTGAAATTTGGCAACAACGATCAAATGACAACATCAAACTGCCTACATCACACAACTGAAATCAGTCATTCACAAGTTATAACTTTTTCCAAGACTAAAATACTGAGGAATTTGGCATCTCCTTTAAATGATGTAATCATCATCAACAAAAGAAATGAATTAATTATTAACATCTTTAAGCCCTGTTTTTTATGTATGTAAAATAAGTTTATGTAACTAAAACCATTTGAATAAGATACCAATTCATACTGAAATTCAAAACTATTGACACTATTGTAACAGTAAAATACATATTCCCTGAATTCCCACGATCATATTTCGTCCAATCTTGTAACTACCAGTGTCTCCAGTTTCACATACTGCTGTACGAACACCCAAGTACACAATATCTTCTGCGCAAGAGATATCACGCAGAAGATGATCTATGACTACAAAATCTCAATTTGAAAGGTGACAAATTAGCACTGCTTATTTTCCATTCAATGCACCATTCATCAAGATTCTGACAGCTTTCATCTTAGATCACGCAAGTCTGTATCGATGGCTATAGATCCGCTGCAGCGGGTAACAAAACCTACGAGATTACTGGCGAGGAAGAAAAGATTTACGACAATAGAGTCTAGACAATTTCAATAGTTTACGGTAAATTTACAATTTAGGGATGCGAGAAGAGATAAAAGATGTTATTGGTGATTGACTTTTGCAGCAAGATGTCTCCATCCAAAATTTGAGTCATAGTGATGAGAAAATTCATCTCCAATAAAGGGGAGAAACTTTTGCATGACCAGTTGCAGGTATTTTGTGATTAGGCAAAATAAGATTTGTGTTGTCCCTCACAATTATAGTTTCCACAATAAAGATACATTTTCAAATTTGTATATAGATAATAGCTCATTTTTAAAACCATTAATTCTCTGAAACATTTTTTTCAAAAAATCAAGAGCTATCTGTTGAGCCTCTGAACCAATACTAGGCTTGTTTGTACTCATTGTAATGCATTTTTCATGCTGATTCCAAATATGATCATTAAAATGTACAATTATAAAATGTTTGAATTTTTAAAAAGTTTAATACTTGTCGTCTGCAGTCAACACCTGGGTGGAGAGAATTAAATTTGTCCTTTCATGGGTAAAAAACACATCAGAAATTATGATAATTGTTTAATCCAGTTCTGTCTACAATCAGGATTCATCTACCAGAAGACAGAGCAACCACAGTTTTTATTAGGTCTATAGGACTATAGGCCTATATCTTAAATTTGTGTAAAAGCGACTATGTCAGTAATTCTAATAAAAGTTGCTGGCCAGCCCAGCAACAAAGCGTACTTGTCCGACATAGTGGAATACTATACTGATCTGAAATTATTACACATTATTATGAGTGGCCACTTCTGAAATTTTACTTCAAAGTTCCTACCTCTGGGATGGCTAGCCCAGCATGTTGGTTTTTTACACCCAAGTGAAATTGTCAATCGCCTCTATCAAATAAACTCAATCGGAATGGTATAACAATTGATAAGGCAGACATGTTGGTCCTATGTTTTAATTGTCTCTAACACAGGTCTCTAGTTCGATTCCACAAACATTCATACCTGTTCTATTTTAGGATGAGTGACATAGTATTTGATAGGGTCTATAAATCAAGTTGATATAGTCATTTGTGATCAAGCTATCAGCCCTGATGGTGAAAGATAAAGTCATGAGATTCAGTGGATTTGTCAAGCAACAATGTTTGAATTATTTATCTACAATCATATAGATGCATCTATTTACTAAATAGTTTAGCTTTTCTCTTTTCAATATTTTTCCTAAGTACAAAACATTGAATGGAATAAACCATGACAGAAGACATTATGATAATTGAATAGGCTTAAAAGATACAACCCTTCCACTGTAAAGGATTATTTTTTCCTCAACTGGAACATTTGATACAACTTAAATCTATTGTATTTCTTGCAAATGGCTTAACATTGATACTGTGTTACACGGCTGTATTATTACCTTTATATTAGATGTGATTGGGCAAAATGAGTGCCTTGTCCACAAAATAATTTGTTACTTATTCATTATAAAACCATCACACATATTATAAGCTTCGATATAATAAAGATTCAACCCAAATTGGACTTGTGGTTCTTAAGATATGATCAATTTCCTGTTGTTAAAAACAAGAATTATTAAAAAAATGGGAGTACTTCTTCAGGTCTTATCTCAAAATCAATTTCCCGACATCACACTTATTTTCTTTGACCACATCACGTTGCAGGTGTCTTCCATGCACTCCTATGTGGAACGCAACAATTACGAGCAACATAATCCACGTTTCATAGCTTAAATACAAAACGTTCAATAATTGGCTATTCCAGTTGAAAATCATACACCCTCTGTGGAAGTCATGACCTTAATCTTCCACATAGGGAGTGTGGATATCGAATGGGGTTACCTGAATGGGTGACTCCATTTGAGATCTACACCCCCTGTGTGGGTAACCAAGATCACATCTTCCATAGAGGGTGTAAGGATTTCAACTGGAATAGCCCCATTGATGCAGTAAGAATGATGGGAATATTCATGCAATATTATGTTGCTTCCAATTTGTTGTATATTACTCCGTGGCAAATAAAATACATAGGTACTGCCATTATCGATAGGTATGTTCTCATGTGATATTTATTGGATCACGTTGTCTTCACTTGATTCGGTAATGGCTGAGTGAATCCAATTTCTAAATTGACCAATTTCTCGACTACATTTATAGATTAGAAATGATCAAAAGTATATGACCTCCTTCTGGACACGAGGTGTTGCTTGTCAAGGGTTTAGGTTAGGGTTCAGGATTAGGGTAAGTATTAATAGATGAATTTGGGTAATTAACTGCATGGGTAGAGGTGTAGGGCTAGAAGATGAAATGGTCAGTCCATCCCCTCACTAGGATCCACAACACAGTTCCTTTATCTATCAGGGGCACAGTTCTTTAACCCCAATACATTTGCACATTCATTGAATGACCTTTAAAAATTTGGGTACAAAAACTCATACGCTTCAACTTAAGGTCAAATTTTGCACTATGATTGTTTAATTGAGGTTATTGGATTATGCCATAGGGATGAGGCTATAGTAGTCCATAATGCCTGGTAATGGGTACTCTACAGCAGGTAATTTTTGAAAGGTTCCACTTCATGCTTTTCATGGTTAATTGAACTGCAAATTTAAAAGCCTCCTCAATCATTTGACCCTATAAAATGTGTAATGTAAGTCTTCAAGAACAATGTTAAATCAAGTTGAGGACAGAGTTTAATTATCAACTCCTCAGCACTGTATGCTCATGTATTTACATCAAAAGATACAAAAAACAATCCAGCACAATGTCATATGATATGCGCCAATCAGTAAAGGGCTGCAACATTTAGATTGGCAAATTGATATGAGGCAAATAGATAGGGGAAAAAATCAACAAAATGATGTAAGATTTTGTAAAGAAAAAAAAGAAACATTTGAAAAAGCAAACCAAGAATGCTGGAAATGTAAAGATTTCAGAAATAACATGCCTAGTTACTAGGCAAATTGACAATAATAATAACTAAATTTTCAAATTGATTCCTTTGATCTGATTGGATCAGATTATATCAAATACAGACTGTTATACAGATTGTTTTACATCAATTATTTGGTGTTTTTGAAGTCTACCTCTTTATCACATGCACTATTGGAATTTGGATGTACTTGAAATGGCCAGACTTTTTAAGATAAACTGTATAAAGTCTGAGAATTTCAAGTGTATCTAATAGTGCATATTGAAAATACAGGCATTTTGACTACGCAGTGCCAGAAGTGGTTAAGTGCAATAGCTGCCCTGTAAACAATTGGCAATTTACACACAGCATATTGTACCCATCTACACATGGCAGCTATTTGCACGTGCCCACTTCTCACACTGAGCAGTCGATTTTTGGAGAACAAACATTTTGATACATGTGCAGCCTGTATCTTAACTCCTTGTTCTACCATCCACAAAAAGAATGTCAAATTGATTTTTGGCAACTGACATACTCAGTTGATTGGATGCATCACTTCTGCGCATCAATATACGGAACCTGCGCAGCTCATTTATTCTGTTTGTTTGTTTTGCCTTTTATCAAATTTACTCGGTGTGAAAAACAGAGTGTTTCAGCACGTACGCTACAATTTTCTACAATTTCAGCGACCACAATGCTGCAAAGTTGAGGCAGATAAATACACAGAAGTTATCCAACTTTCTTCTACTTGCAGAATATTATACACTTTTGACACAATATATTTGTATAAAGAGGGTGCACTAAGGCAGGTTGGGGCTGTGAATGAAAGCAACCACTTTGGGTTCAAAGGAAGAGCCCTTATGATGGGATAAACAAAAAATCAAAAAAAATTATTTGTATTTAGTATTTAGTCTGAAAGTCTCAAAAATCTTGAAATTTCATCATTTCGTTTTACATAAAAAATAATCAATTTAAAATGCTTTTAAGCATTTTAAATTGATTATTTGTGTTAAAACACAAATTACTTCATTTTGAAATTCTTCCTTACATTTTTTTCTCCTAACCTAATAAAAACTTCCTTCTATGCTAGGTATGCTTCATGCTCTTCTACTTATTTATTTCACTAACAATGCAGACAGAGATTTATAGTACAGAATTCTACAAAATGTCTTCTATTTTTTGTAATGGGTACATATAACATCTCTCCCCTTGTGACCAGACAGGGCCATGATTAGTCTTTTAGCAAAATCTGTAGCTTTAATGAGCCTTATTTATTAAGCTAAAGTCAGCTAATAGCTGAAAATTACAAAACCGCGCTAGTCCCACCGGGAGAGCCGACTCGCAAATTAATCCATGCTTGACCATCGAGGCTTGACTGATGATAAATCAAAGCGTAGTTGGTACGGTCCGTTGGATGGCAACACATACAGGCAGTATTTAATAAGGGTTTCATTTGATACTGTAATCGCTTACTGACGCTGCCAGATGAGACGGAGACAAAGTATCTCTAGACGGAGACAAAGTATCTCTAGACGCTGGATAGTGTGTGCTGGAGGAAACATGCAGGCCTAGTTATCAATTCAAGCTTGTCTCGCCATCCACCCAATTTGTAAACAATCTCCGGGGACTTTGCTTTGTCATCGCTAGACCTCTTTTTGCAAATTAATTGGTAGTGTTGCTATGATGAGCAACTGCATTTTATCATTGGTTTCTTACGGCTATTTTGTTTTTATTTCTTTTACCTGAATAGCATAAGTGAAATTTTTCCGATGTATGATTTATGAATTATTCCGTGACAGGTGATGGAATACTTGACACAATTATGCGTTATCTAATTACCTATGAACTACTGACCTTCAAAGTACTGATGTTAAGGCATGCTGTGGTGGATACCCTAAGCTTGGAAATCAGTCAACAAAACAACAAACAAGTATTTCATTCTTTTAAAAAAATCATGTAATTAGTAAATATAATTACTATACCGTTTTCACCTTGGCAAAGGCATTGACGTCAATGCGCATATCATTGGGAGCAGTATCAAATCGAGAGCATTCGCTCAAATTGCTAGCGTACATTTAAAGATGCCTAGCTAAGATGAAAAATATTAAGTATAAGAAGTTTTCTGTTAGTTTCATGGAGATAATACTTGTGTCACATCTCTGTGTGAAATGTAATTAAAATTTAAGGAAGTAAAACAAAAGGTAACTTTTTACACAAGTTTGATGGCGCCAGAAGAATTCTAATTAACGAGGTAAGCATACTAAATTGGGCTATTCCATTTAAAATCCACACTACCCCTGTGGAAGATTTTGGAAATAAGACAGCTCTATTTAAATTTCATACACCCCCTGGGAAAGATTCAACCTGAATCTTCCACAGAGGGAGGGTGTGTTTTGAAAAGAGTTGGTTAATGTGCTAATTCCATTTTAAATTCATAATCCCCATTCCACAGGGGTAGTATGGATTTTAAATGGAATGACCATTTTCCCCCTTTTATCAAAAATTAAAAAGGTAAGGTAGCTTCATAAGGTGCAGAAATAGATTTTAAAAAAAGGTAATTGATTCACATTTTCGCTTCTAATAAGCAACATAAGATCAGAACAGTTTTGAACCATTATAGAGTAACAGTTCCAGCACAGGCAGATATGTCAGGAGTTTTTTCTCTGGTTTATCTGCCTATTGTAATTTCATGTTTAGTTGTGCTAGAGTGTGATGCGTGATTCTTCTTTATATATAAATTAAATATTCACTTGATGATTATTTTGAAACTGTGATTCATTTACTTATTTTCATTCAAAATAACACAACAAGTCAATCTTTCTCAACCCTATTTGTTTTCCAATTGTTAACAATCCTTCACCTTTACATCAATTGTGGCGCAGACATAGGTGATGGAACATTTTCTGTAATGAAGGTATTTCAAGGAAATGAAAATGTAAAATAATGATTTGTCAAATGACTTACTAATCAATCGGAGCCAATATTCTTCTGCCAATAATGTGTGCAATGTCAATACATGGTGTATAATTTGTGCCAATGCTACAATGATTTTGTATCTTATTTGCATTTTTGCTCTGAAATTTGTATTCAAAAACTGTGTTAATCAAGCAAAACTGAGGGGTGAAACTGCTATTTTTAAAATTGTCAACTTATTAGTTTTTCTCAAGCATTTCCCTTTAATATAAGTATAAAATATTATTCATTAAATGCATGCATTAATTTGAGTTGACGTTCTTAAGTTACACACCATCAGCAGTGTGCAATGTGTCAACAGAATTTGTATGATAATGAATGTTTAGCTAACATGATAAAGTGATGCAGATTACTCAGCCGGGGTATTTTTGGATCAATTTGGAAAATAAAAAATAAAAAAATCTAACAATATGTGCTTTATCCTTTGTGACCTGAAAATGACCATGACAATGAAAGTTAAAGGAGAATGACCCAATTTATAACTTCTTCCACTACTCTGCCTGTCACAATTGAGAATTTGGAAGATGAAAAGCTCACTGCATTGGTATCCTAACCTATTGCACCCAAAGTGGCCCTGGTTTACTCCAAATCTTGGTGAACCAGGGCCACTTTTTTGCCAAAGTTAGACAGATTATTGTTTACAAAAAATAGATGTGAATTCTCATAACAACACAGGTTGAAAAAAGAAAAATCCTAGCTGATCTTTTTTTAAATGTGAAATTAAAGTTTATACAACCCATTTATATGCTTTAAAATATTTAAATTGGGTTGAATGGGTAGGCGGGATGAATGAACTAAAATTGTATTATTTTACACAAAATCTGTTTCTTTTGAGAGAAAACAGTTTGATAAAATTAGCACACCAGCCAGCATTTGATCATAGTAACCAATGGTGCTATTAATAACTCACATAAATATACTTGATGTCCTTCCTATTTAAACTTTATGGAGCATTGCTTGTCATAATATTTACAAGCTGGTCAGTCACTTTAATTATAAATTATGAAGATTTTATTATGCTCCTCATCAAAAACTTAAAGGGATTTTTAGTTATTTTCAAAACCAAAACACCTTAAAATTAATCAAAATTAAGACTTGGGCTTTTTCAGAAAAGCAAAAATGTGTTTATTTGACAAACGATGGAAATGGCAAATATGAAAGCAATCTACTAAAGATAAAATGGACACTTAAAGGTGAGTGACCTGATTGACAACCTCTTTCCCCACTTTGCCCTATCAAAATGCAGATTTTCAGGTGAAAGCTCATATTTTTCACATTAAATATTGAAATTACAGAAATCTTCAAAAAACTGTTGAATTAGTCTCAACTGTGGTATACCACGCTTGAGACTAATTCTACATTGTTTTGATGATATCTTTGGAAATACACCAATTTGGAACTCCTCATTTCAATATAATGAGAACAATAGGGTCTTACTATATCAATATACCGTATTTCGTCAAATAAACGCCCCCGGGGGCGTTACATTTTCCCAAGGGGGGCGTTTATTAGAGGTCATTTTTAG
Source organism: Amphiura filiformis (assembly GCF_039555335.1). Taxonomy (NCBI): domain Eukaryota; kingdom Metazoa; phylum Echinodermata; class Ophiuroidea; order Amphilepidida; family Amphiuridae; genus Amphiura; species Amphiura filiformis. The sequence continues at coordinate 37,602,292 of NC_092632.1, read as the reverse complement.
CATGACAATTCCCGTTAAAATCATTAGGTAAGCTTAAAAGTCACGCTAAAATGACGAACTATGAACTTTGACACTGACTTTTGGTTCACTTCCGGGTTTCTGATCCAGATTTTCGCCAATTGTTGACGCTATTATTGACCATGTGCGCAACTTAGTTAGCTTACTACACAAAATAGCATGGAAATATCGGCATTTTTGAAACATCTTGGTTGAACAAAGTGGTGGGGGCATTTATTTGAGGGGGGCGACTATTTGACGAAATACGGTATTACATGATCATGATGATTATCATTAATAAAAACACTATAGACTACCAGTATCATGCTGTATAAAGGAATCAGTCACATTAATTACAAGGAACATTTATGTGTTCTTTTTGCATGAATACTTGAAAGTAAGTTTGAAAGAATTTGATTTTCAAAATATATTAGGTCACCTTTTTTTAACATGAAGGTAGGATAATTATGTCCATGTTTTCCTCACCTAAGTATGTCAATCAAATTTTAAAAAACATGGTTAAGACATTACAATGCTTGCATAAAGGAGGCGATGCTGGTGATAGTCATTAAAACAAGTTATTTGCATTGTATTATGAAGTAAGAATGTGCTACTATGACCGATTTACATTTACGAATGTCAATGCACGGTAGAGCAGTTTGACTGAAAATTATGTATAGAAATCTCTGATTGCCCCTTTAAGCAAAAATACTGTTCTCCATCAAGTTGTTTCAAAGACGCTATTGAGCCAAATGACTCACTTACTTTGTACAGGCAATTTACCACTTAACTCTCTCCACGAGGGTGTCGTCTACAGACGACATAGTTCACAATTTTTTTTTCTGCCTCCGCAGGAGGTAGTTTGCTTTGAAATTTACACCTAAAATGCCGCACATTGCGCGGCATGTAGGCCGATTGTACAAATTTATCTTCTGACAAGTACTCTAATTTCCGCCCAATATCGAGAGCCCAATATATATCCCCCACCTCTTTGCGCCATACATAAATTAAGCCTATCGCCATTTCCGAATGTTCAAAAGGTAATCACGCTTCCTCAGCATGTGCAATTACTTAGCATTAAAATTAATCTTATTTTATAGGATTCTAGAAACACCTAGCACGTGGCGACAATGGTGCGGGTCTATCAAGCTCATGAATTATGCATTAGAATTTTTTTAAACTCATATATTGTATAATTGAAGACCGAATTAAAAAGACTAGCTTGCGTATGCCGTCCTGTCAACCAGACCAAAAATGCCATACTGCGTAGGTCAGCAACCAATCACGGCGCGCCTTTGTCCTGACGTCAGACGCAAACTAGTATTTTTTTAATTCGGTATTTAATTATGGATTGTAGCCTCATCACATCAGCAATATCGTAGAAATTAAGTCGGACAACCGTTATGCTGTGTGTGGCAATGGGAATACACATTAAACAAGGTTTAATTTCATGATTACATGAAACCTGATTATCAATGGAAAAACTTTGGCTGGAGAAGTTGAAGCTGACGTTCATGGCGACACTTTGGATGTGATAATTTGACATCATGGATTGTTTTGTGCAAAATTGGAGGTATTTTTGGGCGAATCAGCAGACCGACTGACATGCAGGCTAGCATGCTAGGCTCGACTAGGCACGCAATCATCGTGTCTACATCATACCCGCTGGACAGCAGGAAGAATGTTTATAACTTACATTTCAATACAATCATGTTACTTTTATCTTGAACTTGGAAGAAACTGATTTCAATAACAATTTCAATATTGCAAACTCATGACCATCAGTGACCATACATTACACTAAACAGTGAGATCCGTGCCGGTTTATGACTAGAAAGTAGAATGGATTATTTATTTCTGTTCATCTTGATATCAACATTTAAATGGCAAGTTCATGAGTTTGACCTCAATTAAAATACAAAACAGAACCTGTGTCAAATCTACATTGTATGTCGCACAGTTATGTGTAGTGCATGACTGAGTGCATGATGCTAGCATGGCTAGTCTAGGGCTAGGCCCGGGGCTAGTCCTTTACTAGCCCTGCAGTTGGCAGTATCTGGAAAACACTCCTCCGACACAGCGCTAGTCTAAATCTAAAAAACACTCTGCCAGTCCGAAACTGAAAACCACTGCGCTAGTCCGAATTTGCAAAACATGGCGCTATTCCGAATCTGAATTTAGGAAACACTGCGCTAGTCGGATATTCGGACTAGCGCCGTGTTTTTCAGATTCGGACCAGCGCTGTGATTTTCAGATTCGGACTACCGCTTTGGTTTTCTGCAGTTTCGGACTGACGAAGTGTTTTCCAGACTCGGACTAGCGCAGTGTATTTCGGATTCGGACTAGGGGTGTGTCGGACTGTTAAAGTGTTTTCAGATTCGGACTAGCGGTGTGTCGGACTGTTGCAGTGGTGTTCAAATTTGCCAAATGCATCCATGGGTTTTATATCTTATTTTGTAGCCTATCTGAAAATTTTACTTTGCATAATTCTTGCGTATATAATTAGAAAATAAGGCCTACCTGACAACATTGCATAACAAGAAAGTTGTTGCCAACGACTTAGTTTCGCTCCATTTTGACAGGCCATATTTTGGTAACCGAATATCCGATTAAAATAAATTTTTCAGTCTTGTATTAGGAGAAAATGGACTCACATATTTTAATCAGACAAAAATCTATATCCAATAGCGGGCGGCCTTAAAGCTAGCATTATAAGTATAACTAATAACAAAAGGTGTCCACTGGTATCTTGAAGGCATTGTCTTTTTTAAAGACATTTCTTGTTTAATTCAAAAATTTCAGATTTGTAAATTTTCAAGACCATATTTGGAATCAGCATGAAAAATGCAGAAAATGAGTACAAGCCCAGTATTGGTTCAGTGATTTTTGAGATAGGTCTTGATATTTTGAGAAAATATCTCAAAACTTGGACTTTTTATGTTGAAGCCTGTGGCTAGCATGCAGAGCATTAACATTTGACATTCATGTTCATATTGTAGGCTACAATTAATATACGAAACTTGCATCAAATCGGCACTCACAATATACATGTATGATTATTATCATGTTGATGAAGACAGCAAAATTAAAAAAATAAAAAAAATAAAAAAGAAAGAAACTGAACAGTGCTGTTGACAAAACCTCCATTCATCAAAAAGTCCACAATTCTTGACTTGTACTAATCCTTACTCCATATTAAAACAATTTTAATTTTACAAAATACCCAAATGCTAAATACATATTATTCATCATACTTTAAACATTTTTCCTTCACTGCATACTTTGGTGCCTTCACCTTACTTGAGCATAAAATTGATGCAATATTTGCTAACAAAACACTAAATTCTGGCAATATTGTCGTTTTATAATTACATTTCCCTTTCCTTCACACACCGACACAATTTATATGCAATATTATTTCTGGCACAGACTGTTTTGACTTCATTAAGTTTGCATTTACACATTTTTAATGAAAACAATTTTGATTTGTAGAGAGCAGCTTGGAAAATGTGCCACAAAATATATAAATGTTGGTATTTCAGAAGTGTAATAATTTGACTGGCATACTTGCTGCACACACAATAAACAACATTGTTGTATTAACTGATATAACTTTATGGAGCGTTAAGAGTCTTAGTATTGCCATCTCTGTGTGTGACGCCCTCTTTACATCATGAGCAAGTCAATACCCTATATATAGGTCTGTAGGAACAAAACAAGTTAGACTGGGTCTAACTTTAGACCTGATCTAACTATATGGAGGTTATACTAAGGGAGGGATCTCTTTAATATTTTCTTTTTCCCCTCTACTTCTAGGAAAGTCCAAAAATTAAAGTGCTTCCATCTAATATAAGCTACATTTATTTGCCTATAACAGAATCTACAATAATATAGAATAAGATACGTAAAGTCTAAAAAAGTTCCTTCTCCATAGTTCTAATCTCCATAGTTAGACCAATCTAAAGTTAGACCCAGTCTAACTTGTTTTGTGCATACAGACTTTATTAGGATTTGTCATCCTCCCCTACACAGAAGCAAAGAGCATAATTAGCCTCATTACTCCGGGTAGGCGAGATCATGGAAATTTCCTCATCTTCATCTTTTTCCTCTTCCATTTTGTTGCCTCCATTTCTCATTTCCTTGCTCTAGATGGCCAAGTTGCCCACCTGGGATAGACCTGACTATGCTACTTAATATCAAATTTCACTGTATTTCCTCAAATATAGCAAACGTCACCATTTGGAGTAGAGAGGTGACACAATTAAGAAATCAACTTTTCTTTTCTTTACTTTTTTTCCCTTCCTTTCCTCATTTTCTTTGGTCTTCCCTAATTTCCACTACAGTATGAAATGAAGTACTTGGGAAGCTTCTATAGACTGTAAAGGAGACTGTTTTCCTGGTAAACAAACCTCCTCCCACATGCAAACTTGGGTTCAGATCTTGTAACTTTACTATTTGTTAAAGTAAAAGCCGTTCAAGTATTGCCCTTTCTAAGGTGTCAGCTCAGCATGTTTAATTTCTGACCTCGCCACTATTCCTGTGTTTTCCTGTCGTCTTTATGGAGGCAAATTTGATTAATACAAAAGCAATTTTGCGCACATTGGCTTGCACCAATGCAATAACACAATCAGACCTGTTCGTCCAATTGCGCTGGCTCACACATATGCACGAACAGAGCATTCCACCACGGTTAGCAGTAACTAATCAGTGTTTGTAAATGACACACACACGCCAAGCCAGCTGCAGCCAAGCGAGGCACAGCAACTTGTGTATTGGGCCATTCCACTTGAAATCCTTACACCCCCTATGGAAGACATGATCTAAATCTCCCACACAGACACAGGGAATGTAAATTTCAAATGGAGTTACCTAAAATGAGTGACTCCATTTGAAATCTACACTCCCTGTGTGGAAGATTAAGGTCACGCTTTCCATAGGGGGTGGATGGATTTCAAAAGGAATAGCTCATTTTCTTTACCTGCAAAGATATTGATTGATAATAATGAACAAAACAATAGGTAGCTAGACGCTCGTTTCTTGCAGGACAAAATGAGGTATCTTGTAAAATCCTTAATGAGCAGGAAACGATCTATGGCATTTGCACAAGTCACCATGTCAGTAATTGATGATGTAACAAATTTAATGCCAACGTTTCAATCAATATGTTTACTTTTATAATGAAAGGCTAAATATATCATTTATAATGAGAAAAATATAAAACGGAGGGGTTAACAGATTGAAATTGGATGATTGAAGAGAAACATTTTCCACTGCAAAAAGGACCAGAAAAAAGGAAACAATGTCATCTTTGCTCTAGAGTTTCTTCCAAATGTTAATCTCTCTCTCTCTTTCCTCCTTTTATTTAATTCTTCCTACCCTGCCTCCCACTCTCATACATGTTGACTTATTACAATTAACATTTACTATTCTCTGAAAAAACAGCTAACAGAAATATGATCTGTTCTCTCACAATTACACACTTCTGCAGGAAAAATGGTAAAATGGTCATTTTTACAAAAATATATTTTGATCTTTCTGGAAATGGGTCTTTTTGCATGTTTTAGTTATTGGAGTTGCATGAAATTTACGGAATTATACAATGTGGCTTGTCAAAAACAAGGACATGGTTGCTGAATTCTGCACTCACCTTGATATCTGCTAGCCAGTGTTCTGGTTTCCCTGTCACATCTTTAGTAGGCGTTACAACTGCTTTATATCTGTCTTCCTTTTCAGTTGACACAATCTGCACCAGAACATCAACTTCCCTGTTAATCTTTCTCAATATGGCCTCGTACTCCATGCCTTGTTGTCGCAGTCGGTCTTCTAGCTGTCTGCGATGCCTTTCCAACATGGAAGCCCTGTCAGATAACCAAATAACAAACAAGTCGATTTTTAAAACTGAGATCATAGTATGGGATCAAGCATGACTTTTAACAAATTTTGAAAATCTTCAGCATTTATAAGCCAGTACAGCAATACAAATTCCTAATGATGCATTGTGGGGCAGTTTTGGCACATTTGAGTACTGCTTAACTCTGACATAAGATCAGGGAGATATTTTTTGTGCTTACAAAATATTGTTTAAAAATGCTTTAAAAATAATAATTAATAATTAAAGCAATTTCCAGATAGGTTAAAGTTCATATGTACCAAAACTGTCCCAAATGCATTGCAAATATTGTAATGCTGATATGGCTTATTAGGCCTCTACCAGTGGAGTAGCCAAGGGGACAGCTGCCCCCTGTGAGAAGTCTTGCCCCCTCTTACCCCCTGTAGGAGGCCTCTTTTGTAATTTTATCAAAGTTTACCCCCTGTAAATTTGCTTTGCCTCCCCCCTCTGAAAAAGTCCTGGCTATGCCACTGACATGTACTGTTCTCCAGCTATGGTCATACTTGAGATGATAAGTTTGTCAAACTGGTCATTTAAATGTAGCTTTTAAGCTACATTTAAATGACCGGTTTGTATGTGTGTGACAGTATAAATGTTAAAACATTTATACTGTCACACACATACACATATATAGCATATTCCACTTGCCTATTTATTTCTACCCCTGGCTTTCATTTCTTTTTCTCACCCTCATTTCTGAGATTATAATGTCACCGTCTGCAAGGAAAAATTATCTCACAACAACAATGTCTCAGATTTGTAAAGAACCAAGTCATCTCCTTCTCAAGTGCCCTACCTTTTTATATAATCGCATTTGGAAAAAGAATCAAAACTTTAATGGTGGTAGTCTACGTCATCTAGGTAAATGGCTTCATAGAACATTAATACATACTCATGAAACCTAGTGTTGTTATTAAATATTAAATGATTCTTTTAATCCAGTCAAGACTCTGCCCTACATTTGTTTTAATTTGTACCTTGTAGTCACCTCAACATCTTATCCAACCTCCTTTCACCTTCTATTTTGGGGTTGTGTTCTGTGTACGCAATTGTCTCGTTAGTTTAAGCCACTGACTTAAACACTAAAAGCTTCAAGCTTACAAAATAAATGTATAAATCGGTTAACTTTTTGACTACATTGTGTACTGTTTACCTGTCAATTAGCCAGTAGCTATACATGGCATGTCTCAAGTTCTTGTCATGAACTTGCAGACCTGATCATCTTGCTAAGACATGCATAGCATTCACAACTCGACTCATCTGTTACATTAGCCCCTTATGTAAACAGTCCACTGTTTGTATCAAGAACGTAATTGACCATCACAAAATAGTTTCAACTAGGTTGTGTTTTCAAAAGCAGAGTAAAGGCATGAGTATCCCGCCTCGTGAGAAATCACTTTGTCTTGATTAGAGATGTTTATGAAGGGGTCGATATTAAGAAGCTAAAGGCTAGTCTATAGGAAAATGTCATATCAAAAATTAAACAATAGTCAAGTCAAATTATGAAATGACCCACCACTATTGCAACAGAACCCATTTCACATAAACCCATCTCCCAAAAGCCTAGGAATAGCAGCCAACATTAAATTTACTGACACTCCCAAATGCCCCCTGTGAATTTTTCTAACTTACATCTGCACAAGAGCCCCTTGATTTACACAGAGAAGGAAATTCTAAGTTAAATCACAGGAATAATGTCTGGGCATTGAGTTGGAATGGCTGTGACTGTTGCTGTACATTGAAAATGTCTAGTTTGACTTTCAAACAAACACTGCAGGTCTGTGAAAAAAATGCGGAATCCTGGAGACTCATTCCAGGGCTGAGACAAGTTTTCGTTTCAGTTCCAGGGGCCGGGAATCTTTTGGATTTCGAGGGAAATTAGAGATTTGGAGGGAACTTGGCAAACAAACACACAAACATTCAGGGGACTGACCATAAAGATACATTCAAACTGGAACCTATTCAAGTGCTCACACAATGTACTTTTACCACTTCTTGGTTTCCCATTGTAAACCAATTCTCTCACCTTGAAAGTCAGACAGACAGACACACAGACATACAGACCAAATGAGTGATAGACACCTACACACATTTATGAGTATGACTAAGTATGACATGCTGCCAAGTAGAGATTGACAATGACAGTGATTTCATCACATTGTAATTACCAGTTTGTCTTGTACAGCAAATTGTCTTTTTCCGTTGCAAAAGCTTTGCATGCTTACTTTCCCAAAATTGAATCATTTGGACTTATATGTTCACAACTTTTTAATGGACATTTTTTGGTGGTATGAGTGTATATGTTAATTTGTACTCATTAGTTATTTGCCAGCACTTTAAAAACTTGCCATTGATGATTTTGGATAGAACACCTTAAATACAGAACAAGAAATTGATGAGTCTGCACAATTTGTCAAAATTGCCTGATATTTTTGTAGCTTGAAAAATGATAGCACAAAAATTACATTTCACGTCGTCTGTGAAATTGAAAAACTGGAACAAACCTGGAAAGAATCAATCAGCACCTTTGTTACTTCATCAGTAAGCAAAACATCTAGTGGATGAGGAGAAACTTGTTTTATTAAAAAAAGAGAGTGAGAAAGAAAGAAAACAGGTTTCCATTCTTATTGATCTATATATCACATGAATTGTACACAGGAAAAATGATGAGGAATACAAAGCACAGTTTGAATGGGAATACACGCTACATTGGCATTGATTTGGTGTTGTATTTCTTATAAAATATTGAATTTTCTTTTTTCTTCTTTTATAGAAGCTGGATACTGATACCAGCTTCCACTCAAATAAAATATTTTAATTATGACACGATCTGAGCCATTCAGGCCCAAGTCAAAATTGTTGAAATTGGGTTAATACCATCACATACAGCTTAAGGTATACAGGGACATGCCGCTTTAATGGGTTGCTGTTTGCAAGATCTAAACATGGATCCCGATTGAGAAAAATTGGACAAAAACTGTCAATTGTTTAGGTAAAAAAATCAAATACAGATCCCAATTTGATAAAAAAAATCTCTGAACATGGGTCCCAATTGGAGCAAAAATTGGTAAAAATCTGTCAAATCAGCCGGTTTTTTTTTAGGTAAAAAATATCGCGAAATATGGGTAGGGGTTCCAGCAGTATACCCCTGTCAACATGCAATTTAAGTACCCCCGGTACTACCATTTCTAACTTACTCAGTACCCATACTTACTGATGTTGAAATCCACAAGTTTCTGATGTACTTGGTTGCAAAGTTACAAACTTTATATGTCTTTTTTCCCTGTTTTTTGCTCCCATCTTTTTGCCTATATCTCAATTTTATTATCATGATTATTGCCAACTTCAGTCTGATTTGGTCAGATCATGTCACAATTTTCAAATTATTATTTTTCTGTGGGATAAGGGCTCAGATAGCGACATTTGCAAGTATATTTGAGTGAGAGACTTGAGAGTCCCATCAGACACAGTAATTTGCATTCTGAATACGAGGAATATCATTCTGATAATATCAAATAATTTGTCAGAATTCAGTGTGTCGGATGTGATCTGCTGTAAGGCTCACAAAAATACTTTGTAAAGGTGGGTGACTGACCCCTTAACATGGCTAAGTAGGCCTACCAACACTAAAATTACTGTGCAAAGGTGGGTGACCGACCCCTTAACATGGCTAAGTACCAACACTAAAATTACTGTTTCCAACTTTGATGTTAATTCAAAGTCAAGAATTGCAAGACCCACTACTGCATGCTAAACTTTAACTGTAAGCACGCACAATATCTGAATTCCTGAACAGCATTCTATCTCAAACTATCTTAACCAATTTATACAGCACCTTTCAAACGCTACCACGGCATTGCTTTTTAAAAAAACACTCAACATTGCTCCACTCACCTGATGACAATTCTAAATATACTGTGTCAAATTTAGCCTAGTGTTTCGCTCTACAATTTCCTTGATTAAAAAAAAAGGGCACAGAGTTATCACATATCCTGAGATTCACTACTCAAGACTATAGAGAGAGAGAGCATGTCAAGTGCTGCAGTGCATAGATGTTAAAATTCACGGCACCAGCGTGGAAAGCAAACATAAAACCTCTGAAGTGATTCATCAGATTAAGTTATAATTCCACGAAGTCAGTGGCAACTAGACTTTCATAATCAAGAGACAGGGGAGGGGGTAGTAAGGTGTGGGGTGTGCAAAATCTGGATCATCTCCAGTTCATCAGTGTGGTAGCCAGGGGGGCAACTGTCCCCCCTTGTGAGAACTCTTGCCCCCTCTTGCCACTCATGTGTGATGTTGGTGCCCCTAATATTCAAGATTTGTAGGCCTTTTTGCACTTTTTAGCCCTCTCATAATCAAGAGGCAGGAGGGGGAAAGTGAGGTGGGGACAAAATCTGGACCATCTCCATAGACACCTGTACGACATGCCAGTTCATCAGTGGCATAACTGGGGAGGGGGGGCAAAGGTGGCAACTGTCCCCTCTTGCCACCCCCTGTGGGATGTTGTCCATCCTAATATTTAACATATTTAGGCCTTTTTTTGTACATTTTAATCCATTTTGTACAATTCCCCTCCCCCCCCCCCCAAAAAGTCCTGGCTATGCCACTGCAGTTCATTGGGAGTTCAAGTGTGTTTTTGAATCTGCCCTCAAGTGTTTGATTACTTTTACATGAACACATTGTGTCATTCACTTCTTTTATTTTGAACAAGAGATAAAAGCATGTGTTGATTTTGGAGGAGAAGGAGATGTTTTGGTAGGACAGTATCATGTATTGTGTGTGTGCACACATTTTCACATACGTCAACACCAATGAAATTGATTTTGAGAATTGTAAGAACAAACTTAATGTATACTACCAAAACATCTACTGTCTTGCCAAAACATCTTCTTCTCCAAAATCCACACATGCTTTTCTCCCTTGTCAAAATAAAAGAACCATTCAAGTGAATGAAACAATGTGTTCATGTAAAAGTAATCAAACACTTGAGGGCAGAGGCATAATCTAATGGGGAAGAGCAGGAAGCTTGAGCCCTGTATGTATACAGAATGAGATAATCTGAAGGACATAACTGTAAACATCATATGCAAGTTTAACTGAATAATTTTGAAATATTGTTTACTTGTGGCCCTTCATATGTATTTTCCCCCGATGAAGTCTTTGTAGAGAGTACCTAAAGGGTACTATAACTTCTGTTTTCAATCAGTTATAGGCTTTTAAAGCCATAATGTACAATTTTCTTCAAATTTTGTATTTGTTATTCTATACTCAAGATGCTGAAACAATACTAGTAATATTGTTGGGAAGGGTTTCTGTCCATTTTGAGCTGAAATAATAATATAAAGCCCGCATATGCTTTCTAGCACATTGCTAGAAAAGCTTGAGAAACAAAAATGCACATTTTGCACATGCGTTTGCAGGGAGAACCTCGTTTTGGTAGCTAGATGGCGGATACATGCAAAGGGCGAATACCCCAATGCTAATGAAACAAAGTTGTAGTTGACACATTTTCAGAAATTGATAACAGGCCTTGCAATTTTGAGGCGAGCGATCACTCTTGCTCACAACTGCTTGCAGCTTGCCCAACTCAATTTCTAGTGAGCGATTTTCCACTTGCCATAGACACTAAATATCACTTGCTGCAAATCACCCAACATTAGTTTCAGCACTTTCAATGTATTTGATTTATCTTAATAAATTAGAATATAATTAATCCCTGAAAACACAAGAGAGTGTAAACAGTGCGTAAGCGTTTCATATTGGTATGAATGATTTTTTCTGACCTAGAGTGATTCCAACACTAGAGTTTGTTTGTTTGTTTGTTTAAACGGTCGCACAGTGTGGAGACACACTTGAGTGATTCGACCAATCGCCTAGCATCATTCAAGCAAGTGGTTGACCACTCACCTCTAAAATCTAAACAGCAAGGCCTGTGATAAGATTGATATTATATTGCTCTTCTTGGCAAATGTGGAACTTGTATCAATGTTCCAGACTCAAATTCACACAAAAAGTTATCAAGCAAGTTGCAATATTATTTTTTTTCATGACGATAATGCAAACTTTATAAACAACAACATCATTAAGCAATAAGATGACAAATCAAATGATCTTGTCCCATGTGGTTGTAGATACTACAATGTCAAAACCAGAATTTAAAGCTTAGAAATAATACTTTTCTTTCTATTATTTTATTTAAAGCAAATTTCTTCTCGTATTCGAATGACATTTATTCTTTATAAAGTATGTAATCAGATTATATTAATATTTTCCATTGAAAGCTTTCAGGAATGTCTAATCTCTCACAGAAAAACAAATGCGATTAGTCTTGGTTTTTTTGTCAATGAATAGAGTTTTAAAACCAGCAATTACTGCATTAATGTCTTCTTGTAAACGCTAATACCTGCTCACATTTTATATTGTTTTAGTTGTAATTTGCGGAGAACCGCAAATTACCACAGCGCTTAATCAACTTATATGCTAAATCAACTTATATAGCAGAGCTTCCAGAACTTTTTTCCTCTGACCCACTGCATTAATGTTTTCTTGTAAATACTAATACCTGCTCACATCTGATATTGTTTTATTCTTAATACAAGGTACTTAATCAACTCACATAATGCTGAATCAACTTATATAGCAGTGCTTCCAAAACTTTTTTTCCTGTGACCCAAATGTTATAAGAATAATATTGTGCGATCCACAGCATAATACTGCTGATTTGCGGAGAACCTGTCTCTAAGTTTGGAAGTGTTGTGGAAACGGCACATCGCAGGTCTGAACCAATGTTGGTTTAACCTGCATGCTGATATTGTGATGAGACAAAAAACTGCATGGAAACTTTACTCAAATTTGAATCTTTTCTGTTTTTAACACACATCACTTGTACTCCATGTATTTTTTTACTTGCTTTTCTTTCATTTTCAGGGTCCATGACCTCCTGAAGAAGTACTCGCAAACCACATTTGGGTTGTGGCCCACGGTTTGAGAAACCCTGCTATATAACATGCAACCCTGCTTGTAAAAAGAAACCGCAATGTCCTGCCTCTCATTGATTTAAAACGTGACATGTATTTATAGCAGTAATGGTTGCCATTCGAAGCACAAATTTACTAAAACTTATGTTATGTGACACAAATACGACACAGTATTAAAGATTAATATTCGTTAACACTTTAATGAAATAGGGGATAATAAAAATAGGTGCTTAACAAGGAATGACCTGTGACCTGACCTTATGTCAGGTCAAGAAACTTAACTACTACTGTACTATAAACTACAGTTCAGTATTGCATGCTTACTTTCATCTTTGCTACATAAGTATATAAATCTTATAACAATATCTTGTTGCAAATCTGCCCTACAAAAAGTGATTTACCTCTCTAGAAAACGTAATGTTTCCTTTTTCTTTCTGAAAGGGTATTGATTATAATAAACTTTGTAATATCTCCTTTCAAAACATTAGCTTGGCAATACAACTTTGTACCTGTGATCAATTTATTTATAACAAATGCTTGTACACATTCTAATATTGAAGGTTTGCTATCATTAATTTGCAATAAGGTTCGCTAGTTCCCATTTTATATCAGGTTTGCTAACACTAATGTCAAATAAGATTCACTATCTCTAATTTCACAAGCAGTGTACATATTTGAAATTTTAGATAGCCATTAGTTGAAATTAGAGATAGTCAACCTTATTCAAAATTAGAGATAGTGAACCTTATTTGAAATTAGAGATAGCGAACCTTATTTGGAATTAGTGATATATATCGACCCTTAGAAGTAAAGACCTTAATTGTAATTAACAATATCGAACCTTAGGAATAAAGGACCTTTTTTGTAATTAGTGATAGCGAACTGTAGAAATGACAAACCTTAGGTATAGCGGTCCTTAGAGATAGCAGGATATTACCATTTCTAGTAGGTAATGTGCCATGAAAGTATATTTTGTTTAAAATATAAAACTTGACTCAGGTCAGAACTCTTTATATCAAAAATACAAAAGTAATCAATCTACATCCCCCAACTGCTTTTACTTTCTGACAAACCTTGAAACAAAAAGATAGCTTCATTAAAAACAAATTGCTACTCAAACATGCCTGCCATTTAGTCTGCATATAAGAGAATTATTTGACTAATCCCTGTTTCTATCCCTGTCCTTCTTTAGAGCTACATTCCCTCTCAAAGTCGCAATGACGTATGAACAAGGCAAGTCGGTTAAATTACACTATTAAAGGGACATTCATTGATTTTAACCCATGTTCTCTTTGGCATGTTCTATGTATTTAGCATCCTCCCATATCAATGCTGTGGTTTGGGATTTGTTACTGGATGAGATACACTGCAAATTTCTCTGGCACCAGAATAAGCTGGTAATCAGTGAAGATATCTTACACTTCCCATAATGCATTTCCACAGTAGGAGGATGAGTTTCAAATATAGCTTCAGCTTCAAATACAGCTTCAGCCTTGTTAATGTGCTAATTCCATTTGGAATTCATACCCCCCCTGTGGACAGTATTTCCAAAATCTTCCACAGGGGTAGTGTGGATTTCAAATGGAATAGCCCAATCCATGTTGGGGTCAATACACTATTAAATTTGAGTAGTAAGAATGAAGGGCTGGCTCATCAAATTGATCCAGATGTTGATATTCCCCAAACTTATTATTATACTAAGAATATACACATCCTTTGTCTTTTATGTTAACTCTCTCCATGCGGGTATTGACTGCAGACAACAAGTTTTAACAAATTCAAAATTTAAAAATTTCAGAATTGTACATTTGCTTGACCATATTTGGAATCGGCATAAAAATTGCATCGAAATGAGTACAAACAAGCCTATTATTGGTCCAGTGGTTCTTGAGATAGCTCTTGATATTTTGAGAAAATATCCCAAAACTTGGACTTTTTATGTTGAAGTATATGGCTAGCACACAGAGCATTGAATTGGGACTGAGTTTCATCAACAAAAACTGTGAATGCCTCTTAAAGGGCACTAGACCTTTCCTGCTTCATCCTCAAGTCTCAGTTAGAATATTTGTGCAGGGATTGTTTTATATAATTCATAGTGATCACACATCCAATCTCCTTATACATATAAATCTTCAACAAAAACAAAGCTCACTTCCCGTTCTATTCCTTTACCACGACTCTCCAACACGTACAACACCTACATTCAGAGATTTAACTATTTTGCTAGGCAGAACTTCCTCCTAAATATTTAGCTTGAGGATTTTAATTATGGAAAGCTGTAAAAGACTTAAAGACTGTATTTGTTTTGTAAACATCGTCCATGGTTTAGTTGTTTTACTGGATTCCATGCAGGTCAACCCCGGCTCGTCAGGACATCCTTTTGCAATGATGCAAACCCTACAGACCTACAAACAAGTCTCGTTCACATAGATACTTTCCCATAGATGTAGACTAGAGTTTATATATGTGATCTGCTAGAGTTTCTTGTCCACATGGTGATTTAAAAACACAGAAGAAACCCAACTTGGACAAAGGTTGACCCAATCACCTGATTACATCTCTTCTTATTTTCAACCTCGGACCCACAAAACATCTTATGCGCTTCGATCTGACGCTGCTGTCACATTTGAAGTGCCTCGCTCCAAGAAACAAGCTGGCGATCGCGCCTTTTTCAACAGTGGGGCGCGCCTTTGGAACGAGTTGCCCACCACTGTCCGAGGTCAAGAAAATATTACCACATTCAAGAATCTCCTTAAACCCACCTCTTTCCCACTCATTAGCTCTTTTTCCTTTCTTGTCTTTCTCTCTTTTAGCGCTTTGCCTACTTTTGTAAAAGGCGCTTTATAAATCACATTGTTTATGTTATGTTTATGTTTATGTGTTGGTAAAATTAAATCATAATTTAGTATATTAAACTTTTGATCTCAACATATGCTTAAACCTACCTCATATTATCCGGTCATAACTTTACCCTTCATTTGGAGACTGGATATCTATAGTTTGTATACCTTCCTCGAGATCGAGTCAGTAAAGTTAAATCAAATTTTGAGATTAAAAAGCATCATAATCATGCTATCTACTAAAGACAGCAATATTTGCAACATTATCATGCTATCTACTGAAGATAGCAATGTTTGCCACATTATCATGCTATCTATTGAAGACAGCAATAGTTGAAATATTATCATGCTATCTACTAAAGACAGCAATGTTTGCAACATCATAATGCTATCTACTGAAGACAGCAATGTTTGAAACATCATCATGCTATCTACTGAAGACAGCAATGTTTGCAATATTATCATGCTTTCTACTGAAGACAGCAATGTTTGCAACATTATCTTGCTATCTACTAAAGACAGCAATGTTTGCAACATTATCATGCTATCTACTGAAGATAGCAATGTTTGTCTCATTATCATGCTATCTATTGAAGACAGCAATATTTGAAATATTATCATGCTATCTACTGAAGACAACAATGTTTGCAACATCATCATGCTATCTACTGAAGACAGCAATGTTTGCAACATCATCATGCTATCTACTGAAGACAGCAATGTTTGCAACATTATCATGCTTTCTACTGAAGACAGCAATGTTTGCAACATTATCATGCTATCTACTGAAGACAGCAATGTTTGCAACATCATCATGCTTTCTACTGAAGACAGCAATGTTTGCAATATCATGCTTTCTACTGAAGACAGCAATGTTTGCAACATTATCTTGCTATCTACTAAAGACAGCAATGTTTGCAACATTATCATGCTATCTACTGAAGATAGCAATGTTTGCCTCATTATCATGCTATCTATTGAAGACAGCAATATTTGAAATATTATCATGCTATCTACTGAAGACAGCAATGTTTGCAACATCATCATGCTATCTACTGAAGATAGCAATGTTTGCAACATCATCATGCTATCTACTGAAGACAGCAATGTTTGCAACATTATCATGCTTTCTATTGAAGACAGCAATGTTTGCAACATTATCTTGCTATCTACTAAAGACAGCAATGTTTGCAACATTATCATGCTATCTATTGAAGACAGCAATATTTGAAATATTATCATGCTATCTACTGAAGACAGCAATGTTTGCAACATCATCATGCTTTCTACTGAAGACAGCAATGTTTGCAGCATTATCATGCTATCTACTAAAGACAGCAATGTTTGCAACATTATCATGCTATCTACTGAAGATAGCAATGTTTGCCTCATTATCATGCTATCTATTGAAGACAGCAATATTTGAAATATTATCATGCTATCTACTGAAGACAGCAATGTTTGCAACATCATCATGCTATCTACTGAAGACAGCAATATTTGCAGCATTATCATGCTATCTACTGAAGACAGCAATGTTTGCAACGTTATCTTGCTATCTACTAAAGACAGCAATGTTTGCAACATCATCATGCTATCTACTGAAGATAGCAATGTTTGCAACATCATCATGCTATCTACTGAAGACAGCAATATTTGAAATATTATCATGCTATCTACTGAAGACAGCAATGTTTGCAACATTATCTTGCTATCTACTAAAGACAGCAATGTTTGCAACATTATCATGCTATCTACTAAAGACAGCAATGTTTGCAACATTATCATGCTATCTACTGAATACAGCAATGTTTGCAACATTATAATCATACTATCTACTGAAGACAGCAATGTTTGCAACATTATAATCCTGCTATCTACTAAAAGGGTACATTGATCTTTTGGACACTTTACCCCAAAACTTTGCCCTAAATGTTTTTAGCAAGCAAAATTTCCAAAAGGGGTGTGAAGCAGTCTATCTATATCAGAGTTGATCAACCATCATCCAATCATGACAGGGGCCTTCACAAATTACCAAAAATATTGGACATATAACAGTGCTGGGGTCAAGTGTCCAAAAGGTCAATGATCCTTAACTTGGGTTGCCAGTTTCCCAATGAAGGGCAAAAAAAAAAAAAAAAAAAAAAATTAATGTTGAGATCAAATAAATACTACTTTACTAACTCAAGATTTCTTTAGATGTAGAACATTAAAGGTGACTCACATGAATTAAGCACCTAAATCCTGTACCCAGGGAAGAAATGTCTGACTTAATTATAGATTAATCATGAATAGGTAAGCCTAACCTTTGAATGTGAATATGAAAAAATGCATCATGTTGAGTTGATACCTTGATGGTGACTACCTGCTATGAAACAGTGATAAAGGGTCATTTTATAAAGATGTAAAGATGTACTATTATTTATTTTGTACAAATATGCACACAAACCCCTATACCTCTGTAAGCATTGTGGTCAACCAAAGACAATTACTGACCAACTGGGGGACAAACACACACAGTTCTTTCTTCTTTTTTTTTACCGGCTATAAACTGGGGACTTTTTGCCGATTTATTTTTTCACATAGTTCAAGTTTGTTCCACCTGATAGGGGACTCCTACCTTCCACCCTAGAGGTCCTTAGTTGTAAAAAGTCCATTTTTGGCATACTTAGAGTGAGGGGGTTAAGCTATGACAATCCGGTTCACACAAAATTTTCCAGCAGCAAAAACATTTTTTTTTCAATTAACATAGCTTCTGTAACCTCAATCATTCACAATCCCCATATTTCAATGTCAAATCTATGTCAAAGTGACACTAAGATGTTACAAGGTATGTTTTTTAGACAGAGAAATAAATAAACTATGTGGGAAAATAATTATATTTTTTTGGTTTGTATACTTGCCTATTTCCATCCACCTCAGCCATCTGTGCCTGTTCTTCAAACTCCATACGTATTCTGTCATAGTTACGTTTCACCTTGGCATTTTCATCTTCCAATTTATTGAACTCGTTGTGCAGATGGTCATAGTCCGACTTGCTTCGTTCTAACTGACGACGTATGGATTTCACTGATGATTTGTCTTCCGCTAATTCAATCTGAATAAACAAAGAGAAAACATTAATGAATAAATGAAATTTGTGGGTTTTTTGCACTTGTACACACTATCGAAAATTACTAATTTGTATGATATAACAGACAACAGTACATGGGGGGAAAAGAAATAAAATTAATGAAAACAAAAGGACACAAAAAAAAAACTAAGAAAAAAAAGCTGAAACGGAAGTACCAATTTAGAAAAGCAACAGAAACATTTTGTGCAGGGGCATATCCAGAAACCTTAGACAAGGGGTGCACAGTGGCAACCCGGTAGTGTGCAACAACAAGAAAAGACCCCAAATATGCTAATTTTGCATGTTTTAAGAATTGACCCCCGGGTGTGGGCTCTTACTTCTCACCTTGAATACCCCTGGTTTACATTGGTTGAATTTTTTTATTGTCAAAAGCATAAAAATCACTTCACCAAACATTAGGCTTTCCAGTAGCTCCATTTGAAACTCACCTTCCCTCAGTAGATGATTAAGTTGAATCTCGTTCAGAGGGTGTACGAAATTCAAATGGAGCTACCGATGTGTTCATTCCATTTGAAATTCATACTCCTCCTGTGGAAGACATTTTCAAAATCTTCCACAGGGGGAGTGTGGATTTTAAATGGAATTGTCAAGTGCGTGCAATTTGAAAGAACCTAAAGATATAGGTCTAATTGGGTCCCAGACCACAAATAGCTGTCATACATAACCTATTTAACAGTACAGTGTTTTGAATCCAGTAGCAAAGGCATAATACAAATGACTGAAAACTGTAATGTAATACCCACATGGAATTGATTCATGCAGCGTTTAAATACATACTTCAATATTGCTGATCTATAGAGGATAATAATGTAAATATAGAAACATATCTCAAGAATTTTAACATCATCGAAGTCAAATGAGCTTACTGTTATTTGTTCCCAACTGACAGTAATTTGACATTCATAACCTATAGGCAAAATTGTATCTTAATACTCCCTATGAAATTACTGATCTATGCATGGATTGGAGGCTCAAGTAAGTTTTTAATATAATCAAACTTTGACAAAGTTAAGGCTTTAAGGTCTCTTGGCATGACATACTTAAAGACCACTATCTATCATGCAATGATCCTTTAAGCATAGATATTTGAAACTTGTAGGAATTAATAGCTTAATAGTATATTGTCATGGAAATATTGACAGAAAGGAAGAAAATAGCAGCAGTGAAAAATGTAAAAAGGGGGGGGGGGAGAAGGTTTTTTCATTATTCTTTAGATTTTCATATTTAAACACTGAATCAGTAATATCGTTCTTTTATTAGTGATTTGTAATAAAAGCCCTGGGGCAAACGCGAACATGTTATCAATGTCATACAACTTTGGTGACCATACGTTTTATATAATCGGACTAAAAAGGTCCCAAATCGCTGCCCTTTATATAGCTTTCTTACCCCACAAAGAGATAGCAACCACCAAGGATTAATTAGGTCTCAGACCACAGATATTTTGCATTCATGACCTATTTACTCTACGCAGAATAGATTCAAATAAATACTGCTCATCAATAGTAGCTATTCAGATAATATACAAATGCTACATGGTTTGAAGGGAAATAGGGGAAACTATTTTTCCTGAGGTAGTGGCCTACCACCCCTCACCCTGGTACGCCTGTAGCCAGTACCAAGAGGAAAATAGTGACCCTATTTCCCTGAAAATACCCTGTAGTATTTGTTTTATTACACCTCATACATATTTATGAGAGAATTAATTTAAGAATCATAAATTGGGTGTTTCGAGCATCCTTCTGCAGAATCAGAACTGCAATATCTGCTTCGGACAGTGAAGCACTTCTGTTCGGACACTGCCAGTTTTGTTGTTGCTATAATAAATTAGTTGAATTCCCATTTTCTCATGCTATCCAGAAAACCATGATACAATCTTAATGCCTAGTCCTATACCTTCGTGGATCGAACTTTTGTCACTAGGGATGATGATGTGGGGGGGGGGATTATTGACCAGTAAGATGGTCATCTGAGGATAGGCCAATCTACTTGTGCTGTATCAAGTTGCAATGAGCTATAATAATAGAATAATATATCAAACATTTCTACAAAGACCTGTCAAGCATATGCATATTTTCTCCTTTATTAGCTTCTGATATCTTTACAGGTGCCTATTTCTCTTTTCTCATAATGTTTGTAACAGGAAACAAGAATCTTAATTTTCTTGGCCCTACATGATATAATATGTGCCAAGCCAAAGTTGCATTAGTGTAAATTGCTGAATTCAGTCATAGTCAATGGACAAATTGAAATGACATTACACATCCTGAATGTCACAAGAAACAAGAAATTCTGTTTTAGAAGAAAGAGGTTAACATATTTGATTCGCTCCTGAATGTTATTAGCAGTCAATTTCCTGTTCATTTTTCTACACTTTTTTTCTATATATTTATATAATTTTTCTCTTGAAATAATGCTCGATTTTCCCATCCACTTTACCAAGTTAGTCAATAGCTAAAACAAATAATCAGTATTGCATTGGAAGCAATTATGGAAATTACTCGCATGTTTACCGGATATCAATTGTGTCTTTTCTACATAATTGCATTACATTGTGAACACTATATACGTGTACCTTTTGCAGAAGCCATGTCAAAATTTAAGCAATATTTCCTGTACATGAAATGATTCAGCAATCCTTAAGGTGAGTCGAAGGATATCAATCCTTAAGGCGGGTCAGAGGATTTCATGACCTAGTGGTGTTGCCCTCAAATATTGAGACAAATAAAGCTGACACACAAGAGCAATGGCATAGGTTCTTAATTATCTACTACAATTTTGTAAGAATATATCAACAGAGTAAACATGCAAAGGTAACTCAGTAAATAATATAATTTTTGTTTTAAGTAGTGAAAATAAAATATTTGAAAAAACAATTGGTCTTCACCGCCCACTAGAAAGAATCTAGAAAGTGGGCGGTGAAAACTTAAAAGTTACTGGTACGTTTGAATGGACAAAATGAATGAAGCCATTAGTTTTGAAATGTTAGTGAATGTATGACCCACTATTGCTCAAGAATCTAGAAAGTGGGCGGTGAAGACTTAAAAGTTACTGGTACATTTGAATGGATCAAATGAATGAAGCCATTAGTTTTGAAATGTTAGTGAATGTATGACTATGAGCGATATTAAACATATATTAAATTTCTGTAATGGTTGACATATAACATTTAGTCAAGTGAAAGATGCATTGTTCCATTCCACTCGTCGTTCCTGAAACAATCCATCTTTCACAGACTTTGTATTTGTATATTACTTGGTGCTGTATGGTCTGTTACCCATTGACTCACATATACATTGAACACATTTTGTATTCCACATAGACCATCTTAAATAAATCCCACTTTAAGAGAAGAGCTAGATGCAATTCAATATATTTTACCTCGTTATCAAATTTGATGTAACATTACATGATAGCGGAGAACTGTTCCGTACAAATAATGTCTGAAATTTAATACCAATTCCATCAGTAAGCTTAAGGCTCATAATCTTGTACAGCCCTTCAGATGTTGCGATGCTTTACTAGATAGGATTTCATTCAGTTTCCTGTTGCGTTCATGTCTACATGTATAATAGCCCTCCCCATGTGGATTTTGGAAGTATGCGATATCGTCAAAATGTAAATAAATTTGTCAAAACATGCCAAAAATTATTAACTTCACTTGTTTGAAATCAGCATGTGAAATGTATTTTAAAAAGTACAAACATGCCTAGGACTGGTTAAGTAAGTCTTGTGACGAGACTCATAGTATTCGGTGACAGTGGCATTGAATCAACTATAGCTGCACGCAATTCATCAACCTTGATATTTCCAGCTATCATGTTTTAAAGCAATGATCAAATGCAACATTGCTATGGACCCTGTGATGAACTTGAACAACTGTATTTGTTTGTTATTTTATGGCATCACACAATGTTGCTTTTAGCTATTTGCCAATTGGCTGCTTGCTTTGAGTTACCAATGCACAGTTTAATAACCTATGAGTATAAAGATGTACATTTTCTCCTTTTATACTTATTATGTATGTTGCTTTTAGCAATTGCAAATAATACATATAGGAAATGCTTACTTATGAAGTTTATGCAAGTTTTGTAATTCATATGTGATCTCCTACTTACTTTTCATCATATCTCCCAACTCTCTCTTTCTTTTGCCATTCCTCTTTATCTTCTCTCTGTTCTTTTTCTTCATTCAAATCAAGCTTTTTTTCTTTACCTCTCCTCTCCTCTCTTCCGCCCATCTCTCCCCTCCTTCGCTCTCTCTCTCTCTCTCTCTCTGGTTCTCAAAATTTCATAGCACTATGCCTTATAATAATACTGCAAAGTCTGTTGACAGCAATATTTGATGCAGTTCAATGTCACACCACACATAATCAGTGCCCCATTTTGAGCAGTAGAAAGGGAATAACCATACCATTCTTTTTGCTCATTCTTGCCTTTAGGACTTGCGACTGACACCAGGCATACAATACAATGAGAGTACAATCTAAACATATTAAATTTGACTCTTAACACTGTATTGAACATTAATTTCATAATCTTGAATTTCTTTTGAAGTAAAAACAAAATGCTTAAAATCATCACAATACTACAGCAACTTTGGCAATTGCACATGAATATTGGCATACCCACCATACAAGTCAAGACAAAGAGAAAAGGAGAATTTGTGCCAATTCTTGCTTTCATCTGCAGTGTAGGAGGATGGAAGTGTTATAGCCCGCAATTTGCACCATTTGGTGAAAGGTGATAGATTTGACGTCATAGAGCGTGAAAGATCTGAAGCATGATTGCGAGACCGGTACTGATTGTCGAGATATCACAGTACGTTTTTTTTCTATGCAGTCATGAAAAGAGGGTGGAATATTTCAAAGTATATTAAGAAGGGGCAAAGCTTATGGCGGCAATGTAATATAAACTTGATAGCATTTTGACAATATCATGGTATGCAGTTTTGGGCTGGTGATGCTGAATACAACAGCCAGGCTTAGAGCTATATATTAAATTGGTAATATATTGCATAGCACTTGTAGTAAAGGTGGCTCTGACCTTTTACGGTGCTTTTTATTAATTTTTTCTTCAATAATCACAGTTGTATTCTAGTAACATGCATCTTTAAGTTACAATTTAAAATATATTTCTTATCCAGTTACAATGACCTATATGAATGCATAATAATTGCAACATAATAATTTCAGTTTAAAAGTAATGCAATTCACTGAAAATTGTTCATCTAAAAAGTTCAATAAACTTGCATGAATTGATATACAGTTTTCCTACTAAGGGAGCGATCGTTATTTATGACAGGGGGGGGAATGGGCAAATTTAGGGGGAACACAAAATTTTTGGGGGTCTTTAGAGGGGAACCTGAAATTTTAGTTGAACCAGGAGGGGGGGATTGTTAAATTTTAAATGGAGAAAATTGGGAAAACAAGGGGGAACGCGAACATTTTGAGCAGACACAAGGGGGGGAACGTGAAATTTGTTGTCGATATTTTTTCCAAAACGCCCATTCCCCCTGCCATAAATAACAATCGATCCCTAATATGTCATCCCTTTCACTATTAGATGAGTAAGATTCATTTGAATTGGGACTTTTCCAGTTGAAAACCATACACCCCTATGGAAGACATGACCTTAATCTCCCACCCACACAGGGGGTGGAGACTTCAAATGGAGTCACCCATTCAGGTAACCCCATTTGAAATTCTCACTCCCTGTGTGGAAGATTAAGGTCATGCCATTAGTGGAGGTATGAATATTAACAGGAATAGCCTGTTGTTGGATATTTTGAAATTAAAATTGCAAACCAGGAAGCACCACCTTAACCACTGGAGTCATGACTGTTTAATATGAATGTTGCATTACGTCTTCCTCATTCTGCTACAAAGAAGTAGCCAACAGCACCATGTGATTAGAATTAAGATATTGAAAATTGCTGCCTTATGTTCTTTTTACATTACATACAATATCAATATGATAGAGATCGGAAAAGCTTTGGTGATATAATGTCAAAGATAAAGAATAAAGAAACCTTATAATCAAAGACAAAATGGAAAAAGACTAGTTTATGTCCTGACGTCAGGGCAAAGGTGCAGCGTGATTGGTTGCTGACCTGCGCAGTACAGCATTTTCGGTCTGGTTGATTGGACGTCATATGCAAGATAGTCTTTTTAATTTGGTCTCAAATTATAGTAGGACTATTTACATCAATGGGTAAGTAAATGAGATTAGAAGTTCTACAGGGCAGCTATAAGTCTTTTGCATTCCTATTGTACAAAGACCAACATTTTTGTTGTCTACAAACTTTAACAAAAAACAAACAAGCTAACAAAGTCTTAAAACTTCAGAAATAATATTAGACAAAACAAAATATTCCACCACATGGGAAGAGGAAACCGGGACGGCCGTGCACACTGTACTTACAGTATGTCCAGCACCTCCTGGGAGATATTGAAGGGATGCTGCAGCCAAACAAAATTGTTTCGCTTGCCCAAGATCGCATTAGTTGGAGAAAGCTTGTAGTCGCCTGCTCCGCAGCCGACTGATGATGATGATGAAATAGACAATAAAGTGACTCATTGATCAATTTAACCGAGGGGTTCAAAATGTTATTCCGCAAATAATTAGATGAAAAGGAATCTTTGGAATATCACAACGTTAAATATCCAAATTATATCATGTTATCACCATGTATAAACATGAGCATGCATCCAAATGGTAACCAGTGGTACACCACTGGTACCCCTGCTCATCAATGTTTACTATACTGAAAGCTTTGCCGGATAAGGTAGACCCTTGTGGCGAGTTATCCCCGTTCACATGTCTGGCACCTGCGGGGTCTGTGGTTCAAAACTTCACCGGAGAAAAAAAGTTTCTTCTTCCCCTCGTCAAAAAAGCACATGGGGCATTAGGGTTAATAAGAGTCCAGAATGATGCAAAAATCAATTGATCTATTTTTCTCAATTTGAAGAATAGGAAAACAAAAACTGGTAAAATATAAAGAAAATAATAAGAAAGTATATGCTACCTTTGCTCATAATTTCAAATGATACTGTAGAACTGTTCAAGTAGGGTGTCAAATTAAAGCCAACATTATATGTCAGATATTGGTGGCCTTGACGCAAAAAGTTTGAAACAGCATTTATCATCTTTTGCAGCATCTAAACTTTTTACATGATTACCAAGCCTCATAGTGAAGGCCTAGCTGTGCGATGTTGAAGTAAACACTTTGATCAAGGTATCTCATCACAGTAAACTTACCTTCATTGCCTGCAGTTCTGCCTCAAGTTCGGTCTTCTCTCGTTTCTGACGCTTAAGTAACTCTCGAATGGTTTTTTCTTCTCTTTCCTGCAAGCAAGTTTACAATGGATATGATATGAACAGCGGAAAATATAAGAGGATGTACTAATGTACAATGTTATTACATTATATCAAATTACTATACCATTTCTCATTGAATATAGTAATTAAACATCTTAAAAAGAAGATATGTTATTTTCCTCAGAACAGCTCACACACATTAAACATTGGGGAAAAACAAGCGCTGTATTTGAACCAACAACCATTGTATTACTAGCATGACATTCTAACCAATTGAGCCACATATATAGACGAATCCAATTTCACGCATTCCTACACCTCAATGGCAGCCATAGCTGGGTCCCCGCTGAGTAAATCCCACCAGAAATGTGAAATGATGCGTCCATGACGGAAATTTTAAACTGCATCCCATCACCCGTGCTACACATAGACAAAAGAAAGATGAAAGTTTACAACACAATACAATATAACATCGATTTTAAGCGGTTTTAATACGCCCAATTGGGCAGTCACGACACCAGTTTGGTGCGCCGGGGACCCAGTAATGGCCGACTGAATTCTGACCATCACTTGGCTTGTTGGATTCATATATAGGTACTCTGGTTATAGAGTGTCATGCTACCAAGGTTGCCGGTTTGAATCTGGCCCAATGCACCTTGTCCTTTTAAACATTTATGTGTGCTGATGGCAATTCTGGGGAAATATGAAAAAAGTCTTCATCATATTAACCCAAAGAACTAAGTTTGAAAATTTCAATTTGCTGGTTTAAAACAAAGCAAAGATATGCTTACAGTATAAAATGCATTTTTCTGGACTTGTTGACAAGATAAAAGAAACAAGAAGATTTTTAGCAAATTCATCCAAATCATTATTTAAAAAAATAAACATGTAAGAAAACAGACCAATTCTACATCAAAGCTGTTCAATCTGATCTCAAATTAAAGCCTGTTTATTTCTGTTCCAAATATAGAAATATAGCAAAGGACTACCCATTCTTTTGTTTCAATAAATTAATTAAAACTGTTCCAATCACAATGAGATCTCAATCAAGTTGACTGGAACGTATCATCTTGTATCTTCTTGCCTTGAATTAGTGCAAAATCAAGGAAGGGGTTGCAACTGAATCTGTATGACAGACAACATGCACAAGTTGCCACAAGGCAGTATGTAGCATCCCTTACTGCCATATAATACATTTCCCATACATTTGTGCCAATGTAACATGGCTACCATGCACTGACCGGAGAAATTGGGGGAAAATTGAGAAAACTTACAAGAATCAAGGACATTGTAATTAAATTACCTCCATGCCATTGGGCTCTTCAAGTTGAAATCCATATAACCATGATAACTCTTATAGAGAAGACACAACCTTTATCTCCCACACAGGAAGTGTGAATTTCAAATGGGGTTACCTGAATGGGTGACTCCGTTTGAAATTCACACTCCCTATGTGGAATATTAAGGTCATGTCTTCCATAGGGGTGTGTATAGCCCATTAACATCACAAGCAATTCTACATCAAAGTTGTTAAAGGTGATCTACAATCGAAGCTTGTTTATTTCTGTTCCAAATACAGAAATTTAGCAAAAGATTTCCCATTTACTTGTTTTAATAATTAATTAAAACTGTTCCAATCAATCAGATCTCATGAGTTGACTAAAACGTATCATCTTGTACCTTCTTGCCTTGAAGTAGTGTAATTTCAAGGAAGGGGTTGCAACTGAATCTGTGACATGACAGGCAATGTATACATATATTAAAGTAGCCACAAGGCCGGTACCATGTGGTATTCCTTGTTGCCATATCATTACTTATTACTTATGCCATATCATGCATCTCCAATACATTTGGGCCAATTTAACACGGCTACCATGCACTGACCAGAGAAAATAATTGAGAATAAATGGAGACAAATTATGAGAATCTAAGACAATTATTTTTCCTCCATGCCATTGGGCTATATCAGTTGAAATCCATACACCCTGTATATTCAAGACATGACCTTATCTTACACACAGGGAGTAGGATTTTCAAATGGGGCTATCTGTATAAACCACTCCATTTGAAATCTACACCCTATGTGGAAAATTAAGGTCATGTCAAGGGGGTGTAAGGTTTTCAACTGCAATCGCCCAAATTTAGCAAACAAATGGTAATTCAATGCACGCAGTGTTTAAAATATTGGTGATTAGGGATTATTCTATACACTTATCCGGACTACCAAAACGTAATGAATGGCGCTTGACAAGACGCCAACATTTATGTCAATGGATCAATTTTAATGTGCCAAATCTATTCTAATCTAGAACTTAACCCAAAGATTGTCGTTGTAAATTGACATTATATATTAATGATTTATGCATTAATGTTACTGGGTTAAGTGCTGAAAGTTTGAGAAAATCGAGCTGTACGGCTATCAAAGT
Source organism: Amphiura filiformis (assembly GCF_039555335.1). Lineage (NCBI taxonomy): Eukaryota > Metazoa > Echinodermata > Ophiuroidea > Amphilepidida > Amphiuridae > Amphiura > Amphiura filiformis. The sequence continues at coordinate 37,573,707 of NC_092632.1, read as the reverse complement.
CCATTTGGGGCTATTCCATTTAACATCTATACACCCCCCATGGAAGACATTACCTTAATCTCCCACACAGGGGGTGTAAATTTCAAATAGAATCACACATTCAAGTAAGCCCATTTGAAATTCTCACCCCCTGTGTGGGAGATTATGGTCTTAACTTCACAGGGGGTGTATGGATTGCAACTGGAATAGGCCACTGGAATACAGACATACTAGCATATGACTTGGTGTACAATTCATACAAATGACTATTCAACATCACACCACTTCCGAGCAAAAAGTACATGACATCGCTCCAGTTATATCACATCTATCAGGCAATCTAATCGGTGTGACTATAGTATTGAGAAATGTTAAGTGGTTTCATCGCTAGCAGTGTGTTTTGCCCCTGAGCCTCACCAGTACCCCTATTTGCTTGAAAAAAGATATTTTTCACATTCTTGTCCACTCCTATTAGGAGTGAACAAGAATGTGAAAAATATCTTATAAATAAAAATATGGTAGCAGGAATATCACTGTCTTTAAAAGACAGTTATACTCCTGCTACCATACTTCAGAAACAATTTTTTGTTTAATTATTTTTATTTTTTAAAATTCCAAAGTGCTAAAAATCTTTGTACATGGTGATTTATAGACAATGCATCATAGGATGGGTATTTAATCAGGTAGTATTATGTCAAACTTGAGGATTTCTTGACTGGCTTAAGCAAAATCACTCAAACATGCAGTATTTGGGACAGTGTTTTTGCCTTTGAACACAAAACTGTGTGCACTTGAACACTGTCTGCTGCCACCTTTACACAACACAAAGTTGGTCCAACTAATTGTGGCAATCCTAGTGAAGGCAACCCTGTACACAAATCTCTGGCAAACGAGGCTGGCAATGCAAGGTATGTTATCCCATAGAGCCTTGAGAAAAGGGCAAATGAAGAGAAAGGTCTCAGACCTTACGATTGATTACAGAGAAGAGACTAAGAAAGAGATATTAAAACACTCTGTGAGAAAGGAGGTCAACCACCCAAGAAAGTCTCTATGGAATGTCCCTGATGAGACCAGCATCAAAGAAGATATATAAAAGGTATTGCTTTTCTTTTATTAGCACTGAGTGGGGTCTCAGCAGGCTTGCTTCTGGGCAGTTTTGGACAACTTCCGAAAAAATTCTGGGATTATATTTAAACTTTAAAGGTGTGTGACCAGATCAACAACCTCATCGCCCATTTTTCATCATCAAAATTGAGATTTTGGTATCCCCAGTAAAATTTAACGCCAAGAATTTTTTGTTTAGATGGTGTGAATAAAAAAGGTGGTAAATTGCGGTAACCACCACCAAAACTATGTACTATCCTATGGGCAATGTTATACACATTCTTGCTTCTCATATCAAAAGTGCTGGAGCTATGAAACTTATTGGAAACCGATCGTTTTAATTGGTTGGCATTAATGTAAGATATACAGTCCACAACTTATAAGTTCCTTCCTAATACTTTTTAAAATAAGTCGAAAAATATTTTACAAAATATAAAAATGTAAAAAGATATGTATAGCCCTATTTTTTTTACACCTGTGAACCAATAGCATCACACATCATTGCGCTCAGTCACAATGGTTAATTGTGTAAGAAAAGAGACCGTTTTAAAAGTTGCACCTGAGTCCATCAGGTTTTCTCTAACAAACACACGAATAGGCCTGGACTACTGTATTGTTTGAGATCTGACTCATATGGACTCAGATGCCACTTTTAACACTGTTTAAAATGGTCTTTTTCTTTACATAATGAACCATTGTGGCTGAACGCAATGACGTGTGATGCTATAATTTGGTCATATGTGTAAAACAAATAAGGCTACTTATATCGTTTTACACATTTGCATTTTGTCAAATATTTTTCGATTTATTTTAAAAAGTATTTAGGGGGGAACTTATAAGTTGTGGACCCTATAGAAAAAAATATGAAAAAATCTGACCACTCCCTTTTTTGTGTGTTTCTCCAAAATATCTTGTTCATACTAATAGAAAATTGATAAAATGTGACTTTTCTTTAAATTCTTTCTCAAATAAACATGTTTTGCAGTCAGCCTGCCTATTATAGGCCAGGCTATTAGAGACCCTCTCATGCTTTCCGAGCCAGTTTGTACTCAGGGCTGAGATAAAATGGTTTTACAGCAAAAAACAGTGAACAACATGAAAAACATTGTATCTCCTACATTTGTGGGCTTGCTCCTCCAAATGGCAATAACAAACATAATCAAACTCATTATTTTACTTTTTTTCCACCTTGATACAAAATTCATTAATAAAAGGTATTGCATCATCATTTATTTCTTAAAATAAAGGGCATTAATCCTGGTATAACAACTTCCTTTAATAATAATTTAATAATTTACCACACTACCTACCCACACATGTAGGTTGTCTGATCAGAGCCTGTGCGATAAAAGATATTGCATCTCCATTTATTTCTTAAAACAAAGGGCATTAATTCTAACATCACTTCTTCCTTTAATAATTTACCACACAACCCACACATGTAGGTTGTCTGGCCAAAGCCTATGATTTCACTTGAACTGCTACAGTTCTCCATCTCGCTCCAGGGCTGTTCCATCCAAGATCCATACACCCACTGTATATGACATGACCTTAATATTCCACACAGGGAATGTGAATTTCAAATGGGGGCAACTTGAATGGGTGACTCCATTTGAAATCTACACCCCCTGTGTAGGAGATTAAGGTTGTGTATTCCACAGTGGGCGTATGGATTTCGACTGTAACAGCCCAATAGCAGCAAATCTTTACTGTACTTCACATGAATGAACAATGTTGAGCATGTTATTTGCCTTGAACTAATGCAACTACACGTACAAGTGTGCTTTCTTGAATATTTTGTGGTGAAGTTAGAAGTAGCAGGATGCAAATCATACCAGTTTTGTGAACACGCACCGTTGATTTGTTTTTAAAAGGGAATTATAATGAAATAAAACAATTTGCCATGGGTGTGTAAAAATACTAAAACAATGAGAGTTATTATTCCTTCAGCAAATAAAGCTTGCATTACAGGATTGTTTATTTATTCTCATCGGAATCCAATTTCAATTCAGTTAACAATGATACAGAATAAGAGTAATCATTGGCATGGAATATCTATGCATTTACATTAACAATTATCTCCTCTCTAAGCTATTGCATTTGAATCGTGGGTGAGAAGTAGTGGATTCTGTTTTGGTAGTACTTGGTTGTTCGTAAACCATCACGGACAATGTGGGCGAAAAGTATCTGAATGACTCACCCAAGTTTAAATAATACGTTATTACTTATTTGTGGCTATAAAACCAGAAGTAGAGAAAATTATGTTCTGCAGCTTGAACTCTATATCAATCTGCATGATATACCAGTGTGAATGCTAACCTGCATGAATGATAGTATGAATGCTAGTGTGAATGTAATGCTAACCTGCAGGAATGCTAGTGTGAATGCTAACCGGCATCCCCCAATGAAAATCACCTCAGACAGCAATGCTACTACGAATCACCACCAAGTTTAATCAACCCATTCGTTCTCCTAGAGTTATCCTTTTTTTTATATCAAGCATATCCAGGCATTAACAGCTGAAATCTAAGAGATAATGCTGATAAAACTTCGGCCAGGCGCAAGTGACCTGGTGAAGGGGGTTGCCGTAGATAGCTGGTCAGGCTTTTTCTTTTGCAGGACAGGCAACTTTACCCAACGATTGGGCTTATTACCTGATCATAACTGATTGTAACACGGTCTTTTATCATGGTTCATCTGGATCGCCTTTAGCATATGAGCCACGGGGAGAGCATTTTCTTGTTGTCCAGCTGGGATTTGAATCCGGGACCTCTTCCACCAAAAACAAAGACCTTAACCAGTGTGCCACGCTACTCCCTCAAGTGGGAAACAGAACATCACGGTGGTGTCCTTCAATATGAAATAATAGACTGCTATCTTATCAAGACAGCGCATCCGCATGTTTTCCTGGGTAAGATAAACACACCATATCTGACAGAATAATATTATTGGACATGACATGTGGCTGACTTCTACATAGCCAGAGAGCAGAAGAACAAAATGCATCAGTCAATATTGAGCAGAACTCGAAGTCACAATCAGTTGAACTTCATTCTCTGATAGCATGAACTGTCTATGTTGTTTAGATTGAAATCCATCAAAATTAGACTACCCTGCAATGGACTACAGGTCCTTTTTTATAGCAAAAGTTCTGCCTTCTCTGTGATTTCAAATCAGTAAATTTTGCTGCACCAGAATTAATATCACCTCTTTGATTTCTTTTTCAAAGTTAAAATTTGATTGGTTCTGAATCTTGCAGGGATGATGATGGACACTTTAAAAAAAATCTGACAATGGCGAAGCGTAGCAAAGCTCTATGTCAGTAAAAACATATCCTATGAGACACAAAAGTAATTTGAGCAATTCCGCTTTTCCATTTGAAATCTACACACCCCCTATAGAAGACATGACCTTAATCTCCCATACAGGGAGTGTGATGTTCAAATGGGGCTACCTGAATGAGTGGCTCCATTTGAAATTCACACCCCTGTGTGGTAGATTAAGGTCATGTCTTCCATAGAGGGTGTATGGATTTCAACTGAATAGTCCATTACAGATGAAAATAGTATCACAGCATAAATTGAAGATGTTCAGTATTTTAATTATGACTAGTAACACAAACTTGTGAGTTTCTGAAGCAAATACTGAAATATCAGCAGTAAAAATAAGGAAACAAATGCATTGGGCTATTCCAGTTGCAATCCACACTACCCCTGTGGAAGATTTTGGAAATATCTTAAATTAAGGGGGTACTACACCCCTGCCCAATTTTGTGCCTATTTTTGCATTTTTCTCAAAAATTATAGAGCATTGGTGACAAGTAAGATATTTATATTATAGGGGCAAGGACTACAACTACTGTACTGGAAATTTTATTTCAGCACAGACAACAGTTGTGGTGTTACAGTCAAAAATGAGGGAAAACCAATATTTGATCAATAAATCAATAACTACTTGCCTTGAGTTGCTGAATTTTCAGTGCAGTAGTTCTAGTCCTTGCCCCTATAATATACATATCTTACTTGTCACCAATGCACTATAATTTTTGAGAAAAATGCAAAAATAGGCACAAAATTGGCCAGTGGTGTAGTACCCCCTTAAGTATGTTTTACAAATGTAATTGGTCAGGGTTAATCATTTTGAAATCCATACTCCCACTGTATTTACCTATATCTTCCACAGCTGGATTGAGTATTTTTAAAATGGAAGTTAGATGTCGTGTCAAAGGTCACGACACGACATCCAAACCCCGGAGGGCGCTGGTCTATTGTAATTACTGTTACCCAATTGTCTATTCTATCTTAAACTCATACGCACACTGTGGAAGTCTTCAGCTAAATCTTCTACAGAGGTACTGTAGATTTTAAATGGAATCGCCCATTCTAGTTATGTCTTCCATTGGTATTTATGCTAAGGCGCTATATAATATCCGTTTATTGTATTTTTATTGTATTTACCCGACTTAAATATCCGTTTCCATTACTTACCTTTAATGTTGAGATCTCTTTACGTAATTCAGTGACCCCCTTGTTATGAATTTCATGATTCTGAAATATTAAAGGAAGAAAATAAAAAATCTTTATTAGTTCATTTGTAAATTGATTTAGCACATGACATATACCATAATCACATTGGGTCTTCGATTTCAAGCAGTGGTTAAGCAGCTGCCAATACATGGTAGAAGGCCGGTTCAAGAAAATTGGAAGAGTAATAAAGATATTTCTGGAAATTGTAAATGTCATACACATGTTTAAATGCATATAGCAATTTAACATTTGAAGAAGGGGAAATGTCAAATGCATTCATTAATTTATTTCAAGAAATACGGTGTCCCCTAAAGTATTTAGAAGGTGTGGTTGCAACCTTTCTGGGTGATATCTATCCATGACTTAAATAATCAAATAAACCACTTGGTAAATATGGGTTATACTTAGCAATCCTTTCAGTAACAGAAAACTTACCGCCAAACTTATCAGTCAAGTATTGTTGGCACACCTTCAGGAAGTGAATGCAGCACATCTGCCCTCTCTCATAATCTCAATAACTAAACTTTCACCCAAGTAGTCACATCCCCTACCACAGATGTTTTGGCTTCAATGTTCAAAACTGTTCCTTTTGCCAAGATCAAATCATTAAGGTCACCCAAAGAGGACATTAGTAAGGCACCAGAACCAAATAATAGGTCCGTCTGTTCCTTGTTTAGTGAAATGGACCCCTGGTATATGACCCAGGAATTTTTTGCACATCTTGATGGTTTTACTTGTTTTTTTGTTTATGGTAGAATTGTTAATAAAGATTGACAGACTATTTGATCATTTAAAAACCCTATCAATTAAGCTTTCTTCCACTAAATTAAGAATGGTCTGGCAAACCATACATTAAACCATTTCAAATACTACTGAGCATGGCACATTACCAAATAAATCCTTACACAGATTAAAAATTTCTATTGACACCTTTAATGTAATAATTCTAAGATGTACTAATATTTCATCCTTTCAAACTCCATAGTGGTTCAAAACCTCCTAAGCAACTGCTGTCTACGATTTCGATATGAAGTAATCAAGTAAAATGAGAGAGATGTCAGTAGGATTGATTTTGAGAGAGGGCCAAAAGAAGTGCTTCATTTCTCTTATATTTTCTTGTTTTCAACAGCGTGAAAGTTATCATTTCTGATGAAGCATGCGTCAAATTTTGATGGGGTATTCTGCAAATTGTTGCCAATACAAAAGGCTATAATATTGAACTGAAATCTGAAAATTAATTTTGTCAATCAAAAGACTCATTTTTTCCTAGTTTGCATCACATATTTTGTTGCAATATTTCTAAATAAAATATGCTCAAAATCACAGAGGTAGGAATAATAGGTCTGCCTGTTCCTTGCTTCATTTCAACAAAGTTTTAAATTTCAGAAATGTAATTAAAATTTTAAGTGTTGGAATAAGAACTCCACTAGATTGAGGTAATAATGTCCTGCGTATTATGAATTACTTAGAGTATTGTGTCTGGTTGGGCATTGACAGTAAATGCAGACAATCAAATCCCACCTATTATAAATTTAGTTCCTACTCAATTTCTCTTCATAAGGAGCTTCTTTTATATTAAGTATTGGAAGGTTGACACATTTAAAGTGGTTTTAGCTTTTAAGCACAAATTTCCTTTATCTAAAATTCTCTAGATTTTGTACATATCCAAGTCAACCAGTAATTATGACAATGGAGACTTTTTTCACTTCTCAAAGAATGTTACATGTTGCCAAGTCTACTGAAGCAAATGCGTTGCAGCTATTCCAGATGAAATCCATACACCCCCTATGGAAGACATGACCTTAATAATCTCCCACACTGGGAGTGTGAATTTCATATGAGGTTGGAGATTAAGGCCATGTCTTCCATTGGATTTCAACTGGAATTGCCCATTCAACATCAAAGTTTTGCATACCAACCAACCACTCCCGACTAGATATTGTGCTGTCTTTTGAATTTCACCTGAAGTCAATGTGCTATCAATTGTTTAATTCCTGTATAAATAATTAACATTATTATTCATAAAATCATTAACATTCATGACGTGAAATACCACTTGCAGAGCTTTGCAATGGAGCGATGTACCCCAAGCATATTATTGGTAATTGCATGGCTGCACCGTTTTGAACAATTTACATGCATATATTTGTGCGTATCTACAAAGTAATGGCAAGTTCACTTTAATTGCAGGCGAGGCCTTTCGGGAGGGATGGGGGGCATGACTGAACTTTTTTTGGCCCTTTGGGGATTTAAAACTTTTTAGGTAATTATGATATATTTTTAATTAGCTTAATAACTGGATGATTGTTTTTATGTTCAAATGACAGGTACCAAATTCATATTTTTCATCAGAGTTGTGCAATGTTCTATACAAAAATAACATAGTGCATACATGTACATTGATATTTATAATTTGAACTACAACTCATACATACAGCCATTAACCTCTAAATAAGCACTCAAACATGAATCACGATCAAAGTGTTTTTCATACTGCATTTTTAATTTCAATTTCTTTTGAATAATCATTTTCAGTTTGTCAACCGTTCATACACAAATATGGTTCCCTATGGAGAAGAAAAAAACAACAGACCTCAAGTTATGGTATAGAACTAGTGATCCAGCCACGATTGTTTTGCTTTCATTTTCCTGTCGCGTTATTTACTTCCCCATTATTTACTTAACATTTAAAATTCAGATTATAACGGCTACAAGCTACATACAAATTACGCCGAACATAGCATTTCAAGGACAGTGTCGTACTGGGAATTGTTGTAATGACTGTCCTATGAGGTTTCCTGATGTAATTAATGCTGTGATACCAAACAGTGAAATTTAATTAGATTGGGGGGTTAATTTCTGGGGCTATAGAGACAAGTGGTTTTGTTCAATGTTGATGCATTGACTACAAAGTAACCGTAATTGTGTTTGAATACAGTTAATGTGGTTTGAGAGAATTGGGATGCACAGCTTGTCTGTGCAGGACAGCAATATGGCACGAGTGGATCCACATTGAACTACATCAATGTGGATTTAGTTCGAATTGGATCAATTGTGTTTGAATACAGTTAATGTGGTTGAGAGAATTGTGATGCACAGCTTGTCTGTGTGTATAGCTACATGTCACGAGTGGATCCACATTGAACTACATCAATGTGGATTTAGTCATTGTGTTTGAATACAGTTAATGTGGTTTGAAAGAACTGGGATGCACAGCTTGTCTATGAGAATAGCTACATGGCACGAGTGGATCCACATTGAGATACATCAATGTGGATTTAGTTCAAATGGGATCAATTGTGTTTGAATACAACCAATGTGGATAGAGAGAATATTGGGATGTAGATTTAGGGAATTTCGATCAAAATCAGGGTCTGCGCATGAAAGTAGTAAGGTGGGTTGCCTGAAAAATTGCATCACACATAAAAATCAAACATGCATACATTTTAATGATCCTTGGCAAATTAGAAAAGTCAAATGTTCAAGAGGTAAACTGTCAATGATATGCAAACATGGCCGAGTCCTGCTTTCCTGATCTACAAAGTCCCATGATCTTTCAGGGTATCTATATAATACATGTGGATTTAAATCAATCTTGACTTTAATACGGAATACAAAAACACCCACAGTGTATTATGTTAGAATAGCAGGTAATCTGGTTTGAGAGAACTCAGATGTCATGTGTTTTTGGGGTGATGTATATGGGTTATTTGGGTTTAAATCTATCATGGACCCTTCCTTCCCAGGGTCCGTGTATAGAATAAAAAGTAACAGCTATCCAGTACAGAAATGAAGGTGTGGTTCAACAAAATCAGGACACCATTGTGTCTATGGGGATTTAATTAGCCATGTTAATATGGAGGTTGAAAATATAAGGATTCTGAACATTTGAGTTTTCATTACTACAATCAAGGAAAAAAAGTCCTTGGAACGCTTATACACTCTGTCGAAATTCGTGCAGAATTTCTTATGTTCATGGAAATGACCTATATTGTGTTTGGGAAGAAACATGACATCTACAACAATGATTTACCCTTCCCTCTCCCCATCAAGCAATGTTGGAACACATTGGGGAACCGCTGAAGACATTGGCAGTTCTCAACATTGCACGGGGAGAGGGGTGACAGTTTTCCGTTATTTACACGCAAGCGCCCAAGACTTTTTCCTTGATTGTCTCTACCGAATGCAAAATATTTCATCTAAATTTCGTTTTTGTCTCATAACTCAAAAACGGAATGTCGTATGAGCTTCAAATTGCACACGATTTGAGAGTGGGTCATATGCTTTGTAATCATAATAAAATTGTTAATAAAGAATTTGGTTTATTTAGGGAGTGGTCATTGGAAACACCCCCTATGCTAAATTACTCACGTTTCTTAATCATGGCTCTAAAATGCTCTAAAATGTCGTTTTTGTCCATAACTCAAAAACAGAATGTTGTATGAGTTTCATATTGCACCAGATTTGAGAGTAGATAATATCCTTTTGAATCATAATAAACATTTTTATAAAATTGTTGGGTTATTCAGGGAGTGGTGACTGAAAACACCTCCTATGCTAAATTACACAAGTTTCGTAATTATGCCCTCTACTGTAGTCAAATTTCGTTTTTGTCTCGTAACTCAAACACACTACAAATACATTTATTTACAATATCACAATGTTTTGCAGCATGTTTCCAAAATATTTTCAATGTTATTAAAACTCCAAACATTTTGTACCCTTTATGATATAACCCAACATGTAAATGTTTTGTCTAAAACTTGTGTTTGCTGAGTATAGGCATATATAAATGTTTTCTGGAAAACTTGTGTATGCTGAGTATAGGCATATCCGAGCGAATCACAAAGATCATGATGTAACAATTTGAAACAACTCATTTCTGAATATTATTTCTATTAAGACACGCTTTTGCGATGAGAAAAACAAGAAAAAAAAAAACACAATTGAATATACTTTTAAAAAAAAGACCACCACTGGGACTCGAACCATTCACATCGGTCAATAGTCAAAAGGTTATCAGTCTGAGGACTAATCCGCTTCATGCGCTGCCATTTCGCAATCAAGTAACAAGTTTTGTTCTTTTATAGTAATCAGGTATCGGGAAAGTGTAAACTTGTATAGAGTGCTTGCACGAAAGGTCATGAGTTCAAATCATCCTCCAGACACGCTCCATAAGATATGCTAATGCATGGAGTACAAAGAATTACTTTGATCAAAACCAGTTAAACAGGTGATTGGTATTGTACTCCGTGCATTTGCATGTCCTCTGGAGCGTGTCTTTAGAATGGTTTGAACTTTGTGATCTTCCATGCAAGCACCCTATAGTAGAAACCTCAAAATGTATCAGTTTACCATAATGACAAAATGGCAGTGTTGTAGTCGAGTCCTCGTCATCCGAGTCCGAGTCCAAGTCCGAGTCCTTGGTGTCCGAGTCCAAGTCCGAGTCCGAGTCCCTGCCAATTTCTAATGTCCGAGTCCGAGTCCGAGTCCGAGTCCTCAATGTTCGAGTCCGAGTCCGAGTCCGAGTCCTTATGTATCAAATTCAAGCCCGGGGTTTTCACCAATACTTTATCAACGTGTATAGCCTATACTTAACCAGAATTTTAGTTCTATATTATTTTCTTGTAAATACATAATTTGCTAGTCCCACCTAGCATGCCTAGTATTGTTTTGGGGCTGTGCAATAATTATTCTGAGCCCGGAGGGTGAAATTGCCAAAATGCTTCCCCCTCCCGACCTGCCAAAATCTTTGCACCCCTTTACACATGCCATTTTTTGGGGATCCCAATTTCCAAACCTTAAATGGTTTAGATAATTATGTTTCGAGTGCAGCGAGCAGGGAAATCTGTATTATGTAAGCGTTTCCGTACTGTTTTCTAAGCCTTTTTAGAGCGTTTTATTTGAAAGGTGCCCCATATGTGCCAAAAATTGCTTGTTCCCCCCTCTCTGCTTGCCAAAAATTGCTTCCACCCTGCCTTTCGATCGGTCAAAAAATAGCATACCTTGGAAACAGAGCAGAGGATGATTTAAGGAAGCCCCATCATGCACTGCAAACGTGTTATCACCAGAGTTTCAACTGCCACTTTACTTTTCAAATCCCATTGAATTCTGTGCAAAAGATGTTGTTTAAGAATTGTGCGTGTGTCATTATTACTTAGTCGATTTCAGATCTAAAGTGATGTATGCATGAAGGATAATTCACACCTTCACATAAAATGTGAAATCGACCAGCATTGTGAATACGTTTTTATTGTAAATATATCAGTCCAAATTCAAATTTAACCATGCCCGTCAATGCAATGTGCGAGCAGTAGTGTCATGTTCACTCACATGCTCACACAGCTGTGCTAACCACACAGTGGCGTGGTGGGAAGTGCTTAAATCATCCTCTGGAAACAGAGTGTAATCACAGACTCCCACCAACTTATTAGGCTTGTGTTTTAGAGAGGCACTCTGAAAATTGTAGGTCTTTAGCTCAAATTTGGAAATATTTTGAATTTGTTAGCTCCAAAGCCTATAATTTGGCCCAACTTTAGACCTCCACAAAAATGTTGAAATTTCAGTTCATCAAGCCCCTATTTTGCACCAAAATCAGTTCTTATAGTTCCCAAAGTTCGGCGCCGCGCACCCCTACCAAAATTTAACTTGAGTGCCCCAGAGTATTATTATTATTATTATTATTTATGTACATTCTAGACTTATGTCTAACAAAGCAGTCATGTCAAAATAAACAAATATGATTAAAATCCATTTAACCAATTAAAGATATATCTGAAAGCAATCTTGCTTTTTGATTGTAGGCCTACTTTTATTTACAAACTGAATTTATTTGCATGTAAAACTACTTAAATTAATCATGTGATGTGATCATTGATCAAGCATAAGAAGTTTACAATGAACGAAAATAAAAGACCTAAAAGACCCTATTTAGCGGACTCGAGGAGGACTCGGCCGAGTCCCCGAGTCCTTGGGGTCCGAGTCCGAGTCCAAGTCCTTAGCTTCCGAGTCCAAGTCCGAGTCCGAGTCCTTGAAAAAAGGACTCGAGTCCGAGTCCGAGTCCCGAGTCCTCCAACACTGCTGACTACTATAAAAGAACAAAACTTGTTACTTCGTTTGTGCAATGGCAGCGTGGCGTAGCGGATAAGTCCTCCGACTGTTAACCTTTTGGCTATTGACTGATGTGCATGGTTCGAGTCCCAATGGTGGTCTATATTTTTTCTTTAAGTGTATTAAATTGTTGTTGTTTTTTTCTTTTATTTTTTTCTCATCGCATAAGCGTATTTTGTTATAAATACTATTCAGAAAAGCGTTGTTTCAAATTGTTACATCATAATCTTTCTGATTCGCTCGGATGTGCCTATACTCAGTAAACACAAGTTTTAGAGGAAACATAAATTTTACACGTTAGGTTATATCATAAAGGGTACATAACGTTTTAATAACATTAAAAAAAAAACATTTTGGAAACATGCTGCAAAACATTGTGATATTGTACGAAAAATGCATTTGTAGTGTTTTTTGAGTTATGAGACAAAAAGCGAAAATTGACTCAGTATCATACAGAAGAGGGCCATAATTACAAAACTTGTGTCATTTAGCATAGGAGGTGTTGTCAGTGACCAATCCCTAAATAACTCAACATTTTTATCAACAATTTTATTATGATTCAAAAGGATATTATCTACTCTCTAATCGTGTGCAATATGAAGCTCATACAGCATTCTGTTTTTGAGTTATGGACAAAATCGACATTTTAGAGCAGTTTAGAGCCATAATTATGAAAAGTGTGTAATTTAGCATATGGGGTGTTTTCAGTGACCACTTCCTAAATAAACCAAATTCTTTATCAACAATTTTATTATGATTGCAAAGCATATAATCCCCTCTCAAATCGTGTACAATATGAAGCTCATACAACATTCTGTTTTTGAGTTATGGACAAAAACGACATTTTAGAGCAGTTTAGAGCCATAATTATGAAACGTGTGTAATTTAGCATATGGGGTGTTTTCGGTGACCACTCCCTAAGTAAACCAAATTCGTTATCAACAATTTTATTATGATTGCAAAGTATATAACCCACTCTCAAATCGTGTGAAATTTGAAGCTCATACGACATTCCGTTTTTGAGTTATGAGACAAAAACGAAATTTAGATGAAATATTTTGCATTCGGTAGAGACAATCAAGGAAAAAAGTCCTTGGGCAGCTTACACTCTGTCGAAATTCCGTGCAGAATTTCTTATGTTCATGGAAATGACCTATATTGTGTTTGGGAAGAAACATGACATCTACAACAATGATTTACCTTCCCTCTCCCCATCAAGCAATGTTGTAACACATTGTGGGTCCGCTGATGACATTGGCAGTTCTCAACATTGCACGGGGGAGAGGGGGTGACAGTTTTCCGTTATTTACACGCAAGCGTTCCAAGACTTTTTTCCTTGATTGTAGTTTCAGCAATAAGGTTAAGGCATCGGATAGCAACGTTTGCACTGTATTTTTTGTGGGACCAGAGAGTACATCAGATACAACAAATTGCATTCTGAATACAAGAAATGTCCTTGTAATGTCAAATAATTTTTTTTTTTAATTTATGATATTGGTCTATGATCTATTTACCATGCATTATGCATATCTTCTAAATTCCTTCTAAATCTCAGTGTGATGTATACTACTGTACACTCATTTCCATATACATTGGCCACATGCTTTTGACTTAAAATTCTTTATTTTCTATTGATATATGATATATGTATGTTCATATATCACTTTTCCTAAACAGTACAAATGTATTTATGAATATTCTCAACCATCCGGATAGATAAGTATAGTTGGACTAAATCTGTTCAACTGTACTTACTGTTTTTGTTGGCTATGACGTGATACTGTAGCCAGTAAAAAATGTAAGTCCAGTTGAACAGATTTATAATTTTGTCCAACTTATATATGGTACAAAGTGTACATATTTCTTCAACCCCTCCGAATCCCCCTCAAGAAATGGCAAATATTTCATCATTTTCTCGCAGAAATTGTTTTTGCCATTTTTTTTTTTTTTACAATATGCACCATAGTTTATTTTTACCACTCCTCCCCTCATACATATGCTTTGTACGTATGGGAAAATGGTGCAAATGTTGAAAGACCCATTACTGTTATGGTCAATACATTGTTGGCAGCATTCATATAATGATACAGGAAGAGACCATCTATTTAACCTCATTATATAAGGGCTTCATCCATGGGACTATTCCCGATGAAATCCATACACTCTATGGAAGATATGACCTTAATCTCACACACAGGGAGTGTAGATTTCAAATGGAGTCACCATTTAGGTAATCCCATTTGAAATTCACACTCCCTGTGTGGAAAATTAAGGTCATATCTTCCATAGAGGATAATGGATTTCAACTGAAATAACCCATGGTAATTCTTCATATCATACCCACTTCACCCAGTGAGTAATTCAACAAAACATACCAATGCTTTCCACATTGTTTTGTTCCCTTGTTAAATTTTCATTTTCATTTGAATTAAAATTACCAACAATTGTACATTTTGAAAGATATTCAATTGAAAATTTCTTTAATATTAAAAAACAGTTTCTGTAATGATACTTATGCAGTCAGCAAGATTAGCAAGCTATGTTATGCATTTGAAAGTGTCTTCTTCATTAGATATCAAGTCTGAAAGACTGAAAATGTCATCTTCAGCAGAAAGTAAAGTGTAGTCTTCAGTAGACAATGAATCTGACAGAACAAAAATATCATCTTCAGCAGATATTAATATGTCATCTTTAGGATATTGTAAAATGGGATTGTTGAATATGTTATCTTCAGATGACCTTGAAGACTCCATGTAATCTTGAACAGTAAAAAACGGAATAAAAATTTCATCATCAGCATACGTTGGACTTGAAGTGTCATACTCTGCAGATAAAAAACCTGTTGGAATAAATATGTCATTTCCAGTTGGTGGTGTTAACCTGTCATTCTTTGCGAATAACAGATTAATTGAAATGAAAATGTCATCTTCAGTAGATATGATAGAGTCATGTTCACTAGCCAATTCTGGTACTGTGATAATATTATCTTTCACAGTGTTATCTTCAGTAGATAGCAAATCCATTGGACTGAAAATGTTTCTTCTAGCTGATAGTAAAGCCTTATCTGTATGTGATAGCATCTGTTTCCTCCAGTACACACTGGCTATGCTTGGATCTAGGTGCAATATACTCAAGCAGGATATCACAATGTATTGCGATCTCCTTGAATAGCTCATATTCATTGTACATCTAGAAAGCGGTGATGGATTCCCAATAGCGCAAGATGAATCTTTTTATGAACCTGTTGGCATTGATATTCAGTGAATTTACTTAGCAAGATTCATGCACACAACACCACAATGGAATACAACATCAAAATAGGATGGCGAATACCTGACTAATATAATTGGCAGAATTTGCCGACAAGGTTGCCTAATCGGTCAATATAATACTGACGTCAAACAGAGCTGGCTCGTCTTGGGTTCAAGTGTTTTAAGCAACAGATCAATCACACAGAATAAAGAGAGAAACAGTACACTTTTCCGTTTTTACAATAAAACATGATACCATTGATGTATTGCCACTGCATGCAAAAAGTTGCAGTAGGCAAAACTGCTTCCACTTGCAAGATTTAACATACTTGTATGTAACTTTGCAATTATGTAATTGCTATAATTGGACTAAATTATAATTCTGTTCAACTGGACTTACTGTTTTAGATGGCTACGGTAAAACAATAAGTCCAGTTGAACAGAATTATAATTTAGTCCAACTATATTTATCTACCTGGATGACTGAAAATATTCATTAATACATATAATTGCTATCCTAACTCAAGATAAACAACCCATATATCTGAAATTATTTGACAAATGCTAATTAGGTTATTTGGGTGCTTTTTGAAAACCAAATGGGAGCACAAAAACAATCCTTGCCCTACAATACCCATTGATTGACTATTTGCAAGAAATTCCCACCAAGAACCCATTTTCCCACCCAAATAGCACAGGTATTTACTTTCATCTGAATTTATGCTAGACTCTTGTTATAAGGGATACTAATGAAGCCTGTTAAGCTGTGTCGGAAGTCACATTGTCACCTTTTGTGCTGACAACAATTAGCCTTTTCAAAGTATGTCATACATTAAAGAAGAGAAGTACTCAATCTGAAGACTGAATATAAAGAAAAGACTTGACCCACTGTCCAGCACCATCATATTGTGTCTGCCATGCCTCTAAAACTTAAGGCTCATGAGAATCCACATGGACAGTGTCTTGCAGTTTTAGTTTGCCATGAATGAACAATAATGTTTACTGTCAGTCTATAATACCAAATTTATTAATTCGTTTAAACAATTCATTGATGCTAGCACTGGTGGCATCCATTACTCCTTGTAGACAGGAAGTCTGGAAGGGTGACCTCTATGCTGTGGATGGTCTTGCTGTACTTTTGAATGGGATAGCAGTAAGCGTGGTCAATTTATAGACCGAAATGTTTGATTTTTCCCAAGTTTGTCAGAGCATAACAAGACTTTCTGCTGATGGCTTTTATTGCGGCTGGTAAATATTTTTTAAATTAAGTTTTTCACAATACATTAAAGAGACCCCTGCTGTATAATAAACTAGCTAGGTAAGCTTTGAATAACGTTCATGAAAATTATCAAAAAAATGCCTATTCTTTTGTGTGCATATGGTCCATCACCTGTCACTTGGTAATCTTGTAACTTGTCTAATGGCGCTGCCCATGACCACTCAATGAATTGTTTAATTTGAATTAATCAATTTGATATTAAAGACAGACTGTGTAATTCTTCCTACTGGTGGTTACCTTCACCTTCCCTCACTAGGATCCACAACATGCTCATCTACCAAGGGGACATTTCTTTAACCTATACATTTGTACATTCATTGAATGACCTTTGAAAATTAGGGTACTAAAACTCATACTCTGCAACTTGAGGTCAAATTTTGCTCTATGATTGTTTAATTGAGGTTATTGAACTATGCCATTGGGATGAGGCCATTGTGGTTATAGTGCCTAATCAAGTCACATTCAAATAACACAAATTCTATCGCAAGATTTTTTCCTAGTACATGTAATTTGTTTCCTATATATCCGTAACAGATTACTTCAAATACATATCCCACGGCAACTGTCAGAATTAAAGCAAATAAACAAAAGACCCATTTAGAGAATGAAAAAGTCCAGAGCTAGCTGAATCTGGAATAGCATACACTGGCTAATATTTGACTACCTGCACTTGCTGAGTAACGTGGGTATGTATGGATTCAAATTGGCTACATGAAATGTAGCAGAATAAACACTATTTTACATCAGCCTAGCTATTCCTTTAAGTAATCATATGCCCCTTGGGAGAGTTTTATTTTCATATAGAATTTTTATTGCTTCCTATTATACACTTGGAAATTCTAGTAACAATAAAATGTATGGCCCAAAGGCTCTTTATTATAATATGAAGTAGCTATTGTGGACAGTTTCTTGTTTAAAATGAAGAAAGATTTTTTTTAATGAGGAAACAAATCAACTTGAGGACTAGATTTTATGAAACAGATATAACATATCAAACCAACAGTAACTTAATCAAGTCAAAACAGGTAGATTAGTAAATTATGTGGTGCATAAAATGTGTCCCTGCCAAAATGGGAAGTTCTAGGGCTTTCATGGTTTGTAAAAGAAAAAGGAAAAAACAAACCACATATTTGCAAAATGACCCCTGGATGCCATTTGACCTCACATCTAATAACATCACACATGTCAATGTACCCAAGGGTCACTGGGTCAAAGTTCCATTGAAATCCATCCAAGCATGTGGGAGAAATCAACCATAGAAGGTAGGGTTAATGCAAACAGGTTAACACTTCCTGCACATTGAAGCTCATTTTATAATCCGCTTTCCAAACTTCATTTGGCGGGGACAACATCACAGTGGGACAACATAATAGCAATGTTACCCTTTTATTTGATTGTCACAAGATATCATATGTTTCACTTTGCACTCTTTATTTCCACCTTGAACTTTTTATTATCTTGCCAGCATATGCAAACATACGAATTGTGTATGTAGTCTCATTGCTAAAATCTCTTAGAGATTCCGCAAGATTTCCAAATTCTCATCTAGCGGAGTTCACAAGATTTCCAAATTTACATACAGATGACTTGTAGATGCATTCTCATTGCTAAAATCTCTCAGAGATTGCACAAGATTTCCAAATTTGTATCCAGCCAAACTGTGGGTGGGATTGTGAGCGCAGGTAGTCTCACTGCTGAAATCGCTTAGTCTCATTGCTAAACTTCAACCAGATTTGTGCAGCACTTTTAAGTCCTACCCGGGGGAGTGTGGATTATGAATGGCATAGCCAATGAGCTGATCATGATTTACTAACGTCCTAGAATAACCCCTGATTTGCAATGGCAAGGATTCTTTTGATGGTCTTATCTCTATTAGCATGGTTAGTTTCTTGAGAATGTACAAGATGCATGCATGGTGAAGTAGTTATGAGTTGAACATGAAATTTGCTACATGTATGTGTTAACCACCAATGTTAATGGTATCGTAAATTACATGTTGTACTGCATCAATGTCTACATAAATTATATATGTAACTATTACAGGATTCCAGTAATTTGTAGTAACCTAGGTAGGAATGTTAAACTGTTCATTGTAATTCCTTTCCTTATAAAAGATACGACACATAGTTTCGTTGAGTGTTTCATACTGTTGCAAGTGGCATTTGTGAGGCTTTGGTGAAACTAGAAATGATTTCTTAGTTGTACTAAACATGATACAAATTCCAAAATATGATCATCATGGAAGAAATTCTTACACAATTGCCTGACTTGTACTTCTGATTTCATCACATCACACCAAGTACATATATTTTGTCATGGAGGAAATTCTGACACAATTGCCCGACTTGTACTTGTGATTTCACCACATCACACCAAGTACATATATTTTGTCAAGGAAGAAATTCTGACACAATTGCCTGACTTGTACTTCTGATATCATCACATCACACCAAGTACATATATTTTGTCAAGGAAGAAATTCTGACACAATTGCCTGACTTGTACTTCTGATTTCACCACATCACACCAAGTACATATAATTTATCAAGGAAGAAATTCTGACACAATTGCCTGACTTGTACTTCTGATTTCATCACATCACACCAAGTGCATATATTTTGTCAAGGAAGAAATTCTGACACAATTGCCTGACTTGTACTTCTGATTTCAGCACATCACACCAAGTACATATATTTTGTCAAGGAAGAAATTCTGACACAATTGCCTGACTTGTACTTCTGATATCATCACATCACACCAAGTACATATATTTTGTCAAGGAAGAAATTCTGACACAATTGCCTGACTTGTACTTCTGATTTCACCACATCGCACCAAGTACATACATTTTGTCATGGAAGAAATTCTGACACAATTGCCTGACTTGTACTTCTGATTTCACCACATCGCACCAAGTACATACATTTTGTCATGGAAGAAATTCTGACACAATTGCCTGACTTGTACTTCTGATTTCACCACATCACACCAAGTACATATATTTTGTCAAGGAAGAAATTCTGACACAATTGCCTGACTTGTACTTCTGATTTCACCACATCACACCAAGTACATATATTTTGTCAAGGAAGAAATTCTGAAACAATTGCCTGACTTGTACTTCTTATTTCACCACATCACACCAAGTACATATATTTTGTCAAGGAAGAAATTCTGACACAATTGCCTGACTTGTACTTCTGATTTCACCACATCACACCAAGTACATATATTTTGTCAAGGAAGAAATTCTGACACAATTGCCTGACTTGTACTTCTGTTTTCACCACATCACACCAAGTACATATATTTTGTCAAGGAAGAAATTCCGACACAATTGCCTGACTTGTACTTCTGATTTCACCACATCACACCAAGTATATATATTTCGTCAATGAAGAAATTTTGACACAAGTGCCTGACTTGTACTTCTGATTTCACCACATCACACCAAGTACATATATTTTGTCAAGGAAGAAATTTTGACACAAGTGCCTGACTTGTACTTCTGATTTCACCACATCACACCAAGTACATATATTTTGTCAAGGAAGAAATTTGGACACAAGTGCCTGACTTGTACTTCTGATTTCACCACATCACACCAAGTACATATATTTTGTCAAGGAAGAAATTTTGCCACAAGTGCCTGACTTGTACTTCTGATTTCACCACATCACACCAAGTACATATATTTTGTGATGGAAGAAATTCTGACACAATTGCCTGACTTGTACTTCTGATTTCACCACATCACACCAAGTACATATATTTTGTCAAGGAAGACATTCTGACACAATTGCCTGCCTGACTTGTACTTCTGATTTCACCACATCACACCAAGTACATATATTTTGTCAAGGAAGACATTCTGACACAATTGCCTGACTTGTACTTCTGATTTCACCACATCACACCAAGTACTTATATTTTGTCAAGGAAGAAATTCTGACACAATTGCCTGACTTGTACTTCTGATTTCACCACATCACACCAAGTACATATATTTTGTGAAGGAAGAAATTCTGACACATTTGGCTGACTTGTACTTCTGATTTCACCACATCACACCAAGTACATATATTTTGTCAAAGAAGACATTCTGACACAATTGCCTGACTTGTACTTCTGATTTCACCACATCACACCAAGTACATATAATTTATCAAGGAAGAAATTCTGACACAATTGCCTGACTTGTACTTCTGATTTCATCACATCACACCAAGTGCATATATTTTGTCAAGGAAGAAATTCTGACACAATTGCCTGACTTGTACTTCTGATTTCAGCACATCACACCAAGTACATATATTTTGTCAAGGAAGAAATTCTGACACAATTGCCTGACTTGTACTTCTGATATCATCACATCACACCAAGTACATATATTTTGTCAAGGAAGAAATTCTGACACAATTGCCTGACTTGTACTTCTGATTTCACCACATCACACCAAGTACATATATTTTGTCAAGGAAGAAATTCTGACACAATTGCCTGACTTGTACTTCTGATTTCACCACATCACACCAAGTACATATATTTTGTCAAGGAAGAAATTCTGACACAATTGCCTGACTTGTACTTCTTATTTCACCACATCACACCAAGTACATATATTTTGTCAAGGAAGAAATTCTGACACAATTGCCTGACTTGTACTTCTGATTCACCACATCACACCAAGTACATATATTTTGTCAAGGAAGAAATTCTGACACAATTGCCTGACTTGTACTTCTGTTTTCACCACATCACACCAAGTACATATATTTTGTCAAGGAAGAAATTCCGACACAATTGCCTGACTTGTACTTCTGATTTCACCACATCACACCAAGTATATATATTTGTCAATGAAGAAATTTTGACACAAG
Organism: Amphiura filiformis; assembly: GCF_039555335.1. Classification (NCBI taxonomy): domain Eukaryota; kingdom Metazoa; phylum Echinodermata; class Ophiuroidea; order Amphilepidida; family Amphiuridae; genus Amphiura; species Amphiura filiformis. Next base: position 37,551,578 of record NC_092632.1, on the reverse strand, counting down.
TGCCTGACTTGTACTTCTGATTTCACCACATCACACCAAGTACATATATTTTGTCAAGGAAGAAATTTTGACACAAGTGCCTGACTTGTACTTCTGATTTCACCACATCACACCAAGTACATATATTTTGTCAAGGAAGAAAGAAATTTTGCCACAAGTGCCTGACTTGTACTTCTGATTTCACCACATCACACCAAGTACATATATTTTGTGATGGAAGAAATTCTGACACAATTGCCTGACTTGTACTTCTGATTTCACCACATCACACCAAGTACATATATTTTGTCAAGGAAGACATTCTGACACAATTGCCTGCCTGACTTGTACTTCTGATTTCACCACATCACACCAAGTACATATATTTTGTCAAGGAAGACATTCTGACACAATTGCCTGACTTGTACTTCTGATTTCACCACATCACACCAAGTACTTATATTTTGTCAAGGAAGAAATTCTGACACAATTGCCTGACTTGTACTTCTGATTTCACCACATCACACCAAGTACATATATTTTGTGAAGGAAGAAATTCTGACACATTTGGCTGACTTGTACTTCTGATTTCACCACATCACACCAAGTACATATATTTTGTCAAAGAAGACATTCTGACACAATTGCCTGACTTGTACTTCTGATTTCACCACATCACACCAAGTACATATATTTTGTCAAGGAAGAAATTCTGACACAATTGCCTGACTAGTACTTCTGTTTTCACCACATCACACCAAGTACATATATTTTGTCAAGGACGAAATTTTGACACAATTGCCCGACTTGTACTTCTGATTTCACCACATCACACCAAGTACATATATTTTGTCAAGGAAGAAATTTGGACACAAGTGCCTGACTTGTACTTCTGATTTCACCACATCACACCAAGTACATATATTTTGTCAAGGAAGAAATTTTGCCACAAGTGCCTGACTTGTACTTCTGATTTCACCACATCACACCAAGTACATATATTTTGTGATGGAAGAAATTCTGACACAATTGCCTGACTTGTACTTCTGATTTCACCACATCACACCAAGTACATATATTTTGTCAAGGAAGACATTCTGACACAATTGCCTGCCTGACTTGTACTTCTGATTTCACCACATCACACCAAGTACATATATTTTGTCAAGGAAGACATTCTGACACAATTGCCTGACTTGTACTTCTGATTTCACCACATCACACCAAGTACTTATATTTTGTCAAGGAAGAAATTCTGACACAATTGCCTGACTTGTACTTCTGATTTCACCACATCACACCAAGTACATATATTTTGTGAAGGAAGAAATTCTGACACATTTGGCTGACTTGTACTTCTGATTTCACCACATCACACCAAGTACATATATTTTGTCAAAGAAGACATTCTGACACAATTGCCTGACTTGTACTTCTGATTTCACCACATCACACCAAGTACATATATTTTGTCAAGGAAGAAATTCTGACACAATTGCCTGACTAGTACTTCTGTTTTCACCACATCACAGCAAGTACATATATTTTGTCAAGGACGAAATTTTGACACAATTGCCCGACTTGTACTTCTGATTTCACCACATCACACCAAGGACATATATTCTGTCAAGGAAGAAATTCTGACACAATTGCCTGACTTGTACTTCTGATTTCACCACATCACACCAAGTGCATACATTTTGTCAAGGAAGAAATTCTGACACAATTGCCTGACTTGTACTTCTGATTTCACCACATCACACCAAGGCACATATTTTGTCATGGAAGAAATTCTGACACAATTGCCTGACTTGTACTTCTGTTTTCACCACATCACACCAAGTACATATATTTTGTCAAGGACGAAATTTTGACACATTTGCCTGACTTGTACTTCTGATTTCACCACATCACATCAAGTACATATATTTTGTCAAGGAAGAAATTCTGACACAATTGCCTGACTTGTACTTCTGATTTCATCACATCGCCCCAAGTACATACATTTTGTCATGGAAGAAATTCTGACACAACTGCCTGACTCGTACTTCTGATTTCACCACATCACTCCAAGTACATACATTTTGTCAAGGAAGAAATTCTGACACAATTGCCTGACTTGTACTTCTGATTTCACCACATCGCACCAAGTACATATATTTTGTCAAGGAAGAAATTCTGACACATTTGCCTGACTTGTACTTCTGATTTCACCACATCACACCAAGTACATATATTTTGTCAAAGAAGACATTCTGACACAATTGCCTGACTTGTACTTCTGATTTCACCACATCACACCAAGTACATATATTTTGTCAAGGAAGAAATTCTGACACAATTGCCTGACTAGTACTTCTGTTTTCACCACATCACACCAAGTACATATATTTTGTCAAGGACGAAATTTTGACACAATTGCCCGACTTGTACTTCTGATTTCACCACATCACACCAAGGACATATATTCTGTCAAGGAAGAAATTCTGACACAATTGCCTGACTTGTACTTCTGATTTCACCACATCACACCAAGTGCATACATTTTGTCAAGGAAGAAATTCTGACACAATTGCCTGACTTGTACTTCTGATTTCACCACATCACACCAAGGCACATATTTTGTCATGGAAGAAATTCTGACACAATTGCCTGACTTGTAATTCTGTTTTCACCACATCACACCAAGTACATATATTTTGTCAAGGACGAAATTTTGACACATTTGCCTGACTTGTACTTCTGATTTCACCACATCACATCAAGTACATATATTTTGTCAAGGAAGAAATTCTGACACAATTGCCTGACTTGTACTTCTGATTTCATCACATCGCCCCAAGTACATATATTTTGTCAAGGAAGACATTCTGACACAACTGCCTGACTCGTACTTCTGATTTCACCACATCACTCCAAGTACATACATTTTGTCAAGGAAGAAATTCTGACACAATTGCCTGACTTGTACTTCTGATTTCACCACATCACACCAAGTACATATATTTTGTCAAGGAAGAAATTCTGACACATTTGCCTGACTTGTACTTCTGATTTCACCACATCGCACCAAGTACATATATTTTGTCAAGGAAGAAATTCTGACACATTTGCCTGACTTGTACTTCTGATTTCATCACATCACACCAAGTGCATATATTTTGTCAAGGAAGAAATTCTGACACATTTGCCTGACTTGTACTTCTGATTTCACCACATCACACCAAGTACATATATTTCATCATGGAAGAAATTCTGATTAGTTTAGGTTATAATAATCTCAGATGTTATTCATGAGTATTTATGCATACGTCCAATGCTGGTGAAATTAACTTGGCTTTGTGATTTTCTTCAATATTAAATCAACTTGGTTCTGACTGCAATAGTTAAATCTTAACTACATTATTATATCAAATTCAGTATTGTTGGTGTTCAAGATGACCAAATATCAATTTGGCGAACATGATTGAATTTTTTATCTAGGTTTTGCGGTTTGACCAGAATTTAGCAATATCCAGAGTTAGAATAAAAGAGAGATTTTAATACTTTAAATTTTTATCTAGGTTTTGTGGTTTGACCAGATTTTAGCAATATACAGAGTAGGAAAAAAAAGGGAGATTTTAATACTTCACTAAATATTAACTCTACAAGTGCAGATTGTAACTACATATAACCCCCCCCCCCAAAAAAAATACAAATATTTTCAAACTTTCAAATATTGTTCTTATATATTTCATACTAGCATCAAAAGCATGCACATGCCTAGCATTAGTTTGATAATTCCTGATGAGACATCAATAATGAATGAGACAAGTTGAAACCTGTGACACTTTTCAGCAACAAGCGCAGAATTCCCAATTTCCCCTGCAAGAATTAACCGATTCAGACAAGTTGCGTATTGATCAAATATTGATACTCCCAGGGAATATAAGTAATGTTTCTCCCCTCGGGTGCTCAGCTCAGCCCACTGTGTATATATCAATAATTACTCTTTACATTGTGCTGTTCTGTTCTTTCTGTACCTACGAGTTTGTAAGACCTTTTCTTCTGTAATGTTACCATAATAATTCATAATTAATCTTAAGTAAAGTAGTTAATATTTAAAGCAAATGAAACAATAATGAATAGCTTTTGTCTGCTTCCAAGTTTAAATAATAATTTTTTCATGATATTATTTGAAGACATAATCCCGAAGCCTTTTAAAAGGCTAGATTTCACTTTTACAGATTCTGTGTAAATCATAAGAGCACTAAAGCCCATGGTAAGCTGTGGGTTTCTTGACATTGGTGAGGTACTGGTTGGTGCTTGTCAAGAAAAACAAGAACTTACAGCGAACAGACGATTACAAGAAAGGTGTTGGAAATAGTGGTCACTAAGAGTAATTGTAAACCTGAACCTGGGCGTAGCAAGAGCCTTGGGGGCCCATGGACAAAAGGAGCAATGTGGGCCCTTTTAACATCGCCTTTATCAGGCCTATCCCTTTTTTGCTTTTGCTTGGAGCTCTTGAACCTTCAGGCCCCTGGACTTCATCTACCCTGCCCCCTGCTTGCTATGCCCCTGATGTCAGGGCTCAAATGCTCTCTATGCAAGATCATGCTATGACAAGCGGCGCTTAAAATCATTAAAAATGACCTGATCTATCCCATCTGTGGTAGAGGTGTAGAATAGAACAATACTAATCATGACCAAATTTTAGCCCAAACCATGTAAATTTTAATCTTCAGACTAGCCAGTCCTAAAAAACAAAAAACAGACTCATAGAGGGCACTCCACCAGAATTCTATTTGGTGGTGTGATATCTTAAATAGATCTACTGGTGATAACTCCATTAAGTAAATTAAAATCACAACATCTTTCTGTTGTCGTCTCGTAAAGGGTAGGAAATTATGATATCTTTTAACATGTTTGTTTAATTCAAAGGAATAATTCATATTGTTACCACCAAACAGGTTATTTCCGAGCCAGTTGAATGAGCAATACACACACATTCCAACCTCTTTTATCTGGACTTGATGAGACCAAGGCACCAAGCATTGCCTGGCTAAGTGAAAATCAGGATAAGTGAATGATTTGTAAAATTGGCACAACAAACAATTACACAAATGGGGGGGAAATAACGAGATGGTAATGGAGTGCTATAGGTATATGTCCTTTACGTAAAATATGTCTAAAGTTCTATATACTTCACGAGCCTGAAATTGTGTGTGGACAGTTGAGATAGAACTTTCTTGGGGGACGTGAGGGAAGTTTTGATGTAGATTATTATCATATTGTATTTTAATGTAATTTTACCATTTCTTTTGTATAAATAAATCTTATGCATGTTTTTTATGAAAATCACACAGCCAAATAACATACAGGTCCGTATAAAAGAGGTTTGTATCAGGGAGGTTGGACTGAGGTTGGACTGTATGTACCACCTTGTATACCAAGAATACTTCCCCTACCCCAATACCTAGATGGTAAATCCCAAATTCTCTCAAATGAGTTTCTTGAACCGTTTTTGGACCATTTTCCCTCAAATTGCAAAATTATTAAAATTTGACTTTTATTGCAAGTAACTAAACAATTAGGATTTAGCTATGTTTCATTTGGAAAAACAGGATAATATTTTTTTTAATCCAAAAAAATCAGTGCTGTATTTTTCTGGAATGGGGAGTAGGTACAAACTTGAATGCCAAGAAATACTTCCCCTGTCTCAATCCCTAGATGGTAAATCCCAAATTTCTGAAATGAGTTCCTTGCAATAAAAGCTAATAAACTTGTACACTGTATACGTCTTGTGACATCCAAATGCCACAGCCATCTAAGATTGAGCAGAAGTGGCAGGAGTACCTCACTAGCTTCATTTTGGTCTGATATTAACTTTTCTATGAAGAAACCCAACACATCTGACAACTTTGTAAATCAATAAGTAGCTACATTCAAGATAATTTCCCACAAGATCTATATGGATTCTCATATGGTATAAGCCTGATTCTCTACGTATGTATCTGAGAAATGTCACTTCTGCTATTAGGTGACATGGCCTTAAATTTAATGAAACTATTTTTTTCTTGCTAATATTGAAATATTTCACTTAAAGTGATGTTATATGTGTTTGCAGTTTGGGCAGGTTATTTGCATTTTTTCCCTCATAAATCACTTAAACATATTGTGAAAGCTGTAACTTACTGAAGAGATACTTTTGGAGATAAATAATATGCCTAGCTGTTACCACAACTTTTTAAATATCATCTGTGCAATTTTAAATTGTTATTCAGATTAATACTACCCTGCCAAATTCCTACTGCGGCCCCCTGATCCACCAAGGTACTTGGCTGGTACTGTGCAGTACCAGGGGAGTACCAGTGTTAGTAGTACCACTGCTTATGGTTCTTGTGCAGTAGCAGCATTGGTACTGTGTCTAGGTACTCAGTGTGTACCAGTCAGGTACCTTGGCAACCGTGTACCTGTGCAGGTGGCCCAATAGGAATCTTGTAGTGTAGTAGCCAAGTTTTCTACTAAATCGTTTCAGTACTTGGTCCAAACTTTGGTAAATCGTTCAGCTCCTATTGCTGTACACTGATTTGTAGATTCACTTCTCCACTACTCCAGGGGAGGACCAGTGTAGTACCAGTGCAGTACCACTGCTGATGGGTCTTGTGCAGTAGCAGCATTGGTACTGTGTCTAGGTACTCAGTGTGTACCAGTCAGGTACCTTGGCAACTGTGTACCTATGCCCCAATAAGAATCTTGTAGTGTAGTAGTCAAGCTATCTACTAAACCTGTTCAGTCAGATATATTATTCATATTAATACTACTGTACACTGCCATATCTATTATGGCTCCCCTGCACAGGTACACAATAGGAATCTTGTAGTGTAGTGTAGTAGTCAAGCTATCTACTAAACCTGTTCAGTCAAATGAGGGCCATCCTTGGTCCAATCTTTGGTAAACCGATCAGCTGCTATTGCTGTACACTGATTTGTATAGGTTCACTTCTCCCACTGCTTTGACACAAGTTCTACCTCATCGGCATGACAATTGAGGCCAAAATTATCCAAATTGGCTATTCAAAATTATGTTAACATAAAATGATCCTAAGTTGGCTGCCCAAAAATATGTTAACATTTCTACCCTTTGCAGCAAAAAGACATGTGCACAAGGAGCCAAGAAAATCAGCAGCATCACCTTATGTAGCTAAATGATGTACTATAAATATTGGTACCATTGCATGATGAAAATGACAAAAATGATGAAACATGATGACAAGTGTAATGGTGATGACAACAAATGTGTCTCAACCAGACTGAACAAAAATACGAAGCAATTTTGATCCTGAGAAAAGGGCACCGACTGGTCAATCTGTGATATTGACCACTTTGATTATGTAACAAAAAGAAGTGGATGATGTAACAACAGCTGAAAATAAATTCTGAACAATACAAGGTGTTTTAAAATAAAGAATACAGTTTGAAAAAATGCCACTAGATTAAAAAGTATTTGGTCAAAATGCTATATAATAATTGATAGCTGAATCAACATCTTGTCCTCTCACAACTGTAAAATCACTGATGTGGGACCATTAATAAGGACTCAGTAGAAATAAGCAATTGATGTTGGAAATCACAACTCTCTCACTTGACTCCAAAATGTGATTGCAGTGTCTTCTGTACTCTCGTATAGCACCTAATTGATCCTATGATAAGTAACGCTAACTCTAAACCAGGGGTGGTCGTCTGCTTCGTGTATCATCACATATTCACTAATTTCACTTCCGAGGGTTTTTGTGTGTGGGAGGACATTGGGCTATTCCGGTTGAAATCCATACACCCCCTATGGAAGACACAAGGGTGTGTAGAATTCAAACAGAGTTACCCATTAAGGTAGCCCCATTTGAAATTCACACTCCCTGTGTGGAAGATTAAGGTCATGTCTTCCATAGGAGGGTGTATGGATTTCAACTGAATAACCCATTTTGGAGCAGCCAACACTGAATGAGTGGCCCCATTTGAAATTCTCACTCCCTGTGTGGAAGACTAAGGTCATGTCTTCCACAGGGGGTGTATGGGTTTCAACTGGAATGGCACATTACTTCACACTCTTAACAGACAGACAACAGATGGATGATACAATCACACCATTGGGACTCTTCTATCACTTTCTTTTTATTTATAAAAAAAGTCAGATGGCTGATCATTTGAACAAGTTCACTGACACATACACAGTTAAGTCATTACCACCATCGCTACCATCAATCTTGGTAAAGTTGCATGCAACATTGTCGGGCATCTCTCAAAATATTATCCATAATGTCAAAATCATGTGTTCACTTGCATGCCACATTTGTCAACTTCTCTGAAAATGTTTGCTGTAATGTCAAAGTCATGTGTTGGAAACTTCCAAAGTTAATTACCTGTAAATATTTCAAAGCAGGATTAATTAAAATTTACAGCAAATTGCCAAATTTGTAATGGTTTACCGTATCAATCTGTAGGAGCTGAAGTGAATTGCTAACCATCCAGGTGGTTTATGGTGAGTCGGTGGGGAGTGGAACCTAGAGGTGTATTAACCTAGCGGTGTTCACGCTCAAATATTGACACAAGGAAAAATTACACTAAAGAAGAAAAGTATTGGCTCTATAAAGGAGATCCCAAAGCTTGACAGAAGGGGTGTCACCCCCCCATATCGATGAGTTTTCTTGTGAGGGAACACCCCAAATATTCATTTTAGTATATTTCAGGATTAACTCAAGAACTCAGCCTGAACTCTTAACCCTTCAAGAACATTTGGATAGTTAAGTACAGGATGCCCGTTTGACAGCATATACCTATAGGACTGTGTGTGTGTATTGGGGGGGGGGAGGTGTATTTACTCTTGAGTTGCAAAGTAAAGTTTCATTGATCATTGCATCAGTTTTAAACTTGAGAAGCAAAATTTGGTCACTACTATATGCATATTTACACTTGGCCATAGCTGTTCGCATAGAGTTAGATTGTGTGCATACTTTGCAGAAGTTCAGAAACGCTGGCTGGATACAAAATTGCATTGTGTGGTTGGTCCATTACACAGAGTGGCCATTATATGGGACAAACAGGTTGTAGATACATTGGAATGTTTAATATAGTATCATATTTGAAATTATAAGGGGCATGGGTTTTAATCCGGGGGGGGGGGGCAGATCCCTCCACCATTTGACAAAATTACCTATTTTTTGTTCTTTTCAGCTACTTTTTAACAATTTTGGCTAGTTGATGATATTAAGGGGTAACACTAACATGACAATAATATCTAGATATGCACTTAATAAAAAGAAACAAACAAAAATGCTACCATTATTAAATTCCAATCAAAAGATGGAAATATAATAGAGATGAGGTGTGGAAGAGACACCTAATCAGTGTCAAATGATAAGCACTAGTGAATGCATCATGCTTGCATCCTATTTGTGGCAACAAGTGAACAATAAGTTATGGTTTTTCAACAGCAAAAAATGGGTCAAAATACTTAGTTTTATGCCAAATTTGGGTTAATTAATTGAATGTTATTTTGGAATGTCATACTTGTGAATTTGGTATGCAAGCAAGTTTTATCTTGTGGGCACAGATTGTCATAACAAGGTGCTGAGGAACCCCCACATGCCTGCAATACAAATTCATCGGCTGTATTCCATTGTGGCGTATAGTGGGGCACCGCGAATAAACAATTTGTCGAGAAAATCGGGTATGAAGAAATTCCAATTTAAAATCAAGTTGTGTAAATCAGACATTTATCATTTTGAATATATCGCCCTGCACTACATCATTCACGCGATACCTATGCATTGAACCACAGACGTTATAGAACAGGAATAAAAACCTTAATCATAATTCTATAGAATATTTATATCATGCTGATCACTCGGACCTGTAAGATAAGTATTTTTGAAAAGAGAGGTGTTGTATTCAATCTATGATTGCAGACAGACACAGGTGATGAGTTCAACCTGCTTGTAGTGCAGGGCGATATATTCAAAAATTGTTTTCATCTATTGCTATACGTCACTCCTACGGCGAATACATAGCAAATTGGTATTGTTGAAAATGTCACCGGAAGAAAATACTAAAAGATTTGCCCTTCTTAAATCTGTTCCAATTTCCTGCATATTTGTGATGCACTTTTGTTTACCAGTCTCGTGGCCTTTCTATCACCTCACCATCTTCCTCCGTCAACACCGGAGCATTTTGGTCATTCAAGTAAGAAGGAAGGGGAAAAATAACATCCAAGCACTTAATGGACAATGATGTTTCTCAAGTGTTTATGTGGGTGTTAAAAGAGATTTTTTTTGTGAAAAACAGATTAGGCGGTCGCATTTTTATACATGTGTTGCATATAGAGCAACTTGGCACGAGTTCAGATTGTCTATTTATATTCTACTTCAAAATGCACACTAATATATGTAATGTATATCGCGTACCAGTGAACTAGATTACATTTTCGTATGTTCCAATTTTTTCCTTGGCTAGGATTTAATATTTTGACTTTGCACTTTGCTTGGTGCATTTTTCTTGCCTCCTCCACTTTTAAGGCCTTGTCAGCCTTAAAACCCAAAATTACGAAAATTGCAGCCAATTTATGCAAAATTTGTTGATTTTGTCCCCCAAAAGATTCACTTTTTCCCAAAAAAATCCCTGGCACCGCCACTGAAACAGACATAAAGCTATCACATTATGCCCATATAACTTGACTTACACCTGCTTCCAAGATACTTGTCTTCCAAGTTGTTTTGTTTATTTATTTACATTTAAATTTGGGATCAAAAGTAGTAAGAGCTCTGCTGCTATATATCAGTCATGCATGGTGTTTTCATATGTGGTGATGCACAGACTGGAGCCAACAATTTCAAAATTATTGCTTACGAATAATGATCTGTAATCATTAAAATTCACATTCCATGTTTTCAAAATGTGACGTAATCTATCAAAATGAGTCACATGGCTGTGAATATCTATTGTAAGATACAAGCATTGTTTCCTATTGTTCAGATGACACTATAAATACTCATCTCCAAACCTACCAATACACTTCTAATGAAGTTTCAACAATATGTTGTGTGCATCACCATGTATAAACTCATAATGCAGAAAAGTTTATCACTATGATCCACAACATGCTCATCTATGAAGGCACAGTTCTTTTACCCCAATACATTTGTACTTTCATTGAATGACCTTTGAAAATTTGAGTACAAAAACTCATACTCTGCAACTTGAGGTCAAAGTTTGCACTATGATCGTTTAATTGAGGTTATTGAACTATGCCATCGGGATGAGGTCATTGTGGTCCATAGTGTATATGGTCTACACCCTATTCATTTTGCATGATAGGATCACGTATAGTACTTGTGATTCAAGATACGTAAAGTGCAGACATATTCACTAATGTACTGAACAGACAGGCTATTCCAGTTGAAATCCATACGCCCCCTATTGAAGACACAACCTTAATCACTAACACAGGGGGGTGTAGACTGCAAGTGGAGTCAGGTAACAGCATTTGAAATGCATACTACCTGTATGGAAGATTAAGGTCATATCTTCCATAGGGGGAGTATGAATTTCAACTGGAATTGCCTAATCCATAAATAGAACCAGTCCTAAACCCTGAATGAGGGCACTTCCAAATGTCAACTAACATCTTGATATAGCTCAAAGGGTGCTAGTAAGGTTAGGGTTCACTTATGGAGTTTACTTTTAAGGCTTTATTTTCTTTGATAATCACAATCAGAAAATAAATCTGTATAATGTGATCAGATCTAATCCAGGCAGGCTAAAGTCGGCAATAAAGAAACTGAGATATAGGCAAAAAGTGAGGAGAAAAACCAATAAAAAACATAAGAAATGGACATATAAAAGGTTCATAACTTTGCAACCAAGTTAAATATTCAAGAGACCTGGGGGATTCAATAAGTGTAGTGCAAAACTCGAAGACTCCAGTCTTCAATGAAATCGTATGGACACACATTCGGGATTGACTTAGGAAACGCAATTCTCGAGCACACAGATCCTCAACAATTCTATGACCAGCTGAATACGACTTGTGCCTGTGTACTCCACATTACATTTACAAATTGGACACGGCATATGTTATATCACCAAGATCCGATACACATTAAAGAAAACCCACACTGAACAGCACGAAAGCTCTTAAAAACTGTGCTCTGTAGCCCTTAGGGGGTATGTAAAAAGGTGTAACTGTGTGCTGAGAAGGGAGGGGGAGTAGGCGTAATACTGTAATAAGAAATAAAATATTTTGCACTCAAGCAGATATTACTTGCGAAACATTCGTGTGAAGCGTGGGAAAATTAAACAACACATACGTTACCCCTGGTTGGGATATAGCAGCAGGATCATTTTGAATTTAAAGAAGGATAAAAATCAATTTTATTTTTGTACAAGGCTATAATCATGCTAGATTGCTAGTATGTAACTGATGTGTTCACGAATGAGCCCATGAGCCAGTCAATCTTATAGTTTCTTTGCGAGGATGTGACGATCAGTGCTGTGATGAGGAGTAAGTGGTGTAGACATATCATTTATGTGTGAATGGTAAGTTAGGCCCGAGGCATATTAAACATTCCACTTGATATATAGCGAAGTGTTATCTACATGTAGATATACAGGGTGCCCCAAATGTTTCTATACCATTTTAAAATCCTACATCTCTTGTACACATTACATTATTATGAACAATATGAATGGATTTTGGCAAGGAGGAAACTTGTACACTTGCTCTGATATTGAACTTGACCAGTAGTTTTAAACACTGGGCTATTCCATTTCAAATCCACACTCCCCCTGTGGAAGATTTTGGAAATATCATCCTCAGGGGGAGTATGAGTTTTGAATAGAATTGACAATTAGGTAACTTCCATTTGAAATACTTATGATATAGGTAAAATCATAATACAGGGGAGTATGGGTTTCATAATGATTAACCCTGACCAAATTACAATTGAAAAACATACTCCCCCTGTGGAAGATATTTTCAAAATCTTCCACAGGGGGTGTGGATTTGAAATGGAATAGCCCATTTTCTTATTTTTATGTTGGGGTTTCTAGTCTTACTATCGGCAGGACAGCTTTTCAACGCAGCAAAATGGCCGTGAACCGCGAGAGCACCGCTCGCTACGCTTCGCATTGAGTACTCTTTTTAGGATTTCAATGTTGGCAGACCTGTATGCATTGTGGTAGGGCCATGATTTTCAGGCCATAACTTTTGGAAAATAGATCTCATTTTGAAAATCGACTCAAATTGGATAGAATTGAGATGACTTTTCTTTGTTGGTCTTAAAATTTACATGCTTACTGCAGTACCTAAACTTTGAAGAGTACAGGATGAGGGCCCGGATGAGGGTCCAACATGAAAGCCTTCAGAATGAAGCCTTGCAAGTGATGCAAGTTTTGACAACATCCTGGTCTTTTTAGCTGAAACTTTAAATGGGTATTTTCTAGTCTTGAGAGGTCCCTAGTGACTGAATTTGAAACTTCAGAAGTCCAAAATCAAATATTTAAAGTTGGCAAATACCACCAGCAAACATTCCTGACTTGATTTGATATCCTTGGTACTTGAGCTGCAAATGAATTCAATGAAATATTTGAGTGGATTGGAAATGGTGAGAATGCTTACAATGGGGAAAAAAGAAAAGAAAATTATGTCAAGTTTTGTACCAGAAAAATTGAACAAGTTTGCTCTTTTCAAATATGTATTTGGATTTTCTTTATAATAATACTTGTGAGAGATATGATGGTTCAAAATGGTTAAGAGACTTTTGGGACACCCTGTAGTTGTGACGCTTCATTTCTTTTTATAATATCTACAGTCAAGTCTTATATCGTAGGGATTTGAAAGTTGCCAACTCGATAGGATTTTGAGTAAAATTGCAAATGTCAACCTAAAATTTGATACCCTCAATGAGTTGGATGCTAACATCACTCAATGTTGTATTTTCTACATAATTATTTCACACATTATGAATACTACATGTTGTTCAGATGCGAACGGTTTAGGATTTATTCTACTGTTTTTGCTGTATTTGAAGATTGATTTTCACAACCTGCGACTCATTTTGATTATGATTTTGAATGCATAGACAAATATGTTAAATATGATTTCAACACTTCTTGTGTATTTCCACTTGTGTGGGGGTGCATTTGTTTTCACCTACAAATGTGGACTTTGAGTCCACACTTATGTAGTGAAAAACCACACATAGCGAACTGTGTACGTCCAACGGTCATAAGACAGTGACAGAGGGTGCTATACAGCATAACTTTGCATATAGAGTAGGGTCCTATATCATAGGTGTAATACCAGGTCCACAGTGATATATCATAGAAGTCCACGTTTGGATTATGATGTCTGTGTGTGTGGGTCCACAGTTTCACTGTTAACTACCACACACACAATACGGGTCCACGGTTGTCGGGTGTGTAGGAGAGATGGATGCATTCCTTAAATTCAACAGCGGATTAACACTTAGGGCCATATCTGTGGAACTGCACAATATTTCAACAAATCTTGGCTCAACATGTATAAGTTGATTGATGTGTAATTATAGAATAAACGATATGAATTTTTGTTTTTACTGGGTCGGTATCCACTATGATAAAATGCTGACCCTCACCTGCCTATCATCTATCACACATAGTAAAAACAAAAATTCATATCATTTATTTTTATTCTTAGTCAGATAATTGGATTTTAATAATTAAACGCTATTCCGTCATGAAAACTCCCCTTATTCTGAATCTGCGATGTTATTTGGATTTGTTTAAGAACACTTTCACATTTATCTCTGTTCACACAATCAATTAATTGATCAATTAATCCATTAATCAATCAATATAAATCAGTACTATTGTCCTGAGAGGTGACCCGACTACAAAGTACAAGCCATCCGGCACTTCATTCCCACCTGTATACTATATGTCGACTGCTCGGTGCTAGAAGTTGGTTAAGTGCAATAGCTGCCCTGTGAACATTTGGCAATTTATACACAGTATATTGTACTCATCTATACATGGCAGCTATTGCACTTATCCGCTTTGTACCACTCACCTCCTTAAGTTGCTTTGTTAAAGACGCTAATTCTTCCTGCGTTTCATTCTCCCGTCTCCTGGCCTCCCGCAATTCATCCTCGGCCTCGTGCTTACGATTAGTCTCCTCTGCCAGTCTGGCCGACAACTCGGCTTGCTGCAGGCTCATCTCCTTTATGTCGCCCTGTTGGATTGAATAACGGGGGAAAACAGAAAAAGAAACAAGTCTTTGATTTAATGTGTGTCTTGCCTACAATTGAATCAACCTATCCCGATAATGCCCAATGCATGACTGCAGGTTTTACTTTCAAAAGACAATTTGTGTAAAAACATTTATACCCAAATAGAAGATTATCTGCAAGAACCACTTATCCCACAAGGGGCATATTTGTCCTTCTTTAAATACACTTTTGTTCACAATCATACAATTAATATCATTAACAGTTAACATTTCTTTCTATTGTTTCCAGAATTTGAACCTGATATGCGTATACCACCACAGCAGTATTGGGCTAAGTAAGTTGAACTCCAAAAGCAATACCCCAATGGCACTGGGGAGGTTACTACCTAACGGCTTCTTCAAATCACTGTATTGCCTGCTACCGCGAGATATGTCGCTAAAAGGGCCTCAAAGGGTGCGTCGTCTTGCCCGCAACTGTTATTGATCGTTACGAGCATTGCCTGATGGAAATGGGAATGCAGCCACAAAAGCCAGGCATACAGCAGTAGTGGTTTTGGCGGGTGTCAGCCACTTTTAAGTGCTATTTATACTGTCATGTCATTTCTAACACAGTGTATTAGTATTGACATATTATCGGGTGAGAAAGTCTTGTCCATTCAGTGCACAGTCTTGAGCAGGTTTAACAGATTTCACTAGTTTATTAACAACTCGGAAGTGTCTCTAATTAAAATTAAGAAACTACAGCTAAAAAAAAGACACCCGCTGAAAAAAAAAACTTACACAAAATAGTGTTATGAATGAAAAAGAAATAGCTTGATAATTATTGTACCTATACTAGGCATGGCAGTACCCCATCTGTCCACAGATGGGGCAACACTGCACACATGAGGACCTAGCTGAATTCAACGATTCTGCTCGTCACTGAGTCAGCTATTGGCTCGGGCGCATTTGATCCTGCGCTTGGACATGATAAGAAGAAGAAGTACCCCATTCAGTGGCAGTGCCAGAAATATTTTTGGGGGTGGGGAGTCAATTTCAGGGTGGGGTGAAAAATCAACAAATTTTAACAAAATTGCAGCAAAAAGTGGACATTTTGGGTTTTTACTAAGGGCAACTGGGAAGGGGGCCAAGAGTTCTGACTGAGGGGCATTTGCCTCCCATGCCCCCCCCCCCCTCCCCCTCTCTTGGTGCCACCACTGACCCCATGATTTTGTGTATTTTAAATTAGCTTAAGTAAAAGATGGTAGAAAATGTTCTCAAGTTTTTTGACTTATCACCTCCAGTTGACAGCACAGAGTTCATTTACTTGCCTACAACAGGTCTATGTAAGCAAGAATGAAAGTGTATTGGCTGCCTCTTGCCTCTTCAGATGTTATCAGGTACAGGAGATGCTTAGTTGACATTAGCTGTGCAGATAAAATATTGTTGCCTGCATAACATTTATAGAGTGTTTCACTTGGAATTCACATTCCAATATAATACTGACTAAGAGTTTAATTTGATTTCATTTCAAGGGCATTCTCTGCTAATAGTAAGGTGATTATGACAAGTAACTTTCAAGTCTACTGTGAGAAAATACCAAATCAAACCTAAATGTCATGTAAAAGATTGAAAGAAGACCATCACAATAACGACAGCAAAAACAACAAAAACAATATTAAAAAAAACCCATAACTTCAATTATGCCTTAGTTGTCAATGACTCTACACAAAATATTGCAAATTAGGGATGAAATTATGCCAGCATGGATCAAACATCTCAAACCAGCCACAGTTCACACATATAAAAAAATGGTTTCTACAGTGCAATGGATCTTTTTTCTAGGGTCTTTGGTTGGCCACTTCTAGTGTCAGAAATTCCATAAGAACTACACCTGTGCATTGAAAGCAAGTGCATAAAGACACCTGTGCATTGAAAGCAAGTGCATTTAATTTGGACACCTGTGTATTGAAAGCAAGTGCATTTAATTTGGACACCTGTGCATTAAAAGCAGTGCATTTGATTTGGACACCTGTGCATTGAAAGTAAGTGCATTTAATTTGGACGCCTGTGCATTGAAAGCAAGTGCATTTAATTGGGACACCTGTGCATTGAAAGCAAGTGCATAATTTAATTTGGACACCTGTGCATTGAAATCAAGTGCATTTAATTTGGACATCTGTGCATTGAAAGCAAGTGCATAATTTAATTTGGACACCTGTGCATTGAAAGCAAGTGCATTTAATTTGGCCATCTGTGCATTGATAGCAAGTGCATTTAATTTAGACACCTGTGCATTGAAAGCAAGTGCATTTAATTTGGACACCTGTGCATTGAAAGCAAATGCATTTAATTTGGACACCTGTGCATTGAAAGCAAGTGCATTTAGACACCTGTGCATTGAAAGGGGGGATTGAAAGCAAGTGTATTTAGACACCTGTGCATTGAAAGCAAGTGCATTTAATTTGGACACCTGTGCATTGAAAGCAAGTGCATTTAATTGGGACACCTGTGCATTGAAAGCAAGTGCATTAAGACACCTGTGCATTGAAAGCAAGTGCATTTAATTTGGACACCTGTGCATTGAAAGCAAGTGCATTAAGACACCTGTGCATTGAAAGCAAGTGCATTTAATTTGGACACCTGTGCATTGAAAGCAAGTGCATTAAGACACCTGTGCATTGAAAGCAAGTGACATGATTCAGGAAAATCAAATGCCCCTCTGAACCTAAGTGTTGTAGCTCCTAGGCCAAATAGTTGTCAACATTTCATTTCACACTATTTCATAGCACTATATTTACTTTTATTTATCTATGTCCATTCACATCTCATCACTTTGTCACATAATGTCATCATTAGTTTGGAAAAAAATTGAACATTATACAGTGAGCAAAATTTGTTGTATAATTGCCTTATTATTTTGATGTCCTATAACTGATTTCATCACTATGCAGAGGCTTCCTTGTAATCCAATAATGTGTACATGTATGTTTTTTTGATGTGCATATTTTAATATGTAACTTTGCCCGTGCAATATATTTCATCTGTCTTCAATGATGATTGTACTTCTTGTAGTTGTAATGCAACTAATGAAAAAAAAAAATTTCTTCTACATTTCCAGTTGTACATTTAATAACTTAACTAATATGAAATTGACTTAAGCTTATGCAATCAGTTACATTACTTTCATAGTATATTGACATTAATAAGATCACCCCAACCATGCCCCAACCATCACACTTCCCCTATGAAGTACATCAGAACATGAAAGTATACATCTGTTAATCAGAGCCCTTCTGAACTCCATTGGTCATGACAGTCTAGTGGCAGTGACCGCCCTACCCAGTGACCATGGCATAAGTCCACTGACCATGAAAATCCAGTGACAGTTGCCCATTGAGCACATCTCATTGGGGTTTGCGAGGGTAGGTTATGATTACTTTATTGTGGACTCCGGGTCTCTGAACCTGAACTATCAAATATATACTGTGATAAGTCCTAAATCAGCTGCTAACAAATTGATATGGAATGGGCTGGATATGAAGTAGCCACTGGAGCCCCAATATGGATGGTGACTGGAATGCAATTGGCAAGCGCCAAGGTGGGTCTGTCACATCAGTACTGAACACTGCATGAAATATACATACCATACAAATTGGCCAAATATTTGAAAGTGAGTTTTTGGCGATTTTAATAGGATGTGGCATCCGAAGCGCTAATACCAAATCACATCAATAGTTGCTTGTTAATCCCATTTCATCGCTGTGTAATTGGATAAATTCAATACTTAATTTCTCAGAATCACTTTGATACCAATATCTTAAAAAACACTAGACAAGTTGCACCAAATCTTCAAAAGTATACATGGTACAAAAACAAATTTGGAACAATTAAAGCCTATATTTACAGCTATAACAAAAAGCATTATTTTACCATGTTTCTGATTTGGTGGGAATGGATCACAAATAAGATGTACTACTACTACTTCCATGATCAGAACCAAGAAACTGTTTAGTACACTTCATTCATATTTATATTAACAATTGATTTTTACATCCTTTCATATAAATACACCATAATTATAACAACTTAACCATTTATAGGAACTTATTGCACAGGCACAACGCCTAGACATTTATCCACAAGCTTCAGCACACTTGTCGCTGACCACTTCGGCCCCATATCATTCCATAAACCATTAAACAACAACACTGCAACTAAGAAGCACACACCCTAGACATTCCACAATTGATCTTCGCAACCAGGATCAGCTCCCAGAGTTTTGTAGGGGTTACAACAAGGGGCTATTCCCACTTGGTCCAATCCCATTTGGTCCAATCCCACTTAGTCCAATCCCATTTGGTCCAAATCCCACTTTGTCCAGACCCAGTTAGTCCAATCTCACTTAGTCCATGTCCCACTTGGGCCATGTCCCACTTAGTCCATGTCCCACTTAGCCATGTCCCACTTAGGTCATTCCCACTAGGGCCATGTCCCACTTAGGCCATGTCCCACTTAGGCCATGTCCCACTTAGGCCATGTCCCACTAGGTCCATGTCCCACTAGGGCCATGTCCCACTTAGGCCATGTCCCACTAGGTCCATGTCCCACTAGGTCCATGTCCCACTAGGTCCATGTCCCACTAGGGCCATGTCCCACTTAGGCCATGTCCCACTAGGGCCATGTCCCACTTGGGCCATGTCCCACTAGGGCCATGTCCCACTAGGTCCATGTCCCACTTGGGCCATGTCCCACTAGGGCCATGTCCCACTTGGTCCATATCCCACTAGGGCCATGACCCACTTTGGTTATAGTATTTGTTTTTGGTCATTTTCAGTACTTGTTTTAGTTTTCATAGTATGGCCTATAGTTGTAACGGGGTGGGGGTAGGAGCTGATGCAAAAGTGGGTCCTAAATATTTTAATCCGTCTGTAGAGGCTCATTAAAAAATCACCAAAATAATTTCTCGCAGAACACGAGTTTACACTATATTTTCTATGGGGTTGACATACATTTTTCATGGCCAAAAGGAGCCCTGAAAATAATTTTAGGTCCCCTAACAAGTGTTTGTGAACGGAAAGATAGTCAATGTCTGTCTAAGTTCTTCTGTTCTTTGGTATAGGATCACAGTCGTCTAAGTATATCCAGTAATTGAGAATATAATGTAAGATTGGATAAAGTTGAACTGAGAGTGGGTCCCATGCATGACCATGCCATTTTTTTATTGAAAAAAAAAGGTGTTGTATTCAAGAACAAGACTTAAAAGATTTCTAAATTGTTCAGTTGGTGGTTTGTTAAAACATGTTATTAACCTGGAGTTTTCAAAGGCTTTGCATGCTATGCCTATTGCTTCAGATTAATAATGTTTCAGTATATATAGTTGTGCCAACTATTATTTCTAGTGAGATAACTGGTTTGTAGTATAGCCTCTAGTTTGTTTATGATGTCAGAAGCATCGTTCACATAATTATATAGATTGTTTTGAGGTTATAAGTTTTAAGAAATAGTCATAACATGTGGATATTTTGGATGTAGGTCCATTATGACTAATAATTAGTAGGCCTATATAATATGATGTGCGTGGAAGAGTAAGTTATCTGGAGGTGGTTTATGGACTTCTGGTAAAAGGCATGTGTAGTTTGTAAAGGCCGGCATACGATGCAATTTTCAAGCAATTGCCTGTTGCACAGACCTTGGAAAAAGATTGCTCTGTGTATTTTGGATTTGCAAGGAATTAATCCCCCGGGCAACAGGCAAAAAGGTAGAGACATGCTCTACTTTCAAGGTTTTTGCATGCAATCTAACCTCCTTCAGCCAATCAGCTGAATGAACACTAGCTGGTCGCTGCATTCATTTGGGAAATGTAGGGACCAACTTGATTCACCAACATTGTAATGTGTGCACATGGTATGCTACATTGTAGGCCTATGCTGTTGTTACCCCTGGGTTGTTGCTGTCAAATTCTTGCTAGTCAAATAAAACATGGCCAAAGCAACACATATGGCCCAAAAAGATAAGTTGTATAGATATACACAGGACGGCGATCTTTTGCTGTCTAGACAGCACAGGTGCCATTTTGATATGATTATGAAAATCATTAACCACTATATGTTTTGAGTATATCCCCAATTCTATGAGCACGCTCAAGGAATTGTAAGGCCATACATTGCTTCGTGTATTTTGCTCAATTGCTTAGCTTCATGGTCAGTGAGCACATAATCTCACCCACTAAGTAATGGGCCTTGCAATGGAAATTGCCTTGTGTACGCCCACCTTTATATGGGTCAAGAAAGGCCCCACCTTCCTTGATATATTTGGAGTTGTACATATCTACGAGTGTGTTATGTACATGTTGAGCTTTATCATGCATTTTTGGGGGTTTTGATGACTATATCGTGGATGTTATAGAGTTTATTGTAAAGAGCATTTCTTTCTTTTGTTGCAAGATTTGGTTGTGGTCATGTGAATCTTAGATGACAAATTTCACTTTTGGTTTTCAGAGTCTAATGGTACCCATTTTGATTTGAGTCTGAAAGGAGCAATTTTGTTTTTGTTTTTAGGCAACGAAAAAAGAAAACCCTGTTCTACGGGCCCGACCGACCCAGAGGTTGAACAAATTGGGAAAAAAATTTTACCTGTACAAATGAATGCCGACCCAAATTTCAGAAATTTCAGGAACAAAAGTTTTTATTTGTATTTTCTCAAATTGCAAATTATTTAAAAATTTTGGTGATTTTTTGGGTCATTAAAAAAAAAAAAAAAAAAAAAAAAAGGCCGACCGACATAGAACAGGGTATCTTTTTTCGTCAACTTATCGTGCATGATAGAAGATACTCTCATTTTGCTTGCAAAATTGGTGTGTGACGATGTGCGTTCACACAATTTGCAAACCTTAAATGGTCTATATAATATAATGCGAACTATGCAAATTACATAGGCCTATGATAAAATGCCACTTTCGTATGATTATGCACATAATTATTATACAAGCCAAAGGTCATCATTTATGGGTCATTTCTGTTCATAGTCTCCGGCATTATGTTGGCAAACAATCCCTTCTTCTCCTTCAGTCTCCATCTCCTTCCTTTGTCCTACTGATTCCTTCTCTTTTCCTTCCTCTGTCTATTCTTCACCCTTTTCATCCACCTTATTCTGCTCCTTCTACATCATCTCATTTTTTTCCTTTCTGTTCTTTTAAACCTTTTCATCTTTTTATGTACATCTAGGCATATGTACGGGTCCAAATGGGATATGGCCTAAGTGGGACATGGCCTAAGTGGGACATGGCCTAAGTGGGACATGGCCCTAGTGGGACATGGCCTAAGTGGGACATGGACCTAGTGGGACATGGACCTAGTGGGACATGGCCCTAGTGGGACATGGACCTAGTGGGACATGGCCCTAGTGGGACATGGACCTAGTGGGACATGGCCCTAGTGGGACATGGACCTAGTGGGACATGGACTAAGTGGGACATGGCCCTAGTGGGACATGGACCAAGTGGGACATGGCCCTAGTGGGACATGGACCAAGTGGGACATGGCCCTAGTGGGACATGGACCAAGTGGGACATGGCCTTAGTGGGATTGGCCAAAGTGGGATTGGACCAAATGGGATTGGACCAAGTGGGAACTGGACCAAGTGGGAATGGACCAAGTGGGATTGGACCAAATGGGATTGGACGAAGTGGGATTGGACCAAATGGGATTGGACCAAGTGGGAATAATCCACAACAAGATAATTAGCAGTATGTTCCTTGTCCAGGGGAATTTCAAGCTAACCTAATTTTTAACATGAGTGTACCAACCACCGCCACGATTCGAACCCGCAACCTCTCACACCATAGTCGAATGCCTTTATCAAATGAGCTAATTTGACTGTATGTACAAGTACAGATGCAAATACTAACCAGGGAATCAGGCAATGATCTATCTGCTAGCATTCATTGAGAATAAATACAAACACACAATTACCCACACAACACATACATTGTCTCCTCAACTACAACCATAGCCGAAATAACATCAAGAAACTGATATCCATTAGCTATTTGCTGATCAAGATTTCCTCACCCTCTCAAAGGACGTTCAGCCGACCTAATTTGCAAGAAACAGAGGGTAGTCCTACTTAAGGGACATCATTTACTCTCACCTTGCCCTTACCTATATTTTGAAGTAATGGTTAGGAGTCCATCTGTGCTTTAAAGTAGTCAGGATTTATATTTAAAATTAGATTAACCCATATTTTAAAGTAATGTTGAAGGGTCCATCTGTGTTTTAAAGTAGTCTCGATTTATATTTAAAACTTGAATTGTGCAGTTCGTAAGGTGCCCCCCACAACAAAGATTTGGAGATACAAAATATTTGCAAATAAGGTAATTGAAATTCACGAATGTGTAAATAACATGACACAAACTATAAAGCACAAGAGTGATAACAATCTATCACCTACCAAGTTAATTGGTTGTTGCATGTGAGTTGCAGAGCGGATTAGTGGAAGTTCAGACAAAATAGGCAAATAAGCTCATTAATATCCATAAATCTGCAAATAACCTGACACAAAACTATACAGCACATGAGGTGATCATACTCTATCAACTTTCAAGTTGTTTCAAAACCAAATCAGCAGTATAAAAAAGAAAGATTTAGAGATGCCAAGGAATTGTTTTGTCAGTCCTTTGAATTCAACCGATCTTGAGGTGCCAGCTAAAACTTTTTGATTTTTTTTCATTGTCTCATATATGTCAAGAACTACACAACCATTTGAACTAACACATTATCTTGCAATGAGACAATTATGATTAACTACTAAATTGTATTTAAAAAGTTAAATAATAGAATACCAAAAAAGTAACCAACTGTTAGATAGTGTTTTAAACACGTCAAAACAATTAAATGACTCCATTTAGGTGAATTATTATGCAACACTACTTGACTCTACCTGGTGCCATTTGAAGCTGTCTGGTACCAGAACTAGGAATTGGTTTACAGATTTAGTATCTAGATGCATGATGCATGCGGCAATCAGTCTTTTAGTTTTCCAGACATTGTCATAAAAGCCAAATTGAATTGCGGCAGTGGCGAACAGAACCATAAATGTGCTAAATCTAACACTTGAACCCTTGGGAAAGACCTTTACTCATGGCTACTATATGTGACATAATCTAATTGACTCTGGCAAAATTGACAACTGTCAAAATAGAATTATCATTGTGTTGTTATTGCACATATTATATGTATTAGGGAAAAAAGACATCATAAAAATCACATTTTCAGCAAACTTAGTGGTGAAGTTCTGGTATTTTCATGATTACCTTTTGATGTTTGTTCAGTGCCGGATTTACCATTGGGCCAGATGGCATCAGGCCCAGGCCCCCCCCCCCCCAAAAAAAAATTTGCCTTGTGAATCTTCCTTTGTCAGCCCAAAAAACACCATGTTTTGGGACAAAATAGGGCAAATTGCACGATTTTGCGGGCTTCGCATGTACTAGCCCTTTATATAGCAAAATTCACCTACATTTCGGGCTAGGATAGTTTGAAATTGAAAATATTTTGCATGCTTTGCCCACAAATTTACTTGTCATGCTTACACTAAACCAAAATGTGGCCACTTGAGTGCACATGCCTTCCTCTCGGTGAGTTTGGGGGCTGCAAATTTTGGCCAAAAGGTAAATCCAGCCCTGGTTTTGTTTTGTGCTGTTTCTTTCTGCTATGTTGTTTTTGTTTGCATTTGAAATTTAAGATTTGAAAGTAAGACCTCAGTGGATGAGATCATGTCACATATCTTGTGATAGACTATACAGGTGAAACAGATGGGAAACCCAGTCCTTCCGCTCACAGACTAACACACAGATAGATGGGAAACCCAGTCCTTCCGCTCACAGACTAACACACAGATAGATGGGAAACCCAGTCCTTCCGCTCACAGATTAACACACAGATAGATGTGAAACCCAGTCCTTCCGCTCACAGACTAACACACAGATCAGGTGCTTCAAGCTATCAGACTTATAAACTTTTATTGTTTACCCATCGTACACAGTATGTTCCATGTTAGATTTAAATATAGAGCAATGCATGCTGTAGCGGGAATTAATCCAATCTAGACGCTCTCTAACATGCTGAGCTCATGACGTGATAATTTAGAAACATTGCTGGCATGCTTGCCTCACTCTTTATGCAGGTAATGCCTGGGCTGTTCCAGTTGAAATCTATACCCCTATGGAAGACATGACCTTATTCTTTCACACAGGGGGTGTGAAATTTAAGTGGGACTATCTCAATAGGTGATTCCATTTGAAATCTACACCCCCCTGTGTGAGAGATTAAGGTCATAGGGGGAGTATGGATTTTAAATGGAATAGCCCAAAGTATACTGGATTGGTTGACTTTTTAAACAGAAGTGTTTGATGACTCTCAAATTTGTAACTTCTGCCAGTCCAAGAGAATAGGGTTCGGCTGTAGGGTTAGGATAGAGTGGCAAGTTTTTCGTGATTTAAAACACAGAATTCCACGATTTTCCGTACGTGGTTTTAAATACCAAATTCCGTGATTTTCCGTGATGTAATTTCAATTCCGTGTTCACATTCGTGGTAAAAAGAAGTTACTTGCATTATCTTCTTAGTTGTTTTCAGCCTGATATCTTTGAGTACGGACTTCATTTTCATTATTTTAACCTCACATCTCATTATTTTTTCATCATTTTTATTTTTTAAGGAAAAAACATGTTTTCCGCGAATTTCTGTGTTTTCCGTTTTTTTCTTAAATTCTGTGAATTTGTCCGTTTTTCTGTGACACGGAAAACTTGCCACTCTAGGTTAGGATTAGAGTTAGGGTTAAGATTAGAATTAGGATTATGAGATTGGGGACAGGGATTATGAGATTGGGGACAGAGTTATGATTATGTTTAGGGGTGGCAATCATTTCAATATGAGGGTTTTTCTGTCCAAAATGAAAGAATCTTATATACCATTAGAATTTGGTAGAGGTTGTCTCAAAAAAAAATTCCATGAAAAAGCTAATTATATAAATTTCATACACTTTCAGATAGAAAGAACCAATCAGAGCAAACATTAGAAAAATGACAGGAGTGTACTAATTGTATATAATGTACAGACGCACACTCAATACACCACTTCTCTGGTTAAATTGGACTCACTGGAGTGGTCGCATGACATCAAGCTATGGGAGAGAGTTTGCTCTATGTAGAATAAAAGAAAGGGCTGTGCTACAATATATCTTTTACGTGGGACAAGGCACCCTGGGAAATTCCAAACTATCTGCCATCATGGTCATGTGACCAATCCAGTGGGACATGGACCAGAAAAGAAGTTGCCAAGTTGCAGCAAACTTTTCAAAGAACTCTGAACTCAGCAACTACCATGACTACTGGATACATTAAAATCAACAAACTGGATACTGACATTGTATGAGTATGTGATGAGCTATATGGTCATATTTCGTTTAGGGCTCATATTGAAATTCCCTTACACAGGAAGGTGTGCCATCCTGCACCTTTCCTGTGCTAGCCTTCTTTTGTTAAAATCCTGGGCAGGGTGTATTCACTGATGCATATAATCCATCTGTTTTATGACCGAGCTTTCCTGAGGCGCACGCTTAGCGAGGGGAATCCTGCCTTCTCTCTGTGTGAAAACGTGGTAGGGTATTTCAATATGAGCCCTTACGAGGTATACCATACTACATGGAGCACTATAACTAATCAAACTTTGCTTATAATATCCTACATTGTTCAAACTCACATTAATAAACATTAAAAGTGATACTAAAAAGTTTCAGCAGCTTTTTACAAAAAAAAATCCATATTCACAACATCATTGAGATGAGTACTGTAACACATGAATCTAACTGTAGGAGATGTACAGAATTCAGACATTGTACTTTCAGTTAAACAGGTGAGGTGTGTAAGAACATGAAAAATGCACACCTCCCTGGAGCACTTCTTGACATTAACTCGACAACATCAAAAAATATGAGAGCAGAAAGTGCACTATTTGAACCCCATATTATTACAATTTTTCGTATTAAATTAACAACCTTGAGACTAACAGAAGTGAAGGTATATCCTAATTGGGTTAGAGTATCCTTCCAAGTTGTTCACAGGGATTTCTGTTAATTTCATTTATTTTCTTAGCTTAGAATATCTCAAAAAGTTGTTAAAAAGGGGGCTGTAAGGGGATAGCATACACACATATCAGTTGTTTGGTATGTGTATCACGAATCTTGATCCACATATGTTCCAAAGTGAAGAAACCCCTTTCACTGGGACAACTCTCAATGACAATGATTGCCACAGGCCTGCAGGCATTTACGTAACTAACTACACTGATAAGCAACACTTTCACTAAACATGAGCGCCTATCCTAACTAATCGTATCGGCTCCTTCTCTCCAATACCAAACTTCCTCTTGAGTCGCGGGCTTTTTTTATTAGTATTATTTTAAGGTACCAGAATAGTAACATGCTCTATTTTCGGTAAGTTTAGAGGGCTTTTTTTATTTGTGTTTGTTCTATTTTTGGTCATGGGACCTATTCTACTTGTCCATTGTTATCTATTTCAGGCAAGCGCCCGATGTCTCCTGAGTTGTAGAGTTGCGTCATCACAGATTCACTAAACAGTAGATATATTATTAAAACCTTAATATATATATAAGGTGTCAGATGACTTCAGATGATTCTGAAGCATAACGAATATATGTGATGCGATCAAGCAAAATCAGTCGGAACTCAGAAATATTGAATTTTCAGTTTCTTATAGGATAGTAAAAAGAATTTACTAGGCTGGATTTGGCAGAAACCCCATTGAAGTTTGAACAATCAGTTCCAAAGATATGAGCAATTAAAGAGTTTCCAAAACAAGAGAAAACAAAAGAAAATATTTCCTTTGTTTGGCTATATCTCAAAATCAATATTTCCGAGTTCCAACTGATTTTGCTTGATCGCATCACATATAAAATTAGAAGTGTATGATACGATTCCCTGGCAGAAATCATTACGGTGATCTAAATATGGAAAATTACTAAAAAGGTAAAATAAAAGGGATTGATTTGTAGCTAAAAAGGGATTGATTTGCATTTGCAGATATACCTTCACCTATGTTAGTCTCAATGTTATTAAATTAAAACCATAAACTGTAATATTAAGGGGTTAAAATAGTGTACCCTCGGTTCTCATAATAATATTAAAGCTACGTTGTAACATTTCCATAAAATAGATTAGTATTTCATTTCCATAAAATGTTAGCTTATACTGTCAGATGTGTCCCCTTTTAATTTTGAGCCGAACAACTAAGGTAAAGCAAAAATTGGAATTTACTACCAGCACCAATGTTGCCAATGCATATCACTCTGTCGGTCATGCTATGGCGCAAGCTTTTGATATGTCCATAACTCACTGTCCCGCATGCCATGTACGTACTGTGTTATGAACATCCGATCTAGTTCAACTAATATTTCCATCGTAATAATTAAACAATGGTTCCTGCATTTTATTAAAAATCTCGGATTTTGCCAAAACTACAGCACCTAAAGGTTAATAAATAAAGTACATTACATTAGTGAGAAAAAAACCCAGAATTTTTAAAAATATTGAGGGACGTCCTCCTCAGCAAATGTTACAATATGGCTTTAAACACTTATTTGCTACATTGATTGCATAAAGTAGATGCAGGAAAGCAAGAAAGAAAGAATGCAAGCAAGCAAGCAAGCAAGCAAGCAAGCAAGCAAGCAAGCAAGCAAACAAACAAACAAGAAAGAAAGAAAGCAGGCAAGAAGGAAAAAAAGAATGCAAGAAAGAAAAAAGAAAGAAGGAAAGAAAAAAGAAAGAAAGAAAATAAGAAAAAAAGAAAGAAAGAAAATAAGAAAGAGAAAAGAAAGAAAGAAAGAAAGAAAGAAAGAAAGAAAGAAAGAAAGAAAGAAAGAAAGAAAGAAAGAAAGAAAGAAAGAAAGAAAAAAGAAAAAGAAAGAAAGAAAAAAAAAAAGAAAGAAAGAAAGAAAGAAAGAAAGAAAGAAAGAAAGAAAGAAAGAAAGAAAGATAGAAAGAAAGCAAGCAAGCAAACAAGAAAGAAAGAAAAGAAAATTGACATTAAAAACATACATCCGTTCATGTCTTGACAAGTGCAAGGTATCCTTAGACAATGCGTAAGTCAGACATGCCTATATCCATATTTACTTAATCATATTTATGAACATGAATGTTTGCCTCAGATTTTAATACAATCGGAATGTCATAACACAAATAATTGTATAACATGAGAGTAAAATTTACAAGCTGTAATCATTATGTTCTTGTAATGCCTGCAACCATAAACCTGATAGATATTGTTTATTTCAGAATATGTCTGGAATATTACAATAGATTTAATCATACTATTAATAGTTACATTTCATTTGCTCATTAATTACATTCGGCGGCAAATAATTACATTTGATAAGAAAAAAACCTGGAATAATAACTATTATATAAAACAGTCAGACATAGAATTGAATTTGCCAACCCTACAGAAACATTAGCTGATAGAGTTCTCATTATCCTAAATCTCCATAACCGAGTCAATTGATTTCAGTTCTTAAGTTCAACACGCTTGGGAACAATTGAGTATGTTCTTTCAATTTACTTGTTCTATCCGGGAACAAAAACATTTGGTATTTAAATCAGCGCTTTGGGCTTGCCACTATTCATGTGTTTGTTGCTATTTTTGGTGGATATGTTCCTCATAGTGTTGGATGCTTTTCATTTGGAAAGCAATCGAGAAGTAGTTTAGCATCCCGAGAGTTTGCAATTACGTCAACAAGTCAACAGCCAGTAATATGCATGTGCTAACAGTCACACAGACAGCTGATGCAACTGCTTCAAGTCTGCTGGAAAACAGTCGATTTTAACATCAATTCTTTTTTGCATATTGAACAGTGTAGGATCATTTCAAAGCCTTACATTTTAAGGAGACCAAAGCTTCTACTATAAAAAAAGTCCTATTGTTAAAAAGCCAAAGCATTTCAAGTCTGGTTGAAATGAGATGTTTACAAATAACAATTTATTTCATAGTTTAGCACTAGTTGGAGAGTTAGCAAGTAAATTTTGAAGTTCTGTTTTTTGGTATTTGTCCTTCCATTTACCCAAATAAAGGCTGACATGCAGTGAATAAGAATGTTGCTTGAGTGTGTACAATTTGAATCACACCCCAAAGTTGACATTGATTTAACCTCAACAAATATGCTGCTACTTTGTAATCCCAAGCCGCTTGATTTGTAGTCACCTTATGTCAACTTGTAGAAAAGCAAAGAGATTCTTTCAGAATGCAAGGCATGACTAGCATTCTTGAACACAAGAAACATGTCTTCCTGTTATAGATTGTTTGCTGCTCACAAGTAAGTAAAGTTGTCTAAAAAGGTTTCTGACTGATCAGGGTTCTACTTCCAACACGATTGTTTTTAACCCCCTGAACACTACTGGTCATCTAACAACATTTCTGATTGGTTGATAACTTGAAATGCTCATTTCAATTGCACATTATGACTAGGCTTTAAACTATTTATGGTCAAACTTGCATTTGCATATGATCTTATTAATACCCTCCTTGATTGGTTCAAAATTGGATACTATTCATTTCAGCCAATCGGCAGGTAGTTCTCATGGGGTTAACAAACTAAAAGTCTCACCAGATTTATCACAACCTGACCTCAATGTGACCTTTGACATCACAATGAAACAAACTCGAAGTGGGACTGTAACAGTCAATTGCGACTAAATCGTATTTTAAAAGTAGACTCCAAGTACGACATTAATCCCTTGTACAGAATAAGGGTGAAATGAATGTTTCCAGGTTAATAGCCCATTTCCTCATCCATCCAACACACATTAACTCAGCTGGTAAACATATCAAATCCAGTAAACCATTTAACCTGATTTACTTCATGTAATGTTTATAAATTAATAAAAATAGGAAGAGTAAAAACAGTCAAGCTAGATTGTTGCTGTCACAATTGATTCTGTATATAATCAATACCACCCTGTCGTTAAAAATATACACCATAATTTCACATAATAATATATCAGCTCTCCTATCTTTAGTAAACACAATCTTATTCTGCATGTCAGTGTAGTGTATGTTACCTTGAGTAAGATCAGTTTCATTTGATTGTTAGTGCAGCGCATGCTATCTTTAGTAGACTGCAGTTCCATGAAATTTATGCATTTTTCATTAAATAATAATTTTGATATGAATGCCATTGTAGTGTATACTATCATTAATACTATCTTCAGTAGATAGCATTTGAATTGTAATGTCATTGCAGTGTATTTATATTTTTAGTAGACATCATTTGATCTGAAAGTCAAGTGTATGTTATCTTCAGTAGATAGCATTTGAATTGGAATGTCATTGTGTGTTTGTATTTTTAGTAGACATTTGATCTGCATGTAAGTGCAGTGTATGCTATCATCAGTAGATAGCATTTGAATTGGAATGTCATTGTGTGTTTGTATTTTTAGTAGACATAATTTGATCTGCATGTAAGTGCAGTGTATGCTATCTTCAGTAGATAGCATTTGAATTGGAATGTCATTGCAGTGTATTTATATTTTTGGTAGACATAATTTGATCTGAAAGTGCAGTGTATGTTATCTTCAGTAGATAGCATTTGAATGGGAATGTCATCGCAGTGTATTCATATTTTTAGTAGACATTGTTTGATCTGAAAGTGCAGTGTATGTTATAAGATAACTTCAGTAGATAGCATTTGAATTGGAATATCATCGCAGTGTATTTATATTTTAGTAGACATAATTTGATCTGAAAGTGCAGTGTATGTTATCTTCAGTAGATAGCATTTGACTTGGAATGTCATCGCAGTGTATTTATATTTTTAGTAGACATTGTTTGATCTGAAAGTGCAATGTATGTTATCTTCAATAGATAGCATTTGAATTGAAATGTCACTGTGTGTTTGTATTTTTAGTAGACATTTGATCTGCATGAAAGTGCAGTGTATGCTATCATCAGTAGATAGCATTTGAATTGGAATGTCATCGCAGTGTATTTATATTTTTAGTAGACATAATTTGATCTGAAAGTGCAGTGTATGTTATCTTCAGTAGATAGCATTTGAATTGAAATGTCACTGTGTGTTTGTATTTTTAGTAGACATTTGATCTGCATGTAAGTGCAGTGTATGCTATCTTCAGTAGATAGCATTTGAATTGGAATGTCATCGCAGTGTATTTATATTTTTAGTAGACATAATTTGATCTGAAAGTGCAGTGTATGTTATCTTCAGTAGATAGCATTTGAATTGAAATGTCACTGTGTGTTTGTATTTTTAGTAGACATTTGATCTGCATGTAAGTGCAGTGTATGCTATCTTCAGTAGATAGCATTTGAATTGGAATGTCATTGCAGTGTATTTATATTTTTGGTAGACATAATTTGATCTGAAAGTGCAGTGCATGTTATCTTCAGTAGATAGCATTTTAATTGGAATGTCATTGCATTGTATTTGTATTTTAGTAGACATCGTTTGATCTGAATGAAAGTGCAGTGTATGCTATCTTCAGTAGATAGCAAACACCTTTAGTAGATATTTATATTGGAATTGCAACCATGCCATCTCCTGTAGACAGCATTAAGATGTTTAATCAACTCAGCTTAATGCATGCTATCTTCAGTTCACGTAATTTTGATTTGAATGTTGGTGTATGCATAGGCAGTAAGCAATCTTACTATCTTACTATAATTCACCAGAATCTGTCTGTTTGTGTGTTTGTGTGTCTGTTTGTCTGTCCGCCTCTTTTCTCAGAGACCGGGGGTCGCACGTTCCTCAAACTTGGTGGGTGGGTGCAGCTTGGTATGATGAAGAACGAGTTTATATTGGTTAGTGGGTCAAGGTCACCCAAGGTCATCCAGGGGTCAAATTAGTAAAAACTGTTTTTCTCGGGGCTGGGGGTCACGTTCCTCAAACTTGACGGGTGGGTGCGTCTTGACCCGGGACAGAACGAGTTTGTATTGGTTAGTGGGTCAAGGTCACCAGAGGTCATCTAGGGGTCAAATTAATAAAAACTGTCATATGGGCATGAAACTTGGTGGGTAGGTGCATCTTGACCTAGGACAGAACAAGTTTGTATTGATTAGTGGGTCAAGGTCACCCAGGGGTCATCTGAGGTCAAATTAGTACAAACTGTTTTCCGCCTATTTTCTCGGAGACTAGGGGTCGCACGTTCCTCAAACTTGGTGGGTGGGTGCATCTGGACCTCAGACAGAACAAGTTTGTTTCAGTTAGTGGGCCAAGATCACCCGAGGTCATCCAGGGGTCATCTGAGGTCAAATTCGTAAAAACTATTGTATGGGCATGAAACTTGGTGGGTACAGTCAATTGTTAGAATCAAATTTTTGGAAGGTCATTTTGGGGTCATCCAAGGTCAAATTACTAAAAACTGTCATATGGGCATGAAACGTGGTGGGTACAGTCAACATTTAAAGCCAAATTTTGGAAGGTCATTTTGAGGTCACATGGGATCATCTGAGGTCAAATTAGTAAAAACTGTCCTATGGCATAAAACTTAGTGAGTACAGTCACCATCAGCCAGGTAATCGTGACAGCCGAGAACCGCCAAATACGGGTAACCGCCTAGTCTTACTATAATTCACCAGAATCTGTCTGTTTGTTTGTGTGTCTGTTTGTCTGTCCGCCTCTTTTCTCGGAGACCGGGGGTCGCGCGTTCCTCAAACTTGGTGGGTGGGTGCAGCTTGGTATGAGGAAGAACGAGTTTATATTGGTTAGTGGGTCAAGGTCACCCAAGGTCATCCAGGGGTGAAATGAGTCAAAACTGTTTTTCTCGGAGACTGGAGGGGGGGGGGTCGCATGTTCCTCAAACTTGACGGGTGGGTGCGTCTTGACCCGGGACAGAACAAGTTTGTATTGGTTAGTGGGTCAAGGTCACCAGAGGTCATCTAGGGGTCAAATGAGTAAAACTGTCATATGGGCATGAAACTTGGTGGGTAGGTGCATCTTGACCTAGGACAGAACAAGTTTGTATTGATTAGTGGGTCAAGGTCACTCAGGGGTCATCTGAGGTCAAATTAGTAAAAACTGTTTTCCGCCTATTTTCTCGGAGACTAGGGTTCGCACGTTCCTCAAACTTGGTGGATGGGTGCATCTGGACCTCAGACAGAACAAGTTTGTTTCAGTTAGTGGGCCAAGATCACCCGAGGTCATCCAGGGGTCATCTGAGGTCAAATTAGTAAAAACTATCGTATGGGCATGAAACTTGGTGGGTAGTCAACTTTTAGAGTCAAATTTTTGGACGGTCATTTTGGGGTCATCCGGGGTCACACAGGGGTCATCTGAGGTCAAATTAGTAAAAAATGTCGTATGCGCATGAAACTTGGTGGGTACAGTCAACTTTTAGAATCAAATTTTTGGACGGTCATTTTGGGGTCATCTAAGGTCAACTTACTAAAAACTGTCGTATGGGCATGAAACGTGGTGGGTACAGTCAACATTTAGAGCCAAATTTTGGAAGGTCATTTCGAGGTCACAAGGGGTCATCTGAGGTCAAATTAGTAAAAACTGTCCTATGGGCATAACACTTGGTGAGTACACCATCAGCCAGGTAATCGCGACAGCCGAGAACCGCCAAATACGGGTAACCGCCTAGTAGATATAATTTGAAGATATAATAGCATTCAATTACATCTTTAAATTATAATAAAATTAAGCAGTATTAATTTAAGAGGAATGTGCTTAAATTGTTTACAATTTGACTTACAGATCCCAAGATATTAATAATTTCATGTTGAGGAAAGCAACTTATGCAAAAGAATTCAAAGTATTCCTTTCCATCAATATCTGGAACCAATTGTACCAACATCTGCCTCATTTTGCCTAAGTACATCACATAATGAACAATTAAGCTTTGATTTCATTCTAAAGCAAGATTCAGCAAACAGTTCAGAATTGGCCCAAAGGACACAAAAATCAATAAAACCAGCCCATGCACATCCTCCATGCTAAAAGGTCTCCTTACCTCAATAGAGCATTATTAAAAGGTCGTAGAACTATCATTTAAGGTATGATGACCATGGTACAAGTTTTGTTAAATTCGTAAATTTCAGTTTTGAAAATTTGGTTGAAAACTTTTTAAAATGGGGAATGTTAAATCAACCCACTTTACTGATAGGAGTACTTTGACTGGGCCAGTATCTAATAATGTTTTAAAAAATTTAATAAACAGAGGAGAATACAGACTTTATTATGTGTGCATGTCAGTTGTATAAGGGGAAATATGTTACCTCTAATTGTTTAACCATGTGCTTGCAAAACTTGTGCTTGTATGTGACACACTTTTGCTTTAAACATATGGGTCATGGCTGGGGAGAAATACTTCATGGCTGGGGAGAAATACTACATGCTCAAAATCAATTTTCATTGCCTAGATCAGAGGATTGAAGAAAAGATACACCTTGAAGATTTGAATGCATGGGAAGAGAATGAAAAAATTGCACTTTTCTTAATGTACTTTTGTTCTTATGAAGATGTTTTGTTTTGATACTCTTTACATCATAACTCAAGAATCACAAGACCTACAAAAATGTAACTGCTATATTTCAATTTTTCGTCAAGCCCGCTTCAAAATAACCAAAATTTATGGTCATTACTATTCACAAGATACCACGATTCGACCAATTCACAACAGCTAACTACTCCAACTCCATCTTAAGGTCCACTACATAATTCACAACCTCATACACCAACTTCTGTGCCATCAAGATTACCCAAGATTATGAGCTATCACAAGCCTCTTGGATATGTCTATGAATATATTACAGTAGAGATGGATACTTCAAAGGCATACAGGATGTGAAATACTGATTCTCAGTATCCATGATTTCTGATATCAATACACTACATAGTGATGCTTGTCTGTCTGCTAGTTCTAATTTTTCATTTCTTAACAAGTCAAAATTATGCACAAATTAGCATTCCAGAACATGATTTCAGATCTTGTTTTCATGTGTAGTTATGAGTATGTGCTCGACCTATTTCTACAAAATGAATATTGAGAGATGTTCCAGTGTATTTCAATATTATTTTAATATAATCTTCATCATTATTAAATTATAATTTAACATGAGAATGAATGTTGATGAGATGAGGCTGACGCATCAGCATCACAGTTGCTGATGCTATACTGTCACCGCAACAGCAAACTTGTATATAATCTTATTATCTTCAGTCCTATTTTTATCCCCAACAATGTATTTATTTCATCTTTTTAGTAGTCTTGACTCATTTTATTTCTCACAATCATAAATTTCTTTCAAAGAAATGAGCATTTTCTAAAAACAATTTACATCAAACTATCATGACTAACTGATTGCTTTTTTGGAAACAAGACTGGTATTTTCTGGTTCACGATGCACATGATATGGTTTGATATCATAAATGTGTGGTTCTTATCACTATGGCTTAGTTAAACCACCCATGGGTTAAATTGATAGCTGTGAAATATTATTAAGCTATTGGGGCATAATAGTAGTGAAGGGGCAGTGTTGTAGAGATTCTAGTATATAGTACTCAAAATAACTAATTGCTTATCCCAGGGGCAAATTCAAGAAAACAAGCAAATTTGAAATTTATTGGAAAACAGGTCATGGTTGGAACATTGGTCTTCTTTACCTGTCAACTTTTGGAAGTTAGTATTTTGCTATACATACAATCTGAAACTACTGACATGGTATATATCGATTATACAGCTGTTTTTATAGTTATAGTGTCTAGCAACTTATCAACTGAAGATAGCATGTAATACACAAATATTAAAATGCTATCTTCTGAAGACTACATTTTTATGCTATCTACAGATGCTAAAAAAATATGATATTTAAGAAAGTTGTCAACTGAATGAGGATAGCATACCACTTTGTGTTAGTATGGTATATAAAGTACTTATATGCTATCTACTGAAGATAGCATGTGCCATGCAACTTTTAGGACTGCTATCTACCAAAGATATGTGGTGCAGGTGATAAACAACTTTTAATATACACAGGTTATCAGGTATATATTTTTACAGAAAGGTTTACTTTTTACCATGCCTTAATTTTTCAAGAGATGTTTAACTTTTTAATGACTTGGCATGGTTTTTTTCCAATAGGTAAAGGGTCTTATTTTTTCCATAAATGCTTATTTATTCCAAACCCAAAATACACAATTTGCAAGTTTATATACCCAAGACTTTATATGGGGCAATAAAAGTTATATTTCGAATAATACATGTCTAGTAAGAAAAAAAATATGTATTATATTTCATACAGTGTCTTATAAGGATAGTATACTTATTCAAATTGAAATGCTTTTTGCTAAATACAAAACAAAATGCAGTATACAGATGTGTGTGTGCTATCTACAGAAGATAGCAAAGATAGCATTCCTTATGTATTCCTACCATAGCACGTTTTAACATTTTAACAATAACATTCTCAAACATTTTTAAATCAGATTCTTTATTACTTTCATAAAAGAAAGCCAATCAATTTGTGTCCCTCACCCAGATTACCAATCGGATCAAGTGCAGTCCTTAAGATGACATTGAGTTACCTCAATCAATAAACTGGAACAGTCAACATCTGCTCTTTGATCAATCTTGACAAAATATTACCAGCAATAATAATTGTTTGCACGCAACATATCATATCACGCTAGCTACTACAGATCCCCAGACGTAACTCACACTTGATTGAGTCCGTAATAAATCGGTACAATGTGTGAGGAAGCACTGAGTGCCATTTATCTTTATCTAGAACATAACAAAGCTGCTGTCTCAAGATATCTTAGTTATGGACAATCCGTGAGCCAAAGCTTGCATTTTTGTTTAAAGGCACGGTGTATCATGATTTTTAAGAATGTTACAACTGCTCACTGCCATGTGTAGATGCCATGTGAAGATGAGTACAATATACTGTGTGTAAATTGCCCAATATTCACAAGGCAGCTATTGTACTTACCCACTTCTGGCACTGAGCAGTCGAGCTGCTATCTTATATATCTTAGTTATGGCCAATCTGTCCAATCTGTGAGCCAAGGCATGTGTTTTTGGTTAAAGGCAAGTAATTTCCTTCTTGAATACTTGAGAATTTATGTCAAAAGTAGTAAATTTTGAACTTTTTTCTTTCAATCTTTAAAAAGATTTGTTACTATCCACATACAAATGTACATGTAACTTGCTATCCTTGCATGCAATTTGATGATTTTTCCATGGAGTATACCATTTTCAGGGCCTGCTCAAAAACCTTTGACCGTAGGGGGCTAGGAGTCCACCTGGGGCTTGAGTGGCTAAAATGTTTCCCAAATAGAATGATTTTGCATGATTTTACAGAAAACCCAGGAGCTTAAAAAGTCACTCCATGGGCATGCCACTGATTTTTTCTGCTTTAAAACCTATACCTGTAAAGCCAGGAGTAACAGCTGGCATCAACATGGCACTGGAGGAACCATACTACCTTATATCTATTATTGGCAGGAGAGAGATGCATCAATGATGCATGGAAGGCCAGCCATCACCAACGCTCAGTGAAATTACAACTGACAGACTTAATATTTGCCCCAGCGTGATTCCAATGATCACTGAACATGGTTTCAATCGGATTTCGCCAATTTGAAGTTATTTCTGATATCTGTTT
This sequence comes from Amphiura filiformis, assembly GCF_039555335.1. Lineage (NCBI taxonomy): Eukaryota > Metazoa > Echinodermata > Ophiuroidea > Amphilepidida > Amphiuridae > Amphiura > Amphiura filiformis. The sequence continues at coordinate 37,512,689 of NC_092632.1, read as the reverse complement.
GCATACTTGGCTATTAGTAAAAACATGAAATTAAATCCATTTTCAAAATGGAATGTTAGTTATGTACTTCCGCATTCTTACTGGGTTTCGTGCCTAAGACTCACAATGTAAAGGTGGGTTATCCATCACTGCAGATCAAATTCTTTCAAATACAGTACACATCAAAGTATAGTCATGCCTAGTATTTCATCTAGTGATATTTCTTGTATTTTGATTTTGTGTTAACTTGACACATAAGTGGTAACCTCAGCCAGAGCCCGGAAGTATGTACGATGTACTATCCTATGGGGCATCATGCACATTTTTGCTTCTCATATCAAAACTGCTAGAGCAATACAGCTCAAAATTTGGAAAAAGATTGTTTTAATCGTAGGCTTCAATGTGAGAGAGCAAATACAAATTTTAAAAAATCTTACCACCCACTTTTTTATTTGAAGGCTAATTTTCACACCAATTATTTTTTGTTCTATGATAGTTTCAAGAATGTTTGCTTGTTTTTTTGTTTTAAATATAAATCCACAGACTAAAGAAACATGGAGCATGAAAGTGTAAAAATAAATGGCATGAAATTGAGCAGTTCACTTGTACTGGTATAGCGTACAAGAAACAGGAACGAAAGATTGAGACATTTACTGAGTGATTGAGTCAGCCAAATGGTAGAAAATGGACACTCAGATGATTGCCAGTGACATTTGGAGCTTAAAAAAAAGCAAAGTAAACCCTGAGCAAGATGTCCTCTAGACAATTCCAAGAAATCAGTAGAGCTTCCAACATCCGGCTGACGACACAGAAAGTCCACGAAAGTGCTCCCAGTAAGCGAAACTACGAAGTAGTGGAGATGTATGAATCAACACAAATTTAACATACAACCTGTCTTGATAATTATTGTCATGATTGTAAGTAAGCAAAGACAAATAACACGCTTGAGGACATAGTGTTGAATTCACACAAATATTGACTGCTCAGTGCAATAGCTGCCCTGCAAACATTTGGGCAATTTACACACAGTATATTGTACTCATCTACAGCCTGTCTCAAAATAAATTGTGCAAGTGAAAAGTGCCCTCTTTGGCAATTAGAAAATACCGTTGTGACATGATGCTTACATCAACGTCACGGGCGCAGTCTTAGCTCTCAAATGCCGTTTGTTCTGTTCAATTTGCTTTTTCCAATTTCGAGATATGTTTATTTAACAACGAAAGGGTAAAATCACAATTGTGCCACTTTTACTAGGGAACAGAGCTGTACATGTAAATCAATGATAGCTGATGTTGATGCGTCTAATGCACTCCCACTTTCGGGCGCATGCATTAGGCGCATCAACATCAGCGCCAACAACGTCATTATTTTGTCTAATATCTCTCCCAACAAGTAATCGCGTTCATTAACCTATAACATGTATAAGTGCGCAATATTTGTTTGTCTTTTAACATGTCTGAAGTGACTAAGAGATCAGTATTTACCATGATAAAATCATTGACATGCACATGTATTTAATATTTACAGCAGAATGTGAAATATTTATTTACCTTTTGATCTCTTTAAAGTGGAAAAAGAGAATCATCATTCCTGCATCATGATAAAACAGTAAAAACAGTCAGAAAAATTTTGTATTGTGTAATTGATATGCATTCTTTTGATTTCACGAAGGAACTCTTGATAAACTTGATGCTATCACTATTACATGTAAAGCCCTCTTCCCTAGTAAAAGTGGCACAATTGTGATTTTACCCTTTCGTCTTTAACTAATCATATCTCGAGATTAAAACAAGCAAATTGAACAGAACAAACGGCATTTAAGAGCTAAGACTACGTCCTTGACGTTGGTGTAAGCATCATGTCACAACGGTATTTTCTAATTGCCAGAGAGGGCGCTTTTCACTTGCACAATTTTTTTTGAGACAGGCTGTACACATGGCAGCTATTGCACTTACCCACTTCTGGTACTGTCGATATCTTAAGGGGTATAATCCATACAAGATCCCGTCCAACAATTTTTCTTAAACTTCGCACCAATTAACTTTCATCGATATACTTGAATATCTAAAATAAAAATTAGGGGTCACCGAGCTCGCTTTTGAGAAATAACCATTTTAAAAAGGCTGTTTTGGGGAAAAATTAGTACAGGCGTCTATGGAAAAATGGAAAATTTAGACATATTTTCGATTATAACAAAAAAACTACCCCAACAATTTTGCTGATTTTTTGATATAATATGCGCACTGATAGGATGTTTCATTAAAGCTAATAAAAAATGGGGGTCACCGAGTTACTTTTTTCACAATTTGAGCAGAAATGGCATATTTTTTGGTTCAAAATACCAGCGATATCATAGCGCGTCACTGCAAAAACTTGTCGCAGCTCATACGCGCTAAATTGTTCAAGCGATGCAGGTGATATCGCAAACACCTGCAACATGACAGTGGGTGATTTTCTTCGGTTTTATTAACCCTCTTGATTCCAAAGTATCCATTAAGTTATATAGTTTCACTCAATATGAAGTTCTTCAAAAATCGAAAACCAAAAGTGGTTAAGCCAACAAACAAAATGAGATATTTTACATGAATCTGTAATTTCAAATTGAATTGAATTTGAACTTTGTCAATACTACCGTTTTTTTCTCGTTGTTTTTACATATAGCAAATATACTTGCCGGCCTTCCTATGACAACTTTAATGACTTATCCTTCACTCCTAGCTATGCAATAATAATTGATAAACAATGTTAATTTTCTGCAGGCTATCACTGAATAGGCCTTTAATTATTAACTTAAATATTAGCGGATCCCGTTATTTATCATGTTTAGAATGATATTTTAATATATTACTCAAATATCAACTTATTTTAGGCATGTACCCAGCAAACACAAAACATTTTCGACATCATACGCAAAGGTTAGTAAAGGTTGCAAACTTTTAAATGTCGGGTTATTTAAAAGGTTATAAAGGGTATAAAACGTTTTCAAAACACTCAAAAACGTTATACTGCAAACATTCTAAATTAATGTTATTTCAGTGTTGACAAAATATTTGGCAAAAACTATTTGCAAAACATATTTTTTACAATGTGCCTGGCGCACACTCCACGCAGTTTTGAATTTGACGCGCGCGTGGCTGGAAAAACTGCGCAGACAAGATTTCACAGAAATTTCAGTTAGAAACGAGTGCGTACTAGACGCGTGGATTATACCCCTTAACAGGATAAGATCCTTTGCAGCAATATATACATTGTACCAACAGAAGACATCATAGTGCTTATCGATCTCAATGCAATTTCTCCACAGTGGTTTCAAAACTGGGCATGAAAATTAAGTTCTGAAGTTTAAAATAAAATGATTTAACATGTGCAATCTACAGGGGACCATGACCTGCACTGCGTACTAAACGGATGTAACGTGATACTGCATTGCATGGTAAATGGGTGCGATTACGTTCTTTCAGCAAGACTTTTCCTCTGCCTTATAATTAAAGAATAAACAATTTGTTTTCATTTTTACTATCCTCTACCATGTTCCAATATTTTGAGTAGTAGATGTCCACTTCGATAAAATATTGGTCTATGAAATTTGCAAGGTGCAGACAGTAAGTTAAGCTATTCCACATAGATCTGGATTACATTAGCTCACATTAATGCAGATTTAGTACACTGTGTGGAGTGTCCCATTCAAGTGGAACACAATTGCCCTTGATCAATCTAACAACAAGAAACCTGAAAGATGGGCAAACTTGAGGACATGCATATAATATGGGATGGGACAGAGAGAGGTTAATAAGAGGCATGAAGACATTGAAACAATGAGTAAACCATGGGTGACTTAATTGAAAGTGAATAATATGTAAGGGAACACAGGTAAAGCAACAATAGGTCTGAAACAGCAAAGAAAACCTTGAGCTAAATGATGAGTAAATGATAGGTGAGCTAAGTAAATTAGAATTTTTATCCAATGCTCCACAGTAAGAGAAACAAAAGGTATAAAAACCCCTTAAACTTGGGTCAAACAATGAGTAAACGATACGTGAGCAAATCTAGAGTAAATAGAATGGACTTGGACAAAGTGAAGAGTCAAGCATAATCAGGACTGTCATTTCTTTCCGTTTCATTCACAAATCATGCGCAGGAAGAGAATCTAGACAAGTGTATCACAAGCGATAGCTGTTACTCTCAGGTTTATGTTTAATTAGCTATTCCAGTTGAAATCCATACACCCCCTATGGAAGACCTTGCTATAATATCCCACTCAGGGAGTGTAGATTTCAAATGGGGTTACCAGAATGGGTGAGCCTATATAAAATTCACACTCCCTGTGTGGGAGATTAAGGGCATGTCTTCCATAGGAGGTGTATGGATTTCAACTGGAATAGCTCGATCCAAAACAGAGAAAGCGTAAACCAGTGTTTTGCACAGATTTGTTTGGCAAAATGTGAACATTTGGCAAATAATATTCAAATGTACAAGATATGGAAACCAGATATTACATGTAGATTGTAGGCAATTTCGAACCTAATCTTAGACCAGGATCTTAGACCATTAAAATATGTTTTTATCCCTGGCCCTTTCCTCCTCATTTAGATTAATGTTTGTCCCCACATCCTGATTTATTTTAGTTTTGAACATTCCAATGTAATGATATGAAAAATTGTTTTTGTGTAATTCTTATAAAAAATAAAAACAAAAAAAATTAAAAACATAGTGTCTGCTTGCTTCGCGCATACACAAGACTCACTGCCACAAGGGGGAGGGGTCTCATAATCCTTTTGGATATCCTGACTTTTTTCCTCACAATTTTGGATATTTTGACACAATTTATAGTGTAATAAATTACTGGAATAATTATCTGATATCCATTCATAAAACAACAAACGACCAAATCTAGCTCAAAACTCAATTATTTCTCCTACAATTTTCATGCCCCTACAATATCAGAAAAAAAATGTGTTTGAATACTTACTCCAATTACCTTGTTTTTTCCTTACCATATAGTGTGCATACTATATCAGTCATTGGAAACTCACTGGAAAGAATTCTAATAGTGTTGTCTCAATGTTCACTTCTGTATACACATCCTCTTTCTCCATCAATAAATGTTGGAAGAAGATATGGCATAGAAGAGCACATCGTGCATTACAACATTGTATGGGGTAGAAGGCGGACCATTTCAAATAATTGTGTTTGAACAATGTTTTCTGTGATTGTAGCTACCCACACATGTAAGTATACCATGCATAATTTACTGGTTCATCTAAATGCAATAGCCCTAATGTCTTTACCTATTAAGTCTCCGGTCTGCACGACCTGTATCTAAGTGACCACTTCTCTAAATTACTTCAGTAAATATTATCCTGATCCTCAACAGGTCACAATATTCCAGTATTGACAAAATACATGATTGTATCCCAACATGTATACGTGTCATTGTCCCAACATTGGGCTATTTTCCATTTAAATGATTTTTGAAATATTTTCCACAGAGGGAGTATGAATTTTAAATGGAATGAAAACAATTTCAAATGGAGCTAACATATTAGCAGTTCCATTTGAAACTCATTCTACCTCAGTGAAATATGAATCTTCCTTAGAGGGTGTATGAAATTCAGATGGAGCTGCCTAATAGGCCTATGTTAATTCCATTTGAAATTCATACTCCCCCTGGCAGATATTTCCAAAATCTTCTACAGGGGTAGTGTGGATTTTAAATGGAATTGCATTTCTGTAAATAAGCACAAACATATCACACATTTGTTTCAGTGGTTCTTGTGAGACTCACTAGGAAACCTTAAAAAAAGCTTCACCTTCAAAACCAGACCCATAGCTTAAAAGCAGTCAAAATACTAGCTAAAAATACAATGTGCATAAAAATTTGTTATTGATCAAAAATGACAAGATAAAATGTGTGTTTAAATCTATGAATGGAACAGGAAATGAACTAAAAGTACACAAAAGTAGGCCATTTGTTTTATAAAGTGAGCAATTACTACTCAAGTGTACTGTTGGATTGTGTGTAAGCGGTCCCGCATCTGTTTTGCCTCCTATGGCATGCATCGTGATACCGCATTTCCTGTCCAATTTCTCCAGACGGATCCGAGATGGGATGCAGTTGGAAAAAGCGAGATGAAAACCGGTATGTGTAGTGACACTTAAGGAGAAATCCTATGGCCGGCTTCCGGCACAAAGTTCACTGGCACTTTCTTTTCTATTTCTAGTTTTTAATAATACATGTTTGTTTTGCAGACTTAAAGTAGGGCACAATCTATGTGTTTGGTTTCACTCATGAATTTTTTATTGGTTAATGTTGTGACAATGTGGCTTCAGTGGAATTGAAAAGCAAACAAACAAACTGACAAACAATAACACAGTGGAAGTGCAAAAGCTAACAAACAAACAAACAAGCAAAAACGATAAACATGCAAGCAAACAAAATTGTGTTTTAAGAGATATCAAGATAGATGGTTCATTATATTAAGTGTTATGACATCAGAGGTTGGTAGGTTGGATTTTGACCTGTATGCCGCCTGTTGAGAACACCTGACCCTCTTCATGGTCCATACACATGGCAAAAGGAGAAAAGGGCTACAAAGAAGCTATTGGCAATACAACCAAGTTCAACAACAATTTATAACCAGATGCTATTGCCTCACTAGCTATGGAGGTGGTTTTTGGAGAAACTTTGTATTCACCTGTTCTATGGTCGAATGAAATTATCAATCCTTGTGCTCCATGAGCACTGTGTGTTGACGAAAACTCAATTTTGCAACATTGAGTAGAATGCATGTGATCAAGACTGCAAGTTTACTACCAATTAACAACTTGCAAGGAAGAAAATTACAGATTTTGATTTTAATGTTAGTCATCATCATTGCATAAAAAGGAGCAATCATTGTGTCTACTATTTTGTTTCAAGCAACCTTTAACGATTGTCTATTTAGGCTAACCTATCAAAGTGAAAGTTCTGGGAATTTCCTTGAGGCCCTACCCATCATTTCTTTATATGCAAGCGCATATCATAAGCTTTACAATCATACCCAATACACACAATTCCTTAGGCTAGAAATTCTTCATAATGCATCTTTTGCACCCTATTCATTCGAGCTCAATGATTCCCGTTTCATCCAGTTTATGTTAATTTATTTTTTCAAGCCTGGGTGCAAATCTTGATTAATAGATGTTTACAGACATTTATACAACCTTCAGAACCAAACACATAGAATCATGGATTGTAGTGTTCAAATTTCAATGAACTTTTCAAAGCTAGGAGCAATATTTGGATTAAACTGTTCCAATTGAAATCCATACACCCTCTGTGGACGATAACGCTTGTTATCACATATCCAGTTGTACATAATGTCCAATCCCGCAAATAATATTGCCTGTACAATGTGAATTCCTGCTGGATTCAATAAACAGTTTTGACATATTTAAGCTGGGTATTTTTCCCCAAATATTCCACATGAGGAAAATTTCCAATAGAATTTTAAATTCACCCACACTTTTTTCCTCTGTTTTAAATTTGTTGGACAATTTCAAAAGTGTTAGTTGTGCTAAGAAAAACTCAGAAAATCTATTTCAACTGACCAGCAGGGAGCCAAAGGCTGGATCCGTATTTATTATTTGATAATAAATTTGCATCAAAACACATGTTCATAGAATATAATTTTCTCAATTTGGCAACTACACTACTCGCTATCTACTGAAGATAGTAAAATAGAGTTTTGATGACATTTTTGATCCATTTTCTTATTTTATTTACCTTTCGATCCCTTTTTCCAGGATCTATGGTCACATCAACAATATATTGCAAGTAATGTGTACATGATACAAATGTTATTAACAAAATGCAATCCTCCTTATCAAACAAACCCAATTGAAACTAGTTATCCATTGGGACTAGTGGGGTGAAAGAGGTCGTCTGATGCTACTTTCAGTTCATTTGGACGCCCAGATTACTACTTTTTCATAAGCTGGTCATAAGCTCTTATGTTTTGTCTGTGTCTCTATTGATTTTACATAAATAAACCATGCAGAGTACAAAAAATATAAGCTAATAATTTTCTATCATTGTCAAGGTCATTAACTCCATCCACTGCACAATACATCTCTGGACATTAACCCCAAATTTCTTACTAATACTATCCAGCTTTCTGGCATTCAGCACACCATATTCATTTACACAAAGTCCCAAGTTCTACTTAGCCAAATATGATGGTGATGATTGTGAAATGAACACACAAACCATCTTATACACCCAGAGGACAAAATCACTAATTATCCACACTTTATCACACATCATGTGACTCTCTTAAATACACAAATCCTCCTTCCCTGTTCATTCTATACTGTGCTGGTCATGAACTCCAATATAAGCATGTCAAATAAATGCTTTTATTGAATCTCCCTCCCTCTTTCTCTCTCACACACTCATACATTCGCTTGCACACCTATGTACACACACGCTCATGTTTATCTCTCTACCTCTCCCTCCGTTTCTCAATTGATGATTATGCAATTTACAAGTCGAGGGGTTGAGAACCAGAAAGCCTTAAGTTAACTCACAAAGGAATCCTTTGTCGAAGTACTAAAATAAATTTCCTAATTTGTCAGAACTCCGAATATGCGATGATGATCATTGAGCACATAGAAGAAGTGAAGTCTCCCTATTCTACGTGCTCAATGACCAGTGGGTCAACAATTAATGGGTCGATCCTTCATGTAATATATTTGTGTACGAGAGCCTAAGCTAATCCTAATCCCAACCCTAATCCTTAATTTTGGGTATAATTATGAAGGAGTAACAAAGCAATGGTAGAAATGGCATTATTGAGTTTGCAACTAGGGCTCAACTGAAATGGCATAATTTGTCTACCGATCAGATATATGATATCGATTTTATAATATCAGCTGATTTCTGATCCGATCTGATATCGGTAAAATGGGTTTTTTTTCCAAATTAACTGTGAATGATCCTAGCATTTCAGAATAGGTCCAGTAGTTCTCCAAAGTCATCAAAAACGTTGAAAAAGTTTAAAAAATTTTTACCGATATCCGATTCCGGTATCGCAAATATCGGGTTGATACGATATCCAATCCGATTATCTGTTGAGCCCTATTTGCAACATGTACCGCTTTTAGCATACAAAAACAAAACATCAATTCATACTGCAATTTAAATTTGCACAAGCAATGAAGCTTGAAACTTAAGAAATGTCCTGCTAATCAATAGTCGGAAACATGCGTCTATTAATTAATTGATGCACATGACACTATGTTGTGTTAGCCACTAGCCCACTCAGTTAAATGAATAACATGACAAATGATGCCAGCTGAGGGATCCTCCATCATCATCTTCAAAGTCAGTCACTGTTTGGCATATTAGTTTGAACAAAATACATAGATGTGAGTGATTTATTGAGAACCATTTTGCTTCAAGTACTGTTCAACAACCTTTCAGGACATTCACTTACGACTGTAATCACAGTTACCCATTACACCAGGGTAGCACTGATTCAAACCATACCTGGCAATAACCAATTGGCAGACTTGGCATGCCATGTGTGCTTTGTGCACTATTTGAGGGCATCACGATCAAAGGAACTGAGCTAGTTCTACACCAGGGTGAAATGCGGCACATGAATTGACACCTTGCCTAGGACAGCAGAATGATCACTCAGCAGAGGTTCAAATCCCATAACCTTGTGATCATAAATACTAGGTCTGATCACAGGTTCGACCCACTATGCCACTCCCAAGAAACTAGCTTGAAAGTTAAGCTTTTGATAGTACAGGTTCTGTGCTGTCTGAAACCCTCTAACATAGCCCAATAGAGTTGCTGAGAATGTGCCACAGCATCGCTATTCGAGGAGGTGTCGAGGCTTGTGAACTGATCCACTTCTAGACAATCATCAGTAATTTTCAACCAGCAAACAAACTAACCTGTTAATCTAACATATCTTATTTTCCCATGTACATACCATCCTTGCTCCTTGAAGCTGCATGTTAAATTTCAATCACATACATTGGAATACAAATGTTTATTTAATGTCATCAAATGAGTATGTGCAGTCTAATTCGATGTTTTTAAATGGGATATGTGTAAATTTGTATTGCAACTACCAGAAGCAAGGAATTCTTCAAATTATGTCTATTTGTTTTCCAGGTTTTAACTTTGTAAGTGTGTATAATTGTAATTATACGGTTTACACCTGACGGGACATGTAGATACAACATGTCTTATCAATAATGTTTACCATGCAAGCACCTGGTAAGCTGCATAGTGCATCAATGAAAGTATTTTGTCTCTTATACAAGAGGTCTTGGGTTCAATTCCAAAAAAGGAGTATAAAAAAACTTATGCTCTTTCAATTACTGCAATTAAAATCGGCAATGCCAGTTGAAATCCATATCCGCTTTGGAAGACAAGACCACAGGGGGTTGTAGATTTCAAATGGAGTCACCCATTCAGGTTCACACTCCCTGTGTTGAAGATCAAGGTCATTTTTTCCATAGGGGGTGTATGAATTTCAAATGGAATAGCCTGATGAGGATCAGGTGCATCATGTGGCTGGAAAACATATCTCTGTCAGTTCAAATCCAGATAATACCTACTATAAATCCCAGCAAACATATAAATGTATTTTGGTTTTGGTCAAAACATATTCATTACATTAAATATCAGATTATATAAAAGTCTCAAAAACATTTACATGAGAAATCACTACAACAACATTTTTTCAAATTGATACTGTAAAATATTTTTTTGGCAAACATTCATGCAAAATACTTTGTCAGCAATTAAAAATAACATTATGTTAGAATGCTTTGCAGCAAGTTTTCAAATATGATTTGAATGTATGTTATTAAGATGTTTTATACCCTTTATATAACCCAACAGTTAAACATTTTCTGTAAAACGTTTTATATTTGCTGGGTTGTTCATATATTATATGATGGCCAAACAGTATTTGAATACTACACAGGTTAAATAAAAAATTTACCAAAAATATTCTTTCGAGCCCAAAAGATACCGAAAACAGAGAAATGAATGCATAGGTGAGCATGATTTGCATATATACCAAATATATGGATACTACATGCTGCTAATGAGAATATTTCACTTCCAAACAGCATCACATATCAAAATCTCATCTCATTGCAATAACATCCACTTAACATAAGTACACACTTTTGACAACAAATATATTAAAGGTGCATTTTGTGATCCACAGCCTCATTCCCCACTTTTCTCAGAAAAAAGTTGAGATTTTTATACCACAGGAAAACTCTGGCTACATAATGTTTATGTACAAAATATTTCTTGCAGATTAATTTGTGTAGCGAAAATATCGTAAAATTTGAATTATGTTCTGGTGTACCAAAACGAAATTACACACAGTGGCCTATGGAGCAGTGTAATACACATATACTCATGCATAACTCGCAAATGCAAAATCAGAATCAACTGAAATTTTGCAAATAAGCTTTTTTTTTGAGGATATCTACTGAAAAATGTCATAAAATGAGAATGCTAGGATTACAAAAATACTCCTTTAATACAATTTTATATTTCAAAATTTTACACCTTAATGGAATAAGGACATACACCATGGTAACAACACAAAATAATAAAGAAGCTTCCTACATCATACTTCTTACATATATCCAAGTATTGAAATTCTATAATGCCAATGATTTATCATATCACAATATTATATGAATTTATAACATCTCCATTGAATTCACTACTAGTACTAAAAAAATTTGCACCTTTCAACAGATATAAATTGCTTTATTGTCCTTACAATTGAACCCTGAACCCAAAAAGAAATGTCAGAAAAATTCACTATTTTTCTTAATTGGTCATTTAGAAAAAATGTAAATTTTTTTTTTTTTTTTTAAATAAATAAATAAGACTGAAAAAATTGATAAGAAATAAAATAACAGATAAAATAAGAAATGGTCAAAAGAACAGGGAAGAAAACAAAAATGCATTTTCATGGCCTAACATGAAACCTCTGTGAGTTTAATGATACTCTTATATACTGCGCCAATAAAGTATCCTTACACTTGGAAAAATAATCACAATTTCCAAACTGAACAATATTGGGGTAAATTTGTTTTTTTACTAGATGCACTATCTAATCCTGCACATTTTGACACCACAATGAATCCAATGCGACTTCAAGAAACAAAGTTACAAGCATTTGATTAGACGAAGGTCCAGTTTTAAAAGTGACAAACTGGCCTATTAAACTCCACAGACTAGCCATCTGGTTTGAGAGTGGTGAATGGCTAATTTATGCGCTTTGCCTTTAATTTAAAACAAAAGGAACAAAAGAAAACTGAAACAAAAGAACTGACAAATAAAATGAAAGTTATGAAAAGTACAGAGAAGTAAAAACTGAAATAAAAACTGCTTTAAATAACGCTTCATTGAAGAAACTGTGTTGTCTCTTTGTTTCGCTTTGTTGGAATCTTTTTACGCCTTTGTATATGCCACTTTGTCACTTTTAAAACGGGACCTTCGTCTATTCAATTGCTTGTAACTTTACTTCTTGAAGTCACATTGGATTCAATATGGTGTCATGATGTGCAGGATTAGATAGTGCATCTATTAAAAAAACAGATTTGCCTCAATATTGTTCAGTTTTGAAATTATGATTATTTTTCCAAGTGTAAGGATACTTTATTGGCACAAATCACTTTTTACAGTACACCTAAATGTCAAACATGAATTTCCTATTACATGTAATAATCTTTGTAATTTGCTTTGATGAAATGTCCACTTTTAGGTCATCTACCTTCCATTCAGAGTAAAAACTTAATTAAACTGTCAGAAAATCAATTCCATCTTGACAATATTTCCTGTATCATGTCACTTACTTCTATTCCGTTCATTCTTTTTATATTTTATGTCATGGCAGGTAGGGAAACATTCCTATTTTTGTATTTTCTATAATATTGATTAAATAATTTAAACTGATGCGTTCATTAACCCAGCGCAAAGTAAACCGTTTGGACATTTGGGCTATTCCGTTAAAAAATAACAATCCCCTGTGGAAGATTTTGGAAATATCTTCAACAGAGATAGTTTAAATTTCTAATGGAATTAACACAATTAAGCAGTTCCATTTGAAACTCACCCTCCCACTGTGGAAGATTCAGGTTGAATCTTCTCAAGTTCTCAGAGGGTGTATGAAGTTCAACTGGAGCTGCCTAATGTGTTCATTCCATTCATACTCCCTATGTGAGAGATATTTCCAAAATCTTCCACAGGGGTAGTGTGGATTTTAAATGGAATAGCCCTTTGCTACAGGGAGTCAATACTTCTCAGCTAATTTTTGACCATTCACATATTTATCTTGATCTATTCAGATATCTTTCTTCTATTATCCTTTTTTGTCCAACACCTTCACATTTTCAATAATTACAAAGGTCATTTTTTTTACTTCAATAGAGGCTAACTTTGTAATAATTCAAATTAGTAATTATCATGGACAAGTTTAATTTGTGATGATAATTGGTAATGATAGTGTTGTATAATACAGGTGCAATTGAGCTTCCAGACCTTACACCAGAATATTTTCAATACACCCACTGCCCACTGGTTTTGTAATGGGTCATTCCAGTTGAAATCCATACACCCCCTGTGTAAGACATGACCTTAATCTTCCACACAGGGAGTGTGAATTTCAAATGGAGTTACCTGAATCGGTGACTCCATTTGAAATTCACACCCTCTGTGTGGGAGATCAAAAATATGTAGATATTTATATAGCACTTTATGCCGTAAACAGCCTCAAAGCGCTTTACATTTATTCCGCCATCATTAGAATATGTCGGAACCACGTTTGCTGCCTACAAATAGTGCAGGGTTCATCAGTACAACGACTGTGACTACCCTAAACAGCTTCCCATTGCACCTGGTTGGGATGAGATTAAGTTCATGTCTTACATGAAGAATGTATGGATTTCAACTGGAATAGCCAAATATACCACCATTCTCTGAATCTGGGTGTATCTTCAAGAGCAAATGCAATCACACTGCCCAATGACACAGACAGGATCAAAATTCTGAACAGTCCCACCCAGCCCAGGAAACTCTTGACCGGTAACTGACCTTACTAATTGCCACACTTCAAATGTAGTTATGAAAAACTAAAATGTCTCCATGTATTTTGTTTTAATGTTTGACTAGTAGACTGATGTCCTCATACTTTTAAGTAAGTAGTCATACAAGATAGAACCTACTTTTTTTAGCTCGTCCTCCCAATTACAGATCCTGAAATTTCTTTCCAGGATCTGTGTTCCCATGGAAGAGGAAAAAACCCAACCCAAAACACTAAAAAACTGTGCAAGACACAGATCCTGGTGCAAAACCAGTCGAAAAGTTTTTATCATTAGAAAGGTATTTCTATGCATTCTGTGCCTCCTTTATTTCACCCTAAATGATGTAAGATCGTCGGTATTCTATTTGCTATGAGTTAAACACAGCCCAAATTGTCAGACTAATTTGCAAAGAAGGTAATCTCTCAGTTCACAAAAACAGCGTGATCAAAGTCCATGTTTACAGCAGCTTCGGAAACACTTGAATATTCCCAGAAACATGCCATCTAAATTATTCACATCAACTGCCAGCCTCCCTTTCAACAAGTGTTTGTAACATTACCATTTTCATCAATGACTTAAAGGATGCAGTATTTTGTGTATTTCATAATGGGGAGAAAAACTTGGAATCTCAGGGGAAATTTCCTTTCATTGTAAACCTGTAATCCCATATGAAGTATGAAATTTGAAGTATTAAGGGCCAGGGTGAGCTACAGGTTGTCGTCCCGATGGGCTATTCCATTTAAAATCCATACTACCCATGTGGAAGATTTTGGAAATATCTTCCACAGGGTGAGTATGATTTTCAAATAGAATAAACACATTAGCAGCTCCATTTGAAACTCACCCTCCCTCAGTAGAAGATTCAGGTTGAATCTTTCACAGAGGGTGTATGAAAGTCAAACGGAGCTGCCTAATGTGTTCTTTCTATTTGAAATTCATATTCCCTCCAATATATTTGCAATTTCCTTTCATACCATACAATTTCCCTATATTTTTGTAACAACTTAACACATAACAGTAAAAACTGATGTTATAGAAAATATTTTATGGATGTAGCATTACAAGATATTTAAAATCGAGAGGCAGGGGAAATTCAGATTCTCTGTGGTAAGCATAGTAAGGAAGACACTCATTATGGACACACACACAAGCTGGAACTTTATTTGTGGTTGCAGAGGCATACTGGACCATTCCATTTGAAATCCACACTATACACTACCCCTGTGAAAGATTTAGCTAAAATCTTCCACAGAGGGAGTATGAGTTTTGAATACAATAGACAATTGGGTAACTTCCATTTGAAATACTCACTCCAGGTATGGCAGATATAGGTAAAGCCATATTGCAGAATACAGGTGGAGTATGAGTTTCAAAATGATTAATCCTGGCCAATTACATTTGAAAAACATTGAAGATTGGGGGGATATCATCCACAGGGGTAGTGTGGATTTCAACTGGAATAGCCCAATGGTCCTGTAACACAAATGACCTTCTCTTGTTAAACTCATGCAAGAAAAAACAAAAACTAAAAAAATACCGCTCAACAGGTGCTATAGTTTTGAAGTTGCAAATTCTTTCATATACTTCTACTGCACTACTCACTGACATGTAACACTAATGACAACCCTAAGAGCTATGATTTCCAGGGAAAATATTTATCATATCCAAATATTCCTGCATATAACAAGATGAGACCTGATGCAGTTTCAGTGTATACACATTCAATAAAATATCTATTTTTATCATGTTTATTGAATATCTTGCAATTTTATGTATCACATATCCAAATTGTGCTCTTCTAAACATATATTGTATGTTTTACTTTATTTTTATTTTCTTTACATTTTGATGTGTGACTTAGCGACCCCATTTTCTGGGCCAACATGCTTGTGCAGGGAACCCTTTTGCACCAAACATTGGTTTTAGGTGTAATAAAGTGAACTAAATTCCAAAATGTCTGCCTTTTAGTTTATGTCTCCTTAAATGACACATTGAAAATTACAATACTTTATTTTTTTTTAAAGAAAAGTATCCCATGACAAGAAGGGAATTTTTCATTAAAAGCTAGCAAATCACAGAGGACACATGAATATATCTGTAGGCTGTGAGTGTCGTATGGTTGTCTCATGTAAGGGTGTATCTGTGTATCTAACTTGACTCTACACAGACAGTTTCCTCCTTTTATAAGGTACCCTTTAGTGGATCTACATATTGCTTACTCCTTGTACTGTTCTACAGATCACCACATCCGTGGCACCGGGGGCACTTAACATAAATGACCATACGGGTTTGTTCCCCGGAAAGACCCCCCTTTTTGGATTTCGCAGCTCGGAAAGACCCCCTATATTTGACCAAAATAGAGCTCCGAAAGACCCTTGATTTGGATAATTTCTTGCTCATTCCTCATATTTCTGTTTTTTCAGGCAATTTTCAACCAGAAAGCCAAGAAAGACCCTTGATTTTGACTGATATTTTGAGTGATATAATATTAACTGAAGACATTCCTAATGTATATTACTCCTAATACAAAAGGTAGTCCACGGGTGTACTAATAGTCCACAAGTCCACCTGTAGAAACATGAATCTAGCTGTGTACTCTCTCTTACATTGGTAAATAGAAGGTCCATTCCACAGTTTGGGGACATAGGTATGTAACATGAGTAACCAACAATTTTTTTCTCTTTCTCATGCATGAAGTAAGCCATCTGAATTCTTATATTATACCAAGGTCACAATCTTGATATGATATTAAAGAGTATGTGATTTTACAGGATGTACAAGAGAGAGGACATACTGTTAGTTACTCGTGTTACCTACCGTTGTCCCAAAACATGGAATGGCCCAGAACATGTTTTGCTACTTCTGAGGAAATAGTACAACTTGGTATAAGAAAAATACTTTGTTTTATGATGCCTTGGGTTACAATCTTTTTAAAACTATAACTAATGAAAGTATCTAGCAGTAATTAATACAGCAAATATACCATTCTTACTTGTGATTATTTGTTAACGCAAAGTGATATACCGTACACCAATTTAAATAAAAGAAAGCAAACTGCTGGGAGATTAATAAATGATAAGACCATATTGATGTTTTCTACTATGCATGTAGTAATGAAAGTTTTATGATAGTCTGCTAATCTGGGTTAGGGTGAACAAGAATGTGCTATATATATGATGTACTGTACAACACTTATTAGAAGCAACTTTTTTTCTTTAAACTGAAAGGAGTCCTTTGCATGTAGAAATGTTTTTATTTATTTATTTATCAAATTTGGCACAAGGCTTTCTGGCTCTCAACCCTCGAAATATAAGTACAAATAAGGGATTCACATGTAGCTTGCTAGCATTGTGGTCTTCTTTTACCATGAGTAGGGAAAAAAGCCTCTTTAACAATTAAACTATAATGATAAATAAGGATTTTTAAGAAATTTGAAAACAAGACATAATTATAAAACTGTTATCAATTCATAACATTGTACCAACTTGAACACACTAGACCTAGTTTTCTGATGAGATTTTTGAGGAGTTGAGTGCCCACAATCACCATCTACCTGCCAATTCTTGTCCGATTAATCCTTTTAGCAGTTGAATTAAAGGAAAGGAGGACAATTGATATGGGTGAATACCACCGTATAAGTGTCTGGTTGAAATTTGATGAAAGACTGGTTGTTCGTTCATGCCGGATAGTAATAAACTCTCATTAAAGTTGAAGTTGTAATTAACGCAATGTCCACCACAAATGAGTGCAGGGGCATGATTGATAAACTGTCAGCTTAACACAATGGCCGACGCTATTACATCAAAGCTTCAGCTGCGCTTCGTTGAATGAAGGAATTAAAAATGGCCGGCTAAGATTAAATATTGGCTAATTAAGGAATTTGATATCAGGTGACTACACAGTGTTAACTCTTGTCAAAATGAGTGTAATGCTGAGGACTTGAAGGGTGAAATCATTACTGTAATGGTAGAGTGGCAGAATGTTGAGGGCAATCAACCTTTTTCATAATATTATTATTTACAAAAATAAGAAATAGAAACACCAGATTTTGGATTCCAATCCTTTTTGAACTCAGATTTTGGATTCCGATCCTTTTCATAAACGGCCATTGCCAAGTTCTTCCAATCTATTTTGAAACAATAGAAATGTTACAAGATGCAATATCGACCAATCAGATACAAGATTGTATGGGTTGATGTCTTGGGCTTTTAACAAAACCCGGCCGGGCACGTGAGAGGAGGAAGTCATTCTATCTCTTACCAAGACACATGAGGTTGTAGCAGGGAGCTTTTGCTCTGGTTGTTTATCATTTTAGTTTTCTGGAGTTATCTGCACCAGTATGAAGAGTAATAAATATTATATCACTACAAACATCATTTCCAGATAGTCTAATTTTTTTTTTGTCTTACCGAATCACCATGTTATAATGCAACTACAATCAACAGTGACCAAGGAAATAATGGGGGGATCAGAGTAAACACTGTTGTAGCTCTGTGGCATATAGATATTCCAACAATAATTGCAGATGGATTGTCATTGCTGGGAGCACATAAGGTTCTATATCATAATTTAGTAGACATGAATACTGTAAACCACCTGAATACGACAGAATACTATAAGCTTAGGTTGCCTCCCTTGCTGCGGGCAGGGGTGAATAACATACGGGCAATTCTGACCAAACCCCTCAGGCTGTTAGGGTCAATAACCCTTTAAAATATTTAAAGCCATAATGTACAATTTCCTTCAAATTTTAAATTTGTTATTCTATACTTTAAATGATGAAATAATACTAGTAATAATTGTCAGGAAGGGTTTCTGTCCATTTTGAGCTAAAATAACAAGGTAAAGTGAAAGAAACCCTACTGGTTATTTTGGCCGTTTAACATGCAGTTACTGTAGGAGGACATAAAGTCATAATTCATGAATTTTCAAACTTTGCTCTGTTGACCTAGAAACACAACAAAATTGGCGGATTCCATTTCGGTGCAAGTTGGGACATGTGTAAACATTAAAAATATGCCAAAAAATCATTCATATTATGAGATCGTATATTATGGCTTTAAAGCTGATGCAATTCCTCTGATGACTAACCAAAACCCTTATCCTAAACACCAACCTCAAGTACATCATCCTTATCTAGTGCATCATCTGTATCTAGTACGGGCATGGTAAACTATTTTGTAAGACATTGCCTATATAATGATAATTCAGTACAAGAATTTCCATTAATAGAGAGAGTGGACATTCAACCAACATCTCCTTGCCAGGCATACAACACTTACAGTGTGGTTTGGGATGAAAATACTCCTAAGATGCACTGAGTGTCACTAGATGCTACATAAACGCTTTCATACAATCCACCTGACTACTTGTCTATACCTCTTGACATGATGGGACAATTTGCCCTGGGGACTGTCAAACAACAAGTATTATACTTACATTCTATGTATTAGAATGGGATGCTATAGGTGATATACTTCTATTAGAAAATGCTTAGAAGAGATGGATCCAAAGGTAAAGAAACAATAAGAGGAAGGAAGAAACATCGGGAAAAAAAGAAAGCAAAATTATCTATCGTAAATCAAGTGTGATATTTGTTTCTTGTTATAGTTTCTGTAGTCACATTGTATACATATCTTTAAGCTGCCAATTTACAGAAATTGGCTATTCCTCGCTCACCCAAGTAGAAGATTTTGGAATCACCTTCCAGAGGGAGTATGAATTTCAAATGGAATGAACACATTAGCAGCTCCATTTGAAACTCACCTTCCCTCACTGGAAGATTCAGGTTAAATCTTTCTCAGAGAGTGAATTATGTATGATATTCAAATGGAGCTGGATAATGTGTTCATTCCATTTGAAATTCATACTCCCCCTGTGGAAGATTATTTCCAAAATCTTCCATGTGGGAGTGAGGATTTTTTAATGGAATAGCCAAATGATGACACAACTGTAGAAGTGATCATTTGGTCATTTCTAGTGATGTACAGAAGTGATAATAATAAATTTCTAGTTTTGCTGAAAATATTTGAAACTTATTCCATAAGTAAATTTTGTTGCTTACTCGCCTAAGAGCTTTTTCTATTATGTGTTTTGTTTCATGTGTTTTCCAGCACTGAAAAGAAGAGAGATCAACTTCTGATTCCAGAAAAATACAGCACTATTTTTTTTAATTAAAAGAATATTATCTTGTTTTACCCAAGTAAGATACAGCTAATGATAATCCAGTACTGATAATTTCCATTCACATAGAGAGTGGACATTCAACCAACATCTCCTTATCAGGCATACAACACTTACAGTGTGGTTTGGGATGAAAAGACTTCTAAGATGCACTGAGTGTCACTAGATGCTACATAAACGCTTTCATACAATCCACCTGACTACTTGTCTATACCTCTTGACATGATGGGACAATTTGCCTTGGGGACTGTCAAACAACAAGTATTATACTTACATTCCATGTATTAGAATGGGATGCTATAGGTGGATAATTCTATTAGAAAATGCCAAGAAGAGATGGATCCAAAAGAAAAGAAACAATAAGAGGAAGGAAGAAATGGAGAAAAAATAAGAAAGAGAGAAAAATTATCTAGCGTTAATCAAGTGTGATATTTGTTTCTTGCTATAGCTTCTGCAGTCACATTGTATACATATAGCTGCAAATGTAGAAAAATGGATTATTTTTGCAATTTGAGGGGAAATGGGACATTCCCTTTAGGGCTGGAGCATTTTTCACTGTGTCTTGTCCTGATTTGACCTAAGTGATCTCATTGCAATCAATATAGCATTTCAGCTCTTATTTCAGTACCATTTTACCTTGATACTTCGTTTGAAATATAGATTTTCTATTATTGTATGGTGTGCACCGATATAACCTGGCATTCATTGCAATCTTAATAACTACTGATTGTCTGTTGCATCACAGTTGCATAAATATAGAAAGAATTAAAGGAAGCATATTTGAGTGTTGTAATGATTTATTACCCATCTAGTAAAGAGGCCACATCTGTCTATCTGGTTTATTAAGATTTTCATGCAAGTGACATTTTTGGACAAAGCTTCTAACAGTGGTAAAATTTCTCAACACACACTTAACTTTTTCATTTTTCCCGGCTGTCATTCCTGCATACTTAATAACGTTCAAAGGTACAGATAGTTTAATATTGATGATTATGGTAAAAAATGGTAAAAAATACAAATATAAACTACACTTTTATTTTAGGAAGATGCCCTCAATATTTTTTACATTCTGTTTTTTACATAAATGTAATGTAATTTTAGTAAACTAAGATATCCTGCAAAAATCAAGACTTTAGGTGCTGTAGCTTTGTCAAAATTCAAGATTTTGAATAAAAGGACAGTACCGTAGCACGCCCAACGGAATAACACACATTGACACTGGTAGTCAATTCCAATTGTCTTTGCTTTACCGCAGTTGTTCGACTCAAAATTAAAAGGGGACATATCTGACAGTAAAAGCTAACGATTTATGGAAAAGAAATACTAATCTATTTATAGAAATGTTACAATATGGCTTTAACAATAACCCCAAATTAAACCCAAATCCAACATCAACCCTCACCTTGAACCAAAAGAGGAAAGTTCATCTATAATTACACCTATCAATATTATAGAACGATGTTAGTAAGTAAGCTTTCTTCCAATATTCATCCTCTATCAAGTTCAGCAAATAAAACAGAACATCAGATTTCAATGATAAATGCCACAAGCCTCAAAACTGACATTGGATTCCACAAAGTTCAAGTCCAAAAATTCCCAGGATTTATCTCGTCACGCTTCACCCGAGGGAAAACAAAATGACTGAATCAATAATCCAGACAAGATCAAAAGGAAGGTATCCAGATTCCCAGGCAAACGTAAACTTTCAATAAAACTACTCTCCAGATTGAGTTACCTCCATGCGTGTAGTGCGATATTGAAAGTGGTGGCATGCTTATCTTGCAATTCTAGAAGCCATCTAGTGCTTGATTAGTCAACCAGTCAGATACACTATGGACCGCAATGGCCTCATCCCAATGGCATAGTCCAATAACCTCAATAAAACAATAATAATGCAAAATTGACCTCAAGTTGTTGAGTATGAGTTTTTGTACCCAAATTTTCAAAGGTCATTTAATGAATGTAGAAATGAATTGGGGTTAAGTAACTGTGCCCTGATAGATGAGCATGTTGTGGATCCTAGTAACGGGGTGGAATGACTTACAGTAACCTTGCAACTAGTCACTTGATTGATTTACAGTTTTTTTCCTGAGCATTAGAAATTAGGAAGATAAGTTAAATTAACCCCCTTTACCCCCCAAAAAAGTACATCATCCATCCAAATTGGCTCCTCCCTACATGTTATAATGTTACTTTTTATAGATTCAAAATCATAATTAAATTATGTTTTAAGTTAAGTTCAGTTCTCAGAATCTTAGCATTGAGGTACCTCCACCAGATAAGGTCTTTATGAAAAATGATAACTGCCTAGTAGTAGCAGAACTGCGGCAAAGCAAAATTTCTTTTAAACCAAACTAATTTATAGAATGTTGTGATTGATCTATGGTATACAACACGGCGACAACTCTCTAGTCTGAAGGTTCCCTAGTCCGAAGGCTCCTTAGTCCGAAGGTTCGCTAGTCCGAACACATAATTTACCATTCCCTAGTCCGAATTCTGAAAAAAGTTCGCTAGTCTGAATATCAGGTTCTCTAGTCCTAGGGTTCACTAGTCCGAATAATAAATAAGGTTCTCTAGTCCAAATATAGAATAAGGCTCGCTAACCCTAACACTAACCCGTATTCTATATTCGGACAAGAGAACCTTTGGATTAGTGAACTTAATTTGGTTTTCGGACTAGCGACCCTTAGAACTAGAGAATCTTCGGACTAGCGACCCTTTGGACTAGAGAGAAGTCACATACAACACATATTGGTGTCTGGTCTTCAAATTAGTGTATTACATGTTGATATATGCTTCTGTTATTATGTAACATGTCTCAAAGCCTTTATAGTTGCTGGTTTTTTCATTGCTCCACCAATAATCAGGCTCCCAAGCAGGGGGGAGGGAGTGCAGGGTCTACAAACGTTGACTTTTTGCTATTTTTTTTCAATAAAAAGGTCGTAAAGGGGGAGAAATATTGACAAAAGGTCCACTTTTTGGTGGTAAGGCATTCAAAAACGGCAATTTTAGGGGCGGTTTAGGTCCACTTTTCACAAAAAATATGCGCAAATGCACTTTTCATTCGAAAAAGGTCAACTTTATGGATGTTCAGCACCACCCTAACATAAATCCTTTGTATGGACGGGCCTGCTCATAATTTTTAAAGGAATTTTAAAAATATATTTGCAGCTTTTGTCTTGTGGTGCATTGTTGGTTTGACAGACCTGACTTCAACAAATGAAGAAGATAAAACATGGAAAAGGATACACTGAGGCATTATTGTTTTTCTTTCCTCTGATTCCTCTCCTCCAGAAAACCAGCCATTCATCCCACTCCCTTCCTCGCTCACAAGATGCATTAGTACTATTATGCTCTCCAGAGGGCAATGACCTTTTACCGGATACACAGAGAAATAGTACACCAACACTTATCATGTAATGACTGATGATCATGTATTGAAATATCTACGAAATATGAAATGTCATTACTTTATCTGAATATGAAACGGAAAGTTAATTATCTTAGGATTCAATCGTATATTGTTCAGCTACCTTAGCACCAGCTCACCTTAAAGTATTAATTAACGCCGGCTATGTAACGTGAAACCTTGAACTTTCTTCCGTAAACGTGATAAGCTCAAGTGCAATAACTTGCGATATCTGATAAACAACAATTGGCTAGATTAATTAAAAATCCCCCAAGTTACTTAAGTACAATACGCACACATAGAAAATGGCTGAATCATTAGTAAGCGGTGAGATTCCATCTTCGTACGACATTAGTTCGCTACCCTCATGTGATTGAAGCAGAACAATAGGATACTAGGGGATGTAAGATAAATCAATTAGCTTATCATAATTTCAAGTCACGTTCACAGAGTGGTAAAACTGCTTCAGGTGTGGGTCAAGGAATGTTCTCACGTAGCCACATATTATACTTCAATCAGTGCGAAATAGGCAGTGATTACTTGTGCATACAACTGTAGGGATGGAAAATTTGAGTATTTTCCGCTTCACAAATAAGAGAAAGGTATAATTTGTCCTCAATATACCAAAAGCATGGGAGGCCTCTTGCAACTGGCAGTCACAGCTCCCTGATGGGTTCATGGGAAGGATTTATAGTATTTGCACACTAAATATTGGTATTTGAGTAGACACACCAGAAGAGTCATTTTATTTTTTGAAAGGGATCAGTAGTTGCAGTCCCAAGATATAAGTGTCCTGGGGAGTCATTTTCAAACAAATAAAGTACTAAATACTGTATTGTTCCTAATGCGTTAGCAAAAAAAATCATACTTAATTTTTTGAAAAAACAAAACAAACTTCACCCACTAGTGAAAGAAAAATTTACCCCACTGATGAGTAAAAAAATAATTCCCCTATCCAGCTCTGCATAGAGGTATCAATAAAAATGTTTTGACGCCCTTGGCGGATTCGACCCAAATGTCCATGCCCCCCCCCCCTGAAAATTGTACATCCCTAAGAACTCAGGTCTTTATATACACCTGCCTCTCGTGTGAAAAAAGGGATGCATTATTTATAGGATTTCATATTTTCATTAATATTGTGCTGAATTTATTTTTGTTATTTTCTATGCCCATACATACAATTTGTACATTACAAATGAATATGGTAAATTATACTCAATAAAAATGAATAGCTTGTAGGGGCAAGAAACTGCAAATTATTTAGCTGCATTCTACAGCCTCCTGTTTGGCACCCTATGCCTCCGCAAGGCTTAAAAGGGCTGATGTTGTGTGATTTTTAACAATTTGCCTTGTCCTAGGTTTGCCTAGCCATATCACCCGCCTTGGGTTCTACCAGTGTCATTCATGCTTGTGTAAATTCATGAGCGATGTACTGAGCTTGTGACTTCATCAAATATTGATATCGCGTTCCCTAATGTACCCATTTAAAACACCAAGGCAACTGCAACATCCATTGAAGATGAATCTACACACAAGATATATAAATGAAATACAAGTAGATTTCAAAGTAACTTATTGGGTTATTCCAGTTGAAATCCATACACATCCTATGAAGGCATGACCTTAATCTTCTATACAGGGAGTATGAATTTCCCCTGCGTGGAAGATTAAGGTCATGTCTTCCATAGGGGGTGTATGGATTTCAACTGGAATAGCCCATTTTTATCAAATTGTTATATTGAAACATCCGTATGTAACACAGATGAAACAGTTTATCACCGCAAGTTTATAAATTATTAAAAATCCATGCCATTTTGACCCATATTCATCTTTTTATTCCACAAAGTCTTAATGGATTTCTCGCTACAGACACCATGGGCCAGGAATGAATTCCTATTATTCACATGATTATCTTGGACAGGAAACCCCAGCAGCTATTGGGACATTAACAAAGGCAAGCACTTGCTAGAGTAAGTCGTAAGGTATGGCATTAGGGGTAAGTCAGTCTAGGCTATTTACACATGCATTAATTGATGGTCATGATACATTAGTACTATTGATTGCTACAGTGGGCTGATTTTATAATCATATACCTTATTAGATTAACTTAGGTTATGCCAAGATGACAATGTCTACTAGAGTGCTGTGCCTACTTAAGATAGGGCCTCTACTATATTATAATCCTGATATATTTTAAAGTAGAAATAATGCCTACTTCAGTTTACACACTAAAAACTACGGGGTTATATTTTCCGTGGTCATTTTGAATTGACCATGTTTGGGGTTGTTTTGACCCTTCAAGGGGGTTGTACTGTTTTAATTTGACCACATTCACGAGGTCATTTTAGCCACGACGAACGTGGTCAAAAACTTAGTGGTCATTTTGCCGATACCGTCACGCATTGATATCAGTTTCAATCTTCCGCTTTGAAAATCTCAATTCATAAATGAGTTTAAACATGAGCTGCAATTAATGTTTGTTGATTAATAAATAAAACTCATTTTTTGACCGAAGTTACCCAATTTGTCAACTTTATAATGACTTGCATTTCGGAATTATTTGCACACACGGTATTTGCACACCGTGCATCGGCTCACGTGGTCACATCAGCGCCATATTTGTTCTGATTGTGCAGCTCAGCGGATTGTCGTGTGTGCTTGTCTGCATGATGGAATATGAAAAGTTAGTTGAAAAGTGAGACTGCAAGGATGCATAGACCCTTGTCTATGCACGCAGATTCATTCCAATTTCATGCTGTCGTGGCTGGTGTCTTGGCTGCAGTTGTTAAGCTTATATCATGTAAGCTTATAATACGTGAACTGTCATAGGCGATGACTGACTGTGTGTGAGTGTGATACACAGATGCATTTTGCAGTTTGCTGTTTATGTAATGCTTTCTCTGTGCAGAAACACACTTATGTCCTGGTGGGACCAGCATGACAATAGGCCTACTAAAAAAATCCAAACAACCCCTAAATGTGGTTATTGAGTAACCCTATAAAACAACCCTTTCAAATGGGTCATTTCATTTGACCCCGAAGTGAGGTCATTAAGTAACCCAATAAGGCAACCCTTTTGAAGGGGTCATTTCATTTGACCCCAAATGTGGTAATATTTTGACCCCAATGGGGTTACTATTTGACCCAAATACGTAGTCATTGCAAAGACCCCGACCAATGGGGTCAAAATGACCCCGTTAGTGGTATGGTGTTTAGTTGATAACTATGCTGGGGTCAAAAATGACCCCGTTTGGGTCATTTTTTGACCCCGTAGTTTTAAGTGTGTACTTTGCTATTTAAATTAGCATTGTTTACTGCCCTACACTTCTATATATCTACAGAAGATAGTGCTGAAAATAGTAATACTGTAACATTGTTCTTCTGCTGTCTACTGAAGAAAGTAATTTTTGCAATATTACATTCCTGCTAGCTACTAAAGACAGCAGTGTTTGCAACATTATAATCCTGCTATCTTCTGACGACAGCAAACTGAACAACATTATGATCCCGCTATATAATGAAGACAGTAATGTTTGCAACATTATAACCGGCTATCAACTGAAGACAGTAATGTTTGCAACATTAAAATCCTGCTATCTACTGAAGACAGCAATGTTGGCAACATTCTAATCATGCTATCTACTGAAGACAGCAATGTTGGCAACATTCTAATCATGCTATCCACTGAATACAGTAATGTTTGTAACATTATAATCCTGCTATCTACTAAAGACAGAAACGTTGGTAACATAATCATGCTATCTACTGAAGACAGCAATGTTTGCAACATTATAATCCTGCTATCTACTGAAGACAGCAATGTTTCCAACATTATAATCCTGATATCTACTGAAGACAGCAATGTTTGCAACATTATAATCCTGCTATCTGCTGAAGACAGTAATGTTGGTAACATTATAATCCTGGCTATCCTGCTATCTACTGAAGACAGCAATATTAGCAACATTCTAATTATGCTATCTACCAAAGACATCAAAGGTGGCAACATTATAATCCTGCTATCCTGCTATGTACTGAAGATAGCAATGTTGGTAACATTATAATCCTGCTATCTACGGAAGACAGCAATATTAGCAACATTACAATCTTGCTATCTACTGAAGACAGCAATATTAGCAACATTCTAATCATGCTATCTACTGAAGACAGCAATGGTGGTATTATAATCCTGATATCTACTGAAGACAGCAATATTAGCAACATTCTAATTATGTTATCTACCGAAGACATCAAAGGTGGCAAAATTATGATCCTGCTATCTACTGAAGACAGCAATGTTGGTAATATAATTCTGCTATCTACTGAAGACAGCAATATTAGCAACATTCTAATCATGCTATCTAATGAAGACAGCAATGGTGGTATTATAATCCTGATATCTACTGAAGACAGCAATATTAGCAACGTTCTAATTATGTTATCTACCGAAGACATCAAAGGTGGCAACATTATAATCCTGATATCTACTGAAGACATCAAAGGTGGCAACATTGTAATCCTGCTATCCTGCTATCTACTGAAGATACCAATGTTTGTAACATTATAATCCTGCTATCTACTGAAGACAGCAATGGTGGTAACATTATAATCCTGCTATCTACTGAAGATAGAAATGTTGGTAACATTCTAATCATACTATCTACTGAAGACGGCAATGTTGGTAATATAATATTGATATCTACTGAAGACAATAATGTTGACAACATTCTAATCATGCTATCTACTGAAGACAGGAATATTAGCAACATTCTAATCATGCTATCTACTGAAGACAGTACTTAAAGCCCGATTTCACTGAAGAGACAAACATACATGAAGATAGATTCCATGGTATTCACAACAGCAATTGATCATTATACTCATTGTACTTCTCTTTATTTTAAAGACACGCTCAGTAATGCTCCAAAGTCCAAAAATCTAAAAAATCATCGAAAATCTTTTTTTTTTTGGTAAGAGTATATGGGGTACTATTGCAAGTGATAAGACCAACCACAGCGTAATATTGTAGTCAATGCTGGAGGAGTCTCTCTGTAGTAGATACTCTTGAAGCTTAATGCAATTGAATGCTGCTTCAGATTTATCTGCACTATATTGTTTTCTTCCGTTTTGCCATTTGTTACACACCCAATGACAATTTTATTGACTTATCCTTCACTTTTAAGCCATTCCTATTTTAAAGCAAATAAATAGAAACTAAGAATTAAGACTATGTCCAGGTCTAAACCCATAATGTATTGCTCCACAGTCCAGAGTCTGCACCACCATGCAACACAACCTGTTTTGCCAGCAAGGCACATAGCTTTAAACAAATAAATAGAAACTTAAGAATTAAGACTATGCCTGGGTTCAAACCCATAATGTATTGCTCCACAGTCCAGAGTCTGCACCACCATGCAACACAACCTGTTTCGCCAGCAAGGCACATAGCTTTAAAGAAATAAATAGAAACTTAAGAATTAAGACTATGCCTGGGTTCAAACCCATAATGTATTGCTCCACAGTCCAGAGTCTGCACCACCATGCAACACAACCTGTTTTGCCAGCAAGGCACATAGCTTTAAACAAATAAATAGAAACTAAGAATTAAGACTGTGCCTGGGCTCAAACCCATAATGTATTGCTCCACAGTCCAGAGTCTGCACCACCATGCAACACAACCTGTTTTGTCAGCAAGGCACTTGTTTAAATCATAGTTTTTATAATATGTAGGCCTACACTCTGCAATCAGTAATGCACATCACCTCAGACTATATGAGGTTCCTACGCACATTTTGACTGGGAAAATAAAATGTCACCTGCAGTTGACTCAATGTCAAATTACCCTCTATGGCAACATACTCTCCCTACTCCCGCAACATAGCAAATGGATTCGATTTGCGGAAAAAAAAAGATCATGTGCCAAATTAACAACTGTGACAAGTACTTTGTTTTGATTTTGTCCTTTGAAATCAATAGAGTTTGGGAATGTCTTCTCTTTTTATCATGGGTTGATTGCCTGTGTAATCTTTTGCTCTGCTTGGGCTTGTGACATTTTCTGCTCCTTTCCAAGCCAAAGTGCTATTACCATATTTGCCTTTAACAGAATCTTAACTGCCTTCTGCAATGGTTCATGATAAACTCTATTTCTGTTAAAAGCATGCAACAAAGATATACCTGGCAGAGATATCGTCTGAATCATGGTTTAATGCTGGATATCCTCTATAGCCTATCTTTAGATACATTTTTAATGATTATAATAGACACAAAATGCATGCAGAAGCTATGAAGAAATCAGTTTGGAAATGAATATGAATTGGAGCCGGATTCTATTGAATCAGTGTACACAATGCTTGTATGCATGACGTCAATTTGATTTTTTTTTTTCAAACATGTTGATTGCTATAGGTAATTGTGACACAATCTGGTCCATGGTCCATTTGAAATTGAGATAAAGGCAACAATATGGAGTAAAAAAACAAAAAATACATAGGAAAATTGACATCACAAATCTTCATAACTTTAGAACCAAGTATGCTAGGCCTTTGGAGTTTTCAGTATATGACAGCCTAATGTTTGTATAAGGTAATAATTATAGTAACCCAGTTTTCTAAAATACCTCATTTGGCCTCCATGGACCAGACCATGTCACAATTGACATAAAATTGATGTCCTGCTTACAGGCGCAGCATAAAATATCTAATCATTTCGAATATCTCAGTAGAAATAGAAGTAGATTTATTGACTTGAAGGTCTAAGATTGACTATTACATACTGTTATAGACATGGTCAACTATCAACAATTTTTATTACCATTGGTTTAGGACATATCCATTTCCCCCTCTATACCACAAGTATTTCAACTATTTCTCCCTCCTCATCACACATATTTCAAATATTTCCCCCAGTCATCATTGGATGGAACAGACTGGGGGGAAAGAGGAAAGTTAATCACTGATTTGCCTCATACCTTGTGCAGAGTAGTAAACATGGATATATATGCATGGATTGCTATAACCATTTACTAGACCAAAGGTGGCAGCAGGCAGCACTCCTATCTAGTCGAAGCAAAAGGCATCAAAAATCTTAACCCTCATCATGCGTGTTATTAAAAGGAAATCACTGGTTTAAACTGACACAAAACAATACCTGGAGAAGGGGCCCAAGGTTTGACATTGCATTGCAGCTTACTCAGTGGCATGCCAGGCTATTTGATAGTAGTCAATTTTAGGTACCTTGTGGCCCCAAAAGATGACTATATTGTATTCAGCAAGTTATGCATGGATGGTATATATACCCTAAGAAGATGGGCCAATTTCACACAGATTTACAATCAATCTTAAATTTGATTAAGTACATAAATAAATAATATTCTTGATAACCGAACTGAAGTCTTGGGTTAAAAAAATCCCCTTATTTGAACTTAAAATTCCTTAAATACACTAATCATCAAGATATGTACAGGTTAAGTATTTATGCACAGAAAGGGCAAGAAGAAAGGAAGCACATTCCTTCCAGTGTATTAACTTCTCAGGTGGTCAAAAAGCCTAAGAAAATGACCACCAAGAAGGTCAATTTGTCCTAGCAGTCAATTTAGCCAATGGGTTTTGTTATTCTGATTGACCTGATAAAACATAAGAACTTAGAAGTGATATCGTATTAAAAGACGAGTATTTAGTAGCCATTCACGGATGATTAACACTAGTGAGTCGATGAGATGAGATTGCAGCCTCCGGGGTTTCAGACATGCCAGTCATATTCTCACTGTCTTTTTTTATTATGAATTGAAATAAGGAAATTGCTGTTAATAGTTCCGAGTGTAATCTGTGATTTACTTACTGTGTGCTACTATTTTGTCCTGTTAGTACAGCACGCTATTGGGTGATTTTTGTGTTAGCATCTAGTTTTCCTACATTAGTGGAACAGTGGAACCAATGTTTTTGGCATCCTTACACCTCAAAGGATAAACCTAGATTTAGTTCCATTTTTTTCTATGCCCCCTATACTTCCCATGAGGGGTCGAGGGTCATAATGGGGACAAAAGTTAATATCTGATCTATCATGCTGTAATATACTTGTTGTTCCTCTCATTGCTAGGAATAAAAAAGTTAATTGTCATATTGCACTAGTATAGGGTGTGTAGTTCAGGAGTTACAAAGTAAATAAGGTCAAATGTCAAATATCTCATGCACAGAAGCCAAATTTTAAAAAGCACCGATTCAATCAAAATTTGTCTTCAATTACTCCTCTCGGCAAACCAAATAGAAAAATAATTTATGAGAAATTTATAACCTCAGAATCGGATGAAATTATGGGTCAAATGTTATGCTTGTACATAGTTCTATTGGACTTTGGCTGCATGGACTCTGAAGGGGGACATGACAATACAAAAAAATGCACTTGAATTATGAATTAAGTATATGTTTGAGATTTCTTATGTTAAGGGGGCATTTTTTTGACTAGTTTTGATGAAATCAGACCATTTTTTAATTTTGACCTCTGTGTATAACATTTTTGACATTTGACCTATAACTCCTTTTATTCTGTGTGATAAGAGGAACAATTTGAGATACATTACAACATGATGGTACCATTTTAAAGTCCCCCCCCACTGTGACCTTTGACCCCTCGTGGGAACCACAGGTGGCATAGAAAAAATGGAACCAACCAAATTTGTATCATTTCAGGTTTAAGGATGCAAAATAAACATTGGTTCTACTATTAACGTAGGAAATGTACACTTAATACCTCTTAGTTTGGGTTACTTCGTAATTGTTTTTTTTCCTCTCTTGTTAAGAAATCGCTTAAAATTAACTAATCTTTTAGCATTTATAGGCCTACTATATTCACATACTCACAAAATGTCAGCTTTCTTGTGCGATATATGTGAGTATATGTTATGAAATCTTAATTTGTCTTACACTTATATTCTGCATGTTCTTTATTCATCTTTTTTTTCTGCTTAGTTCTGCATGAATGTATGAAAGAGGGTGGGGGGGGTGTTCATATGTATGTAATTGTTTTTTATTAGATAAATTAGGAAACTTAGGCTAAGGTTAAGGGGATGTTTGTTCAGGCCTTTTTGGCCTTCTGAGCATCTCCTTATTCAAATGTGTATGTTTTGCTGTTATTGTATTTGAATGATTGATGAATATAAAATCCCAAACCCATAGCGCCCTGTACTATGTGCTGTGCACCGTTACCATTTGCTCTATATAGTCTGGGTTATGATTCATGGTTTGTCACATATGGTTAGGATTAGGATAAGATGTAGGATTAGGGTAAGGGTCAAAGGTTAGGGCTATAGAACTAATAGCACAAGGACAAAAATAAGGAAGGATGAAGAGACAGCAACTGTTCCTCTTTCATGAAATATGAGTGGGGACGAATCGGAAGTATAATGACAAACTGCTGATGATTACATGCATGGATGAAATACTTTCACTATTTTTTTTTCAAATCTGTAGTGAAAACTAAAAATACAAAAAGTATCCCTCTAGCGTGAGTTGAACAAACTGTGAATTCACACATCAAGTTAGAGCTAAGTTTTGATCTACAAAATCGATTGTCACAACTAAAGAACTTTGAACGTTAAAATTAAAAATAATCTTGAATCAAAAGAAATTTGCATTTACCACAAATAAAACTGAAGCAGAAGTTTTCAAGTGTAAAATTGATTTTCCAAGACATAGATCCATCAGTACGATATTCATTCATCCAGACAAATTTGTGAAAGAATGTCTCATTTCTTGGAACACAATATCGAAAGTATTTATCAATAAAATACCTTGGGCATATCCACATAATGATCACAGAACTAGTTGTAAATTATCAGAAAAAAATGGTAAAACACAGTATTGTATGGTACAGACTAGCCCTTTCTGTGGGATGACACATAAGTTTATTTTATTGTGATTTTTCCCCAAAAATGTCAACATTTTATGATTATATAAGCTTTTACATAAAAATACCTCCATGTTCCATGTTAAGTTTGGTCTGGTGCTTCTTGCTATAATTTCATATTTTGGTAAGATTTCTCAAATCTGGTTAACTTTAGCATGCTATAGTGTAGCCATATGCATAGAATTCAAGGAAACGGTACAAAAATGTAGTCTATGGACCATTTAAGACTCAATGACTGTTTGACAAAGTGAGCAATTGTAATTGATCACAAAATGCTGCTTACATCCGATGCACATTAATCAACTGCTACCATTACAACTACAAATTTCCCCTCAAACTGCCTGCCTGCCTGCCTGCAGTTCATTCTGCTAGACATATTGTTGCTGAGATTCTTTGATTAATTTTTCAGCCATTTTGTACAGAATCTCTAACAAATGACAAAATATTTTTGTAACATTTTCAAACTGGGCCAATAAAGATTTACCTGAAAAGGTTTAAATGTCAGGTTATTATTTAAAGGTTATCAGATATTTTCATGACATTTTCAAAACATTTGGAAAAAATACAACAAACATAGTATTATAATATTATTAAGTGTTGACAAAAGCTTTTTCAATGTTTATTTTCAAAAAAATAACATTTAGAAAAAACAAAATGTTTGAAAACATTTGTCTAATCTTTAAATAACCTGACCTATGTATACAGGGGAAAGAAGAAGCATGCATTGCACACTGGCACAATTTAACATGAAATTACAAGTGGAAACATAACATGCATAAACCAGACAAAAAACTCTGAATATACCTGCCTCTGCAGGGACTTGAACCCCAGACCTTTCCCTTATGCGGCAAATGCTCAAACCACTGAGAGACCAAAGACTGTCCCTGATAAACAGGACACAAGTCTGGTACTTATGGATATGAGCAGTCAGGGTAACAGTACAAACAACACACAGCTCGCCAGCGTACAGGATCAATTAATAATGCTTAGCTAGCCTAATATAAACATACAAACAAGGGAAGAGGCTTACACATCATACACTTGAACATGGAAACATTTGAACATTACAAACTAGTGTACAAGATCAAATTAATGATGCTTAATCGTTATTCTTAATATATCAACATACAGGGGAAAGAAGAACCATGCATCGCACACTGGCACAATTAAACATGAAATCACAATGGACATAAGTAATTTAAAGTAAAACATTTAATAATGGCCAAACAAACATACAAGGACTCATCAAATTTGATAACAAGTAATGTCATTATATATAGCTAAAACATTAACCCGATTCATGATTGGTATCAGAATGGATGGAATTGCTTCCTGACTACATACCGCCTACACATCGGTACTATAGCATAGCTATGGAATATGATATAACTGTTGGAAGTCTCTCGTTAATTGGGTTGTCGTTAGGTATGTATACAATGTCTCAATAATGTAGATTTGATATCATCAGTGATATTATGTATGCTACGTTGACCTCTTCTGATATTTACCCAAGAGGTAATTAATACAGATATATATATTTCAAATTCATATTTCATAAACATGCATATTGTGTCGATTGCAACACATAGCAGCGTATGTGAAGGACAAAATATGTTTCCAAAACAAATGTGCTTGAAGGATATGTATTCCTTCACAGTTTTTATTTTGGCGCCGTTTATGGAGTAAACATTGAAGTCGGGTTCTGATTGGCTAGTTTTAACATGTCATCAACACATCAGCACCTCATTCCCCAATCAATCGTGTGATGCAGGCGTGAACTTACGCGAGCGTATGAGGTGGGATAAAAACTGTGAAGAATCTTTGCAAAAGGCTGTAATAACTTGCATTCAATCCAAGACACTAACTAGTATAGAACAGGATAAAGTGGAGAGAGGCAACAAGGATGCATATATAGTAGTAGTCCCCAATAGCCAGATGTGATGGCAGCAGCAAGGCATTGTCCAGGCAAAAACATCAAAATAAAATAGGGAAAATATAGGGCTATTTACTGATCATAAAATAACAAACTTTACCAACTTTTCTTGAACACTATGTTGAAAGAATTTGTGAAATTGTTGACTCAGTAAGGCTTCAACACAATAACATAATCTACCATGTTAAACATCTCATCAACATTTTGAAAATAAGTTTAAACATTTCATCATTTTCAGTCCATATGACGCTATGATAATATGTCGGGCCAACAGAAAATCATCCAGTTTTGCTACAAATAGGGCGAATTTGACAGTTTGCTCATAGATTTAAGTTGGAATTACAATTATGCCAACAAAATCAGTTTTGAAAAAAATAAAGGTATATTCTGAAAAAGATCGTACATTAAGGCTTTAAGGCTTCAACACAATAACATAATCTACCATGTTAAACATCTCATCAACATTCTGAAAATAAGTTTAAACATTTCATCATTTTCAGTCCATATGACGCTATGACTAACCAGCAGAATCTGAAACATTAAAAACAATAAGCATCATATTATAGAGTGCTGATGGACTTACACACAAGGCTTTGTCAGTGTTCTATTTTGATCAGGTCCAAATAGGCATACCATGTAAAATTGTGAATTCTATTCCAGCAAGGGTACATTATTCAAATATACTTATTGGTCTATAATGATGAACATTGTTTACAATAACATACTCCTAAGTTTCTGAATCATAGCAAAACACTGAAGTAATATGTATGGGTTTATACATGCCAATTCTCTGTGACACACACTATCAATAATGCTGTGGACATACGCACTATACATTTATGTATAAATAAGTGGACAAAATGTTAACATTTTCTTTTTTAAATCATGTTTTTTTGAAATAGCAGAATAGATATAGATGTATCCTCAACCAGAAGAAAAATAAATGTGTGAGTGCGGCTGCACCGCCACTGCACGTTACCAAGCATAAAAAACAGAGCATCACCCTTTAATTCTGCTCCTTCATCCGTTTGTGTTACAAGATGCCTACAAATACGAGATTGCATCTCATTTGACAGGTGGATAAACCAAGACCAAATACTTTCTGGTTATTTTGTACTGATTAGAGTGTTAAGGAAGTGATGGACATTTCATCTATCAATACATATCTCATCTGAACATAGCACTTGAGACTCGACCGAACACAAAACCCGTTTATTAGCTAAGGAATGATGCAGTACGTCACCTTTCGGATGAAAATCCTTGACATTAATTACCATTTCCAGGAAGAAATATGCCCACACACTTTAGTCATCTATTTCTACCCATTGGTCATGTGATCCGTACTAATTGCCAATCTAAGATGTCAATTTCAAGTAACACTAATAAATGTTAATGGTGATACATAAAAAGATAATTGTCCACCCAATATCTGAAAATAACAATAATCCAACCAATATTATAACACTTTTTACAGTAAGTAAAGCAAATCATGCTTTGGGTGGTTGAATATTGAGAACAAAAGCCTCTTTTTTAATTTCCTCTTCTTAATGCACACATAATTCAAGCGCTACTAAATTTCTCAACTTTGGACTTTTAATGATTCATGCACTAAACCTACTGATGCAAGCACTTCTAAACCTGATTTTATTTCCTGCTTGGCCGTGTTAAATTATTATCAGTTGATCTTACATACTTGCTCCGAATTTTGACGCTGGCTCTTTTTTTTCTCTGTTCCCTAGAAGCGGTGATGATTGTAGCCCCAGTGGATGTGATCTAGAAAATAGACTTCATCACAGGTGAGTGCTTCGGAACAAAGCACTCGCCTGTGATAGAGTCTACTTTCTAGATCACACATCCACTGCTGAAAAGGGCCTTGTTTTTTCTTTATAAAATACTTGGAAAAAAGTATGATA
Organism: Amphiura filiformis; assembly: GCF_039555335.1. NCBI lineage: Eukaryota > Metazoa > Echinodermata > Ophiuroidea > Amphilepidida > Amphiuridae > Amphiura > Amphiura filiformis. Next base: position 37,475,254 of record NC_092632.1, on the reverse strand, counting down.
CCTTTATGTAAACTTAATTTTCTAGTTGATAAATCAAATTATTTCCAATGTTTCATTCCACTTTCAGATCTTCAGATGTCAACACCTATTTTGAATTTACATACCATTGGATATCGTCAATTTAACAGCTAATAGCCATCGTCGGAAAAATAGGTAAAAGGCCTCCTCCTTATACCTTTTTATAAAAAAAACTAACAACAAAAATCAGATTATCCACAAAAGATCTTGTAATTTGCACTTTGTTAATTTTCATAAAATTTGTGAAATAATTTAATTAAATCTTCTTCCTTGTCTGCTGAAGTTGAAACCCAACACCAAGCAGCGCAACCTAAGTGATCTCCATACTCTTAGTTACTACCGGTATAAAAATGATAATTTTTACATTATTAATTTTCACCATTCTTTTGATTAATACATTTAGTTGTTTGTAAATTGACTAATTTGAAGTTAATCTTATCAACCTATAATCAGAAACCGGGATCCCAACACTATAATATGTTAGTTTGTTTAAATATCGCATCAGCTAATAAGCATTTGAAATATGTCAAAATTAAAGCGCCGCAAATAATTGTACTTTTTACAATTCTACTGAGTTACAAATAAATCAGTGGCATGACACACAGCAACACAAATAACAGAGGGAAAAAAACTAGGTTAGCATTTGCCTCAAATCTATGTCATAAACTCTGCCAATTGCTCTGCCTCTTTTTCTTAAGGTTTAGTTTTCAAAAAACATACCAGGTAGACAACTTTCTAAAGGGCTCTTTCGGATGTTTTGTTTAATGCTAAATTATACATATAACAGCTTTGAGGGAGCAATTCAACGATATGCTACGGGGGGAAAAGACATGGAACTTGAAAAGACACCCCAAGAGGTACAAACATTTTGCAGAGCTAAATTACGTTGACTTCCATGCTCTCGTAATAATTCCCTACCCACTGAGTAAAAAAAATTGCAATAAAGTCATGTTGGTAGGGGTGTTCATAAGCTGTCTAAATACTACACAGAATTTGTTTTAAGTCACCCAATACTAGGTTTATTTGTACTTATTTGAAGGCCTTTGTTACAAAGATACAAATAAATAGGATTCAAAATGCTACAATTTTTGATTAAAAATACGTCATCTCAACAACATAATCATTTGGAAGGTTAAGAATTAACAACTACTGGGAGGTAGAAGATATGATACAAGATAGGGATGTGTTAAAGGGAAGCTGTGGTGGTTATGCAAGCATTATTACTAATACATCAATATTATCTTCTTTATAAAATTACCATTTTTGACATAACCTGTGATTGAATGACACTTGATCAGTAAAAGACACAACAGAGTACATTTAGGTATCGGGTTTAAAGGAGGATAGTCAAATTCATGCTATTTCCACTTTAATTGAATGCCCTTGACCTTGACACGCCATCCATAGAATTTCATTCTAGTATTTTAATTCCTTTTGATATGAAAGCTATAAAACATGCATATGAAGGCCCAAAAGCTGTATAAAAATTTAAAAAATACCAAAAATGCCAAAATCTCCATCTGATCAAAAATGAAAAGTGGGGATGAGGTTGTCAATTGGACAACACCCTCATGCAACTAAATTTTTAATGCATTTGAATGCCACACTCACTTTTATTAATTGTATTACCGCAACAACAATGACCTGATAAAACAGACAAAACATTGAGAGGTTGACAAAGTCATAACCCCTTTTAGGAAAACAAAGCTAGCAAGTGTGCTTCAAGATCATTTATAACTAAAGGCAAATAACAAATTATAAATAGTAATCAATAAATGCATTAATAGATCAAAAGGAGCAGTATTGTGGCATAGTTATGTTCAAAGGATATATGCGACAAAAACAGGTTCTTTTTTCTTTATTAATTAAATCATATCAACAAGAAAAACTTACTTTTTGGTTGATGTTAACATTGACATTACGTTGGTTTGAACAGGGAGTCAAATAAGCAGTGTGGGTACGAGCTGAACAACCGTCCCTCAACAGGAGAGGGGGCGTTAGAGTTAATCGGTTGGGATCGGGTCATCAAGCAACTTCCTGACCTTGGATGACCCTAAATCATCCACCCAGCTGAAGGCCAAAGGTTTTGGCCGCAACGTCGGTGATAACATCCGACCAAAAAGTGAGTTTTTCTGGTTGACATGATTTAATTAATCACAATTCAATTTATATTGCTATAAACTAAATACTTATCTTTACTTGATGTTATATAATTAAATACAGTGGTAAAGCACTGGACCGGTAATCCAGCGTCCGGGGTTCAATCCCCGCTGAGTCCTGATTTTTTCTCTCTCAATATTTTCATATGCCAGTTTGCTCGAGCCCCAATCACGCCATTTAAATTATAATTTCTCGGGCTTGCATCGCTTATTTCCGATCCTCGCATATATCAATTTGTGTTTCGCATTGTCTTACGCCCTGCCAGGTGAAGCATATAGGCCGCCTCCTTCTTCATTATTTAAATACAATTTTGTTAACGCATCGACTAATGAGTAAACTGTTCAAGACATATCTTCAGCACAATATAGGAAGTAATGCTATCTTCAGTAGATAGCAGGTGCAGTTTAATGGACAATGCTATCTTCAATATACAGCAGGTGCAAATTTAAGCCATCCCATTTTCAGTAGTTCAACAACTTCTCTGATCTTTCCCACCTAAGGCTAATGATTATATCCTTCACCACAAATACATTGTATGATAACAGTATACTTACTGCTAATCTTACTGTGGACTGCATTTGTAGTGTGAAACTTTTAAAAAAAATATCTGTGGAATACAGAAGTTTTCAACTATCATTTCAACTGATTGAAGTTCACTGCACAGTACAGCACATGGAGTTCACATCTTAAAATAGCTGCCCCAAACCTTTAACATTTACTGGTAAAAGCAGTGATTAATGTGCGAAAAGAGTCATGCACCAGATGCGACATGATTGACAGCCAATGAAAGAGGCCAGTTCCAAACGTCACACTCGCATACCACAACAATGCAAAAAGAATCATGACAGGTACTGTAGGCAACAGTAGAGCCATCTAACCTATTTATGTTGAAGACAGACTCCCCTGAAACTGCTTACAGGCCAGAACTTGCCAAATGTTCTGCATGGAGGGTACCTCTGCTATACAAGACTCCCTAGAAACTCCTCGCAGGCCAAAACTTGCCTGTACGCTGCGTGGAGGGTACCCCTGTTACACAATCTCAGAGGACTTCTTCACTTCAGTTTAAAATAACTGTTGAGGCAACTCAGCCATTTGATGTACATGTACTAGGGCACGGTGAAATCCTTTAATTTGATTCACAATTATAGTAACTGAATACCTAGAGAATATACATGCGATAGCAAGGCAAGCACACATTGCTATCAGTCAAGTGCGATGCCAGTACTTTTTGCACTCGTCAAGTATCTAAAACATTCTGAACAATTTGTTTGTTAAATTGTTCAGTTTAACATTTCCACACAAACCTACCCATTTTGTGAAAATTTCGTTAGTTATGGAAGCTTGCAAGTGGATAATATCAATCAGATATAAAAACAAATGTGACTTTACTGGTGGGATATAAACATCTTATCTTATTTCAGGTGGACATAAACATCGCATTATCAAAAGACTACTGACAACACAAAGTTACACCATCTTGGTTAATTGTAACAAGTCAACAACACAACTCACATCATGATATAATGATAAATACCTCCCTTTTTTTTAAACATTTTAAATGCATTTTAATCACAAACTATACGGTACTAAATATGTTAACTGGGTACAGCATTTGTTTGAATTTTTTTTTTTTTTTTGTATAAATCACCATATTATGATGACCAGAACCATTAGCGCCAATAAGGCTTGAAAAGTGGGGCAGACACCAGGCCAAAATTGTTAAAAAGTGGCTGAAAAAAAATGAGACCCCCCCCCCCCCAGATTGACACCCATGACCAGAACAACTGAACAGCAAAGTCTCCTCCTATGACCCCCTAAAAAGGTCTTTGATTGTCCTCCACTGACCAAAATAAATTTGAAAAAATTTGAAAAGAACACCAGAATTATTTTTGAAAACAAAAGTTATCTATTCAAAAAGGAAGAAAAACATGTTCAATGAGATTTCTCAACCAATAGTAATGATGCTAAGTAAACAAACACCAATACATCATGAACTGTCTTGTTCACATTATGTCACTAAACTTGCTATAAATATACACATTCAATGTTGTGGTATGGTGAAGTAAAATCCTACTGACACACCCTATCCCAGTTAAGTTGCAGAGGGCAACCAAACATATTTCCCCTTTGGCCTCATCAACACATCATCATCACAAAGGTGTCAAACATCTGTGTGGCATAATTTCATGTGGTGAGCATAAATGTTGTAGCAATGCATCAAAGCAAAACTGTCACATTAAGATAGCTTGCAACATCTTTTGACCTATTCCGAGTGGATGTTATCTTTCACTGTTAGCATGTGTACAACATTTGGTATGCCGTATCACCAGCACTCAACAAGGCTGCACTTAGCGCTTCTTCCATTCTTCGCTGTTTCTTTTACCCTTTCCTTCTCTTTCAATGTGCACATTACTTTCAATCAAAACTGTCAAATTTATTAGCACAACATTATCTGAATACTTTCAATGCTCAGATTCAGGTCTGTTTAATGTTTCTGCAAGGCAATTGACGATTTATGTTTACTAAGTATATCCGCTATTTGGTATGTGGCGTATAGATTTATAGAAATACGTTCCGAACCTAATGGGCCTAATGTGCCATCGTATTTTATATCTCCAATCAAAATGCTATACATAACATCTTTCCACACATCATGTTACCCAGTGCATAGTCTGATTTGTAAAGTTGAAAGGCAAAGGAAAGGTGAACAGAAATTCATAACACTACAGTCTGAAACATTGAAACTACTGCATCTGGTCTGCACTGACAAAAATAAACTGGGCACAAAATGAAACCAAGAACACCAAATTTAGTTTTCACAACACAAATTCATCTATTCAAAAGTGAAGAAATAGACATTTATTTTGTAATTTCTCAACCAGTTGTAATAATACTAAAATCAATATATCATAAACTGTGTTTTGTTGATGTTATTTCCCTAACTGTTTTTTTAACACATTCAATGTTGAGGAATGGTGAAGAAAGAAAATTCCTACCGACACACCCTACTCTCTAAATGTAAAAGAGTGAAATTTTCACTGAACTTGAGTGATTTCATTCTCACTCTATTCGAAAGCGGTTAGTCGTTCTTTTAGAGTGAAAAAAAGCTTCTACTCGGTCAATCTAGATTCACTCCTTACAGAGTGACCCAAAATTACCGCTCAATTTCAGAGTGAAATCAGAAGCACTCTTTGCGGAGTGAATCCACACAGTTCGTACAGCCAATCAGAAAGCCGGATTTTCATGCTGAGAGCCACGAAATTTTTTTGATTATTCATTCGCGAATAGTCGTTGCAGCAATGGCGGTGGAGTTGTCAGTAGCAGTTTGGCGAAGAAATAGCCAATATTTTCGCCGGTAAGTATACTTTGAACTATTTTATTTATATGTTGAATCATTGCAGATTGTAATCGACAACTAAAAATCTGATGTTACTGTCTCAAAGGTGATAATTGTACCCATGAAGCTTCTTCATTTTGTTGAACACATTGATTCACATTGTCGGTCCAGCATTACGGTGGCACACTCATGCACTGCTATGCATACCTGGTGTATTACTTCATAAACCTGTAAATGGTTGAGTGTACTTGTGTAATAATTGTAATGTTTGTTATACTGCGTCAGCCTTTTTATTGTTAGTATGTACCCGATCACGTCTCCGAGTCCGATGCGCTAGTCATGCTATACATACCAGTAGCTAGTAGCCACAGGATCACATGCAGCAAAGCCATACCTAGCTAGGCTTAGGCCATAGGATCAGGCCAAAGCATAGGCCTGTTATCTCTGACCAGTCTCTAATTTATCATGTTTATATACTGCAGCACGTTATATCTGCATGTGTGATGCCAAAAGTCACAGAGGACTATAGGCCTCTATGTCTGACCAGTCTCCAAAAGGCTGTACTATTACAGCACGCCTATCTGCATGTGTGATACTAGGCCTATGGTCCTACGTCACTAAGCTTTTAATCATGCCAAAATTACCATTTTAATCTTAATTAACATGTAATAACACTTATTGTGTTGTAATTCCTTTGCTCACAAAAATACATGAATGAATGAACATTTTGTGCCTATTTCTGTGATTATTTTTGTCAGTCTCATTCACTTCTTTATTTCAGAGCTATTAACTCAAAAGAGTGGTTTTTCCACTCCTCTTTGAGCTGTATGAGTGACCACTCCTTTTGGAGTGAAATTCACTCTCCCTAAAGAGTGATTTTATTCACTCTTTTTTTCGAGTGAATATCCTCACTCTTTTGGAGAGTGAATTTCACTCTAAAAGGAGTGGTCACTCATACGGCTCCAAGGAGGAGTGGAAAACCACTCTTTTGAGCTGTTTTTCACTCTTTCACATTTAGAGAGTATCTCAGTTAAGTTGCAGAGGGCAACCCAACATTTTTCCCCTTTGGCCTCATCAAAACATCATCATCACAAAGGTGTCAAACATCTGTGTGGCATAATTTCATGTGGTGAGCATAAATGTTGTAGCAATGCATCAAAGCAAAACTGTCACATTAAGATAGCTTGCAACATTTTTTGACCTATTCCGAGTGGATGTTATCTTTCACTGTTAGCATGTGTACAACATTTGGTATGCCGTATCACCAGCACTCAACAAGGCTGCACTTAGCGCTTCTTCCATTCTTCGCTGTTTCTTTTACCCTTTCCTTCTCTCTCTATGTGCACATTACTTTCAATCAAAACTGTCAAATTTATTAGCACAACATTATCTGAATACTTTCCATGCTCAGATTCAGGTCTGTTTAATGTTTCTGCAAGGCAATTGACGATTTATGTTTACTAAGTATATCCGCTATTTGGTATGTATGATAGATTTATAGAAATACGCTCCAAACCTAATGGGCCTAATGTGCCATCATATTTTATATCTCCAATCAAAATGCTATACATAACATCTTTCCACACATCATGTTACACATTGCATAGTCTGATTTGAAAAGTTGAAAGGTGAACAGAATTTCATAACACTGAAGTCTGAAAGCTTGGAACTAACACAAGTGGCTAACATGAAGCTGCCCCTGGTCATGGTATGTCTTACACCTTTTCTCACTACTTCCCTTCTGTATCCCCTGGCAAAGTAAACATACCACAATAGTGGCAGGATTTTTTTTCTGGATTCAAGGTGGGTCAAACTCTTGGTTAGAACAGATAAAATAAAGACTCCTGTCTTTAAAGACAAGATTGGAGTCTCATATTTAAGCCAACTGATGCAGGGGTACTCATGCCTTTCTAAGTCTGGCGACTAAATTTGTGGTTCTCGATGCAAATGCATCCACCTTGATGAGTATCATTTTACTGGGGGCATTATTATTTTAGTTGGGGGCAGTTGCAGTAGGCTGAAGGAACTGACAACAGGATGTAGTATAGAAGAATCCAATTTCACGCATTCCTACACCTCAATGGCAGCCATAACCACGACGGGGACCCAGCTATCTCACCTAAAATGTGAAATGAGTCGGCCTTGAAGGGTATTTTAAACTGCATTCTATATATCACCCGTGTTACACGTAGACAAAAGAATGATGACAGTTTACAACACAAAAGAATCTAACTTCGAATTTTAAGCGGGTTTAATCTACCCAATTGGACACTCACAACACCTGTTTGGTGCATGCGGGACCCTATAATGGCCGACCAAATCCTGACCATGACTTGACTCGTTGGATTCATCTATAACTTGGGCTTAATAATACTAACATCTTCAAGACTGTGCACATCCTTAAAAAATGTTGATGCAGATCAAGCCCGGTAGCAGACACATCCGAGCATGGTTTTCAATCTCAATGGCTTGATTGGCCCTTGTGTGCCCCATCAAACACTTGAATTGTATTTACAAAAATAATTGCAAATAAAAACCAAACTAAAGCAAATCAAAAATTTGAACCACAACAAAATTCAAATATTAGAATGAAGTTGACAAATACCACAACAGAAAGTAAAACATAGAGAATCAAACATTTTGGCCAATTATGTAATAACTTCAACATGGATACTTATTTTGTACAGCAACTATTCATCATTGTCATAACGTCATAACCACCTATAAATAGTTTCTGTAATCACAACATCCATCTATACTTCTCAGATAATGTTGAAATCTTACCCATAATTTATGGCAACTATAGATCACATAATCCCCCTGGTCCTTACATCCACACAAAGCATTTCCGCCTAATCTGAACTTGACCTTTAAGATAGGGCTGCCAAAATAAAAACCAGTTCAATAACCAATACAGACTGGCCTTGTCAAAGCAAAAGGCTGTACCTGTTACTAACTTGGCTAATTTAGACTTTCTATCACCAAAGTATTAACCCTCTATATGCGGGTGTCGACTGCAGACGATAAGTTTCAAATTTTTTTTAACAAATTAAAAAATTTCAGAATTTTAAAGTTTCATGGCCGTATTTGGAATCAGCATGAAAAATGCATTAAAATGAGTACAAAAAAGCCTAGTATTGGTCCACTGGTTCTTGATATAGCTCTTGATATTTTGAGAAAATATCTTAAAACTTGGAATTTTTATGGCTAACATGCCACAGCATTAACCACCAGTTTTCCCTCAGTTGCACTTAAAATTGGTGTTAGCTAAAATATGAATACCATAATGATGCTCTTTTTTATAACAGCATTTTCCCTAATTGAAACAAGATAATGGTAAAATAATGCAGCTCACACAGCAATATCTCTATGTGATGCACCATTCTTGCATGCTATATTAATAAACTGACAATTGGATGAACTTATTTAAAAGAAAGTATCTAACTGGGATAGTTAATACAAGAATACATCCTTTTCAGATGAGACTGGTGAGTAGAAGATGGTGAACCCATGTGATATTTCACCTGTCCCCAGCTCACATAGACATTGATTGGTTGGATTGATGTAGTCTATTAAAGGGGAGTTTCTTCATATCAAGTTAAATCAAATAGGCCAGCTTTACAAGTACATGGTTGGATATGGTATATGTTGGATCACGAATTGAAACTGCTTCATAGTCTTACTCAATTCTGCTGATGAAAAGTCTGACTAAACGCATAAAAAGAAGCAATCTGCAAATCACAATTTTTCTTCTCCTCGATGTAGTTCATTTTACTCTAAATAAATGTAGTAGCAATAAATGTTGGTAGTCAGCATGGTACCAATGTAATACTTGCATCTTCAGTAGTTAAAAGAAGTACAATTTAGTAGTCTTTGATTTTTTTTGTAGATAGCAGGAGTAACAAGTAGATAGTTTATTGCTATGTGCTATACACAGCAGGCATACGAGAAAAAACATTGCCATCTTCAGTACACATCATTAACTTAATGCAGTACAGATTAAAAACTTCAGCAGACAGCAGGATTATAATTCAGTAGTTTCCCCAATATGCTATCTTCAGTAGATAACATGAGCACAATATGGTAGAAATTACTATCTTCAGCATTGCTAACCCTATAATGCCCAACAGCGGTCCTTTAATGTGCTAAAACAACATCCGTCCCAATTGAATCAATACAATTTTCTGTCAATTTAAATTTTCATAAATGTATATTTCTGTCTCATTCACAGATGAGAGCACCATGTTCTTATCTTTATTGGTTAGAATTTATACATTTATTTACCATGTTAATGACACAACAGGATTGACACAGCGGAACGGCATTCAACACAAGTAAACATGAAGGGCTGTATTCCCTATCCGGCAATTATCACCAATCGTACCACAAGCCATATTGCTGCCTCGGATCAACTTGGATATAATAAGTACAACTTTAGTATTGTCATGAGAATGTTATTAAATTGTTATGGACATTTGACTGACCTCTAGTACTCCTTCAATTTGGCTAGTAAATTTAACCATAATATTTGAACTAAGAATTCAAACAATTTCAAGGACCTTGAACACTGTCCTACCAAAGATAGCAATGTCTGCAATGTTACAATCCTGCAATCTACTGAAGTCATCAATGTCTAATACATTTATTGCTTGCTATCAACTGCAGACAACATTGCCTACAACATTGTACTCTTGCTATCTACTGAAGATAGCAATGTCTACAACACTATACTCTTGCTATCTACTGAAGATAGCAATGTGTGCAACATTGTATTCCTGTTATCTACTGAAGATTACAATGTCTGCAACAATGGACTCTGCTATCTACTGAAGATAGCAATGTCTACAACATTGTACTCTTGCTATCTACTGTAGATAGCAATGTCTACAACACTATACTCTTGCTATCTACTGAAGATAGCAATGTCTACAACATTGTATTCCTGTTATCTACTGAAGATTGCAATGTCTACAACAATGGACTATGCTATCTACTGAAGATAGCAATGTCTACAACATTGTATTCTTGCTATCTAATGAAGATAGCAATGTCTATAACATTGTACTCTTGCTATCTACTGAAGATAGCAATGTCTACAATACTGTATTCTTGCTATCTACTGAAGATAGCAATGTCTACAACAATGTACTCTTGCTATCTACTGAAGCTAGCAATGTCTACAACATTGTACTCTTGCTATCTACTGAAGATAGCAATGTCTACAATACTGTATTCTTGCTATCTTAGAAGATAGCAATATCTTCAACAACAAATTCTTGCTATCTACTGAAGATAGCAATGTCTAAAACATTGTACTCTTGTTATCTACTGAAGATAGCAATGTCTACAACATTGTACTTTTTGCTATCTACTGAAGATAGCAATGTCTTCAACAGTGTACTCTTGCTATCTACTGAAGATAGCAATGTCTACAACATTGTACTCTTGTTATCTACTGAAGATAGCAATGTCTACAACATTGTACTCTTGTTATCTACTGAAGATAGCAATGTCTACAACATTGTACTTTTGCTATCTGCTGAAGATAGCAATGTCTTCAACAGTGTACTCTTGCTATCTACTGAAGATAGCAATGTCTACAACATTGTACTCTTGTTATCTACTGAAGATAGCAATGTCTACAACATTGTAATTATGCTATCTACTGAAGATAGCAATGTCTTCAACAGTGTACTCTTGCTATCTACTGAAAATAGCAATGTCTACAACGTTGTACTTTTGCTATCTACTGAAGATAGCAATGTCTTCAACAGTGTACTCTTGCTATCTACTGAAGATAGCAATCTACTGAAGATAGCAATCCACTGAAGATAGCATTCTACTGAAGATAGCAATGTCTACAGTATTGTACTCTTGCTATCATTGAAGCTACATAAACCAGATATACATTCCATTTGGGTTCACAACAAAATGGCTCTTTAAGTATAAATAAATTAGGGTGCATGTCAGCATAGATTGGCAGTTCCAATATGGATTAACTCAAACTCCAATGAATCTCTCAGTCCTGCAATCTACTGAAGTCATCAATGTCTAATACATTTATTGCTTGCTATCAACTGCAGACAACATTGCCTACAACATTGTACTCTTGCTATCTACTGAAGATAGCAATGTCTACAACACTATACTCTTGCTATCTACTGAAGATAGCAATGTGTGCAACATTGTATTCCTGTTATCTACTGAAGATTACAATGTCTGCAACAATGGACTCTGCTATCTACTGAAGATAGCAATGTCTACAACATTGTACTCTTGCTATCTACTGTAGATAGCAATGTCTACAACACTATACTCTTGCTATCTACTGAAGATAGCAATGTCTACAACATTGTATTCCTGTTATCTACTGAAGATTGCAATGTCTGCAACAATGGACTATGCTATCTACTGAAGATAGCAATGTCTACAACATTGTATTCTTGCTATCTAATGAAGATAGCAATGTCTATAACATTGTACTCTTGCTATCTACTGAAGATAGCAATGTCTACAATACTGTATTCTTGCTATCTACTGAAGATAGCAATGTCTACAACAATGTACTCTTGCTATCTACTGAAGCTAGCAATGTCTACAACATTGTACTCTTGCTATCTACTGAAGATAGCAATGTCTACAATACTGTATTCTTGCTATCTTAGAAGATAGCAATATCTTCAACAACAAATTCTTGCTATCTACTGAAGATAGCAATGTCTAAAACATTGTACTCTTGTTATCTACTGAAGATAGCAATGTCTACAACATTGTACTTTTGCTATCTACTGAAGATAGCAATGTCTTCAACAGTGTACTCTTGCTATCTACTGAAGATAGCAATGTCTACAACATTGTACTCTTGTTATCTACTGAAGATAGCAATGTCTACAACATTGTACTCTTGTTATCTACTGAAGATAGCAATGTCTACAACATTGTACTTTTGCTATCTGCTGAAGATAGCAATGTCTTCAACAGTGTACTCTTGCTATCTACTGAAGATAGCAATGTCTACAACATTGTACTCTTGTTATCTACTGAAGATAGCAATGTCTACAACATTGTACTCTTGTTATCTACTGAAGATAGCAATGTGTACAACATTGTACTCTTGCTATCTACTGAAGATAGCAATGTCTACAACATTGTACTCTTGTTATCTACTGAAGATAGCAATGTCTTCAACAGTGTACTCTTGCTATCTACTGAAGATAGCAATGTCTACAACATTGTACTCTTGTTATCTACTGAAGATAGCAATGTCTACAACATTGTACTCTTGTTATCTACTGAAGATAGCAATGTCTACAACATTGTACTCTTGTTATCTACTGAAGATAGCAATGTCTACAACATTGTAATTATGCTATCTACTGAAGATAGCAATGTCTTCAACAGTGTACTCTTGCTATCTACTGAAAATAGCAATGTCTACAACGTTGTACTTTTGCTATCTACTGAAGATAGCAATGTCTTCAACAGTGTACTCTTGCTATCTACTGAAGATAGCAATCTACTGAAGATAGCAATCCACTGAAGATAGCATTCTACTGAAGATAGCAATGTCTACAGCATTGTACTCTTGCTATCATTGAAGCTACATAAACCAGATATACATTCCATTTGGGTTCACAACAAAATGGCTCTTTAAGTATAAATAAATTAGGGTGCATGTCAGCATAGATTGGCAGTTCCAATATGGATTAACTCAAACTCCAATGAATCTCTCAGTGTGGAATGCAATTTTAATTATGAGCCAATTTGGCATGAAATCAATAATGAAGACAAGTCTGTGACAAGATATGAGTTTTTGAGTGTGCCCTGTTAAGGTTCTGTCAATACAGGTGTACTTCAATGCATTAGCCCAGAAACCACTTAGATAAGCCCAAATCAGCCATCACCTGTATGCTAGGTTCACTCTGTGCCTACTACATATTGTCAAAGTTGATGTGGACCATGCATTAGCCCAGAAACCACTTTAGATAAGCCCAAATCAGCCATCACCTGTATGCTAGGTTCACTCTGTGCCTACTACATATTGTCAAAGTTGATGTGGACCATGCATAGCCCAGAAACCACTTTAGATAAGCCCAAATCAGCCATCACCTGTATGCTAGGTTCACTTTGTGCCTACTACATATTGTCAAAGTTGATGTGGACCATGCATTAAATTTGCCAATTTTGAGGCATGTCTTCAATTATAGGCAGCAATTTTTTTCCCAATTGACCATGCAACAACAATAAAATAATCACCTACATGTTGGTTGTGTTTGTGGAAAAATATAATTGATCTAGCATTAAAAAATGAAAACCAAGGTGACGATGGTCTGAGCCGGTTTACAAAATGCTTGATAATTATGATAAAGTAACCCAAAATACACTAAAACAATTTTGACACAATAATGCTGAATAGTCAATTATTCATACACTGATCAATTTCTGCAAATTTTAAAACTAGTTATCTTTTCTACTAACGATTTACAAAATGTATTCCCTAATGAAATGAATTCTATAAATTCTGTATTCCTCACCATTGAGCCTGAAAGCCTAAATACTCAACACTCAGCCAAGTCACATGTTGAATAAACAAATTCTTCTTGGTGCTCAGATGTGCATGATAACCAAATCACCCATGCAATTAGAGCGTGCCATAGCAACCGATATGTCCGCTCCCAATTCAATACTGTGCTCACAGTGTCACGTCTCAATGCGAGAAATTTAGGGGTTTCCCCTTGCAATAAACACACTTATAACAATCACATCACTAATATTTTACTTATATTTGTAAAATATCATCATAAAATAACATAATTTGAACAGTTTTGCAAAATTTTATATAAAATTTCTGAAACTGTAGTCTGCTTTTCCCATAATGGAGTGGTAAACACATTTTGCCAACCTGATTTAGCTTCACGCTTTCACTTTCACCAGCCTCTAGCTACACACCTAATTAAGCTTCCTCCATAACCATTTGATATGGCCAATGAAACATGAATGACTTCCCAATACAATATTTCACTGCACATTACCTCAATAATGGATGAATAACAGTCTCTTATTTTCTCATCTTAATTGTCTTCAAGGCAGCTATCGTCTTAAGTCTTTTTTTCGTAATGGATAGAGCTATCCAGTTGTGCAAACAGATTGCTCTGCAATTGTGATGATTAAACTTGACCGGCCGAGCCTTAAGACTTTGATTACAGCAGTAAGTAGGGACTGTATAAAGTTCTTATTATTGTGAGTTACTATTGAAACTAATTAGGTCAATAAAGAACTGCTGGACCAAGCCTAGAAAAGTTTATAGTAAGATGGCATTTTTTTTAAATTTGGATTTCACTAATAGTTGAAAATATACAATTATTATGGGTTTGCAATTTTTCATCTTTGTCACTCGCAAAGAAAGGGTTGAAACATTTTTTGAAGACAGCAGGAGACGGCAAAGAAAGATAAAGAGAAAGAAAGAGAGATTTAGAGAAAAGAAAGAAGTGAGTGGATGGAAGAGAGGCAAGAGTGAGCAAGACAGATGAGAAGAGTGTGAGAATGCAAAGAGAGAAATGAGAGACGAAAGAAGAGAAAATATGAACGAGAGGAGAAAGGCAACAAGAGAGAACAAGAGAGTGAATGACAGCGACAGGAACTTTAGAGTGACAGATGAGAACGTGAGTGGGAAAAAGGAGTGCTTCCGGTTGAAATCCATACACCCTCTATGGAAGACATGGCCTTAATCTTCCACACATGGGAGTGTGAATTTCAGACAGGGTAACCTGAATAGGTGACTCCATTTGAAATCTACCTCCCTGTGTGGGAGATAAATGTTGGGTTGTTTCATAGGGTTGTAACTGGAATAGCCCAATAGGAGTGGGTGAGAAGAGGTAAAGGGAAGAGATGGGAACATCTGCAGGATTTTCACTCACATCGTGGGGACTCAAATGTAAAGTGAGGACACAGTGGAAGCTTCATATTTACTGTAGCATTATAATTGTACGGGACATATCCTAAAGTATGCACAAAAAGTAACGCAGCTGTTATAAATACGCCTATAGCTTTAGAACTAATTATTGTTTTCACAGTATTTCAACATGCAGGGGTGTGATTGGTGCTTTAAGAAAAAAACCCGAAAGCAATGAAATTGCGAAGCGGAGCTCTCGCCTGTTGCGGTCGGGGGTCCAGGGGCCAGCTCAAGGTCCCCTGTGGGGTCGAGGGGGCGAAGCCCCCCGAAGCCAGAGGGGTTTTACACAAATCACACCCCTGGACATAGAGAAAAGGATGGTTTATTTATGCGCATTTTGATACCCCATTTGTCGAATGCCATTCAATATTAACAAGACAGTAGTGCTTTTTAAGAAAAATACCCGAATTTTAAAGTTTACAGCGATCAATGGTTATTATGCCAGTGCTGTAGCACATAAAGCCCGCCATTATCTTCGCGCTTACTTCAAATCAATACAAATAGCTGCAATTTTTTAATTCGAGTATTTTTCTTTCAAAACACTGCTGTATTGTTAATATTGAACAAAATTGGACAAATTGGGTATCAAAATGTGCGTAAATAAATTATACTTCTTTTTATGTTGAAATATTGTGAAAACCATTATTAATTCTGATGCTGTAGGCATATTTATAACAGCTGCATTACTCTTTGTGCAGTCTTTATTTTAAACTGTTGTATATACAGGACTTTTTAATAACATATCCATTATGAAACACTGTTACATAAAATATCCCCACTATTATGGTTTCATGGTCTGAAGAGGCCTAGTTTCATTATCATTGAGGTATAGGACTTTTTATTTTTTTGGAGGAGAGCAGGTAGGGCAACTACTTGATTATATTTTTACATGTTCATACTACATACTCTGAAAATTTTAGAAAATTCGCACAAGTCCGCTTTTATTTAAATCACATTTTGTTCCTAAAATGGGGTTATAGCGCCTCACCGGGCACTCTCTCCATAGGGCTACATGTAAAGACCAGATATAGGCAAATGGCCCTAAAATAAAACGGACTCGTGCGAATTTCCTCAAATTTTGCATACGATGTAGATTTAACATCTGGAATGATATGCAAGTGATGTCGTTGCTGCTCTTCTAAATTCATTTTTAAAATGTCCGCCCCAGACCAAGGTGAGGCATTATCTTCCTTTTGGCCTCTCACTTTTATTGCGGATACGTTCCCACTTTTACAGTTTTGTGTGACGGAGAGAATGAGAGTGAGAAGTAAAAGAGAGCAAAAGTATACCGGGTGAGATAGAGATGACTGAATGAACACATCAAATAAACCGTGTCATCTTGGCTTGGAGTGTAAACATACTGTTAGAGCACAGCAGGAAGTCCGGTCCACTAGCGAGTGGAATAGAATATGTTAGTAAATATGTAACTTGCAGATGTAGGACAAATTATTTTAAACGTTGCTCTTTGGCTTGTGTATCTAAGAGAAAAGGTCAAATATTGAAGTAAAAAAAAGGAGGAAGTTTGCATTCAGCAACGGGAATATTGCAAGTTAAAATGCTGTGTAGAGCATGTGTGTTAAGGTTTGTGTGATTTGCATCTTAACCTTGAAGTGGTAGTTAAACTTGATCAAGAAGATGGGATTTGAACATTTGTCACCAGTATTATACAGATGCAAGCAGATAAAGGGTTAAGGTAATACCCAGCAAAACACAATGTTTTTAAAACATTATAAATGTGTTATGATTTTGGTTAAACGTTTTAATAACTTTAAATGTCTGGTTATATAAAGGTCATGAAAACATTTTAAAAACGTTTTATACAAAAAACACTACAACAACATTTTTAAAATGTTGTCAAAATGTTATCGCTTAATATTTTTGGCAAAAATTTATGCAAAATATTTAGTCAACACTTAATTATGTATAATGTTTTCAGAATGTTAGAAAGTTTTCAAAAATGTTTTCTGAATGTTATTAACATGCTTTATACCCTTTATAACCTGACAATGTCAGACATTTAAGTACAATTAGCGAGACTTGTTATCGTTAATTGGTGTTAGTCCCGGGATCGACGATGAGGGCGTGTGCACTGGCCGTTGATGTCACAATTTGACTTCGGAATAGTTTTGATGGCCATTCTTTCAAATGAAAAATATATTTTGTCTAAATAACCACTTCTTAGGGAGTATCAGCAAGAACTTTGTCCAACAGAAGAAAGTTAAAGTGTCCATGGAATAAACAGGCACAATAACAGACTGGACAGTGGTCGAAATGAACTATATAAAGGTGTAAATGGTCAATCGTGCAGTACTCATTTGATTATACTGCATACAGTGGACATATACGCACGATGCTATATAGCGCTGAACCACCAATGCTGATGCATGTACTGATACACATTGCGGTTCATACCGTACAGTTCCGACGGCCATGGCGGCATGCAGTGAAACACGTGGCGTTCAACTGAAGCGGACCAGTTTCACCATGCTAAAACGGAGAAAAAGACCAGAACCATCGGAATATTCAAAGGCAAAAAGATAAGTATTTGTCAACAAGTACATATGCTGTAAGACGCAATTCCAATTTTAAGAAGCAAAGGTTTAAATAATAATAAATAATAACATTAATTGATTACTTGATTGGTCGGTTGATTGGTTGCTTGGTTGATCGATCGATTGATTGATCGAGTGATTGATTGGTTGATTGATTACTCACCATACCATGATTGATTGATTAATTGATTAATTAATTGATTAATTAATTGATTAATTAATTAATTAATATATAGATATGTAAATAATTTAGTACACAAAAAGTTACCAAAAAAAAAAAAAAAAAAAAAAAAATAAATTTTAATAAATAAATACAAAAGAAAGAAAGAAAAAATAAATAAATAAATAAATAAATAAAAATAAAGTCAATTAATAGAAAATAAATAGCAAATAATGAAAATAAAGTAATCAATTTTATTAAAAGAAAATCAATCTATCAATAATAATGATAAATGCGTTCATATAACGCCTAATGCCAAAAAGGTCTCTAGGCGCTTTACATAAACACAAATTACGCAAGGAAAATTTACAAAGATAAATCTTAACAAGTACAAGAAAAAAGTGACATGCACCCCAAAGTATTAAGCACAAAATAATAATAATAATAATAATAATAACAAGAAACACTTTAAACCATGGGAAAATCAATCAATCCATTCCTATATTATTATCACATAATTATTAAAATTAATAATAATAATTAATAATAGTAATAAATAAACAAAGAGAGAGGCAACCATAAAATAAATAAAAACAACAACAACAGCCAAATCTACAACACACAAGTTTACAAAAATCAATCAATTAAAATAAATAAACAAATAATCAAACTATTAATAGGCATGTCACAGTGGCTGCACAATACTTCTGCCACACTGTGCATGCAAGCATAACAGTAAATTGAAAAGCGCCATGATGAAAGTTGTTCAATTTTGGCAAACATCCATGCCGAAAAATTAATTTCCTCATATGTGCTATTTATCACAATTGTTTGAATTTTTGATATATGGTGTGTGAAACCTTTCTGTGACTACCATCGGGTTTTTTTTAAATAAATATTGCTTCGCTTAAGAGCTACTACCTGTTTTTATGGATTGTTGAAGATCCTCATAAATCAATCAATATAGGCCTTTTGAAAAATCAAGATCTACCACCGCTTAGCTGAAATACTAATCTTTCTAAGCATGTAACTTATTTCCGTCGACAACGAATGGCACACTTGAGGAAAACGATTTGAAACAAAACATTTTTTAAGTGAGTTTAAAGGGAGTAATATTCCAAACCACAATAGCTCTTTAGAAGCCATTGTGTGTGTCCAAGGCCACACCATTTTTGTATACGTGGTATAATACAGGGGCTGTTCCTTTTACCGTTTCTCTTCCCATGTTAATCCAGATAACAAAATGTTAATTTAAAGTCTCATTGCAAATGAATTTTTATTTTTACTTTTCGGATTTGGCTTTGAGCAATGGTGACACATACCATATTTACAGAAAAAAATGAAAATATTATTCCAGACACCGTCCAAATGTCAAAAGTTTGTATTTTTTGTATTATATTAAAGTAATTAACTGCAGATTCTTTACTCAACATCACAACAGGTTCATACTTGACAAATTCATGATGAATGAAAAGACTTTCATTAAATATCGAAATAAACCAAAATTACTCATGCCTAATTTACATAATAATATCATGAATACATAATTAGCTGTAATAAGCTAATTTGCATAATTGATTACTTTTTGTGTATTTTTGTTATCAATATTGAAAGAGCTTTGTATACATATGTTTGTGAAAAAAACCGCACCCTGATATCATGTACGGTTTTCTTTTGGCATCAATTTTGCATATTAATTAGCTGAACTTGGTCATTTTTTCAACTTTTATTTGTCTGCAGATTGGCCGGAATTGCTAAAATAGTATATTTGGTTAATTTATTATAATTATTCAATGATAGATTTTTTAATTTTGTTTTCTTTGACGGTTAAAAAGATAGGTAATTAACCTGTCATACTTAAATTAACGTTGCTTTTTCAAGCAAGTGTCCAAATAAACCTTCAAAATCTCGAAATGTGCCAATTTTGTCATTGTAGCAATTTGTGGCAGATTTGCATTCCATTTATGAGCATCTTAAAATTGACACTACGTCACAATGCATTGACCGATTTCAATTCGGTTTTTTGATTTTTGATGCTTTAATAAAGGTCATTCATGTAGAAACATTAAATAACGTGTTTCTGCTGCCCTTATTTTCGAGGTGATATACCTACTATTAACCCATTCACACACAATAAAAAAAAAAAAAATAATAATAAAACAATTAATTAAATCATACAATCAAAAAAAAAAAAAAAAAAAAAAAATTCTGAAGAGAAAAAAAGAAAAAAAAAGGAAATATATTACATTTAATGTTATGAAAAAAAAAAAAAAAAAAAAAAAAAATTATAATAATAATAAAAAAAAAAAAATAAAAAAAATAAAAAATAAAAAAAAAAAAAAAAAAAAAAAAAAAAAAAAAAAAAAAAAAAAAAAAACAGCAAAATTGAACTCAAAAAAAAAAAAAAAAAAAAAAAATCACTATTTAATTAATAACAACTACATCTCACATTTTTATTTATGAACCAAAAAGTAATACCCTCATCTCCAATTTATGGTATACCACACATGCCGCTCTGAATAACACATTTTACTTCCAATATCAAAACGGCTGGTGCAATTTACCTCATAGCATGGGAAATGGATTATTTTGGTACAGCCGAAAAAATCTGACATCTCAGATAATTTCATAAAAGACATCTGATTTGATGTTAAATGCTTAAAAACACATAAAATTCGGTATTTTTAAAGACTTTTGTGCACCATTTATCAGCTGAGGCCATCACTGCCAAGATAGCTCACAGCTGAAAAAATAAGTGCGTTATTTTAAATGACTAGTGGTAGTCTTAAACATTGTTCAACATTTTAAGATCAGCACATTTTATCTTCATCATGGCATCAGTCTGGTAACATTAATCACTATTCATTTTGAGGAATTTGCTCCAACCCAAAGGGGTTAACTTTACTACACTGAGCAATAGACTGTGTGTGCATGCTACAGCATGGAAGCCCCACTGGGTATCATATCTGAAATGGTGGTTAGAAGTGCATAATTTGAGACGAGTTTTGGTAGGCGTAAACAGTCTTCAAGTTGAACCCCTGATAAAGAACGGTCCTTTCTATTAACATATTTATCATGAAAGATTTGGTTATTGTTCTCTGGTGTGAAATGAGGGATTTCTTGAAACTCTTGTTTGTTTTAGGCCTAAACTGGGCCACCAGCATGTACTGTGCGTGAGTACTGCACATAGTGAGTGGGAAACTGCTCTAGCAGCAAATGTGTTGACAGTGGACATCCCTATTTATATTTGTAATGATGTCCATGTTCATGTTTGACAGTGGATATCCCTATTTATATTTATAATGATGTTCATGATTGACGGTGGACATCCCTAATTATTTTTATAATGATTTCCGTGTGCATATTTGGCATTGTTATCAGATGGGAACCCTATTTTTCTCGTTGGGGTTTCAGATCGGCGTGTTTCCCGATGTTGCTTCCTGTGGTACCGGTTGGGAACACCTGGGACTAGAGGTGCGATTTTGCACTCGATTCACTAATTTGAATTTTGGTCCGATAAATTGGGGGATGAGGCCGTCAGTCGGGCTCCCATTTTTTTTTTTTTTTTTTTTTTAATTTTTATAATACACATTCATACCTATTAGAACAATAGCTAATTTTCTTTTTCTTTTCAACAGATAATGTCATGCGAAAACACAAACAAGGAAGTTCAGCAAAGAAAGACGCCAACAAGGAAGTTCAGCAAAGAAAGACAGCAGCAAGCGCCCGCTTTAATGGCGTTAGCGGCGCAGTTAATAACCCACCACCAAATGTTATAACACAAATCCACCAGAAATCACAGGGCAGGCGTCGTCCTTGCCTGGTGAGCTAGGAGTGGTATATAGTACTGGGGGAAGCACTTGGACTGAAAGCGGCCCACAACTGCCCGGGTTTAGGGCTGATCAGACACTTCTCCCACAGCAGACTGATCTCCCATGCTTTGCTTTCACTAGAGGAGAATGCAGCAATGATCCTATGCCGCTTTTGACACATCTATCAAACATGCACGAAATCAGGACATACCGCACTCAGGATATCAGGTACCATTGTATGCGCCAAGAGTGAGCAATGCAACAGGGGCCTTGTTATTTGACTTTACGTATGGGATTGCCTCCATTTGAGCAATATTGAACTATACGCAGTTTATATTCACCATAAGGAGAGCTTAACGATTTCTTTTGCTAGTTCAGATGCTTTCTTTTATTAGTTTTCATGGTTTCGCCCTTATGGGTTGGTGGCCATGATTCTAGTTGCACGAATCCGGATTCGCGCACTCGAATCATGCGGTTGGTTCTTCGGGAACAAATAGGGGTTGGGAAAAAACTTTTAAGCTTTTAGGGACTATTGTGATTTGCTACAAATTGTTATATTCAGTCGTCCGTGTAGTATGGCGACAGCATAAACATTGTGTAAGTACATGTTGAAAGTATATGTTTTTCTTTGTTCGCCTGTGTATCACGGTGACAGTTGGTAATTGTTACATTTAGTCGAGTCGCCCGTGTAGTATGGCGACAGCATAAACATTGTGTAAGTACATGTTGAAAGTATATGTTTTTCTTCTTATTCAGTATTATTGAGCCATAAAATTATTCCGTGGTCATTCCGCACAAAAGTTTGATTGTTCTGTGTCTTTCTTTGTCGTCGATATCCGGGGCTAAGTACAATTAGCGAGACTTGTTATCGTTAATTGGTGTTAGTCCCGGATCGACGATGAGGGCGCAGCACTGGCCGTTGATGTCACAATTTGACTTCGAATAATTTTGATGGCCATTCTTTCAAATGAAAACCCACCCTACCCGCCCTCCTTTCGTTTTTTTTTAAAGTGGGTGGGAGGGCTTACTTTTTGGAGCCTGAACGGGTTTTTCAGATTATTAGCGTGGGTGGGGACGCGCCCCTTCGGGAACAAATAGGGGTTGGGAAAAAACTTTTAAGCTTTTAGGGACTATTGTGATTTGCTACAAATTGTTATATTCAGTCGTCCGTGTAGTATGGCGACAGCATAAACATTGTGTAAGTACATGTTGAAAGTATATGTTTTTCTTTGTTCGCCTGTGTATCACGGTGACAGTTGGTAATTGTTACATTTAGTCGAGTCGCCCGTAGTAGTATGGCGACAGCATAAACATTGTGTAAGTACATGTTGAAAGTATATGTTTTTCTTCTTATTCAGTATTATTGAGCCATAAAATTATTCCGTGGTCATTCCGCACAAAAGTTTGATTGTTCTGTGTCTTTCTTTGTCGTCGATATCCGGGGCTAAATGTTTTCTGTAAAACGTTTTGTGTTTGCTTGGTATACATCTATTTTGAACTACTTTAACCCAATATCATCAATCATTCCTTGATCACATGATGTAATGTAAGTTCTTGATGAATTTTGCAGGTCTAAAAATAAATGAACCCTTAAAACAAAAATGGTATGTATAAATTTGAGATGCTGCTCACCTATGTGAATTGAAATACAACTTTAATGAAGAAGCTTCTTGAATTAAGGTAAATTAAAAGTAAAGCCAGTTTTGGAAACAATTTAGAAACATTTTCATCAACTTTTTGTCAGCACAACTACTTCAAATTGCTGTTATTATTAACATCACTTAAGCATTCCAAATAAAAGTAGATCTACAACAAAATATTTTGACTTTGACTGTGACAGTGACTGGCAGATTATTAAGAATTGACCTACGCTGGTTTAAGATTTTGCTACATGTATAGCATGTCAATATTAGCAAACTTGTCAAACAGGTGATTAACTAGTTATCAATCATCTACTGACCAATCACAATTAGGTCAACCATCCGGTAACACTTCATCAATGCTATGGTAAGAAACCAAACCAGGTTTAACACATACTAGGCACGTCCAGGCTTTTTGCTTAAGCAAGATGGTTCTTAAGCAAGACACTTGGGTAAATCTGCCATGTGAACTGTCTTGGGGATTCCAATCCTTAAGTTTGTCCCCAAATTTATCCCCAAGAAATTTAGAGGATGTTGCGATTTCCCCGAGTCTCAAGTGGTCCTCGAGTGCTACTGCCGTATGAATGTGCCGTATGAACGAGCCATTCTGTGATTCTCGATTGCTGAGCTTAACCAATGAATTTGGTTTAATTATATTTAATATGATTCAATTTGGAATCCTTATATTTATTTTCACAGTAATCTTCCGGTTGTAATTCCAAAGTTGACATCATTAAGCATAGAAAAACTCAAAGATTCCAATGGAATCGTGTGGACACGAAGTTGGAGATTGGCTTAGAAATAGATTTCTCAAGTATACCGACCCCCGAGAATTCCATGACCGTCTGAACACTCCTATTGCTTTACAATTGGGTTCATTTTGATTAAGACTGCTGAGCTTCACATTCCTTGAAATCGGGTTCAACAATGGATTAGTGCAAGAAGGCCTATCTACAATAGCTGCCAAGTGTCATATTTTAATAGATGTGCACAGCATAGAATGCAGCATTGCCTAATATCTATACGGCAGCTATTGCAGATAGGGCCTTTTCAACACTATTCACTTGAAAATGTGCTTTTGAAATTTTGGCGATGGAAAAAAGAAAACCTATTATATAGGCCCAATTATATGACCCACATTTGTGAAAATTACCAAAATGTTTATGAATACTGACCTAAGGTTGAAAATATTTTCAGAACACATTTTATGATATGGCTAAAAAAATAAACCTGTCTCAAAGCACCCGCTCGCATGCTCGTTTTTCTAGGTGCATCCATTTCAGCTGAAATGTCAAATTCATTTTTTATTTTATTTTTTTAATATCTTTTTGCTGTAAAATCATGACATTCTGATCTATATTTAGAAGAAAATTTACGTCATTTGATTATAATTATCAAACAATTGATATTAATGTACTTCAATTGTGTAAATGAACCACAATTTTATGCTGTGTACTTTTGAACACTCGCAAATGACATCTTAATTCAAAAATAAGTTTGAAACAAGCATTCGTTTTTGAAACTGCCAAGGGCTTTGAGAAATAGCATTAATTTAACGTCATATTATTTGGTTCCGTAATTTTACACTACCAAAATGAAGGAAATGTTTTTATTAACAATTCTTTGCAACTTATTCCTCATATGAGTAAAAGGGCTCAAATTTCAGGGAGGCCACCAAGGCCATTGCCTGCCCTTGGCCTTGGTGCCCCAGATCTTGCATCAACTTCAAGGCATTCTTCATTGGCCTTCTTTGTCTTTGCCCAGTGGCCTTGAAAATGTGCACCCCAAAAAATTAAAATTTGATGCTTGATGAGTAATACAATACAAACTTATATTAGCACACATACCTTATATGTGTATATGAGAATCATAGTGGTTGGAAAATGTGTGCAAAACCACCTCAAGCATCATACCGACCAGACTTGAAAGTCTGTCTAGCCCATAGAACAGGTTTATACAGGGTCTTTTTTGTTTGTCGCCTTAGTTTGCCAAAACATTTCCCCTACATAGTATTCCAGGTCTGGTGTCTGAAATGACAGGCTGCTTTTTCAATGCTTTGGGGTACGTCTCTGATTGATTATAAAGCTGAAGCAGCAGAGGGTTTCACAAAAATCCAATCAAGTGTTTCTCACCACGGTAATGAGGAATACCTTCTATCAAAAGTCCAAAAAGAATGAAGCAAAATTAAGGGTGTAGTTGGTTTACATCGAAAAACAAACAATGAGGCTACTTAGGGGCATCTGCTACAGTCTAGATGTGGTGTATGCTGATCATAATGTACACTATTATAGTTGGGTGATCTAGAGCAATTCCGTGACCGTGGAGAGCGAAGGTTCGTTTTTCAGTGGATTTGTCTTCTATGAAGGTTAATTAAAAAATTTAGCGGGGGTGCCCCTCGCGAAAGTGTGGGCGGAATCTGTGGAGCCCAAAATCCAAAATGGTTGCCATCGGCCATTTAAAAATTATTTTTTCAATGGTTTGGCCTACAATGCTGTTCAGTATATGTTTTCTGAGGTTTTTTTGTTCGATTAATTCACATCTGATGTCTATTTTATGATATTACCAACTTTTGACCTTCAAATCCAAGATGGCCGCCGATTTTCAGCTCAGAAAGGTCAAATTTTCACATTTGTCGTAGAGCGTTCATAATAGGCTCTAATTAAAGTTCTCCTCATGCCGAGTTGAGTGATTGACTCTAAAAACTACCAGTAATAATGATTTGACCTATTTTTGACCTTCAAATCCATGATGGCCGCCGATTTTCAGCTCAGAAAGGTCGAATTTTCACATTTGTCGTAGAGCCTTCATAATAGGCTCTAATTCAAGCTCTCAACATGCCGAGTTGGGTGATGGACACTAAACACTACAAATAATAATGATTTGACCTATTTTTGACCTTCAAATCCAAGATGGCCGCCGATTTTCATACTATTGTCCAAGGTAAAGATGGTAAATGGGAGAGTTTACAAACAAAAACGAAAAACTGGTCAGGACTTGACAAATATGGTGATTTTTACAACACTTCTTCATGGAAATATGGGTCTAGAAGTCATTACATGCATCACATAATGTTACATTATATCTCAATCGCATCTTCAGACAGGATTGAAAAGGCTCAGTATTCAAGTAAACCACCAAGTTCTGAAAGTGATGATGAGACAGAGGGACCATTGGCACCCAAGCGCCCGCGTTCATCTTTGCGTGGACCTCTTCACGAAAAAACTAAATGTGTGTGGTGCATGTGGGGTGTGGATCTGAAGCACCCGAATAGACCACAGGGATAGCTGTCCATAATCAACACACACTCAGCATGACGCTCCTTTAAGCGCCACACAGTCCTCGTAAAACATGGGGAGCTGAGGGATCGTCTCACACAGCTTGTTGAGTCCACGTCAGCACTGTCAGGTCCTTTCGCAAATGATATCATGTACCAACAAGCCGTCAATCACACACAATTAAAGTTAGATGATGTAATGCATCATCATAATGTGTGTCTCGCAGAGCCAAAAAATTTGCTCTTTAGACACGTGGATGGATTCGATCCTTCATCGAGCACGAGATCCGTTCACGAGACCCTCTTATCAAGTTCCCTCTGTTACTCCTGTTGCATTGCCTGTTATAGTATCGATCTTGAAGTCGTCAGTGTTAACGATAACAATGGCTGGCTTGCTGTCTGCAATCTCCTGCTGGCAGGTTGCCTATGCTTCAACGACCATTAGAGTCCAGTGATCTTAAAATCAGCATAGCTGATGCAGACACGACTCTTGTGTAGAGTTCCACCAGATCTTGACTCCTCGTTATACAAGGAACATTGATGCCCAGGTTGATAACAGTGGTGGTGATCTGTCCAGTGCTGTGATCATGCAGGCCAGACTGAGTATGGAATGGTTGAGATCGGCAGTTTTCTCTGAGGCTGTTTTAGCCAAGTCGGCAGCTTTAACTGTTAACTAATCAACTCACAGATCTCTTTGTGTTCTTCAAGATGATCGATATGAGGTGGGCAGGCGGCAGTAGATGTGTCTTTGATCTTCTTAGACAGCCGCTGTGCCAGGTTCTTCTGGATGATCTGTTCATTACTGATACCAAGTGATGAAATGGCAGCCTCAGTGTCATCACCTCTTCCCCCAATATTATAGACCCACTCACCCTTGTTATCTTCTCATTTCTCTCTTTGAAGCCAATTGTCTCTTGATACTCATTAATGCGAATTGAGCAGGTCATTGAGATTGGACGATTTTACAGCACCCACTGCATGCATAGTCATAGTCACTATGCATAGCATAGTCATGCGTTTGTAGTCTGCTATAAAGAGGGGCTGCAGTGAACGGATCTTGTGTTTAGTGAAGATGATCGAATCCATGTGTCGAAAGACCAAATTCTTTACCTCTGCGAGACACACGTTCTGAAAACACATCGATTTGTGTGTGGTTGACATGGTTCAACCAACAGGCATGGTGATACACTCAATATCAATTTGCGAAAGGATCTGACAGTGCTGACGCAGCTCCCCATGTTTTACGAGGACTGTGTGGCGCTTAAAGGAGCGCCATGCTGAGTATGTGTTGATTATGAACAGCTAACTCCGTGGTCTATCCGGGTGCTTCAGATCCACACCACGCATGCACCATACACATTTAGTTTTTTCGTGAAGAGGTCCACGCCAGATGGACGCGGGCGCTTGGGTGCCAATGGTCCCTCTGTCTCATCATCACGTTCAGAACTTGGTGGTTTACTTGAATACTGAGCCTTTTTAATACTGTCTGAAGATGAGATTGAGATATAATGTAACATGTGATGCATGTAATGACTGCTAGACCCATATTTCCATGAGGAGGTGTTGTAAAAATCACAATAATTTTCAAGTCCTGACCAGTTTTTCGTTTTTGTTTGTAAACTCTCCCATTTACCATATTTACCTTGGACAATAGTATGATAGGACTTAGGTCCTACACGGATTGCTACATTTCAGTAGATATTGATAGGGGATGATTTTGCTGTAGGTAACAAGCAAGCAGTGTTATAGGTGATCTATGCACTAGTCTGATAGAATAATATTTCTTTCTAAATATATATAAATGTCTTTGATGCTGCATTCATTCTTTGTTGATAGGGTGCAGAGCAAAACACACGTACACCTGAAACCAATAACGACTAAACTCGTTCAAATTATGTGAATATAATGTATATGTAGGTGTGCGGGGTGTATGTGTATGCCAGAATGGGGTACGGTATTCATTCGAGGTATTATGAACACTCTACGACTACTCAGAGCTCTAATTAGAGTATATTATGAAGGCTACACGACGAATTTGAAATTTTTACCTTTCTCAGCTGAAAATCGGCGGCCATCTTAGATTTGAAGGTCAAAATAGGTCAAATCATTATTACTTGTAGTTTTTAGTGTCCATCACCCAACTCGGCATGTTGAGAGCTTGAATTAGAGCCTATTATGAAGGCTTTACAACAAATGTGAAAATTTGACCTTTCTGAGCTGAAAATCAGCGGCATCTTGGATTTGAAGGTCAAAAATAGGTCAAATCATTATTACTGGTAGTTTTTAGAGTCAATTATTCAACTCGGCATGAGGAGAACTTTAATTAGAACCTATTATGAAGGCTCTACGACAAATGTGAAACTTTGACCTTTCTGAGCTGAAAATCGGCGGCCATCTTGGATTTAAAGGTCAAAAGTTGGTAATATCATAAAATAGACATCAGATATGAATTCCTCGACCCATAAAACCTCAGAAAACATATACTGAACAGCATTGTAGGCCAAACCATTGAAAAAATAATTTTTAAAATGGCCGATGGCGGCCATTTTGGATTTTGGGCTCCCACAGATTCCGCCCACACTTTCGCGAGGGGCACCCCCGCTAAATTTTTTAATTAACCTTCATAGAAGACAAATCCACTGAAAAACGAACCTTCGCTCTCCACGGTCACGGAATTGCTCTAGATCACCCAACTATTAGATTCCTACTGCTGCCGACCCCAGATGGTACCGCCAATCAAGTGTTTCTCACCACGGTAATGAGGAATACCTTCTATCAAAAGTCCAAAAAGAAGGGTGTAGTTGGTTTACATCGAAAAACATACAATGAGGCTACTTAGGGGCATCTGCTGCTGTCGTGATGTAGTGTTTGCTACTCATAATGTACACTATCAGAGTCCTATTGCTGCAGACCCCAGACGGTACACTGATGACCAGCTACTTTGTGGGTACCAGTGCGGTACTAATCCAATACCAGTATGTGTATTGTACATGTGATTCTGATTTGTGTACTCTAGAGTACCCACACAGGTTCTCTTGAGTACCGATGAAGTAGCTGGGCAGCAGTGTACCTCTAGGGCAGCAGCAATGGTAGTGTATATTGGTAACACGTTTATGCAAAAATATTAAGGGTGCATTCAAATATATATTTGGGCTGTCATTTTGTATATCAACTTAATTTAAGGAGCACCAAAATCATTATTAGTATACCATCAACTATACAATCAAATATATGTCGGTTCATTTGAAAAGCAACTTCATTTCACATTGAATTTATCAGTAAAGAAACTTTTTAATTGGTTTTGATAGTCAATTCAACTACTTAATTTAAGGCAGAACCACTTCAAATCTCAGATCATAACATACTTTTGAAAAATACATTTCTCATTATTTACTAATGTCCAAAAGCTTTTAAAGTTAATAGTGTTCAAGGTTTTGACATAGAATCACCGTCTAGACTATGCCATTACCAGGATCAAGAGATTTTATATTATGTCAAAGGAATTGTGTTTACCATAATAACATTAAGCCCATATTTAAAATTCTAGGTTAATTCATCTCATTTTTAGGTCATAATAACATTATTTTATTTCATGTTTTGACAGAAATAAAATCGCTGTCTAGACTAATACAATTACCAGGCTCAAGAGATTTTGTCTCCTAATACATTACTATGCCCTTGAGGAGCTGTGTTTTAGCCAATCATTTCAAGTGTTTTTCCTGGTCACTACAATCATGCCATATACCTTAAAAAAATCCAAAAACCAATCCAACAAAGTTAAGGGTGTGGTTGGTTTATATTGAATGAGGCTACTTGAGTGTTTCTCCTGATCACTACAATCATGCCATATACCTTAAAAAATCCAAAAACAATCCAACAAAGTTCAGGGTGTGGTTGGTTTATATTGAATGAGGCTACTTGAGTGTTTCTCCTGGTCACTACAATCATGAAGTAGACCTTAAAAATCCAAAAACCAATCCAACAAAGTTAAGGGTGTGGTTGGTTTATATTGAATGAGGCTACTTGAGTGTTTCTCCTGATCACTACAATCATGCCATATACCTTAAAAATCCAAAAACAATCCAACAAAGTTCAGGGTGTGGTTGGTTTATATTGAATGAGGCTACTTGAGTGTTTCTCCTGATCACTACAATCATGCCATATACCTTAAAAAATCCAAAAACCAATCCAACAAAGTTAAGGGTGTGGTTGGTTTATATTGAATGAGGCTACTTGAGTGTTTCTCCTGGTCACTACAATCATGAAGTAGACCTTAAAATCCAAAACCAATCCAACAAAGTTAAGGGTGTGGTTGGTTTATATTGAATGAGGCTACTTGAGTGTTTCTCCTGATCACTACAATCATGCCATATACCTTAAAAAATCCAAAAACAATCCAACAAAGTTCAGGGTGTGGTTGGTTTATATTGAATGAGGCTACTTGAGTGTTTCTCCTGATCACTACAATCATGCCATATACCTTAAAAAATCCAAAACCAATCCAACAAAGTTCAGGGTGTGGTTGGTTTATATTGAATGAGGCTACTTGAGTGGCAGGCATCTACAACAGTCTTGATGTAGTGTTTGCTGCTTACATGTGCTAAGGGAGTGTTCAGAAATACTCTGGTGGGGGGGCTGGAAAATATGTAGGGGGGTCATAAAATTTTAGGAGTTCTGAATAGGGGGGGTTAAAAAAGTTTTGGGTGTATGAACGGGGGGGGTTATGAAATTTTCGGCACGTAGAGGAGGGGGTAAAATTTTTCCCGCGCTGCGCGCGCAAATCTTCCCATATTAAACCAGAACAAAAGTAGGCCTACATTTGATCCAGTGTTAAAATTTTTTATCTATAACTTAATTTTGAGGTTTGTGTCAGTTCTTTCTGGTCAGCTCTAAAAGCTGCAATATCTTTGTTCTTCTTTAGTGTTGACAATTTTTACAATAATGTTTCATGTAGTACAGATTATTATTTATTATCACTGATATATACAACTAAATCATGTTGCATTACAATTTATAGGTGGAGGAAGCTTGGAGAACCGGGGTACACGCCCCCCCCCCTAATTTTTTCCATGGGGGACATCCCCTAAAAATCCCAAAGAAGAAAAAAATAAAGCAATAATTACCAGGTGCAACTTTTTTAGCACGTCAAAAAGCACCATGTTTTGGGCCCAAATAGGGTAAAATTGCACAATTTTGCGCTTCGCGATCATACGAACTGGCCCATCAATTTAATAGCAAAACACACCATTTCCGCAGTAGTGTAGACAGGGGGCAGAAGAGCCCCTGACAACAAATGAAAGAGAAAAGTGCCCTCTGACAAAAAAAATGAAAGAGAAAATCTGAGGGCAAAGAAAAGGAGCAAGGAGACCCTTTTCCATATAAATTCAACCCGATCATGGGCCAAAATAGTTTAAAATACAAAATGTTTGCACGCTGTGTGCGCACATTGTCACAATAAAGGCATTTTCATCACATCATGGGCGAAATACACAATTTTTGCACACGTTTTGTCCCAATAAAGCCTTTTTTGGAAGCTAAAATACATGTACATCAGTCTCTCTAAAAAACAAAACCGGTATATGTATTTGCAACTGCAATTTATTTTTTCGTCTGTGCCCCCAAAATTTTATTCACCCCCCCCCCCCCCCGACCAAGAAAACTGGCTATGCCCTGTATTTTGGGCTAAAATAGTCTTGTTTTTACGCTTTCGCGCAACAAAAAGTCCCAGTAAACATAGGCGAGATCCCGGGGATGGCCCATACAATCATCCCCCAATGTTGACGCCTGTATGTGTGTTACTGACCAAATTAAGCTCATATTTGGCCATTTCAGCCCCCAAAGTACAAATTTAGTGCGCGCTTTGCGCGTATTTAATCCACTTTTACATCAAATTTCATTCGTTTAGCTTTCAAATGGCAAAATTTTAGCATGCTCCAATTCCACATATTTTATATCAATGACATGGGTACAATTTCATTGCACTTGAATACAAATTTTAATGCCATTTGAATGGTAGTAGAATTGAATTAGTAGAATGGTATTATGATGGGGGGGGGTCAAAAAAGTTTTAGGTCCATTAAGAGGGGGGTCAAAAATTTGTGGGTTAGCAACGAGGGGGGGTTACAAACTTTCGACATGAAAAAAAAATATTTTCCAGCCCCCCACCAAAGTATTTCTGAACACTCCCTAATACTAAGGGGATTAGATTTTCTGAGGCAGCGTGATCTCCCAAGGAAAAATACAGATGGTCCAAAGTTGTTATTGTCATTCGTTAGCATTATTTCACAATATCGCTTCATGAAAATAACACATTTTTTAGTTTAAAAGGCTATTTAAAATGTGATCTTCCATTCACTGTTTTAATGCGCATTTATATAATACTCGATACACAAATATGAGATATTAATGTGAGATATTAATTAGCAACATTTGAGTCTGTGTGTTTAGAAATGATAAAATGTGATTGGATCCCCCCGCATCACATCTATTCATGAGCTTATGAATGAAAGATAATTTTTTACAAAGGTTTGCAAATAACAATTTTATGCAAAATATTAAGAGTGGATTCTAAGATATATTATATTTGGGCATGCAGTCATTTTATACATCACCTTCATTTTAATAGCAAGTACAAAAATCATTAATTACCATAAAATTGAATGTGTGTAAAATTAATTTTCCCTTCAATTTATCAGTAAAGAAACTTTTCAATTGATTTTGATAGTTAAAGCAAATACTTAATTCAAGGCAGAACCACTTCAAATCTCAAAATACTTATGAAAAATACATTTCTCATTGTTTACTAACTTCCACAAGTTTTAAGGTAAATATTGTCTCAAGGTTTTGATAGAAATCTTGTCTAGACTAAACCATCACCAGACTCAGGAGATTTTGTCTCTATTAGGAAATAAAATAATAGAAATATTCAAGGTATTTTGTTTTCAATAATAACATTGCGCACATATTTCAATTTCTAGGTTAAATCATATTATTTTTAAGTCATATACGATTATTTTATTTTATTTCAAATTCAATATCAACCTTGCTTGACAATGAAGAGCGGAAATGAAAACTGAGCAGAAATTTGTTACTTGAGCAGTTACTTAGACATCAACTTCTGTAATGTCTGCCTATCTACTGAAATTAAACCTCTATAGGGAAAACAATACAGACATGAAACGATTCTGATCGCTTTAACCTCAAATCTGGGTTTCCCTGAAACTCCCTAATCTGATAGCGCGTCTTCATACCGATGGAACGAATACGACCAATTGAGATGAAGTAATATGATTCAATTAAGCCAGGAGGGCTAATTAGAGACATATTGCTGTGACTGCGGATAGACAACATGGTATCATCACCTTCAAATCTCTATGACAGATGCAGCTCTTGCAAGCATCATTTGTATACCCTCTGTATGTGGGGGTCTCAATGCTTAGATAGCTGTACTGGTATAGACACAGGATCTGCTATACAAAATCCGCACTCCCTCTGTGAAGCAAACTATTAAATGTTCATATTTGTGTTAGATTTTTTAAATATTTTATCTGATGTACAGATTGATCATTGTAAGCTTAATCAATCAAAATGATTTCTTTTTGTACTTTGGATTGGTTTTTTTCCCAATATCTGTACTAAATTCAACTGCATCTATGCTAAATAAATATTCATTTGGAGCAAATAATTTGACTGTTCAGTGCCAGAAGTAGGTAAGTGTAATAGCTGCCCTGTGAACATTTGGCAATTTACAACCAGTATTTTGTTCTCATCTACACATGGCAGCTATTGCACTTACCCACTTCTGACACTGAACAGTTGAATTGAGCTAGATCTCTAAAACCATTTTCTTTCATCATTTCTGTACAACTCAAGCTTTGCAACACAGAATCCCTCGTGCCTCAGTTTTCAATTTCATTGCATGAGCCATTCTTAGTGCTTCATTTTGCAGAAAACTCTTATCATAATTAGATGTACGGTTCCAGAGATATGGCTATTTTAGTGTTGCTCTGAACAATGAAATACAAAGGAAATTGAAGTTATTGGCTATATTACAAAATCAATATTCTAAACATCCAACTTATTTTGCTTGATCACATCACATACTGTGTACATGCATTTTGCCCTGGGTAATGTACACAAATGTAGGCCTACATATTCTGTTTCTGTCTGGATCATACATACCTACTTGCGCCTGAATAGTATACTGAAAGTGAAATCCTTAGTATACCAAATTAGAAGAAGTCTTAATTCTTTGATTGGATAGTAGGTAAATATGAACATAGGGACAAAGTTTCTCAATTTCAATATTTCTATAGTTCTACAATACACGATTCTGTTTTACAAAATGAAGTTTTTTATTTTTTTCAGTTTTCTGACATGAACCATCTATGTGATTCTCAGAGAAATTTTTTCATTTTCATTTGACAAAAACCACACTTGTTTTAGTAGACTAAAAGACAACCAGAATGAAGTACTATGCCATGCCCTCTACTGGCAGTAATAAGTGCAGTGAAATAACAGGTTTCAACACAGTCCTGCTATTGCAACCACTATTCATAGTTCTGGTGATTTCAAACAATTAAAGACAAAACGTTCTCCATACCTGTAATTTGTCCAACTGTATAGCAGCTCTGTGCTGTGCTGATTTGGATGAGCCAAGGTCCTCTTCAGTTCTCAATTTCTCGTCACAGAGGGCAGTGTGCCTGGCTTGTTGAGTACGCAATTCATTGTCCAGCTGAAACCAAATATATACAGAGGAAGTGTTTAGAGCATTTATTTCAACACTGTGCATTCTCACTTATCCAGCTTGGGAGATCGAGATTTTAAAGAGAATTACAGTGAGTGCAGAGATGCCACTCAGTTTCACTCAAAAACCCTGAAACTGGAGCATGGGAATCCAGGCCAAAAAGCCCCAAAACAGGCTGAAAATAAATAAAAACGTGGGAATTTGGACTAAAAAAACCCCTGAAAAGTGGCATCTCTGAGTGATTGACTAACATAGAGCCGTCTAAAATTTATAAAAAATTTATAAAAATTCATATTTCTATGATGAACTGAACAAAATGGTGAACATGAAAGTAATTTAATAGATCTATACAAAATCTTGCATCCAAAATGAACATGCGATAAAGTGTGCATTATTGTGCAAGAAAACCTAGTGTCTGCTCTTGAAAGCACACATGGAGAATGTGTGGCCGAGTGGATAAGGTGCCCGACTCATAATCCATAGGTTGCAAGTTCGAACCCCGCTTGTGCCAAAGTGTTGTGTCCTTGGGCAAGGCACTTTATCCTCATTGCCTACTGGGGGATGGATGTTTGTATAGTTATATGTTGCAATATTGGCACTGAGTAGGCGGCTGCCTGCAAATTGCATTGTGTCTGTTCAGGTGTGTTTAATGTAAAATTCTAGCAATTTGACCTGCGGGTCACCATTAATGTTTGAAATAAAAAACCTTCCTCTAACCTTCCTCTCTTAACGTAAAAATGTTTAAATAATGGGTTCGGCTGCGCCTCACCCATTATTTACATTTTAACTACCCCTGACACACTATTTGTGCAATATACAGCGCTAAGCACAACCCAAAAACATCCACACACTTTGAATATAAGTTTGCAGGGTTCATAAAGAAATAATCGAAAGGTACACTATTTGCCCTCCACAAGCGACACGCAAACATATATGGCAGAGTCGGTACTCTTTGGTTCTACCTCATTGGTAACCTTTCCCTGATATAATAACAAGATTCTATACCTATAAAGGTTTTTTACCTATGAAAAAGGTCTCTTGCCAATTATACAATAATTTCAACCTTTTTCCCTTCTACAGCATTTCAAGTCTTCCCCAATTTATCACCTGTGTTTAGAATTATGTCAAGCATTAAGTAATTGGGTCTGTGTGATAAATGTCTCCATTCTGGTGTTTATTAAATTCCAAGGCAATTTATATTTCATTAAGAACAACATCACTATATATAGATAAATAGAAAGGTTGTGTTGTAATGAAGCAACGTATGGTCCATTCTTATGATTGGCAGCCCATTGCTGATGAGGGGGTAAATTGATAATATTGATTATGATAGATTTGAAACAATGTTTGCCCTGAACCATAACCTGAAATTACCATAAATTACCATTTAAAAATATGTGCAATTGTTCTCTTCCTAAGAGCACATTTGGTCACTCTAATATTAACCCTAAAATATATTATCACACCTCATACATATTCATGAATAATCAGGTCACTTAATTGGTCAATCACAAATGACATGACCTATTTCAGCGTGCAATAGTTTTCCCTACCATCACGATTACCTCATCCGCATAGTCAAAGGTCGGTGTAATAAAACAAATACTACATGGGTTACTATTTTCCCTCGGCACTGGCTTCGGCCTATCACCTCTCATCCTCTGGGTTCGGGGTGATAGGCCCATAGCCAGTTCCTCAGGAAAATAGTTTGCCCTATTCTCCCTCTAACCATGTAGTATTTGTATACTATAAAATACTACTTATTTCCTGGGTCTTTCCCCCTAAAGGACAAGGGCGGGCAAGAGATTGAAGGTATTGTTTTCTCTGTATGTTCTCCGACAATACCACCCCAAGGATGATAGGGTTATGGAGCACCATATGGTCGAATCCAACCAAAAGTGTCCACGGGCCAAAAATAAAAGTCCGAAATAACAATGTTTTTTTTTTAATTGGCCCATTGATTGATCTACATCTTTCCCTTATAGGAACCAAAAGTGCCACTACTAATCTTGACGGGAAAAATAAATCCAGGACGTGTGATAGTAAATGTGATATCAAAACCCAATGTTACCTACTTAATACCACTAGGATGCTTTCACTATCGCAATACTAATCAACCTAAAACAAATGGAATATTCCCATTAACGCTTTTTTTTCGTGTAATGTAGACCACAGGGTGTCAGGAAAATGCTAGCTCAACCAGAAAATATTTGTTTTATTTTTATAACGCGATCAATATGATCTTAGTCAATTTATGCTAGTTTATTTTTGAAAATGAAGTTTAGGTCAGTTTCTGTATTTTATTTATCAAATGAGTATGAATCAATTTACACATTGTATAAGAACGAGTAGGATATATGTTTTCAAGAATATTAGGA
Organism: Amphiura filiformis; assembly: GCF_039555335.1. Classification (NCBI taxonomy): domain Eukaryota; kingdom Metazoa; phylum Echinodermata; class Ophiuroidea; order Amphilepidida; family Amphiuridae; genus Amphiura; species Amphiura filiformis. The sequence continues at coordinate 37,437,225 of NC_092632.1, read as the reverse complement.
ATTATACGCATACACATAACGCTTTATACAATGAAAAGGTGAAGAAACCCGGGTATTCGTAGGTAACATGAGCGATTTAACAATATCTATATTGTTGAGTTTAGAGGTTTAAATTTTGCTATTATGGTAACGAATTAATAAAATGGTAGTTTTTAGATCTCTTTCAGATGGTACGTCCAAATGAATAAATGCTATTACCTTAGATCAAAAATTTTTTGATGCTTTTAGCAAGATTTTGACCACTTCATTTTGATATACAAGTAGTTAATCAGCAATTTTACATAATAAATAATTGTTGAATGAATCCGTATATGGGTAATAATAGTGTCCTGGGGTACCGCTTAAAGTTTTTGACAATTAATTTCCATTGGTAGGGACACGTCATTACACATGTCATGTATTATGCTGTATTCGTAAGTAACATTTCAGTATTTGTAGGTAAGAATTAGACTTTTGGTGGATATCGCAATCAAAACTTCATTTTTATAAAGCACTTTTAATGTATTATTTTCTTTATGTGCGTTTATTGATACTTTATACCCTATCATGTATTAATAATGTCGGTTCACAGCGGTTGAAAGAGGATTGAAGTAAGAAACAAAGGCACTAAAGTGACTTTAATTTGCCTAATTGCACACAAATCGCTTAAAACCGTTATTGCAGACTTGTGAAGTCCATCTTGGAGTCAGTTACGTCTTGTGGCCTTTCACTTGAGGGCAACTACAATTAGCGTTATACCAGGGTCCATCACTGTGTTGTCTAGATCATGAGACAATGAGAACAGTCGTTTTTTCCATGGTATTCGTAGGTAACCTTAGCGAAAACGTCAAAAGTTACCTTCGAATAAATCAATTTGGACACAAATTACTCATAAACCAGAAGGTCGGTAAACATTTAAAATGAAGCACACATGACAGTTGACAAATCCAATTAGTTATCCCTTCTAATCTTCTTTGAATCTGATTTTTCTTTCAAATGATCAGACCGTCGTCTATTTCAGTACATATTTTTCAACAATTAAGCCGTATTCACTTTTGCATGGTGGGCATGTATGTGAATTCAAGAACTTTCATTGACATATGATTTGATAGCAAACATACAGGCCTTCGTTATGTACCAATATGGGCATTGGCATGAATGGCGGTGTTTCACAATACTGTCATGATGTCAAATTGTATTCAGTAGGTAACATTCGTTACCGAAATATACCTACTGATACTTGCTTTTATTGTTGACATCTCAGAAATATTTAAACGCAGGCTATTGAAACTTGGTAGAAATAAAGAGTGTATTACCCTGCACCTATTGCTTAACTATTGTTTACTATTCTCTCACTTTGTGGAAATTACACAGCTTTTAACATGTATTCGGAGGTAATGCATATTTTTTACCAAACCTACCTTTATGCCATTCAGAAGTTCTGGCAGCTAAACACAATAATAAAGATGTCCGAATGCAATGCATTTCAGTATTGGACATATCAAAGCTTGTATCAATTGCGCATTTATAAATGATTTCCATTTTTTTTTTTTTTTTCTAGTGCTATGAAAAATTGTATTCGTAGGTAATGTAATAAAATACCACTCAAAAAAGTATCACAAAAATTCATAATTATGTACAAATATGTGAAAAATTGAACAGGCAATCTTTGAATACACACCTTTCAGGAAATCAATTTAGATTCAATCCAATGACTTCTTTTCATAACTGATTTAGATGTTTTTAAAAATACTTTAAGAAATATTTTGAAAAAATGGGTAAAAATAGCATGTTTTGGGGTCTCTGTGTCTAAGTTTTTCACAGAATGGGGTCTTATTATATATGGCGCGAAGCGTATGATCAAGGCGAATAAACACAATACAAAAAACGAATGCCAATTGATTAATACTTTTAAGTTATGGCCCTGAACATGCCGTGTACACTTTTCGTTGGATTCGACCATATGTCCAAAACTGACTTCGCAAATTTGACCAAAAAACAGCACTGCTCACATATTTATGAGGTTTATGTAACAGCACTTGCAGGACGAACCCAAAGATAAAAACAAAGGGAGACAGCACATGCAGCACTGGTCATCCACCAATGCCATGACTGACAATCGCCAACCCATCCCTTACCCAAAGCACCTCTCAGATCCCCTTGACACACCTGCTGCATGTACACACTCTCTTTTGCACCTTGGCACACCCGTAAGACATGCACACCAACCACTCTCCTCCAATATTTTGCCCTAAAGTCACCATGTACTACAAAATGTTACTGCTCGTGTGTCTCCCCTTTCACAAGGCAGGGTGGACAAGTTACCTCTGACAATAATACCCCAAGGATGTTAGGTTTAGCAACATCATTGGAAGTATTAATGTTACTTTCCTTGTAGTCCAATTGGCAAAATAGTTCTAATCATAATAATGAAAAGAAACCCTTTAAAATGTACTAGCTATACATTACAGCTTCCTACATTTTATAACTTTACATTAATTTCAGTCCTTGATGACCACTTATACCTTAAGGTATCTAAGTCAAGTCCAGTGAAAAAAGGTTTCTGAACCCACTTAAGCCTAAGTTGCCCAGTATTACACTCATGAGACATTGCAACTTATTGGTTTTTAATTCAAACCCATTCACACTTTATTTTCCTCTGGCCATTTCAATTCCCTTTTGACAAGGACGGCATCCTTGATCTGATCTAATACTGGCAAGTTTCAAAACACACAAAAAGCTCTCATGATTGTATCGTGATGTGAATGTCTCAGTGGCCAGAGACCTGCAGATATTATCATAGAAGATTATAACTATAGATGGGGCCATATCAGCAGAGAATGCATGGCTCCAGTAGTTTGTCTATAGATTATGGAAGGCTAATCAACTGTTTGTCAGATGAAAACCCAGATCCCACAGGTCTGTAGATTAATTCCTACTTAATGAGTAGAAAGCTATGTTTACAGAATTTGGGGCTTCCAAATATTTCAAAAGCACAGTCACAGATTCCAGGGGATGTAGATAGAGGGATAAATCCCCCCCTCTTTTTGACCAGTGGAGGGGAGAATAACTGATGTACCGTAATTAGTTCCTAATTCCTACACTTAAAAAATTACATTACTATTGTATTTACAATGTTCTGATGTCATATTCCATTGTTTCTGATGTTTCCAAGCGCATTGTTCTTGATGCGCTATATAAATGCTTGTAATATAATGTAATGTAATGTAATGTAATGTAATGTAATGTAATGTAATGTAATGTAATGTAATGTAATGTAATGTAATGTAATGTAATGTAATGTAATGGTGTAACATCATATATACTAATCCAAGCAGTAAACAATCTGCTAAAAAAGACATGCTATAAATTGATATTCTATAGTACTGCCATTTAATAATCTACCAGGCCATCTAGTTGCATCATTGGGATATAGAGTGAAAACATAGCCAACGCTTATACACTGCTGCTACCCTGAGATTGGCTCTGTATCACCTTAAAGTGAGGATGAGGAAAAGGGACAAGGATGCACCTGGACCAGGAGAACATCAAGTGTGGCTTTTCTTTGAACCCAGCCACTTCCCAAGCCAGCTGTTGGTTCCCCACATAGATCATATCAATACAGTTCACTACAGTACATTCGGTACATTCATAATGTTGTAGTTAAAGAAAAACATAATGTAATGGGTGCTCAGCATTCCGTAGCTAGCTGCATGTTTGCCCTTGACTGGCATTTCTTGTGGGTGGATAGACATGGCGATCATTGGGTTATTCCATTTAAAATCCATACTACCCCTGTGGCAGATTTTGGAAATATCTTCCACAGTGGGAGTATGAGTTTCAAGTGGAATGAGCACATTATCAGCTCCATTTATAACTCACCCTCCCTCTGTGGAAGATTCAGGTTGAATCTTTCTCAGAGGGTGTATGACATTCAAATGGAGCTGCCTAATGTGTTCATTCCATTTGGGATTCATACTCCGCCTGTGGAAGATATTTCCAAATTCTTCAACGGGGGGAATATGGACTTTAAATGGAATAGCCCATTGCTGCCTGTGCTAAAATTAGACACCTAGCCTACTATTGTGGTTCTTGCCAATTATAACTCTCCACCTTTGGGCGTTCACTATAAATAGGAACCATTGAATCAATGGATGTTAATATTGAATTCCCTTATTGTTTTCATTTTGTCACAAGGTATTAATTGCCCCATATACACTTGCACAGAAAGTGTCGGTAAATACCGGTACAATTAAATTAGTCCTAGACGCAAATGATTCCATTGGGAGGGTGGTCTGAACGGACCTGGGTATGTGTATTTTGAGGCTTGACTACTGACTACATATAGCTGCAATTAAGTAACAGTTCTGATTAGTTTTATGTTTAGCATGTAATCGTCCAATTTGGCCATCTTATGACGTCTTATAGACACAAATAACTGTTGGGATGGAAGCCTGAATGGCCATGTGTGTATATTTAACTGGGCCTAAATACTGACTATAAATAGCTACAATGAAGTAACACTTTGTGATTAATTTCACAGTTAGTATGTACTTGTCCAATTTGGCCATCTTGTGACGACTTATTAATTTGCTTTAGAATCAGGATGTGATATGTTTGTTCCACAGCATGTTTCTACACTTATTCATATGTCCCTACATTACAGGCATCTATGCCCTGTGGCATTGCTGGTCACTAGCCAATGCAAGTATATCTTTGCCCTGTGGCATTGACGTCACACTTCTTATTATGTTTTAATGTTTCCTTTGTATTTTTTAACAAATTTGTCAAGAAGCGTTTGTTCCTTAACGGGTCTTCAATAGATACTGTATAATGGAGACTATGTACAAGCAGATACAGAAAAAAAGGAAAAAACTATTTGGTCAGCAATTTTATGCAGTGCATTACATGAGTGATTCCAATTTGCAGAAATATAAGTCTTGCCAATATATTTGTATATTCAGGTATACAATAGTATTATAAAAACATGCAAGCTAAAGAAGAATAGTAAATATTTATCAATATGAAAACATCTTATTGCAAAACCAACAGATGAATTAAGGTTTCAACAGTATTACCACTCTAAATTGTTAATTTCTTCATTTAAATCTCCAGTTTTCTTGACAACAGCTTGGAAACAGGAATGAGTGTTGCTGGAGATGTCGCACTACACCGATTATTTATTATGTTACATTTAATTTTATTTGTTAATTGCAATATATAATTACTGCAGCATGTTACGCAAAGGTACAGCATGTTAAGGCAAAAATAGTCCTTGTCCTCCTTTGACCAACTCTTATTTGGAAAATCAAGAAGCAGTAATTCGCACCTGATGACACTTGCAAGATCTCTTTAAAATCCCAATTCAAGTGTTTCTAAAAACAGTGTTGTTGAACTATAGGGTAGGTACACTCCTTACAGTAAACTACTTTAAAATCAATTGGCATGACCAAGCTGATGCAGCGATAGACAAGCCACAATCCTGAAATCACAGATCAGGTGCAGTTCAAGAAAACAACCGGTTACCGGTAATTGTGGAATGTTAAGAATATAGATTGGTTCTATTTTGGAAAAATCATGTTCCAATCTGCAAGTTTGCATAAAAGTAGGCAACCAGCTTATTTTTGTTAAATTGGGTATGCTAACTCTGCCAAGTAGAATTTTGAGACTGTGACCCTCAAAAAGGCCCAAAAATGACCCTACATGATCGTATAGGGGCAAAAATTAATTTGATTTCAATAACACTTTTAAGCATGTCAAATTACTTGTCTGGTCCCACAGATCCCAGAAATGTAAATTTGTGCATGTATGACCTATAGTTAAGGGCCACAAAGGTTCAAAGTCAATTTACTTGTTGTGCATGGGTCAAATGTCAAAGTTGCTCCAATTTTCGTAAAAATTGAAGCAAATTGTTCGTCTAGCTTAGAGGTTTCAGAAAAAGAATAGTTTGCACTATCTGTGACGTCTACAATCCGGAACAAAATTGTCGGATCGTATTTAGCATGTGCTTTGTCATTGAAAAAAAAGCATTGACTAGGGAAAAGAGGGGAGAGATTGGAGTGATAAGAATTGGTTTAAGCTCTATGTTACAAATCAACATGTTTCTTGACCAGGCCAACTGGTTTCCTCCATCCGATGGTCAATGATAAGTGAGAACACCAGGGTTCTCCCTCAACCAAGCCAAGTGCCCCTCCCCATTAGATGACTTACAATGTACACCTGTTGTTAGATGCATGTTTTACTTTACATTAAATAACTTCTTCTTTTAGTCATCTATTTGATTTGATTTGATTTGATTTGTTCGGGTTTTGACAACCCTGTATAACCCAAGAAAGCCTCTATTGAAGCTTATTTCCATTGGGGGTCTGGTCCATTTGAACACCGGGACGGGTTGGAAACAGCCAGGGGTTAACACCCTACTCTTTTTTAAACTGGCTGCGAGATACATATACCATGTATACAGGTATGGCTCTCTGTACATGGGACCAACGGCTTAACGTCCCCTCTGAAGGACGGAGTACTTTCATGATTCATTTATTCAATTCTAAATTAACCATGGGGGGAGCGAAAGTCTGAATCTAATCTACAGAGGTTACCAATTAACTTAATAAAGTCAATATCCCAGCAAATTTCCACCGCTGGGAATTGAATCCGGGACCTCATGCACTAAAGACAAGTACCCTAACCATTAGGCCACGCTCTCCCATTTGCTTCTCTTTTCTGTTTCTACACTTCTAGCTCTCTCTTTCTGCCACCCATGCCCTCCTCTCACTCTCTCTGTATCCTCCTCTTCCTCCTCTCTTTCCATTATTTTCATATTTACATCATGTCTAACGTATTTAATGGCTTTGGAAGAACAGTCAAACATGCCTTAAAAACATTCATTACAAAGTCAGCCAGCATTTCTTAGCTGCTTAACACAGAAGTTATGTTATCAACATGCCTCTGATCAATACATGCTTACGCACGCACGCAGACACTCCTGAAGATGTTTTGATGTTCCATGCTCATCTGGTCCCATTAATGATTTCTGAGGTTCATTGCAGGCCCAAACTGACTGTGTGCAATATTAAGTACTACTTGAATGATCACAAATCAATCGCATTCCTGTAAAGAAATTGCTAGTCCACGCAGATGCTCCAGAATGATCGATATTACATAAACAAACAAAAAAGTGTACCATAAGCCTTGATGTGATATTTATATCATAAACTTAGTCTACATTACCTATATGGGTTGACATGGGTACTTTAAAGGTGCATTCCTCTTTTCTTCCTATCATAATACTGATATATATGATACAAATTACCTTACTTATGTCATAGGCCTATGCTTATGTGTGCTGTTTATCTTGACTGCATAATTTTGAATACTAGACTTTAGTATTATATATCTGGACTTTCTTCAGTGCCAGCACTAGAATTTCTTTTTTTCGGGAGCAATATGAATTTCAAGGGGGGGAATCAACCAATTTTGATATAAAATTGGATCGGTTGAGCCCATATTTATTGGTCGAGCTATGAGTTTTAAAATATTGGACGAGACGTAGTCGAGTCCAATATTTTACAACTCATAGCGAGACCAATAAATATTGGGCGTAAAGCATCCAATTTTATCATTATTATGTTTTGGATCCAATATTATCACAACTTGGATCCATCAAAACATAATAATGTGCAAAATTGCAGCAAAAAGAGGACATTTTCTAAATGTTGGGTGTTACTGGGGGGATCTGCAGGCAAGAGTTCTGACTGGGAGGCATTATCCCCATGACCCTACCCCCTCCACATAGTATAGCCACATGACTGCCTTAGCAGCTCAGCCCATTGCTCTAAACATTGGTTCACCTTAAGGGGGTACTACACCCATTGATTTTTTTTTTTTTTTTTTGTTGAAATTACAAAAAAAAATTGGACAAAGTGGTATGCAAAATGAAGGGGCAAATCTTCTCGTTTTATTGGTGGCATCGGTATCGATGTAGCTTACATGCTTTTGAAGATAGAAGCCAAAAGGAGGTACATCACTGATGATTTAAATTCACTTCATTTTGGAAAGCTTACTATCAACGGATTTCGTTAAAATTTTGGATATGTGTTGCTAACACATTAGGGAAATAATGTTGATATGTAAAATGGGAATAAGTGGTCCCTGATTTCTTTTATGACTTCATGAACTTGGTGCTCCACAACTATCAAAAAACGAACTGGTTAAAATGCTTCTATTTTCAATGTCGAGCTATATTTTGTATTTTGAACTTGCAACACTATGTCACTGAAACTTAATTAAGCCATAGGTAACAGGTTACCACAACCACACTACAGCAATGTTGAAAAAGATTGTATTTTTTTCACCTATACCACCATATTAGGTAGTTTTCCGTAAGCTTCATTTTTGTGATTTTGGTAACTATTTTATATTTATTTGCCCAATCTAACTCAACTAGGCAATCTAAATTGTACTCACCATTTACATCCCAAGGTATTTTAGTATATCCACCTCACACATTTCCATTATATATCCAGTAACAGACAAAATATCAAAATTGATGCCTCATTATGACATGTATGATATCACAGACTATCACATGTATTCATAATTGATGCCTGAATTTGACCTGAACCAATTGACCTATAACCTGACCTTTGATGACCTTATAGCCTTTTTTAATCTCTTTTCCTAACAACATATTATAGAAGATACATACATGGTGTATATTAAATTGTCTATGTGGAAGAGATTATTTAGGCCTATTTAATTTATTCAGTGTTATAATCAGTGAGTATATTTCTATAGATAGTATAACAAAGGATTTAATGTATTCTATTCATGTATTCTACTTGGACATGTTCAATAGAATAAATCATGGTTTGTTATGAAACACACATCTCAGTTACCAGGATACAGTAAACAAAAAAATATATAGGGCTAAAATGATTTTCTAAAATGGTTTAAAACCACTTTTTATGTAGAGATATTTTATAAGTTCAGGACATGAGATGATGAACATATTTATATACTTTATAAATTTGCAACAAAAAAAAGAAGATGGGTACTGATGAAAATCGGGGTATTAAATCGCCTTAAGTTTGGTAGGTGCATATTTTGCTGGTCGCAGAATTGAATCACATGCCAAGTTAATTGTGCAGAGTACATGCACGCTTACAGTGGTGGTTTGTCGGCATGCTTACAATGCAACGGCTCAAAAACATTGACATCACTACTGAACTTGAGGTGAATCAAGGTATACCAAGTAACCAAATAGGCAACACAAGGTGACCTTGTATATCAATGGTCTGGTGTTCAAATCCCCCACACATTTTATTACCTGTCTACACATGCTATGTTTAAAGTGATATGTTTAAAATATTATAGTGTTTGATGTCTGATTTATTCTTGCTCCTTATGTTGGTATGTTAAGAATTGCAGTCAAGCATTAACTTAAATAGTGTGCTATGTAATGTATGTTGTTTGAAGTTTATGTAACTGGCAACACTTTTACTATGCATGTATTCAGCACCAGCTGAATACAGATCTTCACTGCAACAATAACGTCTGCAATTAAATGGAAATTTATTCGTACAGTTTGGTCAAATTTGAATCAAAGAATCGTGATCCATTCTATTATAATAACCATGAAAACAATACATAATTTCCATTATGGTTAAGCATGAAGGACACTTGCAAAATAAAAATAAATTTCCCAAGAATCCCGGCCATGAAATGTAGATAATTTGTGACAGGTAATGGAGGTATATTGCGTTATTCACAGTTCATTACTACGTAACACAATTTACGTAAATAAATTAGCACTAATTTGTTACATAAATAATTTACAGATTATGAAACTTTTGATACTTGAAAATATGAAGACTTCATTCTTTCTTAAACTTTTTGTTTAATGCTATGTGTGCTAGCCATAGGTTTCAACATAAGAAGTCCCAAGTTTTCAGATATTTTCTCAAAATATCAAGAGTTATCTTAAGAACCACTGACCCAATACTAGGCTTGTTTGTACTCATTTTAATGCATTTTTCATGCTGATTCCATAAATGGTCATGAAAATGTACAATTCTGAAATTTGTGAATTACAAAAAAAAGTAACTTGTCGTCTGCAGTCAACACCTGTGTGGAAAGAGTTAAAGACCCCTTTACAGACTCTACCTGAGCAGAATCAGTATAGGTTTTTATAATATTGTTTGATCTTTGTGCCCCACTTTTTGACCCACTTTTTGACCCACTGTAGGAGATGAAGCCCAAATGAAATGTCTTATTCACAGAAATCAGATTTCGGCTTTCCATTGTTAATATATTTTATTGTCCAACTCAGGGTCCAATCAAAGAATATATCTTGCCCTTCCCAGAATCCTCTGCAACATGACACATCACCTCATTTCATCAAATGACGCTCCTATTAATTACTTTGCACAGGTTCCCTTTGTTTCAAGTTGAGATTAGACTGGCTAAACATGATCGATAGTCATGAAGTAAACAGAATTTGCAAGCTCTGGATGCGCTCTGTTCATTGAGGTACCTTTTGTCACTATCGATCTACATTGAACTGGATTGCAAATCAGTACAGAACACTGAAATGGAAACAATGCATTGTGGGAAGGGGAAGATATCTTCTCTGGAGTCCAACTACTCCAAGATAAATAAGTGATGTAATGGCAGGTAAATTGTGTCATTCACATATTTGTAATTAAGTTACGCAATTTGATTACTTAAATAAATTGGCAATAATTTGTTACTGAAATCATTAACAGACTCAACCACTTTATCCATTACATTTCATAAACACATCTTGTAAATAAGGTTTCAAAATTACTCTTTTGTGTAACAGACTCGATCAATAATAAGAAATCAGTAAAAATGAAGGCACGTTTCCTTGAAAATCAGTGTGGAACTTTATCATCAAAATATTTGCTAACGCTGTGTATCCGGCTTCATCGACAACACCTTTACCATGTGTCAAACAAACGCATAACAAAATTATTCTATTTTTGGTGCAATCAATCAATTTTCTCACTCGCAATTGATTCAGTTTCAGCGTAAAAGGAAAATTCTCCGGAAGCTTTGTTTTCAGACCTGTTTCGCCAAAAGAGAGTATCCCTTTATAATGAGCTAACAATGTTGACTACTTTGGCCTTGATATTGGACACCAGCCAAAGATATTTCACACACAAAAATGGTAGTATCTGCAAGGAATATACAAAGATACATACCTTCTTTAATAAAATTTTATAATGGTATGTTGAAAGATTATGCAGATAAGTAAACTTATGATGTAACTTCCCTATTGCGCAATTCCAAATGAAACCTACACACCCCATATGGAAGACATTACCTTAACCTCCCACATAGGGGGTCTAGATTTCAAATGGAGTAACCCATTCAGGTAAGCCCATTTGAAATTGACACTCCCTGTGTGGAATATTAAGGTCATATCTTCCACGGGGGTGTATGGATTTCAACTGGAATAGCCCATTGGTTGCTACATTCTTCCACGAGAAAACGATAACATATCTTTATAATGAGCAAGACTACTTTGCCCTTGATTTTGGACAAAGTTTATAATGGTATGAAAGATTACGTAGATAAATGAAGTAAACTTATGATGGAACTTCCCCATTGTGCTATTCCAGTTGAAATCCATACACATAGGTGTATATATTTCAACTGGAACAGCCAACTGTTTACTACCTTCTGCCATGAGAAAACGATATCATAAAGTGATGCAAAACTTCAGCAACAGGATGCAGATTTCCGCGAACACAAACTTACGGATACGTCATTGTGTAATGGAATCAGTCGATATGCATGCCACAGGGATCGCGCCACTATGTATCAAAACATTGCAGCTTTTGTCCGGGGTAGCTTTTACTTCACAGACAGATAATCAATTGTTTTTCATATTCTCTAACATTATATGTCTATAAACCAATGTGTTTGGCTGCTAGCGTACAAACAATCCAACTGTCTGTCTAAAAGCTTAACAAGTTGAGTGCTGAAGTCACGGTCATGTGATCAAATTGTCCTCAATGTGACAAAAGATGATGTCAGGTGGAAATAATTCTTCGAAAACTACCGGAGGATAATGGAGGCATGCTCAGGGGTGTCGATAGACCATGTGGTGGATTGCATTTATAATGGACTCCCATAGATTTTTTTTACAGTATTAGCAAGTTCAGTACAACATTCTGAGCCACATTTAGTTTTAGTGTTTAAATATTTTATAAATCAATGTATACTAACCAGGTTTTATTGATTCATGTATTTACAAAGTTGCAATCAAAAAGTATCAACAATTTCAGTTTTACGAGACAGAAACTATTGCGGTGCACACATGTTGTATGGAACAGTATTCCTAATATTTACAATTGGTATCTTCCCCTCAAAATAAGTATTTTCAATTTTTTTTATGCATCACAGTACTTACATCACAGTATGCATCACAGTACTATTTTCAATATTTATTCTGTGATTGCTTTTTACATAATCCAAAAATTGGCATTAATTGGCACTTGGCAGCCATTTGCACCAATTCACTTCTTTTGATGCTAAATTAAAACTCACTAGAGTTCTCGCTTGACTGGCTCTAAATTTGCAGGGTTTTTGACTCATTATAGCTTCAAAAGCAGCAGAAGTGTGGTGGTAGAGGGAAGAGGGGGACACATCCCCAAAAATTTTTCCATGGGGGGATGTCCACCTGACACTCCTATAGAAGATTAAATAAAGCAATAATTGCCCTTTGTTTTTTCCTTTTTAGCATGGAAAACACTTTTAAACTAAAATAGGATCATTTGCATAATTTTGCACGCTGGCTAAAATTAACCTTCTTTTTTTGTCAAAATTAGTCTGAATTTGAAAACAAAATTCACAAACTATGCTAGTCCCCCTCCCCTGTTGAAATACTGCACAGCTAACAACTACTCAGGCAGATGGTTAACTTTCACAACAAGAGAAGAATTGATTTTCCACATTCAAATTTCCTTTCTATCACATTGTTTTTTCTTCCAAGAGAACAAAAATCAAAGCTTTGCGTCTAAGGAACGTTTTTGTATACAGGGACATGAGGCATTCAACATATAGCATGTTAAATATAAAGAAAAAGAAAATAGAAGAATAATAAATAGACTCATATAAAAAACAAAACAACACATTCACTACCTCTACTTTCAGCCCCCGTTCAAGTTCTACTTGCAAAGTGAATCTTGTAATATTGAAATACAAATTTACAAAGACAATGGGAATGATGATAATAATGCCAAGAAATATATCCATAGATAAATCCAAATGACATTATATTTGTAAGATAGATCACACTTTCACACATACAACCAATGCACTTTACCACAAAAATAACTATGCCTATAAATCGCAAAATCACAAAGAAAAAGGAGAATAGTAAATGGGCTTCTGATTCTCTGTAGGGAGGCAAATAAAGTAAATAAATCAAAAGGTTTCTATAATTTGACATGTTAGTGTAGAGAAGTGAAAGTAGGGCAACCTTTCTTTACAGTCTTGCATTTTACTTAACTTTATTTGTTAGCACTAGCATACCCATAATTGTTAGAAGAAACCCATTTACTTGCACGAAGAGTGCAATTGTGTGACAACTAGCAGCCCAAATTGATCAATTAACCACGGGCATATGGCTTCGAGTTTCACTTCACCAAAATCAGCTAATATTCAAGTCTTTTACCAGTGACAAAGACTATACCTACATACTGCATAGCCACTGACCTAATACTAGGTACGTTTGTTCTCATATAAATATTATAATGTTCCGTATATTTCAATTAAGAGTAGGACAATTTTATAAGGAAAAAAAAAATTGTTTGGTTGCCCTTCCAAGACAAAAATTTGGAGGGTCGGTAGGTCGATCCCACATGGGCTCTTCCTTCATTTTTCCTCCATTTTGAAAAGGCTAGTATTGACAAATGCTTGATCATTTTACGGTAAAAAAATTGTGCATTCTTGGTCTGAATTTAATTAAATAGAAATATTGCCTGTTTTTAATCAAATATACATTTAATAAATAAAATGAGTGAATAACAAATATAAAATGTCCTTGATACTGTCCAAATTTAAGGTTTCTTCTAAAAAAGCGATTGAAAAAAAAATACCCAAGATTTCTAAGCTTGAATTTTACCAGGGACTCAAGTTTGATTTAGGTTTCTTCCAAGAATCTGAAAGCGGACCCATTTAATTTTGGTTTCAGTAAGTCAATTAATATGGGTACTTTGTCAAAAAAAATTGACACAAAAGACCCATTTTATACCAAAACTATACCTAAACTAGAAAAGGGGGCTATTTTTATACCAGAGGTCCAAAAATGATATCCATATACAGCACATCCCTGTATGACACCCCTCCTGGAATTTTTAAGGAATTATTTTGCTTTTTTGAAATATCACCTCTACATGGATTCAAATTCAGCAAATGGAGGGTTAAGATCTGTAATTGGTCAATGTCAATTCTAGCTATTCCACTGTGATTGGGTTGAACACTTCCGGTCACTGTAAAACACCTGAGGCTTCCAAGAATTGGCAAATTTGTGGGAAAGAAGAAATCAAGATAAATCAATTTATTTAAAAGCAAGCAGTTTCCTAAGTGAGAAAGGCATTATTGAAAAGTTGATTTGATGAACTAAAAGAAGCTGGAAAAGAGGCAATATTCAAACTGGAATTATCTGTTTTTCCTTGAAAAGCAACACAATGCTTTGGTATGTTAATAAAGACAAATTGCGTAAAACAAAGAAGTCAATATTCCCATGCCTTTTTTATTGTTGAATAGATAGTTATTTATGCAAACCATGAAAATTGACACTATCTTACACAATTCTATTAAATTAATGCTATATGCAACGATTTTCATTTGTGATGGTGTGACTCCATAATTTAGATGACAACATAACTTGCTTCCAAAAGATCTAACTAGTACTAATAACCAGGGCAAAACATCCCTGATTTAAGGTTTGATAGGCCTAATCAAATCAGAGACAATGAGAAGATTTTTAACCAGCTCTAATAAAATGAGCCCTACACGTACACTCTCAATATGACACGCTTTTTATAGTTTTGTCTCACAAAATGTGTTTAGAAAAGGAAGCAATTTCCAGTTTGTTATTGAACAATTATGGGTCAATGCTACGTTCAGGGAGTTCAGCATTCTTTTCATGGATTTTTACTCAATTGATATCCATTCAAAAGCTTCTCAAAATCACAGCAATTAACCTTTTCGGTAAATCCCATAAGCCTTTGCGAGTACACCTGAGAACTCATCATTTGATGTCATGCCGATGCGCACATAGTTTATCGAACATCGTTACTGTCCAAGTCAGCATGATGTCAAATGACGACATCTCAGGTGTACTCGCAAAGGCTTATGGGATTTACCAAAAAGGTCAAATCCAATCTGTATTCTATGTGTTGGGTACATTCATGGATTATTCACGGGTTACTGGGGATCTAACAGGGGTCCTTCATAATTTACATTTCTGATACCATAGGTCTTAAACAGGCTTCCTTTTGCTATACACAGACATTGCTATGATTATATTATATATATAGCTAAATCATATGTATAACACTACAGAGAAGAGAGAAAGGTATGTAATTCACTATTTTTACTGTATTTTGATATTTTACAAGTACGAGGGGGTATCCAGAAGTTTTTGACATCACCCAGAAGTGAAAGAGCTATATTGATGTAATTTTGTCAGTGTAATCACTGGACCTTATGTACATTATGGTCCAAAAATGGTCTCATAAGTATGTTTACTTTCTTTACAGGTGGCGCTAGATGGGCAGTAGGTGCATATCCTGCAAGATGGTGAAAATTGAGGAACGTAGCGTGATTAAGGTTCTGCATTTGAAGGGTTAGGCCCGGGGTTAGGCCTACAATGCTCAGAAAATCTATGAAGTGAAAGCTATCTACGGTGATGATGATTGCCCATCATATGGCACTGTTGCTTTTTGAAAAAGGGATTTCCAAACTGGCCACATGTCCCTCACAGATGAGCCAAGAAGTGGACGTCCATCCCTTATGGATGGTGCGGCCACAGTGAAGAAACTCAAGAAAGTGGAGGATCTTATCATGATACGGTTATGCGCCTACTGCCCATCTAGCGCCACCTGTAAAGAAAGTAAACATACTTATGAGACCATTTTTGGACCATAATGTACATAAGGACCAGTGATTACACTGACAAAATTTCATCAATATAGCTCTATCACTTCTGGGTGATGTCAAAAACTTTTGGATACCCCCTCGTATATAATGAGAATGAGAATATCAATTACCACTTAAGGATGAAATCAAAACTCAACCGGCGGTCAACCGTGGTTTCGTCCGGTTTGGCAGTTGACCGCCGGTCGAGTTTCGATTTTGTCCCTTAATGGAATCCAAACAGATATCCATTGTGGAAATAAGTCTAACTCTTATTCGGTGGTTCTCGAGATGACAAATCACTATCGCAAGAGGATTTTTAAAAAGTTTTGATTTGGTTCTTGAGGTGAAAAATCATTATCTTAATAGAATTTTAAGAAAGATTTAATTTTTGGTAATTTGCTGGTCAAAGTTCTATCTAATAGCATGTTCAGATCATGCCATTCCTGGGCTAAATGACAGGATACTTGCAAGCGTTTTACACTGCTAAAAATTGAGCCACATGGTGTATTCCTATGCACGTTGCATACAGAGTAACATTCTCCAAATGGATGCATTTTGGGAAATTGACTGCTCAGTGCCAGAAGTAGGTAAGCTAGTGCAATATGACCCTAGATGACCTTTGACCTCACACATGTTAATGTACCCAAGGGTCAGCGTGTCCAAGTCCCAATGAAATCCATTAAACCATGTGGGAGAAATCAACAAAAGAAGCCAAGGGTTAACATTTTTTTGCAAAAGGTTAACATTTTGTGCACAGACATACATATACAGCCAAACATACATTACAGCTCATTTGATAGTCCCCCTTCCAACCTTTGTTTGGTGGGGACAATTAAAGGAAACAATGACATTACAATTTGTTGAACAGATTCTTTGCTCCACTGCTGGTCAGCTGGAACATATATTTTAAATGATTTTCAAACTACTTCCAGTTCATAGCACTGCTGTCAAACTGCTTTATTCAAAACAATAACCTACTCCGCTCAGATTGCATTTAAACACTGCTAATTTTGTTCCTGGCACAAATCACATACACATAACCATGATAACATTCTGCAGATGAAACAAACATAGTTATTTTTACATTTAAACATCAGTGTGCCAGAAGTTCAAAGTATGTTATACAGGCGTCTCCATCCTTTGGATGGAGGTGGTCGTGTTTTCGCTTATTTATTTGCCATGCTATTTATTTCATGAGAGTAGTGTTTTCTTTGAGTGTAATAATTTTATTGTAAGTGTCATTATATTTAATTATGTTGAGGGGCATGTGAGGCCCACGGATTGGCACTTGTGCTACATCGGTGAGTCTCGCATGCTTCTTACACAAGCGTCTCCATCCTTTGGATGGAGGTGGTCGTGTTATTGCTTTTTTATGTGCCATGCTATTTTTTTCATGAGAGTAGTGTTTTCTTTGAGTGTAATAATTGTATTGTTAGTGTCATTATATTTAATTATGTTGAGGGGCATGTGAGGCCCACGGATTGGCACTTTTGCTACATCGGTGGGTCTCTCATGCTTCTTACTCAAGCGTGTCCATCCTTTGGATGGAGGTGGTGGTGTTTTCGCTTATTTTCTTGCCATGCTATTTATTTCATGAGAATAGTGTTTTCTTTGAGTGTAATAATTTTATTGTTAGTGTCATTATATTTAATTATGTTGAGGGGCATGTGAGGCCCACGGATTGGCACTTGTGCTACATCGGTGGGTCTCGCATGCTTCTTACACAGGCGTCTCCATCCTTGGATGGAGGTGGTCGTGTTATTGCTTATTTATTTGCCATGCTATTTATTTCATGAGAGTAGTGTTTTCTTTGAGTGTAATAATTCTATTGTAAGTGTCATTATATTTAATTATGTTGAGGGGCATGTGATGCCCACGGATTGGCACTTGTGCTACATCGGTGGGTCTCGCATGCTTCTTACACAGGCGTCTCCATCCTTGGATGGAGATGGTTGTGTTTTTGCTATGTTTTATGCCATTGATGTTGTGTATGTGCAGCTGGCCTGCTTTTTTATGAATAGTTTTTATTGTTTAATTTTAAGGTAAATTCATATTTTGTATATTGATAAGTATTGTAATTTTTTATAAATGCTGTATTATTTTCATTATTATGTGTATTATGTATTCAGCGCCTAGAGGCCGCTTTGTGTGTAATAGTGCGCTTTTAATAAATGTCTTATTATTATTATTATTATACAACATGCTGTGCTACATACAGTGCTATAACCTAATGATCTATAAAAGCCTAACCATTTGCTCCCATTCACATTCAATCGAATCAACATTGTATGAATAGTTTCAAATATTTGTCTCGATAACGCTTTCTACTGTGTTCTCAAATGCTATAAACACGCTTAGTATTTAGTGGTTTTTGACGTTTGATGTACCCCATGGTGTTCAATGAATACTACAAAACAGCTGCTAAAATTGCAGTGAACATGACTTATATATACCATTATGTGCAATGTGTGCACATATAATGCGCCACATTGATAACATTTCTATAAAGTTCACCAACCCCGAGGTATCTATGCTTATATAATTTTCTGGAATAACCGCAAGGCATTTACAGAAAAGCATTACAGAAAAAAAGTGAACGAATGTAGATGGGAAATAAGTTTCCCCTAAACGGGACCACGCAGGAAGTCCCGCAACTAACATCTGGTTCTTTTATGTTTTGATGTTGACTACCGAGTACCTGGAAATATCAATACTGTGTTCTATATAATGAATGATGTTGTTAGGTATTGGCCACATGGATGGGGCTTTTATATGGAATGAACACAACTGAGAAACACTTGGTATAAAGGCATGCCAGGAATCACATGTAGTGGTGCTAGGTCACATGTGTGATTGACTTATCCCATTTATGTGCAATGTGTGCACATATAATGAGCACATTGATACCATTAAGAAAGATTTAATTGATTTTAAGAAAGATTAATTTTTGGTAATTTGCAGGTCAAAGTTCTATCTAATAGCATGTTCAGATCATGCCATTCCTGTTAGGTAAACTAAACTAAATGACAGGATACTTGCAAGCAGTTTACACTGCTAAAAAGTGAGCCACATGGTGTATTCCTAATTTCCTATGCACATTGCATACAGAGTAACATTCTCCAAATGGATGTATTTTGGGAAATTGACTGCTCAGTGCCAGAAGTAGGTAAGCTAGTGCAATATGACCCTATATGACCTTTGACCTCGCACATGTCAATGTACCAAGGGTCAGCGTGTCCAAGTCCCAATGAAATCCATTAAACCATGTGGGAGAAATCAACAAAAGAAGCCAAGGGTTAACATTTTTTTGCAAAGGTTAACATTTTGTGCACAGACATACACATACAGCCAAACATACATTACAGCTCATTATATATTCCCCCTTCCAACCTTTACTTGGTGGCGACAATTAAGGAAACAATGACATTACAATTTGTCAAGTTGTTGAACAGATTCTTTGCTCCCTGCTGGTCAGCTGGAACATATTTTTTAATGATTTTCAAACTACTTCCAGTTCAAAGCACTGCTGTCAAACTGCTTTATTCAAAACAATAACCTACTCCAGTCAGATTGCATTTAAACCCTGCTAATTTTGTTCCTGGCAAAAATCACATACACATAACCATGATAACATTCTGCAGATGAAACAAACATAGTTATTTTTACATTTAAACATATGTGTGTGCCAGAAGTTCAAAGTATGTTATACAGCATACAACATGCTGTGCTACATACAGTGCTATAACCTAATGATCTATAAAAGCCTAACCATTTGCTCCTATTCACATTCAATCGAATCAACATTGTATGAATAGTTTCAAATATTTGTCTCGATAACGCTTTCTACTGTGTTCTCAAATGCTATAAACATGCTTAGTATTTAGTGGTTTTTGACGTTTGATGTACCCCATGGTGTTCAATGAATACTACAAAACAGCTGCTAAAATTGCAGTGAACATGACTTATATATACCATTTATGTGCAATGTGTGCACATATAATGTGCCACATTGATAACATTTCTATAAAGTTCACCAACCCCGAGGTCTCTATGCTTATATAATTTTCTGGAATAACCGCAAGGCATTTACAGACAAGGATTACATAAAAAAGCGAATGAACGTAGAAGGGAAATAAGTTTCCCCTAAACGGGACCACGCAGGAAGTCCCGCAACTAACATCTGGTTCTTTTATGTTTTGATGTTGACTACTGAGTACCTGGAAATATCAATACTGTGTTCTATATAATGAATGATGTTGTTAGGTATTGGCCACATGGATGGGGCTTTTATATGGAATGAACACAACTGAGAAACACTTGGTATAAAGGCATGCCAGGAATCACATGTAGTGGTGCTAGGTCACATGTGTGATTGACTTATACCATTTATGTGCAATGTGTGCACATATAATGAGCACATTGATACCATTAAGAAAGATTTAATTGATTTTAAGAAAGATTAATTTTTGGTAATTTGCAGGTCAAAGTTCTATCTAATAGCATGTTCAGATCATGCCATTCCTGTTAGGTAAACTGAACTAAATGACAGGATACTTGCAAGCTGTTTACACTGCTAAAAAGTGAGCCACATGGTGTATTCCTAATTTCCTATGCACATTGCATACAGAGTAACATTCTCCAAATGGATGTATTTTGGGAAATTGACTGCTCAGTGCCAGAAGTAGGTAAGCTAGTGCAATATGAATACTACAAAACAGCTGCTAAAATTGCAGTGAACATGACTTATATATACCATTTATGTGCAATGTGTGCACATATAATGTGCCACATTGATAACATTTCTATAAAGTTCACCAACCCCAAGGTCTCTATGCTTATATAATTTTCTGGAATAACCGCAAGGCATTTACAGACAAGGATTACATAAAAAAAGTGAACGAATGTAGATAGGAAATAAGTTTACCCTAAACGGGATCACGCAGGAAGTCCCGCAACTAACATTTGGTTCTTTTATGTTTTGATGTTGACTACTGAGTACCTGGAAATATCAATACTGTGTTCTATATAATGAATGATGTTGTTGGGTATTGGCCACATGGCACCAGCGAATGGAGTGAACACAATTGAAAAAACACTTGGTACCAAAGGCATTCCATGAATCTCATGTAAGTGGTGCTGGGTCACATGTGTGATGCAATTCAAGAAAAATAAGCAACTTTTTTGGGGAAAAGTCAATAGTTTTTAATTCATATTACAAATTTATGACAATCCATGAATATTCTTGGCTAAGGTACCTAGTTAAAGCCATAATGTACAATTTCCATCCAATTTGAACTTTGTTATTCTTTACTCGAAATGCTGAAATAATATCAGTAATATAAACTATCAAGAAAGGTTTTTGTTCACTTTTATACCGAAATAACAATGTAACATGAAAGAAACCCTATGATGTAATATGCAAATTATGACATTATGTCAAAATTGCTTTTTTCACCTGACAAAAACATCAAATTTGATTGATATTAGGTGTGAAGTTGGGACAGGTGTAAATGTTACAAATTATCCAAAAAATCAGGATTGAACCCATTTCATATTACATTATGGCTTCAAATAACAGACCCATCACATATCAGGACATTAGGCTACACTGTGCGTCTTTCTATGTGTAGTTTTACCTCTCCTTTAACATCGGATCACCTTGCTCATTAGGCTAATGAAACTTTATTCCTTGGTTCCCATTTCATCCTTTTTGATCTGGGAAGAGGTGACTATTTTATTATTCATTATTTTCCTTAATTTCAGTAATTGAGTAATTGCATATATCAATGGTGGAATGTCAGTACTACAACCTAGATTAATAAGATTCATGAATAAAACCTAGACACAGGGAGGTGGTTTACAGTAGCATACCACATCATTGGCAACTTTTAAGAATTTTTGTTGCAAACACTTTCTGGTTCAGGAGTAATTGCCATTATTAACCCTGTTTTATGTCCCCACTGATATGCAACTGTTAAATTGATTAGGAAGACAGGCAGGGTGTCAGCCAGCCACCCGTCCACCCATCATTTCGGGCGGGCAGTTAATGCCTCTGGCACATGCTAAATTCTGAAAATAATGATTGGATAAGTTCTGTGAACTCAAAACAAGACCAGGCTAATGGCAATAGCTATTTGAACCCCACAAGGTGCAGAGGTCTAATTATGTTTTTAGGGTCATATTTTGAACAGGGAGTTTGGGTGAAAATGAGAGGCACATGTCAAAAAGAATCTGAAGAGAATGGTTACATTTAATTAAACAATTGATAAGTATGGTCCATTTTCCTTCAAGAATAATGAAAATATTGGTTAGCGTGAAAAATCATTGCAGACAGGAAATGGGACAGAATGAATTGACTTTCACTGGCATTATTCAATAATGATTGGCATGATAGTGTAATGTAAAGCATTGCAAATCTGAACATCCTGCATCCCAAATTTGGTGAATGATTGACGTTGATAGCTATGAGTATGAGGGCATCAATACTCAGTGTATGTTGAACAAATCAAGGATGAGGTTACATGATGCAAGATGTCAATTTCCCAAAGAAAACAAGCCTCTTGTCTCCCCTATCTTTTGTATGTGTGAAATTTTAACAATTTTGATCAAGAATTCTGAAGAGCAGCATGTATTTGTTAACCTTCATCCAAAAAAATGAAATATTTGATTTGATCAAGCTAAATGATTCGTTTGTCGAGCAAAGTTGTCAAGTTTATTATATTTGCCATTTTCAGAGCTTCACTTCAATAAAAAAAAAACTCCATCACAATTCAACTTACAATTCTAAAGTTATGGTCACTTAAAAGTGTTGCTCAAGTTGAATACTACTATTGGCTATATCAAAAAATCAATACTAGTGACAAACGACTCATTTCGCTTGATCACATCACATATGCACATGTATGTACAGCAAGCATGAGCAGAGATAAAGGGAGGGATGTGTAAGCCCCAAAAGTAGACATCAAATCTGTCCAGATTAACATGAGGTGATATATATATAATATGAATAAATTTGTTGGGCAGATATGTTTCAAATGGATTACATATTTCTCATGCTGAGCTACTACAAGATATTTGTTGTGTTTCGATTACTCATAACACTGGTCTTTTCATCATATTTACAAAACCATTTTCAATCATATTTTCTATTGCAGATATCATAAGAATGGGTGACTCAATTTAAGTCTACACCCCTGTGCTAAGATCATGTCTTCCACAGGCAAAGTATAGAATTCAACTGGAATGGCCAATTGCATGTTTGACAGCAAATGACATCAATGGAATAAATATAGGATGAACTTTTTTTCACACAAAAGCAGCAAGCTAGCAGTACATTCTGGTAATCTGAATGTTATTGAAATGAATGTTGCAAGCTGGCAATGATACTGCATGGCATTACTTGCCTTCACTACTATAGTGCATTATTCCAAGGTATTGAAATCATATTCATCACCACTTCATGTGTTAGCCTACATGGTGACAATTAATTGACATGGTCAGAGAACAACTCACGCATTATACACTTGATTATAATAGGGTTTGCTTTCCTGAAGTTCATGTCAGAAGAAGTAGAACCTCTTTCCTTGGCCTTTGGGCCAGATTCCTCCTTGCTCGAACCCGGAACCTCCGGTTTCATTGTGAATCACAGTCTGTACCAATATGCCACTGTACAGTCTACAATTATACAATTGGTGCCCCAAACCTATCCAATTGAGGACTTACAGACAGGCACATTCCTCTTATCAATGAGTATATATTAGCCTATTCTGGACTGACAGTGGCAAGAGAAAATATAGTTAATGTGTTCCACTACACAGATGTGTGCACAATGGATTCTGGTTTCAGTGAGAATTTCCATTAAGGCATTAAACAACTTTACATTGGACTATTCCAGTTGAAATCCATACACCCCCTATGGAAGACATGACCTTAATCTTCCACACAGGGAGTGTGAATTTCAAATGGGGTTCCCTGAATGGGTGCCTCCATTTGAAATCTACACCCCCTGTGTGGGAGGTTAAAGTCATGTCTTCCATAGGATGTATATAGATTTCAACTATAATAGCCCAATCATATGGGTATGCATTACACTATTCTGAACTGACTATTACAAGGGTTTTATTTCTATAGTTAATATAGTTAATGTGTTTCACTACACAGATGTGTGCAGAATACATCCTGGTTTCAGAGAGAATTTTCAGCCAGACATAGAAACTTTTACATTGTAAACTCATAAAAATTCAACAAATAAATCACCAGTTAACTATCTAAAACTCTAACCCTAATCCATGCTTGTACAAATCCTATCCAAAATCAAAACCCTGAAGGTGCAAAAGGCTATTCTGTTGCCCTACCTTGTCCATAAAATTCCTGGTGTCCCTGAGTTCCTGTTCCAAGTCTGTCTTGACTGATTTGAGCTTGTTGATCTCAATGTCCTGAACACGGACTTGCTCATCTTGATAAGCTCGCTTTTCCTACATGATCAAACAGAGACAAAACAAAATATCAAAAACAAAACAAAATATCAAAAACAAAACAAAATAATTAAAACTAGAAACTGAAATTATTGCCATTGATCAGTTACGATATTCCTCATTCCTCAATTTTTACCGAAGTAGCAATTACTTTAATTAAGAATTTAACCAAGTAGAGCACCAAGATCCCGAATACCTGCATATGACCAAACCTTAAACTGGAAGCTGGTAGTTTAAGTTTCCCATTAAACACCCACACACCACACCATGCATTGGGTCATTCCATTTAATATCCACACTACCCCTGTGGAAGATTGAACTAAAGTCTTCCACATAGGGAGTATAAGTTTTAAATAGAATAGACAATTGGGTAACTTCCATTTGCAATACTCACTACAGGTGTGATAAATAGATAAAGCCATAATAGAGGAGGAGCATGGGTTTCAAAATGATTAACTCTGACCAATTACATTTGAAAAACATACTCCCCCTGTGCAAAATCTTCCACAGGGGTAGCGTGGATTTCAACTCAATAGCCTACTGCAATGAGGAATTTGTAAAAGCTAGCCGTTTGATTACAGAAAAGAACTTTTTTAATTGGTGCACAATTTTAGGATGTTTCTAGTACATTGAGTGTGAAAAGAAATTCAGGGCAGTCAACAGTTGGACTTGAGACTGCACTTGCTAGCGTGAGTACAGTGAGTACCTTCACTTGACAGCACTCTCCCACGCATGTACAAATCCACAGGCACTTCCTGCACCCCTACACCCACACACACCACCCCCACACAAACCCCTAGCAACAATTCTTTCACATTCCTATCAATGTTTGTGCAACATGTTGATTAGTATCACCCTCTTTTCTTTCATGAGAATCAACACCAATTTATCATCACACTGGCCCTTATGGCACCTGTAAGCTAAATGTATTGATTGCAACAACATACCAGTATATCGTTGACCTCCTTCTGCAGCGTGTTCTGTGCTGTATGCGACATTGTTGTACTTTGCTCCTTGAGGGCATCATTTTCTTTGACAAGTTGCTCGTTTCGAGTTAAGAGTTGCCCCGTACCATGTTTTGTTGCTTCCATTTCACGTTCTAATTTCTTACATTTCAGTTTCCACCTGTAGGAGAGAAAAATTGTGACATTTTTTTTTATTGTTTTCTTTTCAGAAAAACAAAAACATACAAACAATGTAAGGCATTTTCTTGAAATTCTGAAATGCTCTGAGCATGTTTTAAACAGATTAATAGAGTAGGACAAAGTACATTGTTCAATATGGCTTTTGTTTGAATGAATTTGCTTCAGCCACAATACATATTGATAAGTGTACTTTGTCCTACTCTCTCAATCTGTTTAAAACATGCTCAGAGCATTTCATAATTTCCTGAAAATGCTTCATATTCCACATTAATCAACTTCTTAACCAACTTAGACAATGTGTGGCTTTTTGCATGGGAGAAAGAGCTAAAGTAGCTTCATATCCAATCAAAGTGACACCTCTTTCCCTACCTTCTTTTGCAATTAATTCATTTTGGCAGAAAATACATAATTGAAAACATATTTTATTATTTTGGCGGCTAAGTAATCATATTAAATAATAATACAAAAAACAACAAAAAAACCAAAACAAGAACAATAACTGAGATTTGTCATAGAAACATGTGGCCAAAAGCCACTGGCAACATATTTCTTTTCCTAAAAAAAAATCATGCCCTATGTGGCATTTTTTTGGCTGCTTCAATGCCAGAACATTGTCATTCAAGAATGTAGGCCCCAAAAGTTGATATGTGGCAAATCCAATGTCACATACATGCATGCAGGTTTCTCAAACTACCCTTGTGTGTTTGAGAGGGGTAGGGAATGACATATTTTGAACATACATATTGTAACAAATACAATTTAGACAATTGAATGAGGCAAACATGTCACTTATTGATCATCAAGGTAATTTCTTAAATTCCTACATAAGCTTTGTTTCAATTAAATCGGAAGTCTACAAGTAGTCCTAAAACAGCTTGGGCCACTTTTGTGTCTGTGTCACAAAAGTGACTGAATTGAGTTGAATCATGAGCCATCTCATCGGTGCTCATCTTAAGATGGGTAATGTTAAAAAATGGGGCATTTGAAGTGGTATTTTAATTTATAAATATGAAATAAATATCAAATTACTTATTTACTAATGTCAGTTAAGTGAAATAAAAACATAAAAAACCTTTGCTTTTGTCCTGAAATCTTTGACAATAAGAATGAAAGTTCATTTTACATGGTACAAACTTGATACGTGCGAACATGGCAAAAAGTGGCCCAACTCGTTTTCTGGATGATTTAGTTAAAGGTCCGTAACCCGATCGACAGCATCATCCCCCCAATTTTTTTCATTGTTGATGAGGTTTTGGTATCACATAATAGATACTATTTTTCTCATTACTATCCTGAAATTTGACGCTCCAAGTCGACGTATTTCCGGAGAAATCATGAAACACAGCGGTTTTTACAGGTTACCAGTTGTTCGCATTTTACATGACACGGGAGTTTTGGGAAGTCATATAATGAAATCGGAATAGATTCGGAAGACTTCACCCCAGTACCAATTGTCCAAAAAATACATCAAATAGGCCCCTAATGTCAAACTATAGATGGCGCTATAATGATATAAAACAAAAACAAAAATAAAGAAATACATAAGAGGGGAAATAAATAAGGAAACATGACCTATATTGTCAAGCATGATACGAGGAATATGAAAAAATTATGAGAGCACCTCCCCCATTAAAAAATTAGTTAAAAAGAAAAATCATAAATATGTGAAAATGTGCATCATATAGCTAAAAATAAAGAAATAATTAAGCGAAGTAAATACAGCATGGGCTATCTTGTCAAGAATGATAATGAGCGCAGTGATATGTAATGTTTTTTGAGATTAATCAGTATGAATAGAGGGTATAAAAGTGTACAGGGGCCAGCCGGTTTTCAGTGCCAAGGCGAACGCTTCCTGTTCACCGGGACATGCGCTCGGCTGTTGTTTCGGGATGCCTGACCAGAATGCAATTCACGCGTACCAGTGTATTGGCTTGCTAATATGCTAATTATTCACATTTATGCTGAAATTGTTACCGTTTTCTCACATAGATTGATAAAGCGGACAATATTTGACGTTGTATGTAAGTTTGAAGAGAATCCATATCCTAAACCGATAGGGTTACCCCCCTTTAATTGAGCATGGCGTTTGAGCCCGAACTAGTAAAGAAACCAAGTAAAGTTTTTCTGTTAGCCAGACAAGATGTTATTGATTCCAACTGCATATAACATTGTTGCCATGATCTCTTTTATGTTTTTCTAAAAAGCAAAATTGCAATTGTATAAATTTTATTGTTACAGTCTGAACAGCAAAATAATATCAAACACCTCAAGTTATGTTAACATAGTATTATACTTGCAGGAAAGGCGATGCATGGTAAGCAAAGGAACTAGACATAGCCTGACAATAGCATTACCAATATTGCAGTTTCGTAACAGGGGTAACAGGCTGTACAACATTAAGAAATAACTTGCAGAATACACCCTTTTTGACATGATTGGTATTTTCATAAGAATTTCCTCCGACATTACAACGTAATCCTGTGACGTTAATGCAACCGATCTGGCACTGTGATTTGGGCACATAAATGGGCTATTCCATTTAAAATCCACACTACCCCTGTGGAAGATTTTGGAAATATCTACCACAGGAGGAGTATGAATTTCAAATGGAATGAGCACATGCACCTGATTCAGGTTGAATCTTCCACTGAGGGAGGGTGAGTTTCAAATGGAGCTGTTAATGTGTTCATTCCATTTCCCCCTGTGTAAAATCTTCCACAGGGAGAGTATGTATTTTACTTTGTAACAAGAGCCCAATCCTCTTTGTTACAAAGTTGGAAAGCAAGCGTGAAAGTTTAGAATTAAATGTTGATACTGTTGAATCTTCATTGTGTAATCAGACAGCTGTACATACACATCAATGTGCAATCAAAGACAAAATGTTTGCACACTGTTGAATACTAGATGTAAAGAATCACTCATTTTCTAAGATAATGACATGTTGATGGAATTGCTTTAGCAAATTGAATCCTTTTATCTTGCAACATTAGTGAACAAAGCAGAGTGTGTGTGGGAAGGAAGGGGAGAATTTCTTTTCATACCAAAAATAATCATCAAATTGTCAAGCGTGCCAGCTACTTATCATTGACTTTTGATCATAAGAAATTCTGATTTTACTACCACGACTACAACAATACAAAATGGATAGTTTTATCCAAACAAATATTTTCAGCTTGCACATAAGTCTCGCAAAGTAAATTGTAAATAAAAAAAAACAGGTGATCAATTTATTAAATAATGTGAATGATTATATATAAAAACTGTGAAGACTAAATATCTTTGTTGGCAATAATTTTGTCATATTGCCTACACTACAAGATTCCTATTGGGGCTGCCTGCACAGGTACACCTTTGCTAAGGTACTTGGCTGGTATTGTACAGTAACAGGGGGGTACCTGGGGAGTACCAGGGTTGTACCAGTGTAGTACCAGTGCAATACCACTGCTGGTGGGTCCTGAGCAGTAGCAGCATTGGTACTGTGTAGGTACTCTGTGTGTTCCAGTCAGGTACCTTGGCGACAGTGTACCTGTGCAGGCGGCCACAACAGAAATCCTGTAGTGTAGGTAAAAGCCCTATCATTGTCATTATCTTTCAAAAGGAGGGAGATGGTCTTATATAATTTGATACCAGATTTTAAAGCATTTTATTTGTAACATTGCATGCAGTACTTTTCTTACATACAACGATCAAAACAAAAGTGAACTTGTACTAACTGTTTGACAGTGTCCTGTGCTTTACTCTTTATCTGAGCTCTCTTCCTTTCACTTTCCTCCAATCTTTTCTCACAGTCCTTCAGCCTGTCTTCCTGACCATTGGTCACCTTGCTCGTATCCCGTAACCTCTCCTGAATATCCTCTAGTTGCGACAGAGCTTGCTGGCGCTCTTGCTCTGTCTCCGTAATTGATCACTGCTCTCTTGGAGTTGCGGATAAATTTGGTTTGATGTCTTTCTTTGTCTTCTAACTCTTGATTCAATTTCTGTGAGTACAAAAAAGGAGGAATGAGCATACTGCAAAATTTATACTTAGTAATTATTTTTTGGCCTTATATTATGCTTGATATAAAACGACATAGAACAACATTTACATGAAAGGTTGTCTGTCTTTCATAGCGAGAAAGACAGACAAAGAGAGATAGAGAAAGAGAGAGAGTGAGATGGTGGAAGGGCGAGTGGAGAGAAGGAAAATGGAAGTCGACTCACAATCTAGCATGCACTGCCTAGAGCACAAAAGAGTTAACTGCCTTTGTTTAACCTTTATGGTTAACCCTTTTGTGCACCAAGCTGCATATGTACTTGACCTTTTTGTGAGAAAAAAGAAGGAGATATAAAATTAAAAAGAGAGGGAGAGAGAGAGTGAAACAAAAACACATTAAATCAATACTGAAATGATGTTATATTTCTAAAGCAAAAAAAAAATCTAATCAAAATCTTCAAAAAACATGGTCAGTTAAATCAAGGCCATGAAAACTCAATTGTGAGCAATAGGTCTATAAGTTGTCCAGTCACAAGCTGCATAGCTCATGCTTTTTATTTTACAACACACTACCTAAGCCCTTTCAGGACACTTTCTTTTTTCGGTCTTAAAGATAAGGAAAATCTAATTAATAGGACATGAGCCCACACAAAGTTGCATCAAATTTCATGGCATTGTTTAGCTTTACAAAAACACTAGCCAGCTAGAATCCACAATTGATATAAGTAGAGACATGCTGCGGGAGACAGCTATCCGTATTGCATGCCTATTAACGGATTTTAAGGTGATGTTGGGTGTGGGTCAGTCAGTGTAATATCACTTATCACAGGGCTTCAAGCCAGCTCTTGCCAAAATATATAGGAATAATAGGAACATTTTGAATGAAAATATAGGACAAATATAGGACAGCGGAAGTCAAATACAGTGGGTATCAGAGAATAGTGACATGGAGAGGATACACATACTTTAATATTTGCATGATTTGTGCATCATTTCCGACTGGTATGAGCCTATAAATAATATACTGGGAAAAATAGAGACCAGTAAAATGTATGCACTGACCCACAACAAAGGTTTGTAAATACAAAGAATATGTGATTGAAGTCATTAATATATTAATGTGCAAATAGATTGACACAAGCTATACAACAGAAGAGGTGATCATACTCAATCACCCTACCAAGACCAAGTTAGAAGTTCATTGGTAATTGCATATAAGCTTCATAGTGGAGTAATGGCATTTTAAGTAAAAACTATGCAAATACGGTCTTCATATTCATAAATATCCAAAATCCTGACACAAAACTATACAGCACATGAGGCCACCATACCCTGTCACCAGACCAAGTTAGAAGTGGATCTGTTATTGAATATAAGCTGCAGAGTGAATTAGTGAAAGTTGAGGCAAAATATGCAAATAAGCTCATTAATATTCATAAATATGCAAATAATGTGACACAAAACTATACAGCACACAAGGCCACCATATGCTATTACCATATCAAGTTGTTCGGTTGCATAGTGGATTAATAGTTTTGCTTCCGCCTGGACAGCCAAACAAAGAGATAAAGACAGACAACCATCTGGGCGATAACATAAGCCCCCTATGTGTGGGGCCAAAGAGGGACACATTTGAATGAAATTCATCTTGTACTTGCTATTGTTACCTTATAGATATGATAAAATTTATGTCAAACAATTTCCGAGGCAAACTTTCCGCTTCCATATAATGTTACTAGCAGTCATTTACCTGTCTTTGTAACCAAGAGCCTATCTCAAATGACGTCAAAATATATATCACTGTGCAAGCCTCACGCAAGTTACATCACAAAATAGGTGACACATCCTCATAAAACTAGAAAATATTGACTCAAATTTCATATTTTGAAAGAGGTTCAAATTTGGTAGGTCAAAATTCACCAAATGCTTGATTTCATATATTGGATCAATATTGGATTGAGATGTAATTCATATCCTGTTTTGCCTTACCTTGGAAGCATGTATTTTTTATAATTCAATCAACTTAGTAGAACATTAAATATCTTGTCTAAATTATCAGGACTATCACTTTAGAAATACACATACCCACACCTACAAATGACAAAAACAAAAGACAATATAAACCAAACAAATACACAAAAAACATACACAATTGGAACATGGAGCTGGTGACACAAAGATTGCACAGCAATGTTCCAAACAACACTAAAACCATTTCTCTCACTGCTTTTAAGGGGGTACTACACCCCTGCTAAAATTTATGCCTATTTTTGCATTTTTCTTAAAATTATAGCGCATTGGGGACAAGTAAGATATGTATATTATAGGGCAAGGACTACAACTACTGCACTATAAATTTTATTTCAGCACAGACAACAGTTGTGGGGTTACAGTCAAAAATGAGGGAAAACCAATAGTTGATCAATAAATCAATAACTACTTGCTTTGAGTTGCTGAATGTTCAGTACAGTAGTTGCAGTCCTTGCCCCTATAATATACATATCTTACTTGTAACCAATGTGCTATAAATTTTGAGAAAAATACAAAAATAGGCATAAAATTGGCCAGGGGTGTAGTACCCCCTTAAGTGGACTTGCCATCCTTGCAAATTTTGAAGGAAAAAATAAAGTACACAGGTGATTAACTGTGTATACTTATAGCCACATATAATATCAGTGTTTTATCATGAGTCAATGACAATAAAATAAATACAGTATTTTTATTATGTGCAACTTTATGTGCAGCTCATCCATCCCCATATTTTGACATCATGGTTCCTGTTGACCATTGCACCAACCTGTTCTTTTTAATTTCAAAATACTTGAGTAAAAATAACAAATATTGAGTCCAACAGTGTCACCTTAAAATCCCTAACACCATGCTACACAAGCACAGTCAGTAAAGATGCCCCTAGGAAACTAGATCACAGACACTTCAAGGTATCTACCACATTAAAACACCAGTAATTATTAATAAGGCTTTTGTATTAACACGCAGGAACAGGCAAGAAATATATACACCGACACAGATAATTAACATTTGTTTTAATGCCAAACTCTTGACTTACCTAATAAGAAACCTAATCGCTAACTTAAGGCTACGCATGTTTGTAGCTAATTCAGAACGCCTTCACCTTACAATGTGAGAGTTGATTACTGCGGACACATCATTTAACAATTTGATTGGTTTGGGATAAAAACACCTGAATTTGTAACAGGAATAAGAGCTTATATAAAAGGCCAGGGTTGAAAGTAGAGTCCGAAGTTTTCCGTTTTACGAAAAATGGAAAACAATCACGGAATCGGAGGTACGACACAGAAAATGACATTTTTGTATGATGTGACAAAAATTGTTAAAAGATAAGAGAAACAAATGTTAAAAACAATCATGAGATGTGTGTGTCAATTTTATTATAAACAATACTGTTTTTAAATTATTGGTGCACTATTTCAAAAAGCTGCGGCTTTAGTCTTTGTAATATACATGCCTTTGTAATATACCTTTATTTCCATATTATTAAAATAATATGGAAATAAAGGTATATTACAAAGGCATGACCCCCCTATATCCCTCCAAACATCGTAACAGTCAGCCTATTATCGTGAGAATATTCCAATCAGAGCATATTGATCGCGATATTGAACACTTTATTGTGACATTAATATCATTGATACATTTTAAGCTTTATTCATGAAACACAAATTTACAAATTTCACAACACATATTACAACACAGAAAATGGATTTTAGAAAACAGTAAACTTCGGACTATAGTTGAATGCAGTACTGACAGAAAATGCCTGAAACTGCTTCAACATTGCCTGAAAATGTGTAATCCCAGGAAGACCCAAGCAAAATGAATGAAATCAGGCAAACTTGCATCCCTGAAAGGCTTTCTTAATATACAACATCAAGTAGAAGAGTAGGCAGATTTGTGTCTATTTCAAAATGTTTTCTTATTACCTTATGAAGTCAGAGTCAATTAGGATGTGAGAAACACAGACCAAAAAAAGAGGACCATTACTAAAAAAGCTGAAAAACAGCGTAAAATCAGAGTAAAAAGCTGAAAAGAATAAACAAAAAAAGAGGAAATCAGCTGAAAAGAGGAACTGCCATGCCCCCAGTCAATAAACATAATGCTAGCAAATTAATTGTCAATTTGATAATCCTGAGGTATCAAAATTGCCTTCCGCATTCCGAGAATGGATGAAACCGCAGCTTTTTGAAATAGTACACCAATAATTTAAATCACTTGCCCACAGGGGCCAAGTCGATTTGTATCAAGTTTGATCATGTTGCTTGTTAAACATTTTGACCTTATGTACTTTCTCACAAACCATTGGCTGAGCAACTCGACAGAATCCTAACTGGACTTAACAAATTTACATGTAAAACGAAACTTGAACAAAGAAATAACCCTGCTCGGGTACGGTGGCTTTTACCTCAAGGTGCTCAGATAATTGATAGCGCTGCTTCTCGCTGCGCTGTAGTTCTTTGCGAGTCTGGTCTAATTCTCTTAGACCGTTGGCTTGGCCGAGTTGTGTCCTGAGGCTGTCTATTTCCATTTCAAGCTTCTGCCGGTGACTGTCCTGCTTCTCCTGGGTTTCTGCTCAATGAAAACATGAAGAGGATTTGTCGTTAAAGGAAGAAAGAGTACAAAATTTTCATTTAAATCTTGTCAAAATTTACATCTCAAGAAGTTTATATTGATGCTAATGGGAAGATCAAATGATTCGATATAATTTAAATTTGGAATTAACATACACTGTGCCAAAAATGTCCACCTCTCATAGTGTCAGTGCATCAGTAATTAACGATGCCAGTTCCAAAAGGGAGTTAAGTCAGAGCATTTCAAGATAAATAGCAAAGGTTTTTGTCCAGGTAGTCTGAATGCAAGGTGGTAGTTATGTCCAAGCAGTCTTAATGTGCTAACACATTATTTCACTATGAAACTTGCATAGAGGGTGTAGATAAACCCCCTAGTAGCAGGAACTGACACTGGCTCCAATTTCGTGATTTTGTAACTTATTAACGTACCACCTTGTGTTGTGTTATAGACTCTTTGGGGGGAAAATGTAAAATTTGCCTTTTTTTGAAATCTTGTCTAAAAAGTTACAAATTACCACTGGTGCTGGTAAATAAAGTATTGGGATTTTTAACACGCTATTAAATAGGTTCAAATACGAGTACTCACAATTTCATTATCTCCTGAAAATAGCATTTTTTAAGTATAAAAAATTATTGTAACATCGCATGAAGAATGTTTTACTCAAGTCAAAATACAGAAAAAGAAATACCAAAATTAAGTTTATTATTTCAATGAGTCCCGATGCCAAAATATATTAGTCCAGTCAAAAGCAGAATACATCACTATGATATACTTTTTATTTTCAAAATAAATCAAACCTACCAATAAGTTTTCTTTCTCTTCTAGCATGTCTATTCAACGGCAATCCTTCTTCTTCTAAAGCATCTTGGTATGTAGACAGTTTACCAACCAACTGGGAGCGGTTATGATCTGATTTTGCCAATCTGTCATGTACATCATCCAACTATTGGGAATAAAATGATAACATGCAGTGTGAAATGTTGATAAATGTGCTAACATTTTATGTGATATATTTAGTGCAAGGCCCTTTCTCGTCACCAAGATAAATGGCTGTATCCAATTTATTATTTATCTACATCTCACCTCCTTTAGCCATGGCTTCTAAGGGCAATGGCCTATTCTAGTTGAAATCCATACACCCCTATGACCTTAAGGGCTGGGGTATGAACGTTTGGACAGTATTTATTTTGGGACATGAGAGCACATCAGACATATCGAATTGCATTCTGAATACGAAGAATGTCATTCTGATATCAAATAATTTTGATTTTTTGAAATTCGCAATTTAATACACATTTTATGGCAAATCATTAAAATTGATATTTTTTATATTTAACAGTACTTGAAGTAAACTTTATAAATCTGATGATTTATACTTAAAGTGTATGTAAGTGGGTTGAAAAGACGACTATCTATTGAAAATTTTGACCTTTAGATTAAAGATATGGATTTTTTTTCCAAAACACCAACAAAAATTAGGTCTTTTGGGAAAAAAATCCATATCTTCAATATGAAAGGTCAAAATTTTCAATTGATCGTCGGCTTTTCTCCCTGCTACATACACTTTAAGAATATATCATTAGATTTATATAATTTACTTCGAGGACTGTTATATATCAAAAATTTGAAAAATATCAAATTTTATAATTTGTCATAAAATTTGTATTATATTGTGATTTTCAAAAATGAAAATTATTTGATATCAGAAAGACATGCTTCAGATTCAGAATGCAATTCGATAGGTCTGAGGTGCTCTCATGTCCCACAAAAAAAATACTGCTCTCGAAATGCAATAAACGCTCATTTTGGAACCCTTAATCTCCTACACAGGGATATAAATTTCAAATAAAGTCACCTATTCTGGTAACCCTATTTGAAATCCCTCTGTGTATAAGATTATGGTCATGTCTTCCATAGTGGGTATATAAATTTTAATTGGAGAAACCCAATTTCTTCATATCAGATTAAGAAATGCTCCAGGCATGCTTAAAACAGATTTGCCTTTTGGCAAAAAGTGCACTGATCGATCATTATAATTTACTTTACTTTTTGGTTACAGCCAATCAAACAGTTTCAAAAATACCACATAGATTACGTTGTTCTTACCAATAATCAATGCAGAACTGAACTGGCTAAAAGTTAATACAATGCATTAGGGCTCATATTGAAATACCCTACCACGTTTTCACACAGAAAGAAGGCAGGATTCCCCTCGTTAAGCGCGCCTCAGGAAAGCTCGGTCATAAAACGGATGGATTATATGCATCAGTGATACACCCTGCCCAGGATTTTAACAAAGAAGGCTAGCACAGGAAAGCTGCAGGATGGCGCACACCTTCCTGTGTAAGGGAATTTCAATATGAGCCCTTAGAACTTAAGGACCTGTCAGACTTGTAATCCACAAGTCCTAAAGTAAATTAGTAGGACCTGTATAATTATGTAGTATTTCAGTGAAAAAGCATCAAGATCTGCAATTTAGTAATTAAACAAACACTGCTGTTGGGGCTCTATGGAATATCTTTAAAGATATACTGTTTACATTGCTGTGAAATTTGAGTGACTTGTGGAAGATACAAGTAACATAATTAGTATTAGTATTCAAGGTATGAAATACCGTTACTATTTTGGTATATATATAATGTTCCTCTAAAAACTTGATGCACCTGTTACATCATAATACATTCATTTTATCAAACTTTGTATACAAAATCGTCCATACTGGAGAAAAAGAACATATGCAATTGTGATCAGATCTCATCAAGATATACCTGTTTGTATGTACTGCAGAGATCAACAAAGCAGCAAAATCATATAAAGCGAGCGAAGCATGATATAAACAATGCAAGGTAAATGATATACCCTTTTATAGCAAAGCATTAAACATGCAATGAAATCTCTGCTAATTAACTTAATTCCATCTGATACTTAGATGATCTTCTAATGTTACATACTTGTCTGTGTTTCCAGATTGTAAAAGGCAAATCACTGTGATATGAATAACTAAAATGCTCCCATGAAAGGTTTCATTAAATCATGTATATCCATGCTTACAATGGCACTTTCAAAATAAGTCACCAGTTTGAGTACAAGGTGTCCCCAAAAGTGGACCATTTTAACAATATATCCAGAGATTGAAAAAAAAAAATGGCATTGGCTTTAAGAGTGGCAATTACAGGCTGCCTGCTTTTGGCTCTTAGTACTATAGAATATGAGCCAACAAACAAAAATGCAAAATGTGACTGATATATAAAAGGGATGATGATTCAGTATGCTTTGGAGCTATAATAAATGGCTGATCAATGTATCATATAAACCCACCATAATTGCTATCTTCAGTAGATAGCAAAAAAAAAATTTATCAAACTTAAAAATATACCAGAGTTTCTTAACAGCTTCTGCTGAAGGTATTAATTATCTTCAGAAGATAGCAAAGCAAAAAACACAATGTGTATCAAAGCATATGAATATGCCGATCTTATGGAGAGATCATACCTTTATAAACTCCCATGTTACAAGATCCTTGTTATTTTGAAAGACAATCATACCACACTCAGCAAGCCTGGATAAAAACTGGAATCCAGAATGCTCATTCCAGGGAAATTATTGTTTTTAAAAGGAAATTTGGCTATTTGGAGGAGCCAATAGCATACACAACATTGACATGCAGCAGCTATTCACATGTGACTGTACTAAAAGCTAATAAGCTTCAAATTGAAATCCATCACAATACACATCGTTTAGGATCATATTTCTCACATCCGAACATGTCACCAAATTCAACAGGAAAGAGCTCGGCATGATCTCATGATCAACACCGAAATCAACACTACACATACGCAACATCATCTACAAAACACCGTAATGTTTGATATCGTATACGTGTGTATATACATACGCTAAACACCAGATTACATTAGAAAACCAAGCCATATGGCCTAGTTTTGGAATCATACGGCTCCTTTTATTTATTATTACTCTATATAATATTGGATTCACCCTTCTTCAATTCCAACGATCAAAAGAACAGATTTGTTTACTTGCTCCTTAAGCAAAAGCACATATTTTCAAATCAAGAGGAAAGTGGTAGAAATTACGGTTTATTTATAATGACTACTTTATGACTTGCAGACAAAGTGACTCAGGAGGGATTGATTTCCCAACTGATTTCCGTTGAATTTCTTTCTCCAATTACACTAAGAACATCTAAAGAATTATAAGAATTATTAGGGGGAAAGACCATTTAGGTGAACAAAATGTATTTGTAACACTTAGTGCAATTTAGCAAGATTGAATTTAAATAAAATTAGTTTGAATCTATATCTTAAAAAGTACAGAAATTAATATTTAGACTGTTTCCCGCTACAAGTAAATCTGAAACCTAATCCTATTATTTTTTTCACAATTACACATGGAAAACATCAAAAGATTTATAACTATAAGGACTTTTTTCTTTTACTTATTTCACCTTTTTTAAAGCAATAAATTGCATTCTCGCTTTCTCTTTTGGAAACAATTTGACTTTTCCATGATGTTTTGGACTTCTGCAATTTGTTTAAATTCCTTTTTCCAGACTCTTGTGGGATCCATATTCCAACACACAGAAAATGAATGCTTTTGATAGTGAAAGAAACTCCCAACCTGATTGTATTTTAGGAATTGTAAGCAAAATGGGTCAAGTTGTGTAATGATATATGACTGCTGGTGTACGAGTACTATGAAGGGAATATGCCAGGGAGCTACAGGGAGTTACATATGTGAGGTAGGCACGTGGAGGATGGTATTGGTTGTTACCTACTCGAAAACATGCAAACTGTCTTCACATCGATGCTGTGAGTCGTACAAATTCGCTACAAAAATCGTACAAAGGATATCATTACAATTGGAGCAGATTACAAAAGTATATAAAACTTTACTTGCGGTACATTTTGCAAGCATGGAATTTAAA
Organism: Amphiura filiformis; assembly: GCF_039555335.1. Classification (NCBI taxonomy): domain Eukaryota; kingdom Metazoa; phylum Echinodermata; class Ophiuroidea; order Amphilepidida; family Amphiuridae; genus Amphiura; species Amphiura filiformis. The sequence continues at coordinate 37,397,928 of NC_092632.1, read as the reverse complement.
ACTGCGAGATGGATACATGTGCAAATATTTGATGCTGCAAAAAATATACTGTTTTATAGAATACCTAGGTTGTAGGTTATAAATCAATGAATGAATACAAATTAAGGACAGCTTTTTATTGAGGCATGCAATGCAAATATTGGATAAAGGGTACAGAATGGTAACACCTAAGGCGCTGCATCCTGGAGTGCCCAGCTCTCTATCAATATTGTTTGGGGCCACATCTCCAGCTCCCATGTAATATTTGCTGTGGGGGTTTGCTGTACCTCTACACAATGATTTTACCGTAACCATCTATATAACCATAGACATATGCACCTAACGGCGGAACTTTTTCCATTGTCTATGCTTAAATGAACCACTGTAGGATGATCCAACTGTACTGAGACAAGGTACCTTACCTTGGTGTATAGATTTGAACCAACAACCTAAAAAACCACAACACCTAGATGTTGATATACAAGCCTCATCGCACTCTATCTTCCATAAAAAACTGAGAAGTTTAACAACTCAGGGACTTTGCAGCTAAGAAGCGTACACCCTAGACATTCCACAATTGACCTTCACAGCCAGGATCAGCTCCCCGAGTTTTGTACTGGTTACAATGAGACAATTAGCAGTAAGTTCCTTGTTCAGGGGAATTTTCAGCTAACTCAATTTTTCCATTAAAGCGCACTAAACCACCGCCAGGGTTCAAACCCCCAACCTCTTGCACCATAGTTGAATGCCGTAACCTAATATTACATCTACTAGTAGCTTTGCTCCATAGTCACCAATTATCATTGGGAGTGTACAAGGATCACTCTTTAGTGGGTGTTCAGATTGAGTAAGAATCACACAATCAACAAAATCATGATTCAGATGTTATTAAATCAATACAATAATACTATAAGTTCTTACTCAATTTGAACTATTGCTGAAGAGTGATCCTTGTACATTTCAATACTAGGAGAAATCAAAATCTCTACAGCATTTCCCACAGATCCTAGTATCTCGGATTTAACCCTAAGCTGGGCAGTCCAGTCATTACACAAAGAATATCATGATCATAATCAGGCTACATCAGTACAGATCATGTACAGATGCCCTTTACAAATGCATTCTATTATATCCAATTTGTAATACTGTAAAAGTCAATATTTTCGCGAGAAGATATTTCCGAGATTTTGACGATTTTGTCAATAGCGCAAGAATTAAATTTCGCGGTTTTGATATTGATACAATAGAAACCTAATGCAAAAGGTTATTTTTGCGAGTTTTTATTTTCGCGATTTTATAAAACCTCGCGAAAATTTCTACTTTTACAGTATCACAAGTTGATTCCCACTCTTTATTTGTTGAGTTCTGTTCGAATTATTGCTTCATTTGATTAAGACACCTGTGTGTAAATAATGAGTTAACCATGTAAGGATATGCCAATGAGGCTGCAAATTCGGAATACCCAATCTTTGTGAACACATTTCTCTCTCATCCAATGAGCCAAATATGCTATGTTATCTCAAAACACGTCATGTCAAAATGCTGACACAATAGGATCATTTTAAAACTGGAACACTCAAATAATGACACACAAACTACCTTAATTCATACATTTGATCAAGATCTTACACAAGCGCTGACCCAAATATGCAAATTTCATGTATGTAGCACATACGCAATAAAATGGCATAATTCACTAAATTTGTTTTACATTACAAATTCATAACCATCACATATGTCACTTATTTTCATATGTGGAACTACATTTACATGTAGGAAAACTTTTGTATATTTTTGTACAAGTTGCCTGGCATGCAGCAGACAGGCTGACTCCATTCTATGCATTATATGCATTAATGTGACACAATGGTCTCGAGTCAAGAATCCCTACTTTCCTGTTTTCAACTTGATTCATGAAGTTATTAACCCCTGCAATGGATAAGCAACAAATAAACAAGCAAGCAAGTAAGCAAGCAAACGAACAAACAAACAAACAAAAACAACTAAACAAAGAATAAACACCTTCTTTGATGGACAATACCTCAGTCATCACTTACCTGCTGAATGAAATCTAAAAGTTACATAATATGAAAGAGGTGAACAAAATTCTATACCTCTTTGTGCAGAAACAAATTGCTGATTTTTGACTTTCATTGTGGTTTTCATAATCCACATAACTCATCCATCCCAGGTCTTCATATCTAGAATTTGATGAAACTTTCTTTTTTACACTGCTGGACTTGTCTAGGAGCTCAACAAGGAGCTCAATTAGAAATTATCAGTATCAAAATCACAGGAGCAAGGAAGAACAAGGAGCTCAATAAATAACTCTCCTCAAATAGAGTTAGGAGCAAGTCAAGGAGCTCCGGAGTAATTGAGCTCCTAAATGCTAAGAATAGTGGAAATCACATGTTATCTACAACACAATAAGGACAAAGCTTTAAAATAAAGCGTTCAGATGCAAAATGCAATAAACACCATTATCCTGATTACCATTAACCTACCTGCTGCACAAAAATTGACAGCTCTGATTGGTGACAATGTATCCCATTGTATTCATTTTGCTGCAGTGCATGATATATCCCATGCAGAATGAATATGGGAGCAACAGGTTCTAGGCAGAATGCGATGAACACTAATATCCTGATTGGTGTTTATTGCATTTTTGCATCTGTACACTTCAAATGAAAAAGATTGCTATCAAAGTAGGAGATCTTAATCATCTGAATTAATGATAGAATGCAGACATGGCCTAATAATGAAGATTACCATTATGAATATTAGATTGTAACATTGCTTCAGGTTGCAGGATGAATTTTGTTACTATGGTTATTGCATTATTATTTTTAACACAACAGGTGTTCGATAATATCTGAAATATCCTACATGTAAGACCTTTTACTCTGAGATTCAAATATATATGTATAAATGAGGGGAAAGATGGATTACTGTATGTAGGCCAGGTGAAATAATCTATTTCCAAGCATGAAGCAATGGCCCTAAACTAAGCAGACTACTACCAATAATGCAAAACTAGTGGCCCAATGGGATAAGCTTATCATCTCACACCACCAAATCAGAGTCCCATACAGATATGTGCTAAATTTGCCTTAAGAAAACATCATTTTTTTTCTTCACAGGAGCAACTCAATTTTTTAAAATTGTCGCTTAAAAGCGACAGCTATGATGGTTGAAATCAGCCCTTGCCTGATCCCTCTGGCTGGGAAAAAATATAGGTTGACCGTCATTATTTTTTACGACTGGCCCTCTAAGTCTACGATGTCCGGAAATTGCCTATTTTACAGGCAAAGTCATGCCAGTGTTTCTGTAAAGAAAAGACTGCTTAAAATCATTTAAAATTATTAGAGCTCTCCAGTCTCCCACGTCCCACCTGTGGTACACTTGCAGTATTTAACATTACTAATCATGACCAATCCAAATTTTGCCAAAATTATGCAAATTTCTGCTCATTTTAATCCTTAATTTAGCTGGCCATGGGTTTTTCTGATAATTGAAATTAATGGTGCACAATCATAGAATTTGGTGGTGTGAAATCTTATAGACCATACTAGTAAAAAACATAAAACTTTATATTCCAGCATGTACATTCCTTTCCAATGTAATATGTAGAAACTAAGCCAACAAATGATTGTACTTTTACTACAAATTTGTTATAATAAATCTATTTAAATTGACTGCAGTAAAATTGAACCATTCCAAAATTATCATCCGTTACCCATTACCACTAAGTTTCTCTACTCTATCGATACCGCATTCAAATCAAGCCACCGAGATGTCAATGTTAACACAATAGATCTATTGGATTAATCTTGTAAGCCATTCACGTAAAACGCGATATACTTAAGGTATACAAACTGCTGTTGGAAAATTCTGCATTGATACTGCCACCAAGTTGGGCTAGTTGTTGAGTTCCTGCATAAGAGGACTCTGGAGAGTGAGAGGCCCTTCCATTTTCACTGAAGCACAACCCCCTTGTTGGTTGAAAAGCAGCATGCCGAGCACACGAAAGCAGTAACTTAACGACTACACGGCGTGTTAGATGACTGAAGTTTAATCAAAGCCAATTTAATTTGATAACTTGTGTTTCTATGCAAGTCATAGTAAAATTTCATATTCAAGGAAATGTAATAGATTTAATAGTTAATAATCTTTTTCACAATTTGGTATTTAAATGAACTTCTATTACACTCAAAAGGGTTTTGATCACAAATTCATTAGGTATTACAATTGATAAAATCCTCTTGAGAATATGTTGCCATATACACATGATATTCTGCGCAACACAAATTCATAAAGCTATCATGTTATGCTTTTATCAAATAGTTTTAACTATTTAAAAGTAGGTACCATTAAGGAATTATGATATGCTGAAAAGAGTAATAAATAGGGCACTCTCACATTTTGGTTCCAGTTTGACATTTTATAGAATTTTTGATTGAGACTTAGTTTTGGATGGTTCAGTGGTCCCTGGGTGATGTTAAGGTGTGGGGGTGTATGTGGGGGGGTGGATATATATTTTGTATAGACCTGCAACCATGGACTTTTATCTGACCTTTTACCACCTAAATGGACACACACCTGCAACTGAGAACATCTTTGGCTGCCAGAATCTGCCAAAATGCAAAGTAGAGTGTAATTCACCAATGTGTCCATGTTTATTCTGGTAGGGGGTCAACCCTTGGTATGTAAAAAGTCTGGTGTGTCCGATGGGTGTCATTGGGTAGGCAGTTAATTTTGATATGTGGGGTTCATCCATGGTTTGGTGTCTACTGAGAAGAAAAAGGTCCACAGTTGCAAATTTACAAGTACAATGTATGTATGTGGGGATGGGGGGATGTCTGTGTGTGTAATTCAGACAACTTGGTAAAAGTTTCACAAAGAGTCACTACTCATAACCTTTAAATGTCATCAAAAGCATGGAGTTTGCTGATTGCTGAATCCCCATACTTTTGCTTCCCAATGCAGTCTAAGTTGTATGACTTGTTCATTTCATACAATAGACTCTAATGCTGAATGTAAAAATACTTTGCTTTCCAATGAAGTCTAGGATGTATGACTTTTTCATTTCATGCCCATTTAAAGTGATGCTCCACAAAAGAGTTTGAAAAAACGAAAAGTGTTTTCTAACAACAATAATTGCTATGTCTGAGCTCAAAAGTATTAATGATTTTCACTCAGAAGTCACAGACTTACGTTAGTATATGAATAATAAGTATGCTCTTGTGTCAGCTTTCATGTAAGTCCACATTTTCCTTTCAAACTATTTAATTTAAGATATATTCAGTACAGGCTCAATCAGCAAGCAGCACCTTAAACATTATTTGCATGCAAGTTACATCTTACCGCTGTGAGTTTCTGATTTGACAATCACAATACCGACCGCTAGTGAGCGTGCCGTCGTCACTTACACCTTTGTGTGAAATCTTATCTTGGATTGACATTTATGTGGTATATGGTCACACCATGGCATAAGAATCATGATTAGTTCTTGCTGTATGAACTTTTTGCTACATTTAGTCGTTGAGTGGTGTGAATGAACGTTATGGCTAGGTTCTTTCCGGATACTATGATATGAACTTTGCCGCATTCAGTTGTTGAGTGGTGTGCATGAACCAGGGATGAAACTCTACTTTTAAAGAAAGCCTGTAGAAGCCTGAAAAACAGTGTGAAAATGACCAGAATGACCCTAAAACAAGCCAAAAATAAATGAAATTGTGTAAATCTGGACTACAAAAAAAGCCTGAATTCAGGCAAAAGCATGGCTCGAAAAAGTGGGGAATTTTGGAAGTTCCTTCCCAGGAAATGGTGTTTGGAGGAAAATTCTGGTATTTTGAGGGGAATTGTGTCTTTTTTTTTAAAAACATGCTATAAATTGTGGGAAATTTAGCTTGCTTCCAGGGAAATTAACATTTTTTCAAGCCCTGGGCAAAAGCCTGAAAACTTTACATCCCTGATGAACATTATTGTGGTTATGTTCTTGATGGATACATTGGTATGAACTTCACCACATTTGGTTGTTGAGTGGTGTGAATAATAACGGCAATAGAGTATAAATTTCCTCCAAAAAAAAAAAAAGATATCCATCCAAAAGAAAATCCACAAAGAAAAAGAAAATTCAAAAGGAAATCCAAAAAGAAAAAGGAATTCCAACAAGAAACGGAATTCCAAAAAGGAAACAAACATGAAAAATGAAATATAAAAAGAAAATGGAAATCCAAAAAGAAAAATGAAATCCAAAAAGGAATTCAAATAGAAAAAGGATAATCCACATTGAAAAAGCTTTCCTAATTATTTTTAGAAGCAATGGGGACCTCTATATTTTCAGCTCTTGAGTACCACCATTTTGACATGCTTCTGTCTTGATCAATGAGTAGCAGTAAGTAATCAGTCAACACTATACTCTTGAAACAGTTAACATTTTTTCAAACATACACGTTTAGGCCTGAAAATGAATTAATATCAACATAATTTGCGAAAGGAAGCAGGTGTAGGCAATACCAAATTGTTAATTTATCACACATTTGTAGTACACATTTGTTCATTTGCCATGATATTGTGGTAACTTTGCCCTGACAGGTCTATATACAAAGAATTTCAGAAACATTTTGTGATAGATAAGCCCCAGCTGGAAAAATTAATGGAAATGGCACAATTAATCGTGTCAAACTTGAGCTTGTTTATGCTTGTTGCTCAACCTACACTGAGAAAATAAGCCCCATGAGTTGATAATTAAACTACGAAAGTGTTACCTTTTAGAAGCTAATCCTGCTAGGTACTAAATGTTTTATATTCTCAAGTGAGAAATCCCATCTTTATATTATGAGTTGGAACTTGCTCAATGATGACTTAAAAGGAGTGGGAATTTAAAGGGAGGAAAGCGGAAAGAAAGTCTTTCACCAGCTAAAATGAGTCTTCTTTTGTCCATTTTTTTTTGAAAAAAAAAATGAAAAAACAAAACAAGAAAAAAAACCAATAACAAAAAACAATAACAAAAAAACCATGCCAATATTGTATCAAATCAGAAGCTCATGGTGTACAATCACTTAACAGGCTTAGGCAAAAAAAAAAAGATTTGTCTCATGTCCCATTAGTTTGAAATCTAATGCGGTATGCATTTTTTATTTCATCAATAAATCAGATGTTCAGGGGGGTTACCCCCTTGAAAAATCACCGGTTTTTGGCCCATTGTGTTTTGCCAATGGCGATTTGTCTTCATTTTTTGAAAATAAAATAAAATTTGTGAAATGAAATTTTATTTTTGAACATTTTCACCATCAGAAATCCAATGCACGCAGGGGACATGAGACAAATCTTACTTCCATGCAATTCTATTGAACTACTACTGTGAAATGGATAGCATGCATGCAGGCAGCAAGCAATAACCATGCACACAGCCAAGAAAATATTGTGTCACCTCCCAAAGATGGGTCAGTCAGTTCCAGTATTTTCATAAAAAACTTTTTTTAAAGTAAATGTTTCAATTTGGATGCACTTTTCATTTTTTCCTTCAGCAACCCACCCCATTTAGAGAAATTGGTCACATATTTTTGTTGTTCTACTGGAGATGGGTACGTTGGTTGGGAGGGTGGCAACACAACACATTTTTTTGGCCCAAGGTTAAAAAAAGCGAGGTTTGGGTTAGCTATGCATATATTGGGCTATTCATCTTGAAATCCACACTAGTCCCCCTGTGTAGGATTTAGCTAAAGTCTTCCACAGAGGGAGTATGTGTTTCTAATAGAAGCAATTGGGTAACTTCAATTTGAAACACACACTCCAGTTGTAGAAGTCATAGGTAAAGCCATATTACAGAGGGAGTGTGGGATCCAAAATAATTCACCCTTGCTAATTCCATTTGAAACACATACTCCCTCTGTGGAAGACTGCAGTTGGGCATAACATGGATTTCAAATGGAATAGCCCCTTAGTCATCAGGGTAGCTCTGGATTATTCCCATTATAGCAGTGGTTAATATTGGTTCAAATGCATTTGTTTGCAGCAGCACCGTTACCAACGAAACCACATTGAGATTAAAAATATAATACTTACGCCATATTCTTTTGTTAAGTTTGGCTGGATTGAAACCTACGCAAATCAAGCAAGAGTATTTGCAATGTGAATTAGCATGATTATTTCAGTTACTAGATTAAGCTTAACTACAATTAATTATGAAAACACTTACTGCTGTCAGTTTCCACAAACTTAACAAATGCTAGCCCCCGTATGCATAGTATACTTGCTTACAGAGGCCTCGTAATACTTACCAGTAAGGTTGGATATTCAACACCAATTCAATAAGACAGCGGGACAGTCTAGACAGCCTTAACAAGTTACCTGTCCTATATTTCAATTTCTCAATATGAAATTGTGTAATAAATGGGCCTCCTTTTTGTAAAGAACCCTTTCTAAAACTTCTCTGTAGTGGACAAGAAAGGGTGGAGGGTGAATTCACTTTGGAATCCTTTTGGAATAGCATCCATTTTCAACTTGGGTACCAATTCACCCAACCTATTTAACAAATATGCACAAGAAATTTGTGTCTAAAACTAAGTTAACGGCTAAAAGTTTGAAAATGAGTCTGAAAATTGCTCTAAGGTAGATGATGATCTAACTTTAAGATACAAAAGGAAAGACCTGACAGGCAGTGGCATATTTTCAGGCTCATGTCAATCATACCGGTAAGTCAGCTAAGTGATGCACCTGATAAGAGAACAGTTGGCCAGGCATCATTTCCTACACTGACAACCGCAAACATTGTTATATAGGTTGACAAATTAAATGTTATTAAAGTGCCTGACTTTTTCACCAGATTCAGATGATCTGAGATTGTGCAGTTGTGTCCAAATTGACCTTTTGACCATGTTAGTTTTTGAGCACAGAACTTCAAAGTGCAATCTTGTCACAATGACGCAGTACAATGGTGCGGTACACAGGTGCCAATAGGCAGTATCCAATTGTACACAACAAAAGTCAAGAGAGAATATTTTCATGAGTCCCACATGATACAAGCGGTAAGTTTGTCAGTCATTATTACAAGCATAACACCAAATACATGCACAGTCAGTGTAGACAAAAGATTAAGTCCAATCATTTGCTATCACCAGTCTTTTCTCACTGTTTAGGCCAAACTGATATTCAATAGTATTCACATAGACAATAACCTTCTTGGGTTTTGGACCTCTTGAGTGGAAAAATCTTCCATCAGACCATCGTCCCTAGTTACAGCTGATTTTAGTAACTAAAACTTTTACCTCATCTATCCGAGATTATTTCAGCATACAGCAATTAGATTGATATTATTATTACTTTTCTAAAATACTGGAACCAAATTCCAATTTGCCGCAATAGACCTTGAGACAAAATTTTACAATCTCGATGATAGGAAAAACCTTTGAAAAAAAAATCAGTAAAGACTACCCATAACCATGCTATTGGACAGGAGAAAGGAAATACATGTTAATAAATTGTGGCAACATTCATTACATTACCTCATTTCCATAGAAATATAACATAATGTTCAACTAAAAATAGCATTGCCATAGCAACAGATCTTTATTTTCAATGTTTCACTTTATGAGATCAATAATTGCTGTTAAGTAAGTGAACATTATTGATGTCATATTACAACAATTATGACTGTAAAATGGACCTTGATCATTAAATTAGTGTCGCGGATAAAACACTAGATGCACAAGTGACGAAAACTCAACTTGGGGCAGACATTATACTGTGTGGGTATTCTGGTAATGTGTTCAACATATAGCTACATGTACATTGCCCTTAATCCCATATTGAATATTAATTCTTACTTGTTGAGTGCCATGGGTGGCATTATTGATGGTGTTGATGGTGATGATGATGAAGAAGAAGAAGACAACAAAGAAGACAAAGAAGAAGACATGCCTTGTTGTTTAGATTTTAAAGGCGAGTAGTCAATCACTCGCTAGAATGATACTAGGCGAGTGGTTTAATCACTCCCAGAGCTAAATCACTCTCTAATACATAGTGATCAAATCACTCCTAGGTCTGAAAGATCTTCATACCAATATGAAACACTTCCACACTGTTGACACCTTCTCTCCAGTTTTCAGAGATTAAGGCTAAGATCACTTTATAAATCGAATACATTGAAAGTGCTGAAACTTGACTCTATTGAATTTTGGGTGATTTGCAGCGAGCGATATTGAGTGTTTTTGGTGAGTTAAAATCGCTCACTAGAAGTTGAGTTTGGGCGAGCGGTGGCGAGTGAGAGCGACCGCTCGCCTCAAATGGCAAGGCCTGAGAAGATGAAGAAGAAGAAGAAGAAGATGATGAAGAAAAAGAAGATGATGAAGATGATGATGAAGATGATGATGACGACAACGACGATAATGATAGGGAAGAAACAAGAGTAATTGTAATACATCTAGCACAAAAATAATACTCCTAACAAACATGAATGCTTGACTATACAAGAAAAGACAGGTTTTTTTAAATTTAACATAAGCTAAGAAACATGGAAACAGCATTGACAAGGTACACTTGAAAACAAATTATACTTTCCGGAACGGGACTATTTGTGTGGAAAAAATAGATCTGACCATGACTGCATGTGATACGTGACACAGCTTTAATACGGTTGATGTCATTACATTGAAACAAAGCCTGTAATCATATCATGAAAATAAGTGAGTCCTTAAAAAGTAATATAAAAGTGATATTCCATTGAAATCTGCTATACCCCCCGTAGAAGATTTAAGAAAAGTCTTCCACAGAGGGAGTATGTTATCCAAATGGAATTGGCTAGGGTTAATTATTTTGAAACCTATACTCCCCCTGTATATGGCTTTACATATATATATGTTCCACAACTGACGTGAGTATTCAAATTGAAGATAACCCAATTGTCTATTCTATTTGAAACCCATCCGCCCTCTGTGGAAGACTTTAACTAACCTCTTCAACAGGGGGAGTGTGGATTTCAACTGGAATAGCCCAATGTTAAACTGACATTGCACTAAAAATGTCCTTGATAGCTCCAAGCAGTTCCTTTAAATACCTCTTTAAATGCATGAAGAAAAGCTACACTCATTTACCGCATTACACGCCAAATTCGGCTGTCATCATTACGTTTGCGGGCAAAAATCACTTGACGACACTTACATGATCTTCTATTTCTCCTGACTATAAGAACTATCCAGGGTGTCGCTACAAAGTCCTCGACTATAAACAAAGACCGTCTATGCCGTTATTAGGGAAATGATGCAAATGGGATGAATACATTCTGACATTTGATGATGCTTAGGGGTAGTAGAGGAAACATTTTGAAAACCTCTTTAGCACATAAGGTCTAGCTGTTATAGTCTCAGATGTGAGACCTCATTTATTACATTGTGAGTGTATGTAAAACTATCTTTTTTGGCACAAGTGATATAAACAATGGCCCATTAATTACCACAGTACCTTTCCTTTCTGCTCCCCTCCTCTTAGTATATCAATGAAATGTACAAAGGACTGTAGACGCTGGTATTATATCAACCACTTTTCTGCTAAAACATGCCTAATTAGGTCTAATATGATCAGAGGAGAACGAGTAAATTTTCTCAAGTGAACACTGTAACAGCCTTTTTCATCTGTAATACAGGGTGTCTATAAATATGTACCAGGTCAGCTCCTTGCAGCCTTGTTTAGGGGTGGAATTCTTTTAAGACTAAAACTATGTAAGCAAAATGTTTTGGTAAGTTCAAAGACAACTTTGTCTGTAAAAGAATATATACTGAAGCTTATCCTATTACAGTAAATTTCATTTTGATGCAAGCAACCAGTACAGGGCCTCAAAATTTAACAGGAATCAAAGAACCGGCTATCAAAACGATTCTCCTTACCTCAGTTTGCAAGAATCAGAATTGATTCTCTCCAAATTATGCTCAGACTGCACACGGATAGAATAATCATTTGATTCTCAATTAATTCGCGCCAGATGAGTTTGTGAGACTCAATTTTGATTCATGCAAATTGCATCAAAATGGGGCCCTTGCAGTACTTTCAAAATAGTTTTTTCTCACTGCATCATTTTCACGCTCTTGCCACACCAGTGAGTAAACTGATGAAAACTATGCTACATTTTGGTTTCTAAATATGGTGCATAGGTATAATTGAAGTTCAGTCAATTAAAAAAAAAGGTGAACTGTTTGCAAACTGCAAGGGTATTTCCCAACAATCGTAAAGAGTGCGTTGAGCTCAAGATCATGCTATCACCCCAAGAGTCTCTGCTACCCAATTTGCATACCACTTAACAGCACAACTGAAGTTCACGCTTGGCGAGACCATAAGGAATTCTAATGTCTGATTACCTAGCTATAATTCTATTATTTTCTATCCTAGAGCCAAAATGTGGTTCATTTGCAATATTGAGATCGGTGTATGCACATTAAAATTTCACATTCAGGAATTTGAAGTTGGGCATTTTTTCCAAGTGGTTTAAAATTAGTGTTGTTATTTATGTATCTTGTATCTTAAAGTACCTATTTATATTCCTTTTTTAGTTCAGGAGTTGTTACAATCGACATCTGATTTTAGAAGTTAATATTTTTCTATAAGTTTGCCTTTTCAACTATTTCCAGGTTAATAACTGCACATTAGTTGTTTACAGGATATTCTGAGAAATCTATACATTCTGCCTTTGGAACCAAATTAAAATGTGTAAAATTTTTCACAATACCAAAAAATATAACCGATGCAAAGTTATTAACCTCATTCATAACCAAGAGTATATATTTTTACGAAAGGGCTTATTTTCCCATACCATAAGTTTCAAGAGATGTTTATATTTCCCTGGAATTACATGTTTTGAAATGGGTAAGAGGGCTTTCCCATACTAAAAATGAGTGAATTTTAAAGTTTATATCCTCCTGTCATAACTGATACCATTTTAACTTTTATTATTACTATAAATTTTGAACAAAGTTTCAAGTGTTTTTCCTTCCCCTTTTGAATAACTGATGGAAAATTGTATCGCCTGCACCAATTGCAGGAATACATTTTCTGGTCCCATATAATGTCACATGTGGAGGTGATTATTTTGCATCAATGTACTATGTCACAAAGAGCATGACCATTATAAGATTTCATTTCAAGTATGGTAGTTACAAATAACAAAATATGATTTAGATTGCACAATGCACAAATTGTATTTATTCATGAATTATTCATAAAGTGACCTGCCACAGAATTAAGTTGGTAAAGTCATACTATCTCAACAGTCATTAAATTTATATACAGGAATATTAGTACAGTCCAACCACCCTTTAATATGTGATACGATCAAGCAAAATCAGTCGGAACTCGGGAATATTAAATTTCAGTTTCTTATAGGATAGTAAAAAGCATTTACAAAGCTGCATTTTGCAGAAAACCCCATTGATATTGACCAACCAGTTCCAAAGATATGAGCAATTAAAGTGTTTCCAAAAGAAAAGGAAACATAAAAAATATTTTCTTTGTTTGGTTGTATCTCAAAATCAATATTTCCGAGTTCTGACTGATTTTGCTTGATCGCATCACATATGTGAATCTCTTTTATACGGATCTCTGTTACCTGGTAATTTTTATGAGAAAACATGTTTTTAATGCTTTGACACCTTATGCTCCAAAGCATTTAGAAAACATGTGTAGGCTAGTATAGACCACTTGACATCATTGTTTATCAACAAAGGTGAGGGACTGGTCTACTGATATGCTTGAATGAACCGCTACACTGTTCAATGGCTTTCTTGCACTATATGAAATGTGGTGGGCGATTTAAAATGCACATGCCCTGAGCAAACTATGATGCGTATGCATACTGCAGAGCAAAGAACAATGGAAATTGCCATAAATCGTGTGCATACTGCCAGGCAATGACGTCAAATGTCAAGTGGGCTATATGTTGCAAAGTATTCAAATACCCTCTTTCAGTATAATCTTTCAGAGTAATTTTCTGTTGTTCCAATTTTAGCACTTTAGACATCCTATGCAGAATTCACTTCTGGATTTTTTACTTATCCAGGCAATTCAGTCAGTTGCATGACGTCACTTGTAATAGATCGCTTTATTACATTGGGTTTTTTTATGTTCCATCTTACACCCTCTGACATGTAGTGGAAGCCTACTGTTGCACTCAATGGGATAAATCATCAAATAAATACCTCTTGGTGAAAAAATTCATAAAATGCAATCAACTTCCAAATATAACAAAAGAAAAGGAAATTGGTATGCTATCATGCAGATACAAAACATGTACTTAATAATAACAGTGGTGGCACTATGGAGGGAAAGGGCCCATCCCCCCAATATTTTTCTTTCCCCCTCCAAAAAAAAAAAAAAAAAATCCCAAATTACACAAATTTCCACTTTTTGTGGCAATTTTGTTCAAAATTTGTTGATTTTTCCCCCCCCCCCCCCCAATTTACATTCCCCCAATGCCTTCCCTCCTCCCAAAAAAAAACTCCTGGTGCCGCCACTAAAAACCTGTACAATTTATAACCAATCCGGTAAAATTTTGTCCAATAGATTAAATACAACAGGATGACTTTTTTGTTGATTCTGTATCCAGGTGAGGAATTGGGTCAATGTTGATGCCTAGATACAAGTGATACTCCCTACCCTTCCCTGGCATGTATAATGATATCCTCAATGGGCTGTAGGCAAGTGCCTGCAGCGGTACCTGATAGCCACTGATAAGTGATGCCTAGTATTGTCATTTAACCACCAATTTGGGATATATGTGATGTGATCAAGCAAAATCAGTCGAAAGTCAAAAATATTGATTGTGAGATATAGCCAAACAAAGGAAATATTTCCTTTTGTTTCCTATTGTTTTGGAAACTCTTTAATTGCTCATATCTGTTGAACTGGTTGTTCAATTTCAATAGAGTATTCTGCAAAATACAGCTTTGTAAATGCTTGTTACAATCAAATAAGAAACTAAAAATTGAACATGACCAACTTCAGAGTGATTTTGCTTGATCGCATCACATATACACATTTACTTGTACATGACCCAATAGTTTTCTATGCAAGTCTGAAATTGAATATTATTTAAGCAGCACATTTTTTTCAAAATTTAGCAAATTGATTATGATATATCTTCTTTCAGAATTCAAGTACTTGTCTTTGCAATGAAGTGCATAATATTCTGGCATAATATTAAGTACATGTAGTAACACTAAGTGAAACTTTTGAATCTGTCATTAACTCACTTTTGCAAGCAATTCATCAACTTAATAAGTCATCCTTAGTTCATTGCCAGCTTGCGATAATCCTGCTTTAATATTTTAGTTAATTATCACTGGGATTATATCACTATTAAGTATATCTTTACCTTTTCTACAACATCAGAGTTTACCAACCCCATAACTGTGTTTAAATGCATTCATACCGCACCAGAATATGCTTAGTTGATGCCATACTAAAATTTGCCTAGCACAATTCAAATTTGATGGGTTGAAAAGTAGCCCGAGTTTCAAGGAGAGCAATTAAAACGTCCACAAAAAAACTCTCCGAAACAACAAGGTAGCACAAATTGTAGCCACCCTGATTTAAATTCAAAATCCATGTGAATGGGCTAAAGATTTTGGAAACATCTTCCACAGTGGGAGTATGAAACTCAAATGGAATGAATATTAGCAGCTAAATTTGAAAGTCACCCTCTCTCAGTGGAAGATTCAGGTTGAATCTTTCTCAGAGGGTGTATGAAATTCAAATGGAGCCACTTAATGTGTTCATTCCATTTGAAATTCATACTCCCACTTTGACAGATATTTCCAAAATCTTCCACAGGGGTAGTGTGGATTTTGAATAGAATAGCCCAATGTTTCAATCAGTTCAAAATGACTCACATAACTCGTCTCAGAGAGAGAAAAATCCACCAAATAGACTCATTTTAGCCTAACAAATTTCACCAGAGGGTGAATGAACACTTGATCTGGCAAGTCAGTACGGATGAGATTCTGGCAACGATACCTCAGGCTGAAAAATGATACAGTGTGATGATTGTGACACTCAAAGCGTCATGTACTTTACAACTTATTCTTTTTGTTGATTTCCAAGGTGTGATACGAGTGTGAAATGTACAATGCAGCAGCGGCCAGGTAGATAAGTGTGAATTATTTATGGTTTAAATGTGGGGCAATGAACACTAAGAAATAGTGGAACAATTAGGGCTGCTGGTGTATTTTTGAAGGATGGTAAACTGTATTTATACAGGTAAAACTAGGGCAATGATCAGAATCAAGTTTCTTATTTTATTTATTTCTATGTTCTTCATTTTTAAATTGTGAGCCCTGAAGGCTCAAAGAAGAAAAACATGGCAGTCATTCATATTCAAAATAACTTGCTCTCATTAGGCAAAAAAAAAAAAGGAAAAAAAAAAAAAAAAAGAAACAAAGTTTGTATGTTTCCCATAGGCAGCATGCATTTCATTTTCTTTAGCAATTGTTTGACATGTTTAGAAAGTGCACACTTTGAGGTTACTGTTAAGAGAACTCAGTCTGTGACAGAATACATTGGGCTATATACCAGTTGAAATCCACACACCCCTTATGGAAGACATGCCCTTAATCTTTACACAGGGGTGTAGATTTCAAATGGAGTCACTCATTCAGGAAACCCATTTGAAATTCACACTCCCTGTGTGGAAAATTAAGGTCATGTCTTCCATGGGGATGGATTTTAACTGGAATAGCTCATTGCCATATGTGGCTTACGTTTATGGCTCATGACATCAACACAATACACAAACAAACATGATATCAATGCTACTGGTGAGTAGCCCCAAATTGAAGGTTTTTTTTGCATATTATTTTAAAATACAAAATAAATAAAATTCAATCCTCAATGCTGCAAAAAACTTTTTATATTAAACCCATGTTATAATTGTCTTCACCATCAATATGTGTGATTTGAGGCATATATTAGGAAAGAAAAATAATTTTTGAAAAAAAATAAAAGGTATATTTTGCATCTTGGTTTTCAAGAAACCATCTTAATGTGTTTATGCCTTATACAAGCTTAGGTCAAGAGTTTGTGGGATATATCTTTGTCGTCACCTGCTCCTGGGCTAATCCATAGCTCATTTGTTTGTATGAGCTCGGATTTTCTTGCAAATCTTATTTCCTTTCAACTTTTTCCTTTTCTCCTTCCCATATTCAGTATCAATTTGTTTACCATGTTTCACAGTGAGGTTGGTGATAGACCCTATGTCATCACCCATCGTCTATGAAATATTTACTCACAAAATTAGTTTCATTCTACTAACTCTACGCATGGTCATCTCAAAACGAGGTACTACCAACAAAGGGTGTTTTGTGTGTGTGTATGCCTTTCATATGCATGCTTTAATTACCACGTACGCTTTGCTTTTAAAAGCCTTCTGGGGCATTGCTAGAAAAGTGTGAAAAACAACAATGCACTTTTTGTGCATGCATTTGTAGGGAAAACTTTGTTTTGGTAGTAAGATGCCAGATCCATGCAAAGAATCTATGGGATCATTCTATGCTATGAAGTTGATTGCATTGGGCTCTTACAGTTGAAATCCACACCCCCTATGGAAAACATGACCTTAATCTCCCACACATGGAATGCAGATTTCAAATGGAGTCACACCTTCAGATAACCCCCATTTGAAATTCACACTCCCTGTGTGGAAGAAATTCATACTCCCTGTGTGGAAGAAATTCATACTCCCTGTGTGGAAGATTAAGGTCATGACTTCTATAGGGGGTGTGTAGATTTCAACTGGAATATGACCGAAGAGGTTTATCAGGTCTGTTGATTAAGACAACTACTGTCAGCAGACAAACTGTCAGCAGAAAACGCAAGTTTTTCTTTTGGTCTTGACAAAAAACTTTAATAGTTGTTCAACTGGAATATACCCTTCTTTCTGTTCCTTTCTCATAGATCACTGAATTATAGGTTAATGAATGTGTCTTACTTGTTGAGAGTGAAATTGTACAAAATAATGCACGCGTACTGAGATGTTGAGGCGTCTAGTGCACGAGCCCCGTTCTCGAGCAACAAGTAATACGCATTTATTAACCTATTTCATACACAAGATAAAAAGCTGTAACTTTTGCTAATTTTATAACAAAATTGTCACTACAAATGTTGGAAAATACGAGCAAATATAATGCATCAACCCGCAAGGAAAATGAATCAATCCTACGAGATGCGAACGCGTTCGGAAGCACTGCGCGTAGTACGCGGAGTGCACGTCCGTGCAATTATACAATATTAATGCACTAAGCATATTTTTCTAACTGCTTTTCTGATTGGCTATGTGGATCTAAGAGTGTATGAATGCAGTATAGTCTATCTGAAACAAGTATGACTGTTACAGAACAGTCTATCCATGGCAACTTGATGAGGGCATTTCAGCTAAGTACCATGATTAAAGAGTAACCATTGTAGAGAAGTTATTCAAAGACACCAACAGAAAATAGATAGAGTTGAGTTGATAGCCAGAACAGTTGGATATGTGTACATCATCATCCCCCTTAAAGCACAGAACTCTTACCTGGCTACTGAGGGCAGTATTAGTACCCTCTGATTGGTCCAGTTTCCGCTGAGCATTCTCCAACTGACTGCTTAGCCTCTGTTTCTCTGCCTCAGCTTGCAGTAAGCGGTCTCTCAATTCCCTGTCTTGTTGTTGCGACTGAGATTTAACAGCCTGTATTTGAAAAAGAAAGCAAGAAAGATTTAAAGACTTAAAAAACAAAGCTGATGTACTTTGTAGAGCATACATCATTACGTTTGTAAATGGGTTGCGTCTGCCTTTCAATCTCTAGTGATGCTGTCTGAAAGTCTGTCTACCTTTTGTTTGAAAATACTTCAAAGTAGACATTAGTGCTCTGCAAGATAGGTTTCAACATAAAAAGTTCAAAGTTTTGAGATACTTTATTATCAAGAGCTATCTTAACCCTAACCGTACCGTGTACTACAAAATACTACTTGATATATGCGCTGTTCGTGCGTGCATCCCACGTGGTGTGATGACGCAATCGCCCTAAGTGATATATAGGCATGGTTTCGCTGGCTAGCGAAGCCCAAGACCCGTGGCAAGGTGTCGCCGACCGTGTGCTTGGCATGCGAGGGGTCTCGGGTTCGAATCCCACCCAGAGCAAACAACTTCTTTCTTTCTTTTCTCTCTTTATTCCTTCCTTCTTTCCCTTCCCGTCGCCTAAAAGCCCTGAGGCTGTTAGGGTTAAGAACCAAAATTGCTCTGTTGACCTACAAATGTTGATACGATCTGCTGTTGTTGAGTTAATGAACTTTCATGTATCATATGCATAATTTGTTATAGTATAGTGCAGGGTAACATGGTGAGAGCATTATGAGTTTGCTTAATTGTAAAGGGAACTCTTCAAAACATTATATCACGAGTGATAAATCTTCCTTTTTCTTGCATAAGTTTTTTGATAAAAAAATAAGACAAATGTAACCTGTAAACGTATACATCGACTGCTCAGTGCCAGAAGTGGGCAAGTGCAATAGCTGCCCTGTGAACATTTGGCCATTTACACACAGTATGTTGTACTCATCTACACATGGCAGCTACACATGGCAACTATAATTGCACTTACCCACTTCTGGCACTGAGCAGTCAAAATGTAACCTGTAAACTTATACATATGGAAAATTGTTGACAGCCTACTTGCTCCACTTGATACTGGTTCAACATTGTATGAACTATCGATTACATTGTTTGTATCACAACAAGTAGTCCAGCAATGTCAAGCTACAGAGCTGTTTTTCTTGGAACACATACGCCAGGATATCCAGAGGCAAAGTAACTTGAGCCTTGCATCAGTGACCCTCATCAACAATGCGCCAACATGGGCACCATTTTTTCATGGGCACCATTTTTTCGAGACTTGTTCATGTCATGAGATATCTTGTTTTTATTCCTAATCATGCTTATTACATTTCAAGTGAAGCATCGCAGTTATACAACTTGTTTATGAAAATGATGAAAGTAGTGATGTTATCAGGATTGTAATAAATTTTAAGACCAACTGTGCTGCGAGCAGTCTGGCAAGACAGCTGTAGATGGCGCTCTAGTAGCTTCAAAAAGCCCAATATTTTCCTGTCAACAACAAAAAATGCACCCAACATCCTAAAATGAACAAATTTTTTATCTTTCCCCAGAGCAGCCAGCACACATAAACGTTAAAGAAAAAACATCAGTGCATCTGGCTGGATTCGAACAGGCGACTTTCGTAATACTAGCATGACGTTCTAGCCAACTGAGCCACAGAGGCATGCTGGGGAAGAGCGGAAGATATAAATCTATAGGTATTAGGTTTGAATGATGTTTGTCGCATTCCTATCTGAAGGCATCAGAACTGCATTTTTATAACAAAAGTATGTAAATATTGTGTAAATAAAGGGGATTTGCTATGCAAGCCTTCAATATTTGCAAAAGTAGCCCAATTTTTCTTGACATGCAGTGACTTTTGAAAGTAGCCCAATTATGTGGATAAAACACCCTGTGGCAACATTTGGATCTTAATTCAACTCACAATAACTGCTTCATATATAGAATATACAAACACTTGGCGCAGTACACATGTGTCAAGTGCGCTCTGTGGATTGTGTGACTTTTGAGTTTGAGTGTAAGCTCATAAGTGTACCCATCACACATTATGCAAAATACACTTGCTGTGGGTGCTGTGTCCAACTGTATATGCAATTATTCTATATAATCCCAGATGTTACTTCCGACTACCTGTAGACATGGTAAAACAAGTTGAATAAAGTTTGGTCCCGGACTAAATTAAATAGGTGAAAGAATTTCCATGCAAATGAAAGTGGTGACAATTGAAAATAAGTAAAAACACCTCAAAAGGGACTAATAATAAGTGGTGTTAATTTGGACAACAAATCCAAATTCATTTATAAACCTAAAAATATGCAGTTTGATTAAAAGATTCACATATATTTGAAGGTAAATTAAACCTGCGAAAGGAAACATTGATCCAGCTGACATTTAATATTCTACAAATGATGTTATAAATTAAGTATTACGGCTTCCCAATAAGTACAGCTTTATGATTTATCGTAATTTTGTCCTCTCCCATTTATGACACGATCTGGTCTATGAAGGCCAAAGGCGGCAAATTTGAAATTGAAAAAAAAAGGCAAAAATATGGAGTAAAAAACAATAAATTACGTGAAAATAGACATCACAAAACTTCATTACTTTAGAACCAACTATGCAAGACCTTTGGTGTTTTCAGTATATGATAGCTTAATGTTTGCAATATTTCAAAAATGCCTCCTTTAGCCCCCATAGACCAGATTGTGTCACATTTTGTCCATTTTCAATATTCTTTAACACTCAGTATACATTCCGAACACAAGTCAGATCCAAATTCTATCATTTGCTATATTATGCTCTAAAATAGGATTTGCTAGGTCTCGACAAAGTGACCACACTTGGAAAAACAAGAAAAAGTGTTTAGGTTTAAAAAGGTGGACAGGGCTTGTTTAGGGTTTGAAATTGGATGGATTAGTTGTACACCAGTATTAATCCCATGGTTTCATTTTATCTTCTTCCATTCATGCCTCCATTTTTTCCTTATCTTTCTTCTTCCTTCTTCAAAGAAAAAAAATAGCGGCATCACAAAATCAAACCACCATGACACATATTCATTGCTAACTCACTATAAATGGATTTGTGCACAGATCTGCAGACGCATTGCGAGAATGGTAAAAGCCAGCGTAAATGCAACCCTCTATCGACATTAGTGGGAAACATAAGCCTAAGTTGAAGATACTAAACACCAAGCAAACAGCAGGTTGGTATTTACTTAGGTATCTAGTAATAGGTAGGCCAAGGCTAGGGCTACCAGTCAGGGTTCGCAGGTGTTTGCCACAGGTGGAAAAAACCATGGTTATAACAGCGTTTTCTTCCACTTTAAAGCAAAAACAGTTTTTACCGGCATAAATGGCAAGTGATAAACATTTCACATTTTTCATAATTTCATGAGTAAAATAAGGCCAGATTTTGCAATTATAAGAAACATATTAAGAAATTAAAGGCATGGGTTTTCATTACTCACTAGGGCACTTAACTGAAATGTGTCATATCATATTTAAAACCGTTCCATTTTAAACTTCATGTGACAAAAAATATGTTGAATGATCGATTAAGTTGTGTGTTACTGTTTATGAGCTTTCCATGTTACTTTTTAATATTAGACAAATTATACAAGTTTTTGCCTCTCAAACTTCAACTATCAAAGGCAGCAGAATAATCGGTATCATTATACAATATAGGGCTTCAAGCACTTGCTTCAAGCCATTGAATGAAAATATAGCCTAATATAAGACAGCAGAAGTCAAATACAGTGAATATCAGAGACAAGTAACAATTGCTAAGGGGGAAAAGTCCCAAAGATGCTTCAATTTTTGCATGATGTATACATCATTTTTGACTGGTATGATGATGTCTATAAATAATATGCTGGGCAAAAAATAGAGGCCAGGAACATCTAGCCGCTGACCTGCTGAAAACGTATGACAACTGCGCATAAAGAGCGTGGAAATTTTACGTCAAATTCACTAGTGATAAAATAGGTGATAAAGTTATAAAAAAATGGGGGCAAGGGGGCATTTTCCCCTAAATATTTTTCTTGCCCTGCCCCTGTAGAAACCCCAAATTACAAAAATGTCAACTTTTTGTGGCAATTTTGCGCAAAATTGGTTGATTTTGGCAGGCCCCCCTGAAATTCACTTTTCCCCCACCCCCCAAAAAAAAAAAAAAATTCCTGGCACCCCAACTGACTACCGTCAATAAAGATGTCATTTCAAATAAAAATACTATTATTTTGCAGTTCTCGACATGTGCGGTTCTTGACACATGCCTCCACTTTGATGTACATTGTTAAAAAAGAGCTACAGCATCTGGACGGAGGTACCGATAGATAGATGTATGGATGTACAGACGGACATTACAAAAACAGTATGCCACAATCTCCATTCATTATAAAATTTACAGGGTGGTTCTCAACTTGCTACAGTAGAATTTGAATATATGGTGTGATCGAGCAACACAACTTGGTGTGAACAAAGTAAGTATTCAAATGTGTATGTATTTTATTATTTTCAGCATCATGAAAATAATCACATCTCTCAGGAACCATAAGTTCAATTTTGATGGCAATTTCAGCATATTGTGAAAATGCTCAATTGGGAAGAATATTTGATGAAAAATTGAACTTGGAATGCACTTGACGAATGACCCATTAGAGCTTAATCACATCACGTATTATGAACTTCTGCCAGACAGTTTTGCCTATAGGGCTTGCTCACTGATGTTAGTTATGCATGAATATATTACTCCATAGAGAGTAATGTGTCTTATTCACAGCCTCCTCTCTCTCTCTGTTGTACTCAAGCATGAAATATGAGTTAAAGAGGAAATTATACACTACTGTAGTATATCTGATTGGAAGTTTTTTGGGATATTATTACTTGTTTCATTGTAAAGAAATATTTACTGACTACAGCACTAAAAATGTGGATTCTTTCATGTTACTGTAAAATAATCAAGCACATACACTGTAACATTAGTCGGGGTTTGTACACCTAACTCGCTTTCCCTCTCCATGCGGGTGTCGATTGCAGATGACAAGTTTTTTTAATTCAAAAATTTCATAATTGTTAATTTTCATGAGTATATTTAGAATCAGCATGAACAATGCCCGGTGGGGTCTCTCAACTTGCAATACCGACCGCACGATCGTTACCAAAATCGCGGAAAAAGGGGTCATCTTCAGGGTTTGTCCGCGGATAAAATTGTCAGTGAAATTGAAAAAATAGGGGTGTTTTATCGCACAAATGTCCGCGAAATTGAAAAAAGGGGTTCTTATTATTTTCTCCCTATCCCGTGGATAGCTGGCCCTATTTCTGATTTATAATATATAATATAAAAGGGGTACTACTTGAATTCTGTGATGCCCTGTTAATTACTGAAAAAAAACATTCATAAAAGCCTTGTCCTTGTTGAAATAGGGTCAAAATTGCAAATCATGTGTCCTCGGAATCTAAAAAATAGGGGTGTTTCAGAGTACTATTTTGTCCTTGTTTTGGAGTAAAAAAGGGGGTAAAATTTCATGATTTGTCCTCGAAATCAACTGCGAAAGGGGGTAATTTGTACTTGTGGTAACGGTCCTACGTGTCCCCCCTGCCAGGGAGTGACCCCACCGGGGAACAATGCATTAAAATGAGCACAAACAAACCTGGTATTGTTTCAGTGATTCTTGATATTTTGAGAAAATATCTCAAAACCAGATCATTAATAAGCCTGATAAAAAGTATGACTAGGCCATAAAAAGCAATTTTTCGGGAACAAACAAGCCGATTTGAGCAAAAGTCAGAAATTTTCTGCATGGTTTTTAAACTATGCAGAAAATTTCTGATATTTGCTCAAACTTTCTGACCACAAAATAGCCTTTGGATGCACTAATTGTGCATTAAAGGGGTACTACACCCCTCAATAAATTTGTGAATATTTTTGCATTTTTCTCAAAAACTAATAACACCCTGGTAACAAAAGTTATGTATATTATAGGGGCAAGGAATTCAATTACTACACTGGAATTTCAGTGACCCAAGACAAGCGATTCGATACTTGTGATAGAAAATGAGGTACCGCTAGGATGTACTTCATTTCCTCTCATATTTACTGAACCGCTTGTATTGATTCACTGAAATTTCAGTGTAGTAATTGGATTCCTTGCCCCAATAATATACATAACTTTTGTTACCAATGTGTTATTAATTTTGAGAAAAATGCAAAAATAGTCACAAATTTACCACAGGGTGTAGTACCCCTAAACAAAAACAAAATGACAAATGCAGCAAGTTAGTGACAATTTATTGCATTTTACATGTCATCTCAATTTCATTTTCTGCCACTTCTTAAGATTTTTTGTGAACCTCATTCCTGCCCTTTTCTATGCCCTGTGCATGACTAATGATGGTTTTATTTAATGAAAATTTCAAATTTCGAGGTTTTATTCCAGTAGAAATCCATTGACTCCCCTACGGAAGACATGAACTTAATATTCCACACAGGGTATATTTCCATATTTCTTTTGTTGGGTTCCAATTAATCGCCTGTACATGAACAAAAATTACACACAGGATAACTTCAATACTCTACTCTAAACACATGTCAGTAACCAAGCAGTTGTCCAACTGACACAACAGTAAAATGCACTGACACGGAACAGCTTCCAACTGATTGTTCAAATACCTAAATTTGTCAATTTAAATGTACATATTTAATCAATAAATAACTGATATATTGAATTACATTGATATCCATTCACTCCTGTTCAAAAAGTCTTAGAAAATGAAATGTGTGGTATTATTTATAAAACAATTTAATTAGTTATATTGCTATGGTCTTGACTTTGTAGTGTTATTTTGAAGGCAACTTGTTGCATCAAGAAGTAGGAAGTGTTTATTCAAATTACGGTTGTGCGGATAATCTTCGTTGACACCACAACCCCCTGCATGGCACGGTTGGTGCATGCTTTTTTTCATTTTGGGGAGTTATTTGACCACATTTCATCATAAAGTTGACCCAACTATAAAATGCATTATATGAAGTTGTTGAATTTCAGGTAAAAAGAGTAGAAAATAGAGCTTCAAACAAATACTTCTACTTCTACAATGGTAGTCAACAGCCAATTTGTATTTCTCTATTTCTCACATAATAACCAAGTTCTAAATAGCTCAGTGGTACAGCTCTTACTTCTCAAGCATGAGGTCCTGAGACAGGGTCTTAGCTAGCCACCCGTCTGGCCGTCATTTTAGACGGCCAGTTTGCTCCTGGGACGGGCAAAATTAATGCCTTTGACAGATGCTATATTATAACTTGTACGTGTTGAGAAGCTAATTGACCTTTTTAGTAGACCCAATTTGTAGAACAAGGCCATATCAGCACATATTTGAACTTGTTGAACCCCCAATGGGCTATAGATGTCTGGTAAATGTTTTAGAGGTCAAATTAGGACAGGTAATTTTATTCAAATGACGGGCAAACCTCAATTTCTAGCTAAGACCCTGTCCTGAGACCGAGAGCCCATGCTCCTCGTAATTTTTCTTTAACTCAGTCATAAGCTAGATTTTCCAGTTTTAAATCATATTAAAAATTAAGTGTAAAAACACACACCAGTATTTTTAATGCCGGCTGGCCCGCGTCAGTCCAAAGCGGGCCCGCACGCCGCCGCCCACCTTGACCCCTATATTCCACTCACCTCTCTTAGCTCAGCTGAGATTGAAGCCTGCGTTCTATCTTCCCTTGATGACCTTGTGTCCCTAGATTCTCGTTGTCGTCTTTGTTGTCTCAGTTCATCTTGAATATCTCGTAATCTCTTTTCTACTCTTGCAGAAGACTGAAACAAATGGTAATACAATAGGTAACACAAGTTTACAAAATACTTGATATGGTTGGAAAATGTGTTTTTCAATAAATATAGATATTCTGAAAACAGACCAACATATAGCAAAGACTTTCATTGGAACACTATAATTTTTATTTTGGAATCTATTTCTAGGTCCTACTGTTATTTTTCCCAGTTGCAAGTTACAGGTCATCTCCAAAAGGAATGGACGGAAAAATGAATTAATGTCTTGTTGCGGGATTGTGTTGAGCAATGTGTACTGGTAGATACTCTTCATATATCTATAGCCCTGGCAACAGTTCTTGAGTTAAATTGGTATAGTGAATTGGATATAAGAACCAAAAACATGCATCTCAAATGAATGATGATCAATAATACAGGTCCAACTTTACTGGGGTTGTGAAAAAATATGAGATTTCTTCAGATGCCCAAAACAACTGTAATTTAACATTTATTTTATTGGTGATGCCAAGACAAAAAAAATGCTGTAATATATGGCAAATAAAGATCTGCTACAGCGGGAACTTGTGTCCTTTTGTCACTTTGTAGCAGAGGACTGTACAGATTACTAAGATTGTATGTGCCCTTTTCTCAGTTCATGATGTTGTTAACTCCTTTCCTCCTAATCCATACGACAAGACTGGCAACACTAGTTCCCGTGGTAGCAGAGCTGGTCTAGATGGATGAAACTTCAGTTGGTGAGTTTTACCATCATTTCACCACTTCTCTATTGGATTTGGTAAAAAAATCAATCTTTAATAGTTGATTACTAACAAACCTGATGAATCTCTACAATATCATTTGATATGTCTCTCATCTTCATATGTAGACTCATTTACACTATTAAATTAAGAATTTGTGACAACACCTTTGCTTTCATGTGTCCTATTTTACATTAAGCTCTGGATATATAATCCTAATTATATGGCTATGTGACATCAACAGCGTACAACCAATCTCTACAAGTGGTTCACTTCAATGTATGCTAAATGTAATTTCAATACATGGATAACATGGATTAACATGGTTTTCTGAAACTAAAACTTGATTGACTTGTTGAAGTGTCAATGATGACAGATATGTATACTTGAGGCTATTATGTTTGATATTAAGTATGTGAGATTCAGTGAAATGCATCTCTTAGTGCCTAATGCTTATCTAAATTAAAACCAATAAATTTATTTGCAAAGTAAACAGAAACATTTGGGAGCTCTTTAAGGGCTTTTGGATCATAAATACTTTCCAAAATCTAAGGTTCTCAAGTACTTCTAACTTCAGAGAGATACAAAGGTTCTCAAGTACTTCCAAAATCTAAGGTTCTAAGAAAGAAACTAAAGTGCTGTGAGATCTTTAAGCTCTGTAAAATTTATGACAGATCTTAGTGTTTTAAGGTTCTATGAATTTGATAGTTCTGAGCTCCCCTAAGGTCCCATATTCTCCAGATTTTAAGTTAACAAAGTTCACTGGGTCATGTTCAGTATAAGGTGAAACATGACCCCATCCATTGACCTTTGTTATCTCATATGCCCTGTCCATAATAATGATCCACCTTTCTCTAAATGAGCTCTAACAACTAAAGTATGTTCTACCACAAGTTGGCAACATGACCTTTGAACCATTTGTGCAAAATTTATACATTTTTGTAAAGGTCATGTCATGTCCCACCTTATACAGAACAGAGTATAAATCATGTTACCTTGTCTCCCCTATCCATGTGTTGTGTTCTCCTGAGATTCTCAGACAATTGCAGCAATGACCTTCTACTTTCCATCTCCGTCTGGCTACGTCTTTGTATCTCTCTGTCTAATTCCTCGCCCAGTCTCAGATTGTCGCTACTTAGGTCTCTCACATTCTGGTGAATTTCATGAATCTGTTGACAAACAAAATGTAATGTACAAAGCCTTAGAATCCCTTCCACAGAGAGCTGCCCCGTGTCCTCTAGGAAGTATACGCATCTCATATGTCTCAGTACATCTTAACATAGGCATTCAAAGTAATCCAGGGTCTAGATTTTGTGCCAGTTTGCAAGAATCAAAAAGCATCCAAGTCGCTTTACTTACTGCATGATTCAATGAAATATATTGATTCTGGCAACAAATGTTACGAGAATCATTAAGAGAATGAATTCATTCTCGTCAAATCTGAGGCCCTGGAATCGAAATATTACACTCTTAGATCATACAATGATCCTGTGGCTCTTGATGAACATGTCAAAATGAATAAAAAGACAGAAATTAGAAACTGCAAAACTACAACTATAAAAAACGAAATGAAATAAGCAAAACATGCCCCAAAAGGCTATTGAACCGAGTACTCCTTTAAGTTGAAATATCAATGTCTCCATCTGATACACGTAGTTGCAATTATACCTCATAAAAAGCTGAAAATCAAAATTACCAAATATCATATCTCAAGTAGTACATGTATATTCATGAATCTCATAAAGGGAGATGTTTTAAACACATCTATTTGACCTAATTAGTGCCGCTCTTCTAATTGATGCCCCATTGTCAACTTTTCTATTACATGTATCCATTTTAAACCACACTTTCAGTGCTCTTGATGGACTATTCCAGTTGAAATCCATACACCCTCTATGGAAGACATGATCTTAATCTCCCACATAAGGGTGTAGATTTCAAATGGAGTCACCCATTCAGGTAACTCCATTTGAAATCTACACTCCCTGTATGGAAGATTAATGTCATATCTTCCATAGATGGTGTATGGATGGATTTCAACTGGAATAGTCCAATATAGGATTAAAAAATTGCAGTCATATCACAGCAAAAACATCTGAACACGGCTGTGAAATTTTGGGGTATATTCCTGAAGTACAATATTATTTTGAATGAAAAACATCTAGTTTGACTTTCAATTTGCGGTAATTATTAAGCATTAAGGTAATTATGCAGATGACTTTTACTTGAAGCATCCAGGGCACTAATTAGGTTGAAAACATTGCATAATTTGTGATATAATGTGTGTTTCCTGAACACCCAGAGCTAGCAGACACCACTGGGATATTTCGCACTCCTGAGTGAAAATTTTTTGTAGCCCCAATAGCTGCTTTTTAAAAATTCATTATTACCTATCAGAGATGGGATCAAGCAAGTAAAATTCAGTCAAGAAGTTCTTTGGTATCTTACAATTTTCATGGGAACACAAATTGTCATATATCTTAATAAATCTTTACATCAGAAAAGAATACTCAAAAGTATATTGTAACTAAGCAATTTCACTGGGTAAAATTCTCAAGAGTCAAAGATCAAAGTGAAGGCTCAAAGTCAATATAGAAAAGTGTTAGAACTAGCACTAATGTATTTTTCAACATTTTTGACTCTTCAGTAAAATTCTCAAGGTCAAAATCAAAAGTCAAAGGCATTGACCCTTTGTATGAGGTCAGTGAAATTGCTGGAACCCTTGCATTGTGTTCAATGAAAATTGTGTAAGGTAAAATGAATGATGTTCAATGAAAAAAGATATAAAAATTGTTTTACTCAATTAAAAAAGACACATCACTTTATAACCAGATACTCAAAAAACGCTTTAAGGATGATTTCTGATTCCTTGACTATCTCGCTTTATATCAAGATCAACTACTAATACGAGAACATTTTCAAAATTCAAGCATGCCTTGGGAAAAAAATCTTGGAAATCAAGAAGCTGCCTCTTTCTGTTGAATTTTGGCATTTGGTGGCAACATTTTGCTTTCATATTATAAAGAAATAGATAATAACAACTATGGAAAATCATGTTTTATCTTGGTGAGAAATTTGGCCACATTTTCCATAGAAATAAAAAATGTTTCTAGGCCAGAATTAAAGATTCTTTATCGGAATCAAAATGTTGAAAATATTTTACAGCAGCCTTTACAGGTACATTGTTTTCACCCAATGACTCCTCATGATGAGTTTACAGAGTTGCATAACTAACATTTGGAGGGAAAAACCCTATCCAACAAGGCAGAGTGTACTCTTGAGAATTGTGGTATTAATTTGATTACCACTTGGATATATCCCAATAACTGCATGGACCTCTTAGGGGAACTTGTTCAACAGAACATTTGGCTGGCAAGGAAAGGTGAATTACCTTAATACAAAGTGTAGAGATCACAAGATATTGTTGATGCAATTGATCACATTTCTGTTGAGCAATTTGCATCTTTCTGTAAATTATTATTACTTGTTTAACATTAGGCTAGCACCGAGGTCATTCACCTATGCAAAATGTATGTGGTTGATTCCATTCTTGCAGCTTCTTTTGTTAAAACTAATGGGATATTCCAGTTGAAATCTATATGCCGCCTGTCTAAACTAATGGGCTATTCCAGTTGAAATCTATATGCCCCTGTCGGAAGACATGATTTGACTTGACAAAATCAAAATTAGTACATGTATGTAAGTGCATTTTTAAAACTTTGTGGCTCCTACGAATGTACTGTTATAATTCAGCTGAATGCACAGACTTTAGTCTGTCACTTCTCAAGTTTAGAGTAACGTCCTGTTGGATTTTACAGGGGCAGATTTGAATCATGCATGCTAACCTAATCCCCCAAGGCGAATACACATACACAGAAGGCAATTTGTCCATACGCTTGCAACACAACTGCGTAAACAAACCGATTCAAATCTGCAACTGCAAAATCCAACATGGTGTTAATGTCAACTTGATACGAGACACACTATAGAAAGAATATACCCAAAGTCCCTCTTCATCTACATATATATATCTGACAATTCTACAACAACATATGGCAATAGCATAGATTCCGAAGTTTACCATTTTCTAAAATCCATTTTCCGTGTTGTAATCCGTGTTGTAAAATTTGTAAATCTTGTTTCATGAATAAAGCTTAAAATGTATAAACAATGATATTAATGTCACAATAAAGTGTTCAATATCGCAATCAATATGCTCTGATTGGAATATTCTCACGATAACAGACCGACTGTTAAGATTTTTGGAGGGATAGGCGGTTCATACCTTGGTAGTATATACCTTTTATTTCGGCATTATAACAGTATTTTTACCATAAAATTTACATACCCAACTCATGACTGTTTTTAACATTTACATCTATTATCTTTGATCAATTTTTGTCACATCACACAAAATGTCATTTTCCATGTTGTACCTCCGATTCAGTGATTTTTTTCCGTTTTCCGTAAAACTTTGGACTCTACACTATAGCATGAAACATTAACCTAAAACCATTATTGTGGAATTAACTCAAATACATGAAGTCATTAGCTTTAATGACCTAACCTTTGAAGATGTAAATGCGGAAATCAAATCGATGGAAATATATGTCTGTACACATTTTGCTTTTCTTACTTATCCTCAATTGGAGTGAAAACTGTGAAAAACAAGAGTGGCACAAAACAGTATGACATTTACATGAGGATAGTCCCAGAAGGTAGTCTGTGTTGGCATTCCTGCAATCTCCTTGAAAATTCCATCCTGAATTATCTAGAGGGTTTACATTACTGACAAATCCAAAGCAAAAGCATCTGGCATAATGTCAGCCCTTTGATATCACTGAGGAGGCATCTTTGAGGAGTTGGTATGCTTCCTGTGAGGAAGTCTGAAGGGACACTAGAGGTAAACACGATAGTTTTATGCATCAGAATCTTCAGTTGAGAGGTAAATGACCCTTAAATGTGCTCTGAAAGGTCCTTTATAAGAACTTAGTATAAATTATTGTTGATCGTTGAAGTGAAGTGAAGTCACACATACAAAAGTTGCCTTACTAGTATTCCTCTTTACGATTTCCGAACAGCCTCACTAACACATGAAATCCATTTTATCCAGATGGGTGCAGAATTAGGATTTTGGTACCCTTACCAAACAGGAAGGCTAAGATACCCTTTGATTAGTATTCATTTACCATTTGAAGGCTAATAATACTGTATTGATAGTGGTTGTTAATATTCAAGACCCTTGAATAGTAGTACGACCGTTAATGTTAAAAACCCATCTGGTATAATGTCAGCCCTTTGATATCACTGAGGAGGCATCTTTGAGGAGTTGCTATGCTTCCTGTGAGGAAGTCAGAAGGGACACTAGAGGTAAACACAATAGTTTTTATGCATCAGAATCTTCCAACTGTGGAATAGTTGAGAGGTAATTGACCCTTAAATATGCTCTAAAAAGTCCCTTAGTATAAATAGTAAGAACTTAGTATAAATTATTGTTGCTTGCAATGGAATGAAGTCATACATGCAAAGGTTGCCTTAACTAGTATTCCTCCTTACGATTTCAGGGCAGGGGCACTAACATATGAAATCCAAAAATAACAGGGTGGAATAATTTTAGACACCTTCAAATTTGAGATACCATCAAATTCTAAAATCCAGATGGGTGCAGCATTAGGATTTTAGTACTAAAATCAACACATCATTTGTTAGTACTTCTTTTATTTGAAAAATGATGTTTTATCCAGGAATCTTGTTACCTTATTATGTAGATTATGAACCAATTTACTGCAAACATTAAAAAAATGAATTAAATAACAAGACACATCTTTGAAAGACCTTCTCTACCTTGCATGTCATTTACTGTATATGACAGTGATACAGAATGCAACTTAGAAAAGGATCTTTGCACATCTTATTATCCAGGGATGCAAATTGTGCGGGAGCGGGGAGCACCGCTCCTAGGAAATGAGAGGGAATAATGCCATGGGAAGAAAAAAGAAAGAGAGGAAAAAGGAGGGAGAGAGAAGAAAAGAGAAGAGGAAGAGGGGAAAGAGGAAAGAAACAGAAGAAGAGTGAGGTACAAGATAATACTATTAATAGGGGATGGCTGTGAGGAAGTGACGCTACTGAATGGAAGAGAGAAAATCTTTAAAGACACTGGTTGTGCAAAATTTGGAGGAATTCACATTATTGTTCAAGAAATAAGAGCAAAAAAGAGGAAGGTGTTGGTGTTAGAATATGGAAATGAGATATGAGAAAATTTACAATTCACCACCATAGGAGGTATTCAATGTAATTTAACAGGAAAAAAAAGAAGTTGGATGAAGACAGGTGGAAACAGGACTCATATCTGAGGAAATTTAGAGAGGCGGCAATCATACCTGAGGAAATTTATAGAGAGGCAGCAATGAGGATTTTATGGGAACAAAAGTCATGAAGGAATTCAGTGTACTTAGTATCAATACTAATGCCACTGAGAAGAGGACAATCTGGAAAATATTGAGGAAATTTAAAAAGAAGAATCATATAAAGCACTAAACAAGTTGTGCTCCTGTGACAAAAAAATGAAAGAGGAAAGGGGTAAAGGAAACTAAAAGGGAAAGGAGCCTCTGTCCGACCAAAATTGACCCCAAATTAGTGTAAAATACCAAATTTTTGTGCGCTACACGCGCACAATGTCACCACAAAGCCTTTTTTGGAAGCTCCAAGACCTAACATACAGTCGCTCTAAAAATTCACTCTATGTTAACATTCTCATCTTTTGAAGTGCAGAATAAAGCTATTTTATGTATGGTATGATTGAGGAAATCTTGAGCCTAAAAACCTTGCTCCTGAGGAAGAAATCACAATTTGCACCCCTGTAATATTATCAGTAATTTATTTAATTCCAGAAAAATAATAATGTCACTACATTTGATACAGAATCAAGAACTTACATTCCGCATAATTAAATCATAAGTCAGTAATTCCAAGAGAGTTACAGGAATACTTACCTACTCACAAAGATGTCAACATTAACAGAAATTTCACATGGCAGCCATTGCAAGCAATTATGTTTCCATACAAATTATAAGTATTCTAATGAGACAACAGCAAAGGTGAATAACTGCTTGTAGTGAAAACAGGTCAAACATCTTGTCTGCAGGTTCAAAGACCTCTAGACAACAAGTTCTACCATGAAAGTATTATACTTAGTTCTCTGGGTTGATAGGATGAACAAAATTTCATCTGTAGCCAGAGCAGCCAGCACACAGTAATGTTGAAAAGAAAACCCCAGTGCATCTAGCTGGATTTGAACCAGCTACCTTTATATTACTAGCACGATGTTCTAACCAACTGAGCAACTGTGTTGAACTGAGGCATGCTGGAGAAGAGCGGAATATTAGGTTGACACCTATAGATTTCAATCTTGGACAAACAACAATTCCTATCTTATATTTATCTCAAAATCATACCTCATCAATATTGTCATCAAAGCGGACAGATGGTCGGAATATGTTGGTTCTTGTGCTGGCAGTATCAACTTCAGACTAATGCAACAAAAACAAATAACAAAACTTGACATAATATTGAGATGAGATTAATTGGTTTTTAAAGAATCACTATTTTCTATACCAAGCATTTTATGTACATTCTTTGGTCACAGGAAATAATTTTACATAATTATATAATACCTGTAACAATGTGCAAAACAAAGACAAAGTCATTATTATCTGTTTCTATTGACTACACAATTCTACCCAAGAACAATGTTGAGGGGGTACAAAGCACGGTTACGGTTCGCTATCTCTAAGGTTCGCTATCTCTAAGGTTCGCTATCTCTAAGGTTAGTTATCACTAATTACGAAAAAGGTCCGCTATACCTAAGGTTCGATATCACTAATTTTGAAAAAGGTTCGGTATTTCTAAGGTTCGCTATCTCTAATTTTAAATAAATCTCTAATTTAAAAAAAGGTCCACTATCACTAATTTATTGAAGGTTCGCTATCTCTAAGGTTCGCTATCACTAATTTAAAATAAGGTCCGCTATCTCTAATTTTAACAATCCCGGTATGCCTAAGGTTCGCTATATCTAATTTTAAATAAGGTCCGCTATCTCTAAGGTTCGCTATCTCTAAGGTTCGCTATCTCTAAGGTTCGCTATCTCTAAGGTTCGCTATCTCTAAGGTTCGCTATCACTAATTTAAAATAAGATTCGCTATCTCTAATTTTGAATAAGGTTCGCTATCTCTAATTTTAAATAAGGTTCGCTATCTCTAATTTCAAATGAGGTTCGCTATAGCGGTCCTTATTTAAAATTAGAGATAGGGAACCTTATTTGAAATTAGAGATAGCGGACCTTATTTAAAATTAGAGATAGTGGACCTTATTTAAGATTAGTGATAACTAACCTTAGGTATAGCGTAACCTTAATCGAAATTAGTGATAGCGAACCTTAGAGATAGCGAACCTTGATAAATTAGGGATAGCGAACCTTAAACGAAATTAGTGATAGCGAACCTTAGGTATAGCGGAAATTTATTGCAATTAGTGATAGCGAACCTTAGAGATAGCGAACCTTCAAAAAATTAGTGATATCGGACCTTATTCAAAATTAGTAATAGTGAACCTTATTTTAAATTAGTGATAGCGAACCTTATTTAAAATTAGTGATATCGAACCTTAGAACTAGCGAACCTTATTCTAAATTAGTGATATCGAACCTTAGAAGTAGCGGACATTTTTTTAGGTATAGCAAACCTTTTTCTCTATTAGAGATAGCGGGATTCTGATCTCCATAGACTTTACACGTTAGTGATAGCAAACCTTAGAGATAGCGAACCTTAGAGATAGCGGACCTTAGAGATAGCTAACTTTGTGTCAATTAAGAGCAACATGGTACATGATTGGTGTGCACATTTATACTATGCCAAATGCTCATTAAACATGCTGTTGTGGGTTTTGTTTACTGCGTGTGGCATCTTTTTGAATTAGTTTCCAATGATTTACAATCAGCCGCTGAAAAGCTCTATAGCAATCAATAGGAATGATCTACAGGACAGCCAAAATTCATTTAGTGACTTGCACAAATACACCACACAAAAATTAATTGATATTAAGATTCCAACATCAAAGTTTAAGTGGACTGAAAAACCATGACAAGGTGGAACCTATTTAGTACTAGGTGCTATTTCAAATTGAAATAAGGTGAAAGTAGGCATATATTTTAACAAGTACCATCCAATAAAAAAAACACCAACAACCGGGATGTAAATTGTGGCCATGCGTGACTAGTCCTAGTCCCTTTTAGCAAACAAGAACTGTCATCTTACCCTATAGTCCTTGAGAGGTGAGGTTGTCCTATATCTCCGTTGACGACTACTCTCTAAATCACTTGCTCTCAATGTGCTCCTGTTGCTTCTCTGAAGAGGAGGTGACCTACGACGCACACGCTCATTGCGGAGTTTATCGGTTGAACGAGCAAGGTTTTCTCGCAGCTAAAGTAAGAAAGTGACAATTAATCAAACTTTTATTGTACCGGTATGCTTTATTACAGTGACTGGGTGAGTCCGAGAGTTGTAGTGACTAAGTGGGAGAGTGAGTTGCTAAAGTGAGGAGCATTAAGAACTGAAATTAAATTGTGAAGGGTGTATGCAGCATCACATTTGGCAGGAATGTTATTAATAAAACTTCATTTTTACTTTAAACTATGACCCTGAAGTTGACTTTAGTTACACATTTGTGTCTAAACAGGGTCGCTGCATTTTGAATTGACTTCATTAGTCAACTTCTAATGATGACCCAGAGCAACATTTATCAAATTCAAACTCGACTTCAAACCCGGCTTCTGCAGTGTAAACGAACACGCAATTAAAAGCCGACTTCATAATGGTAATTTCAAGCATGAGCAAGTCAAATTCACAATTTGTTTTGAAGTTGACTACTGTGTAAACACCCTGTCAACAAATAATTTACGCTAATCCTTAGTCACAATCTGAAATCGATGTCGCAAATGAAATCAACTTCTCTGAGTGTAAACAGGGTCTATAACACAATCTTGCATACATACTTAATCTTTGTATGTATAATCCAAATACAATTTTACCATTACTTCTGATAATAAGTTGATACTTCATTTCAAAAATAAGTATTGACGTAGTATTAATGGTTGATTCCAGGATCTAACAAAATTGGCTCATGTGATGTCACTGAGTACCCACCAAACACAAAATGTTTTTAAAACATTACAAATAAACACTGCTTAGTTTTGGTCAAAACATTTTTTAAATAACATTTCAATTGTTGTGACAATATGCTTAAATAAAAAACTTTTATATGAAAGTATGAAACTGCAACAAAACATAATAAATAAAGACAAATTTCATAGTTCTAGTCCAATAAAACAGCACTTACTGTGGACGTTTTGAAATCTGTCAGATTTCTTTATCAACACTGAAGTTGTTGTGACGACCTTCTGTGTAAAACTTGTTGTGTTGATAAAGAAATCTGACAGATTTCGAAACGTCCACAGTAAGTGCTGTTTTATTGGACCAGATTTATGAAATTTGTCTTTATTTTCAATAACAGTCCTGATTAACATGTTCAGTAATACAACAAAACATGTTGTCAAAAATGTTATTGCAAAATATTTGTTGGAATGTTTGTTGTTGGCAAATATTTTTCAAAATCTTTTATCAACATTAAAATAACATTATGTTAGAATATTTTGCATCAAGTTTTTAAAAATGTTTTCTGAATGTTAATAAAATGTTTTAAACGTAATATAACCTGACATTTAAATGTTTTCTGTGAAACATTCTGTGTTTGCAAGCAAATGCATCTGCCCTTTCACCTACCCTGTCAATTGCAGTACTTTGCTCTCTGTTGGTGTCCCTATATTGTTCTAATAATCCATCCACAGATCGAAGGTTGCGATTGGTTTCCTGAAACAATTTTGAAAGTATTATTTTTACACAACATTTTACGCATTCTACTTCAGGACCAAAAGTCAGAATGGATAGAACACTAGTATCATATTCCTATTACTGCTGCCCCAGAGGTACATTCCTGCCCAGCTACTTCATTGGTAGTCTAGGGAACACACATCGGAATCACACATATACAGTACACATAATGTTATTGGATTTTACCAATTTCCAACACAAGGAACTCTGCATAATCATCACACACATAATGTATAACATAGGGTCCACAACTTATAAGTTCCCCCCTAAATACTTTTTTAAATAAATCGACAACTATTTGACAAAATGCAAACGTGTAAAAAGGTATGGGTAGCCATATTTGTTTTACACATTTGGACCAAATTATAGCGTCACACATCATTGCGTTCAGTCACAATGGTTCATTATGTAAAAAAAGAGACAGTTTTAAACAGTGTTAAAAGTTGCATCTGAGTCCATAGGAGTCAGCTCTCAAACAATACAGTAGCCAGATCTATTCATGTGTTTGTTAAAGAAAACCTGACTGCGATGGACTCAGGTGCAACTTTTAAAACAGCCTCTTTTCTTACACAATTAACCATTGTGACTGAACGCAATAACATGTGACACTATAAATTGGTGCACATGTGTAAAACAAAAAAGGGCTATACATATATCTTTTTACATTTTCACATTTCGTAAAATATTTTTGACTTATTCTAAAAAGTATTAGGGGGGAACTTATAAGTTGTGGACCGTATATCATTCTATATATAGTTTACATACGGGTACTTAAAAATCTGTTTCATGTATGATAAGTTGATAACCTTTTCAGATTTTTGTGATAAGGAAAGTCTTTTAATAATTAATCATGAAGGACAGTAGGTCAAATTTCATAGTGTTTTACCACTTGCAGGTTACAATTGTCCGATTTTGACAGATCAGGTCATTGATGACATACCTTAAGATCCGATGTGATGCTATCTATCTGGTCAGCGGTGGATGCAGATGATCTTCTCCCACGTCTCCTAGGTGGTGCTCCGCGTCTGTATGGAACACTAGAATCAGTTGCATCATAACCATCACTCTCGCTTGACATCATGGATATTATTTAGCCACCAAACGTGTGACCTACAAATAGTAAAGATATCATTTTTTTAAACCTTCAGAGTTGCACCTGTAAAGTATAAAATAGGGCTGCTAAGCACCCCGATTTGCTGCTAAGAATACGCAATTGCGTTATTTGCGCCGCAATTTGCATATTTTGGCTCCAAATGCGGTTTTTTGACATTTTTGAAAAAATCTAAATTTTTTTTTTTTTTGGCGATTTTTAATTTTTTTTTCACGGATTTGGAGAGTCCCTGGACCTAACATCAAGTGCTACCATCATTAAAAAAAATTGGGGGGAAAAAAATTAAAAATTGGTTTTTTTAAAATATTTCGTGGATTTTGAGAGTCCCTTGACCTAGAGTGAAGTGCTACAATCATTTGTGGTTGATTTTTAAAAATTTGGAAAAAAGTTACCAAAAATTATAAGTTTGTATCCAAATGGGACCAATTTGTAACCTGTGTTCACTTCAAAATCTATTAGATAGACTTGTGTACAAAACCAATGGATTTTTATATCTTTAATAGATTATGCAGTGAACACAAGTTACAAATCGGTCCCATTTGGATACAAACTTGTAATTTTTTAGTAACTTTTTTCCAAATTGTTTTAAATCAACCACAAATGATTGCAGTACTTCACTCTAGGTCAAGGGACTCTCAAAATCCGCGAAATATTTTTTTAAATAACACGATTTTTAATTTGTTTCCGTAACCACTCGGGTATAAGCCCACCTTCAGCTATAAGCCCACCCCTATTTTTCAAACCATTCCGAGAACAAGGGTGCACTCGGGTATAAGCCCGGTAGCAATTTTGGCTACTTTTCTTTCACAGTTACGAACAAATATTAAAAAAAATATCAGTTAAAAATTAACATTCCATACTTACAAATAAAAAAATTGACAAAGATGAACAAGAAATTGCTGGTACATCGGGCATATTCAAATGCCAAGGCAGATTGTTCTTATTTTTAAATTCAACTACTAGCCCCTCCCCGGTTATAAGCCCACCCCATTATTGAAGTGAAATTGCCCATTTAGGGGGGTGGGCTTATACCAGAGTGGTTACGATATTTATTTTTTTTTTTTTTTTTTTTTTTTTCAAATTTTTTAATGATGGTAGCACTTGATGTTAGGTCCAGGGACTCTCCAAATCCGGGGGAAAAAAATTAAAAATCGCAACAACAAAAAATTGGGTTTTTTTTAAAGATTTTGCGTTTTTGGCGTGAAATCGGGTTTTTTTCCGTTTTTGGCCTTCAAAATCACGTATTCTTAGCAGTCTAAGCTAACCGTGTTTTGACATTGTGTGTTAATTCATGCGCACATAATCGTAAATATCACTCAATTTGTTGTGTTTTCATTTCAAATTTGTAGAGATCACATTCACCACAAGTTCTAGCAAACACAATTTTCAACACAATTGTTAATATTGTACCAATTTAACACAATTTTTATGCAAAGTTGGGACTATTGTATGGCGAATTTTGTAGTATGAACCCTTGAAAAACAAGATGCTGGTTAGACCGCATATACATTCTGGGATCCAAGCGGTGTATACGATCATCTGGTCTGGAGCTCCTGTTGTAGAAGCAGCGTTTAGAGACTACAGTCGATCGAGTCATACAAAATTTTAAATCAACAAATTAAAAGACATCTTTTTATTTTCATATTTTGTTTACAAATATTCCTGGCATTCAATTTTATTGATCAGTTATCCTTAAAGTTCACAGAAATATATTTTTACAAGAGGTGGTGTGTTCACAGAATATTTTCAGATCTGCAGGAAAATGGTATTAAAAGAT
This sequence comes from Amphiura filiformis, assembly GCF_039555335.1. Taxonomy (NCBI): domain Eukaryota; kingdom Metazoa; phylum Echinodermata; class Ophiuroidea; order Amphilepidida; family Amphiuridae; genus Amphiura; species Amphiura filiformis. The sequence continues at coordinate 37,356,961 of NC_092632.1, read as the reverse complement.
AGGATGTTTCAAAATATTTTTCCTGTCTTGATTTTTTTCTGCGACTATGAATTTTTTTCTGGGAACGCCGGTACTATGTCTGTTAAGCAGGTACGAATAATTCCGTGTGAATTGAGACGTCAGAGCAGGTCAAAGTACTATTTTAGCCTACGTCCCGTATCCTACTATCACTCAAACAAGGAAATCTCTTCACGAATTCACTCACCTTGCGATCCTACATCATCAGTTGAAACAAACATCTAAGTTTCCAAAAACAACTGTCATTCCTCAAAACTACAAGTAACTTCATTAATAAAAAATTGAAATCCTACTATTACCCGTTATTGAAAATTTTGTTCGATTTATGACACGGCACCCCCGCCTCATAGTGCACTGTGCTGCAGTGCCATGCTGCTTCACTTTTCTGTAAAAACGAGCGAGTTGTATAAAGTCGGCGTAACAGCTGTGATTTATGAAGCATGTCTGACGTTTCTGTGTGGAATTTTCGATTCTCAGCAACGGGATTCCATGAAATTGACAATGTATGTAAGTTATTCTGTAGGATCGGTAATAATTAATATATGTTTTATGTTATGAATAGTGCAAGTTGAAGTTAGTGAGTTTGTGGTTTCGTAAAGTGTTCTCAGGAAGCTAAAAGTGACGGGCCGTCCTCGAAGTACTTCGACTGCATATCGGAGTTTGGTGAATAGCAGGACACATCACACGTGAAGTGTGATGTGTCCAGACAGGATATACCTACAGGAGTACCTACAACTTCATGAACTTGAGAACAAGTCCTCAAACGTTTGAAATTTGTAGTTACTACAAGTACAACTATAATCAAATTAAGTATTTCTTGGCCAAACTGGAACATGCGCGGTGCGTCCATGTAGTGTACTAAGCATGTGCGCAGTGCAAGGCGCGTGTATACTTTCTTCTGTACCGCGCTATATTCGCGTGTGTTCATCGCGGAGCCACTAGCGTTCACAGTGTTCCGGTTTGGCCAAGAAATACTTAATTTGATTATACATGCAGCATGCAGTTAGGGTCTATCTAGACTAGACTAGGACAGTCTAGGACTAGTTTAAGTTAATTCTTTATTACTTCCGTGGTCCGAGCTGTGCGCCAAGCGTAGTAGACGAGCGTACACACAGAAGATATAAACAATCACGCTGATTGGCTGATCAACGGACTTGACAACAAGCTGGTTGAACCATTGGTCGTCGGCGCGGCGCGTAGTAGGCGACCTTGTCACTTCTACGCGATTGCAATTCACCAGCGCGTACTCGGACCACGGAAGTAATAAAAATTTAGGTAAGCTTAAAATTTTTTGACAATTTTACATCAAACAAGAAATGGCACGAAACGTCAAGACAATATACATTTTGCCTTATATTGGACATTTACCTACCTTCCTAATGCAGACGCAGTAAAGTATATCAGGGGGTTAAAAAATATTAAAACATCAAATTGAAAACAGCCGCTCTTTGCTTCACAACATATGCCCAGCTGATTGGCTCAACGGTTACATTTTTACGCTCAACTTAGAGACACAATTCAGCACAATACGCATTAGATCTGCTTTCACTTAATTTTGCACTCTGTAGATGAGCATGTTTATAGCTGTATTTGTGTTGCCGTTGGTGGCGCAAATACTGGCGTAAAGAAATATTTACATCAAAAATATTTCCAAAATTTTATCAATAAACCCATAAAGCTCCTAATTAAACAGTGAAATTCAAAAATTCAATAAATAAATATTAGAGAAATTATATTTTATCCATTAACTCTTATAAAATTGTTTTTGACGCTTTTTATCTCTTGTACATTTACTTAAAATACACAGCATTATAATTAATTGAAAAACAATACTTCCTAGACACCAGTGCATGATACAGCATCTTCGCGAACCGGTCGTGTGAAGAAAATCATGGTGAGTAGTCATAATACAGGTGCTTAAAAATGCCTCATATATCATGTATATCTTAATTTTTTGCTCTTTTATTTTTGTGACTATTTGCTAATGTAATGTAGTAATGAATTATATTGATTAAATTAATTAATATGCTTTGGTAGAGGAGGAAACTGCATAAGCTTAACATGCCTTTTTGAGAACAATAAAATTTATAATATTTATAAACAAACATGTATCAACTATCATTGTTTGCAAAGTGAAGTAAATTTTTCTAATTCTTCTGTTGTGTGTGTTGTGTGTTAACATGTACTTGAGCGGCCTGTAAATTCGGCGATCTTTTCCTTTCCACCCTCGCTAGACTGCGGAACTCAGTCCTCAATGCAATGATAGTCAGTCACTTATCTTTTGGTCGTTATATCATATATCATTTTTTATATGACTATCATTTGAGGACTGAGCTGAGTTCTTACCATACATCTTCCGAGGTGCAGTTTCAGACAATAGCTTGGCTTGGGATTATTGGGGCAGAGGTTATCTTTTGAATTCTTTCATGACCACTGAAGCATAGACAAGCCTGTCAAGTACACTCTGCGTGAATTGAATTTGAAAGACCATGTCACTCGCCACTAAAGAATGTCAAAGGTCACCCGACACCAATTTGGTGTACTTCCGCGCCTCGGAAAATGATGTTTAAGGTTTAGGACTACCTCGCTATATAAAGGGAGTAAATTATTACTTTTGCATCAAGGTTTACTTTTGCATCAATGTTAGACATGTCCACATTCCTTATTATAGAGGGCGACATTCAATCCAAAAAGGGAAATACACAAATTTGAAATTTGGACACCAGAAACTTGACGACGTAGTCTAAAATGTGCCGGTACTTTATCCTTGATACAGAAGTCAGCATGCAGTGAAAGTTAGATTTCATAAAATAAAATCGCCTTTGTGTAAAATGGATCGCCGTGGCGAAAAATGATGCATTACATGGTTTTTTTTAAAAACAGACATTTGCCCATAACTTCGCTAATTTTTGACCTACAGACATGGTTGACCCCTCATTTTTTAAGTTAAATAATCACCTTTTTAAACAAAATAATTTCCATGTGAAATATCCTACTTGAAAATTTTGTGAACATGCCTATCAATGTTAAACAGTTGCCAAGGTTTATATTTGAAGGAGGGCAGGGCTTCGATAAATGAGGGAAATTATGGGGTAAAAAACAAGGTTAAAACAACTTTTTGCAAACAAGTGAAAATGCCTATTCTGCTTGGAAGTTTTTGTCTTAAAAAACAATTTAAAAATTATCGGAAAAATAAGAAACATACGGTACGGTACGGTACCTTCATAAAAGCAGCATCACTTCCGTTACATGAAAAGATGATCAAATGAGTGGAAAGTGCCAAAGAATTTGTGAAATGAGGGAATTTTTTAAAGAAAAATACATTGTGTTTTTCGAGAAATTCGCCATCTTGAATAAATTCAGAATTGCGTCACGCAGTAAAAAACTGTCAAACACGTTTAAAAATGCTTGATAGGCGAGTGTTAATCACTGTCAATGCGAGCGTACATCAAGTGCTCGTGCTACGCAAAGGTTTCGAAGTTTGCATCAACAGTTTTGCATTCAGCTCTTTTACGTCCAAAATTGCGATAAAAACATGGATTTTGGAACAAAATAAAGCTTGTTCGACGAAGTGAAAGATATGTTTGGTAGCTAAAACATGTTTAACCTTGATGCGAAAGTTTAATTTGATAGATTCGTAATTTTAACCTTATATAGCTCAGGTGGTCTAAAAGAAAAGATCGCCGCAAATTCAGTCATGACAACCAGACACACAATCAAACTCCTTACCAAGTTAAAGTTATGCAAATTTGCTAGCACTGCCCCACGCACCCCTGCATGACATCACGTGCACAGAACTGACGAATCGTGTGCGTAGGATCGGTGAAATTTTTGTAAAATTTGGTGAAAACACCTCGTGCATATTGTCCGTCTCCATTGAAAAACCTGGATCCTCCGCAGTAAAATCCATCATGATCATGACCACTTGAAATAAGCATCCAGCAGGGTTCCCGTTAAGGATTTTAAAATGTGCGTCATGTGTGACGCAAGTTTGCTGACAAGGTTGAAAAAACTTGCGTCCAGACATATTTTTGTGCGTCCATCTGAAATTCACGATCAATCATACTGGGAAACGCCGCGGAATTTCATGGTCAGAACGGCAGCCCCTTGTTGCTAACACACGTACCCGTACCCCGGGTCTACACTTCATCAAATGTTGATTGTTAAAATAAAATAAAAGTGCATTTTTGCCATGATATTCCATCTCCAGTCGCTATGATAATTTTTCTCATTTCTGTGTCGGAAACGTGGTCAGAAACAGCTGCAAAAACATTCGCAAATTTTCGTACTTTTACTTCGGTTTCTTTCATTTTAAAACGTGTTGTTGATGATATAAAAGCTAAAACACACGCTACCACAAATAATACAAAAAAGATTATCATTTGGATTTTGTCTTTAAAATTGCTTTTATTCATCGTAACAATAATACTAATAAAGGAAACATAGATTATTTATGAGAAAATAAACTTAAAACATTAAAAACTGAATATTGTCAGCTTGTGATAAATAATTAAATAAACAGCAACTGCACGGTAGCCGCACGTCATCATTCCAGCAAGCTTTGTAAACAAAGCATCAATGGGGACTTTCCCATCAAACAACGATCGACGGAAAGCTTGCAAAAGTGCACGATTTCCTGACGATGCATTTACAAATATCACAGATTTTACTACAATTCTTAGTAGGTGGGTCAAAATTTTGGGGCTTTTATTATCTTAAAAATATAAAAGAATAAATATGTCTTATTTTTATCATCAATTAATGATTAAATTTCGAAAGTTTTTCATGCCCACATGGACGCAAAATACTTTTTTTTTTTTTTTTTTTTTTTTTTTTTTTTTTTGGATTTATATGCCATCTTTATTATGAAATTCATAGTACAATCTCGTTATAACATATGACTATAATGAAAACAATCAAAGAAAGAGAACGGCACATAATATGACACACGAAAACACGTATGACAATACATTTTGACATAAACGCATCTTTGGCTCATAGCTTTTAAATACTACAAACTTTCACTTGGAAAATTATGTTACATGAAATTCCCACTATCATGACTATTGACTAACACAGTCATTTTTGACGGGTATAACTTGTGCATACCTTGCGTCTTTGTATATTATATTGCATGCGACATTCAGTCTTAAACATATACCTTGTAATAATTGAATTTGTGCAAAATACTTGATTAGCCATGTGAATTTGCGTCCAAATTTGTAAAATACGCGTCTGGACGCAATGACACACACTAACGGGAAGCCTGGCATCCAGCTAAGTCAGAAAAAATATACCATGTCCAACAAAAAATTATAACCAAAATTACAGATAAATGAAATTTGAGTATCTTCAGTCATCGAAATTTTTGCTCGTTTTGACACCAGAAAAAAGTCCATTTTCAAACGGCAATATTTTCCGAACGGAACCATTGATTTTCATTCAAGTTATTTATTTTTTCAGTTTTGTAGTGTCCCTGGACCTAGACCTAAATGCTAGGATTATTCATGGTTGACCTAAAAAAAAAACAAATTTGCACCGACCGAAAAAACGATAGCAACGTACTCGAGCATCGAATGCGTAACTATCATGTGCAAATTCGAAGCTAGAGTTCTCATGTAAGATGAGTCTCAAGATTCAGATTTTGAATTTCTCCATTTTTTATAGGAAATTCTCCCTGAATTCATTCCCACGCTTTGATTACCGGCTTTGATTGACCTTTCTTGTGATGGAAGTATATATGCTGATAAAGAACTGATCATGAGTACCGTGGTATGCTTGTATCCTGATTATTCACAGCTGTTTGCACATGTTTTCAAAGGAGCTGTTTTAACCTTGTTTACTCAATGTTTTCTCTTATTTATCGAAACCCTGCCCCTCCTTCTGACATGTGAGCCTTGACTCAAAACTGTTTTTTATTTTATTTATATTTATTTTATCTAGGGTCAAAACCAATCAGGTCCTGGTGGTGGTGGTAGTGGTGGAGACAAGAAGGATGACAAGGTAAGGTCAATGTACTTTTTTGTCAAAAATCTGTACACTCCCTTATATATGCCGTAACCTTTTACACAAAGAGTACCGGTATGAATTTCAAATGGGGTTGCCTGAATGGGTGATTCCATTTGAAATCTACACCCCTTGTGTGGAAGATTAAGTTCATGTTTTCCATAGGGGCTGTACAGATATCAACTGGAATAACCCAATCTCCTTTTATTTTGTGTGATGGAACAACAAGGAAAGATGTTCTAATTTAGTTGTAGTAACTACAAATTTCGAATGTTTGAGGACTTGTTCTCAAGTTGTAGGTACTCCTGTAGGGTGCCTCCAGGGTTTTATTTTGGCAAATTTGCATGAGTATATCTAGTAAAATACTCTTTTTAGAAACATGTGTCACTGATGTATGTCATCTGTGATTGCTCAACATATTCTACGCATCAGCTTTTGTCCAAAGAAATATTTAAAAAGATGTTTTTTGAGTAGCGAAAAGTCCACTCCACGATTATGTACATGTGAATATGGTGATGAATGCACGCTAAATCGCGGCGACACATACACATAGCTCCTTGGAACTCACAGTCGAAGCTGTGAGTTCCAATTATTGGAACTAGTTCTAATTTCTCTGTCTTACAATTTAATTTGTTTCATATTTTGATTGGAATCTCAGTAGGTCAAATTAGACCCTTTTTAATGCTACTTCCGGGAACACCTCAACCATGATCTATCAAACTTTGCGAGTTCAAATTAATAGTGATAAATTTACAGCATGGCCATGGATCACTTGCTGAAAATAATGAGAAACTCCTATCAGCAGCTTAGTAGTAGGAAATACTGAATAGATTCACACCAATATTCAGGTTTGGTACCCGTTATTTGATGAGAATCACACATTTGATTAAATTATTTGTTGTTGTTTTTAATTGTACAGGACAAGAAGAAGAAGTATGAACCTCCCGTACCCACAAGAGTGGGTAAGAAGAGAAGACGAACCAGGGGTCCAGATACCGCTAACAAATTGCCACAAGGTAAGCAAACTTAAATTTGACTTTTCGCATCCCTGGGTGCTAGATATTAGGAGGTTTCACAATGTAGCCTCCTGCCCAGGTGTGCCTTTCAATAATGATTTGCTGAACTTCTTGTCTTGAACAGATTCTGAATGATGGGATTCAAAGTATTTAAACATTGATACCATCAGTCCGAGATGGAGAGGTAATGGTAGTGGTGCTGGTCAAGAATTTCACAGAGGGAGAGGAAATTAGTAAAGTTTTTAAATTTCCTGACCATTTTGAATGAATTAAGGTTGGTGTTCTATCACATTTCATTAATGGCTATATATTCATCATTTACCTCAAGGTCTTTGTAAGTTATCAGTTCCATTGGCAGTAGACCATTCCTGACCAATGTTCTCAAAGGTACAACTCGGATTGATAGTTGTTACCTTTTCGGTAAGGGCTCATATTGAAATACCCTACCACGTTTTCACACAGAAAGAAGGCAGGATTCCCCTCGCTAAGCGCGCTCCTCAGGAAAGCTCGGTCATAAAACGGATGGATTATATGCATCAGTGATACACCCTGCCCAGGATTTTAACAAAAGAAGGCTAGCACAGGAAAGCTGCAGGATGGCGCACACCTTCCTGTGTAAGGGAATTTCAATATGAGCCCTAACTCCGGTAGGCCTTTGTGGGTAGACCTCTGATGTCATCACTTTGATGCACACATCTTGACTGCGCACTTCACAGCTTTCAATACACAGTAACGATGTTCGCTACATGTAAAGGATGTGCACATCGACATGACTTCAAATGACAACATCTCAGGTCTACCTGCATTCCTGCAAAGGCTTATGGAATTTACCAAAAAGGTGAATTAAACAAAGGCTTTATTGATCATTTTACTCTTTCATTTAATCACAATTTTTGTGAACTTTTTCTATTTTCTTTTGCCTGAACAGTTACACCACACACAAGATGCAGATTAAGATTGCTGAAACAAGAACGAATTAAGGATTATTTGCTGATGGAGGAAGAGTTTATTCGTAACCAGGAGAGACTCAAACCACAGGAAGAGAAAGATGAGGTGTGTAAGAGTAATCTCAACCTATTGTTTTTTTTATTGGTGGAATAACAAAAGATAGACTTGATTGATATACATGTAAAGGAGTCAGAAATTAATGAGGGATGTATGCAAGTTTGTTTCCATACAGTTTTTGTTTTCTGCACCTTCTGAGCACCCCTGCTCTTGGTGGATTTTGGTACATTAAAACATACCATTATTATTATATAAATACCATAATCATTTGCAAATTTTCCACCTATGTTTCATAAGCATTGCGTTTTTATGATTTGCCCATTACAGGAAGAACGTTCCAAAGTGGATGACCTTCGTGGTACCCCTATGTCAGTAGGTAGCTTGGAGGAGATCATCGATGATAACCACGCCATTGTATCTGCGTCCGTTGGCTCAGAATATTACGTCAGTATATTGTCCTTTGTAGATAAAGATCAACTTGAACCAGGCTGTACAGTTCTACTCAATCACAAGGTGAGGGGAGTTGGATGGGTGATTGTATTGTTTTGCTTTGTTTGTTGGATTGTGTATTTGTTAGAGGCAGTGTTGTGTCTTAACTTTTCTGACACTAACTAGCTAGCTAGATCAGTGATTCTAAAGCATTATCGGCACTACTGGATTATACACACTAAGATGAAATTGCTACAGGTCTGTCAGATGGACAGTTATTTGGCTGGACAGCAAAGTTGCCCATTTCTGGTTGGGTCAGTGAATAAGGTGCACACAGCCCTTCTCAACCAAACATAAAAGGAGTGATTATGATTTGGGTTTCTTTCATTAGGTCATCCAAAGGGAGACTGTATGCAAACAAATGTTACAGCTGAGGGTGTGATGATGTCACATGCCGGTGAAAACAAGGTGGTGCTAGAGAAAGAGTAGTGTGTTTGTGCGTAATAGGGTCAAAAAGATCATGCATGAGTGCACTGGAATTGCCCTTGTATTGCCGGGCCAACCCGATTTATAGCAAATTTTCTTATTGCATACACTTTTATGTAATGTAAGGGTTATGGTTACAATTTGGTCTCCATGAAAAGTTAATCCAATTGCATATTTCTCAAAGTAAGAGTAGAAAGTAGAGTATTGTTTATGTTATTAACCATTACCTGATGTGTTTTTGTCTCTTTTTTCTTTTGTAGGTGTTAGCCATAGTTGGTGTGTTAAGTGATGATACAGACCCAATGGTTTCAGTCATGAAGTTAGAGAAAGCCCCACAAGAGTCATACGCAGATATCGGAGGTTTAGACCAACAGATCCAGGAGATCAAGGTAAATTCAAACACAAATGTGATCAAATTCCATGTTCATTCTTACTTGGGCCTGACAAATTAATATAACTGGCTGAAAAACAACGGAGTGGGTAGGCCAGAGGTTTCTTTTATGAAACACATTTTCAGTTTTAAAATACACAAATATTGTATGACTTTCCCCATTTTTTTTCTTCAAAATGCACAAAGCAAATTGATAGACTCAGTACACCGGTCAATCTTACCGTTTCCGAGGTTGATTAGGATGCTGCTTGCATCGATCCCGAGATGCGGAAAAAACCAATAGTCATTTTGTCCCACATAAATGAATAAATAACAAAACCCCCGATCCCCGGTGGACTCACCCAAAAGGTGACGCCACACCATATGATCGTCCTTATCCTCCTTGGTCTCCGACTGACACAGACGTGCCTATCGATTGTTCATAGCACTGTGTATCAATTTCTCGACCAAGGCGAGATATACGGTTGTAGTTTCACACCTTAGGTAAAACCAAACCGGTATTGTTCGGCTGAGGATAGTTTTGACGGCATTTTCTGGCAAAAAAGTGACAAAAAACGATCCAAAACTTAGCTACATATCGTGCCTCCGCTTATATCACGGGACACACGAGCAATTCAAAATGGCCGCTCGTTGACGCCATTCATTTTGTTTGCGACATAAACAACCATTGCAGCCTGAAAGTTACAATAGATGTTTGTACATACACATTGTATTTCATGTACGGTAGGTTATTGTTGCTATGTTAGGGTGATTACTCTATCGTTATGTCTTCATTACCGTCCAATAAAGACGAGTTAATCAGATATTCATACGGTGGGGATTGGTAGGGACCCGTCTGACATTTTAGTAATAAAGTTAGCCAGTCCTTACTTTTACCACTAACGTTAGCGACCAGCCTCCGTGCTCAGGTTTGCTTACTGGGCTTGAGTCGCGTGTTGGGGGGTAGCCCCCTCCCTTTCTCCTCGCTTCGCCTCGCCCTGTCGGGCTTGCCCTTCCCTGGTGACGGAGCGGGACCCACACCCGCTCTGTTGCAACCACAGGGAGTGCTCACGATCTTCTAGATGTCTTTCTTTTTGCTTAGGACTCTCCGAGTTCCAGCTTGACGATTGGGATAGGCTCCGTCCATCGCCATAAGACGAAGAAGAAATCTACCAAGGGCACTGGTAAGGTCGACACGGTGGATTCTGCTGTGACAGCCCCTATGTGTCATGGCAGGTCTGCTTAAGGGGCTCCGGTCCCCGGACAAGCAGGCGGTTCCTTCGGGGGCTGCTAGCGCGACCAAAGGCTCAGCAGCCAGCGAAAGCACTGACTATACGTCGGAGCAAAGTAGCAGGCAGCAGAGCGGTAACCACCAGCGAAACCCTAGCGGGTTTTGCAGCAGGAGGATACCAGTCGACACGGTAGATTCTGCTGTGACAGCCCCTATGGGTCATGGCAGGTCTGCTTAAGGGGCTCCGGTCCCGGACAAGCAGGCGGTTCCTTCGGGACTGCTAAGCGCGTCCAAAGGCTCAGCAGCCAGCGAAAGCACTGACTATACGTCCGGAGCAAAGTAGCAGGCAGCAGAGCGGTAACCACCAGCGGAAACCCTAGCGGGTTTTGTAGCAGGAGGATACCAGCCCTCTAGCGAAAATCCTCACGGGTTTTAGCAGGAGGACACCCGCCTGTTGCAGGCATGTCTCACGGGCTCAAACAGCCACAGTAGTAGCCAGCGACGGGCAGCATGCAAGGTACCCGGGCTTGCCTGGGTTGAACCCTAGCATGCATGGGTTCAGCAGAGACGATACCGCTGCTAACGCTGTGGGTGTAGTCTTAGCAGAACCAACTGGGGTTGTCACACGCAGCAGCGCTCCATGGCGGGACCGCCGAGTGATACCCTGGGCCCTAGAATAGCTGCTGGCTGTCCACAGGGACTGGCTGGCGATTATTCAGGGGTTGGGCTCGCAGTCTCTCACGGGACAGCGACCCAGGTGCATTCGGTGGCAGCTACAAAGCCGAGCTACGGCTTGACTTCAGTGGTAGCCGCTATGCACCCGCCCATAGCTGCCGTGAGTGGTCCGCCACACACAGCGACCTTGGGCGAAGCTCTAGAGGGTACAGTAAGTAGCTTGAACAGCCTAGCTGATCAACAACCCACTTATGTCCTCGAGAGCCAGCGGAGCGTGGTGATCCATTACCGCCAATGGGTCAATTACCCTCTCTTGATCGATCACTGTCAAATCAACAGGGCATAGCTCCATTGATTGACGCTGCCTATTCAGGTGGCGAGGTGATTGATCGGGGTATGCACGCCAGCTACCCGTGGTACTAGGCAAGCTCCCTCTAGCCAAGGGACAGCCGGTATAGCGGGTACCCATACACACGGCTTGATCCTTGCGGGGAACGCAGTGAGGCATGGGTACAGTGGTACACAGCCGGGGGAGCCCTCACGGGCACCTACGCTAGTACCGCGCGGTACCACGCCAGCACACAGCTTGATCCCCAAACAGGGAACGCAGTGTGGCGAGGGTACAGCGGTCCACAGTTGGGAACCCTCACGGGTACCCACGCTGATACCGCGACCGGTACCGCAGCACCGCTTTAGTCGCCACAGTCTCTGTGGCAACAAGGGGGAGGCGGTGCTGGTACTGCAGTACCATGGGGTTACCCTGGTGGCGGATCCTTTCAGGGTCAGCTGCCGGCGGGGTATGCCCCGTGGTACCCGCCGCAGGGTGTTTCTTCCACGGCCTAGCACCGTGGCAAGTGTCGCCTAGCGATGGCCACGCAGTACCATCATCAGCTGTTGACCAGGCCAGCCGGCATGGGGCTAACCCAGATCTTGATCAGGGTAGGCCCGCAGCTGCTAGCGCTTAGGACGACGGCTGCGAGAGCATGCGGACCCAGTGGTGCCATGGCGGATACCTCAGGGTCTTGCGGAGTACTCCCTCTTCTGCTGGCAGGTAGTCGGCGAGCCACACAGTGGTTATGCCTTCTTACCCGCTTTCAGATGCCCGTCCTCAGTTACCGTCATCATCAGAGCATGATACGGATACTGTGGGCGAGGGAAAGGAGTCGGAAGCTGAGTCCGGTAGTGACATCACTACAGTCTCCTTCCCCCGCTGCCCCGCGAGGGGAGCAACAGCACTGATCTTCCTCCGGACACCCCCTAAGGGGGAGTCCATGGAGGAGGACCAGGGGATCCTTTCAGTAGGATGCTCAGCTGCTGCTTCCTCACAGGGGACGCCTGCACTCTCATTCCCGGCAAACCTCACGGGTAGATATCGTAGGGCTGTCGAGCTCAGTAGAGCTATGACGCCACGTGCTTGCACGCTTCCTCTGCGTGTAACGCGGGAGGACCACGAGACCTACCTGAGGGGATCCGAGAGGGACCCAGATGTCGCAAGCGTATCACGCTCAGACAACATCTGAGCTCTTCCACAGGTGAGCCTATTAGCGGTGCTAACAGCTAGCCTCAACGAGAGCTCCATGGGCCTAGCCCATAGGGTGTCCACTCAGCGCCGGGGGGAGGGGCCTGCCACTCCAATCGCTCAACGCGATGGAAAGGCAGGGTCCTTTTTCTCTTTGGATGCTTCTGCGCCACGGTGGAGGACCGTGCAAAGAAGCTACCAACGGAGCACTCTGAAGAGGTCGGAAACTGCCCTTACCATGGGTAGGAGCTCCGACTTCAGCAGGCCGTGCACCACCAACAGTACCCGAGCCCACTACCTCTGCAGCACCCATTTCTGGGAGGCGCAAGGGTAGCACAGGAACAGCTGGCAAGCCCCAAGAAGAGCAAGCGCTCTTCCAAGGGAAGCTAGGCAGAGCATTCCTGGGGGCTCAGCGGTTTTTCCACAGGGGATCTCCCAGTGGATCGACCGCTTATGGCTTTCACCCAGAGGTGGGAAACCATCTCTTTGAGCGCCTGGGTATGGTCAGTGGTGAGTGGGGGTTACAGACTGGCAACCCAGTCTCCCCACATTCGCCTGCACATTTCAGAGGTCCACAGTAGTGCCGCCAGACGCCCCCAGCGTCGGGCACTACTGACAGGGATCACACAGCTTCTCACGGCGGGCGATTGTCCCGGTCTACCCCCGTTCTACGGGTGATCTTGGAGCCATTGGCTCCAAGGAAGACCGGCGACGGGAGCCCCATCCGGAACCGCAGGCCGCTGGAACACGTTCTTCAGGCCCAAGAGGTTCAGAATGGGGACTCTCGCCTCGGTGCTAGCCTGCCCCATCAGGGGCATGGGAACAGCATCGCTAGATCTCTCGGACGCCTATCTGCATATGCCAATCGCCTCTCAAGATCGGAGGCATCTGCGCTTCTAGGTACAGGATCAAAATTACCAGTTTTGATACCGCCATCCGCCTGTCCATCTCTCCCAGGGTGTTTAACACTCTTGGTCAGAGCGGTGGCAGCGTGCCTGAAGCAGAGGGGTGTCAACATCAGTTGCTACCTGGACGCTTGGCTCATATACGGACGCACTCCACTGAAGACTACGGGTCTCATGGGGTTGATAGTCCGTAGGGTGCGGGACCCTGGATTTTTTGATCAGCTCAAAAAAGTCCAGCGTGGTCCCGACGCAGACACCACTATTTGTAGGGGCCCAGATCACCCTCACGGAGGGGTTCGCGGTGCTCTCACCCGAGCGGGGGACGAACATGGTGCGGTGTGCCTGACTCTTGGCCGAGTCTCGGGCAAAACCCGCTGTGGCATGGATGAAGGTGGTAGGCCTAATGGCCAGTATGGTAGACCTCGTACTGTACTGCCGCTTTCTACGTTAGGGCTTACCCAACTACACCTTCTAGCCTGCTTGCAGGCCCAGTCGTCACCAATATCCTCGCGGTTCCGCTTGTCGGAGATCGCGCGAGAGGAACTCTGGTGGTGGACCCATCAGCCCAATTTGACCCAGGGTGTCAGGTTCCTGCACCCCGGTATGTCACGTAGTGACGCACCATAGCGCCAAAAGCGGGCTGGGGGTCCACATCCACGGAGACTCCGCCTCGGGCCTATGGGGGCCATAGAGACAGAGTTTCACATCAACCTCCTCGCTTACGAGGAGGTGATCGTGGAATCACATACCGTTGTCCTGACGGATAACACAACCGTGGTAGCCTACCCCAACAGACAAGGGGACTCCGGGCCACCACGATTGAGCCTGCATGCACGACACCTGATAGGGTGGTGCAAGTTCAGGCAGATTACGATGAGAGCGATACACATCGCTGGCGTCACCAGCATCCTCGCGCACAATCTGTCACGAGGAAGGGTGTCGGGACCAGCAGAATGGTCCCTTGTTCGCAGGTCGCTCAGACGATCTTCAAGGGATGTACCACCCTCGAAAGATCTGTTCGCATCTCATCGCAATCATCCACTGCCGGTGTACTGCTCAAGGGTCGCGGACCCCAAGCATTCACCGTGGGCGCTCTGTCCATAGACTGGGGAGGATGACAGCTTATGCAGTCCCTCCGATCTCACTACTCATGAGGGTGGTGGCCAAGATCGGGTGGGAAGACTGCATTGTCATTCTGCTAGCGGCAAGGCCGCTGGCGCTCCCGAGGTACCAGATCTACTCCGGATGCCCGGAGCGGAGGTACCCAGTCTATCACTAGAGCACCTGCAGTTAGCTGCATGGCCCTTACCAGGGAACACGCAGCGGAGGGATACTTTTCATCAGAAGCTGTTTTTCTCATCGCCGGGCTAGACGGAAGTCTACCCTCCGTGCGTATAGCCAGAGTCTGGCTCCATACTACGCTTGGTGCAATGAGACAAATAGCTCTCCCGCTAGAGCCTCTGTGCTGCTAGTTCCGGAGTTTCTGACAGAAAAGTTCCAAGCAAGACTTCAGCGGGCCACTGGGGCCAGCTATAAGTCAGCTGTCCTCTCCATTCACCGAGGTTTCGAGACGGTCGACTATCATAGCCGATGGTTACCTTATTAGTCTACGCCTCGACGGTATGTGTTCAACGAGTGTCTACCAAAACGGAAAGTGATCCTCCTAGGGATCCCAACACAGTCTTAGATTACTTTAAGGGTCACCCTTTTGACCTTCCGTCCAAAAGCGCCGCTTAAATACGTAACTCTCAAGATGGCTTTCCGGTTTGGCGTTGGCTTCGGACGGCGGTGCTGAGTTGCACACGGTCTCGAGGTTAGCTTCCGTGTTCACAAACACTGGAGCGACACTGTTTCGGGCGCTCTGTTCTCGTGACTACTGAACGGGCGCGTGCATACCGACATTCGTCCCCTCTCCAATCCCCAGGGTTGGGCAAGGTTCGGCTGAAGCCAAAGATAGGCTGGGGTGTCCGATAAGGCGCTGCAGCACTATTTCTTCCGAACACAAGCCTTGCGAGGGACTCACGACCGCATTCATCACCCTTACAGAGCCTTTCAGTCCAGCCGCTGTCGCAATGGCTGGTCCAGGTGTTGGTGGGGTCCGGGGATCGCGAAGGTTTCGCGTCCCCACGACCCACTCGACACTGAGCTATCTCATCATCTTGGGTATACCGCTCGGTTGTCCCTTGAGGAGATCTAGCAGGCGGTGTCCCGGAAGCCACCTTCGCCCTTCTCTACGATACTTCCGCTTACGTTAGTAATCAGAGACGGGCGGAGGTTTACCGGGACATTGTTCGGGCGATCATAATACGGTGGTGTACGGGTACCAGGTTTTCAGACTATACAGAATACTCAGCATGGTAAGAACCAGTGTCGCTATTCTTAACCACCAAACTTATTAAGTAAGGAGGTTTATGTCTGTGATCGCGTGGTCTTTGTTTGTTTCCCGACCGTTGGGGGAAAATATTTTCTGACCTCGCGAAAACCATCGTTCCCCGCTCCCGATCCCTGATCAGATGCTGACCAATCTTGTACCTCCATCCGTCCGGTTACTTGCTAGATCGATCTTTCAGATGTTGATGCAAGAAGTATCTTAATCAACATCGAACGGTAAGATCGACCGGTGTACTGAGTCTAGTCCCAAACAAAAATGTTTGGTAGACTCATAACCGTGCGATCTTACCTTCCGATGTTGATTATCCCGACCCCGCCACCCCTACAAGTTTGGTCCGAATAGGGATCCCAAGTCGGATAAGGGATTTATCATATGGTGTGACGTCACCTTTTGGGTGAGTCCACCGGGGATCGGGGTTTTTGTTATTTATTCATTTATGTGGGACAAAATGACTATTGGTTTTTCCGCATCTCGGGATCGATGCAAGAAGTATCTTAATCAACATCGGAAAGGTAAGATCGCACCGGTTATGAGTCTACCAAACATTTTTGTTTGGGACTAATCTTAATGCTTTCACTGGCATTGTTATAAATAACCCTACCTTGTCACTGCAGACTGGTGGATGGCATTATTATCTAGTATTTTGAAGTACTTCTTTATATTTGCCTCATCCATTGATAAATGTTTGCTCTCTGATATGTTGTGTAAGCAAACACATTTTTGAATCTACACCTTCAGGTTTGCCCAAATAACTCGGATATTAATTTTGTTTCACGTTAACACAGGAATCTGTAGAACTGCCATTAACTCATCCTGAATATTATGAGGAGATGGGCATCAAACCACCCAAAGGAGTCATCCTGTTCGGTGCACCGGGAACAGGCAAGACATTGCTAGCTAAGGCTGTAGCCAATCAGACGTCTGCTACTTTCCTTAGAGTTGTAGGCTC
This sequence comes from Amphiura filiformis, assembly GCF_039555335.1. NCBI lineage: Eukaryota > Metazoa > Echinodermata > Ophiuroidea > Amphilepidida > Amphiuridae > Amphiura > Amphiura filiformis. Next base: position 37,339,960 of record NC_092632.1, on the reverse strand, counting down.
AGAACTCATCCAGAAGTACTTGGTAAGAGTTCAATTGTGTGTGCATTATGTGTGTTATACATCTGAGGACTAAAGTCCTTAGATAAAACTTTTTTGAAGGACCTATACTGATCGACTAAATGTTTGAAAAATAAAGCATTTTCATTCGTTTCACATTTCCGGAATTGGATGATGATATTTCAGCATAAAAGGAGCAAAAACATAAAACTTTAGGTTGGTGATATACTAATGTTTGATGTCATGTGCATTGCAAACAATCGGACTTGTGGTCAAGAGCCAAATCGATTTTCAGGAAAGTTTCCATTTAGTAAAGTACCAGATTAGTAACATAAGAGTACAGGACACTGCCTTTATGTTTGTTCCATGTGAAACATACTGCCTTTCCATTTTGAAATTTGTGGAGAAAAGTAAGGTAATGCATTCCATATTTTCCTGCTTGAAATGTCTGATTAAATACATAGTCGTGAATTTAAATTTGTAATGGCGATACTTCTTTTGTCTCTTCCACAGGGAGATGGTCCAAAGCTGGTGAGAGAATTATTCAGGGTGGCCGAGGAGCATGCTCCTTCAATCGTCTTCATTGATGAAATTGATGCTATAGGCACTAAAAGGTGAGATGACACTCTTGTAGACTTGTACCACGTATAATCCAGACTGCCACTAACCAATTAACGCAGATTCATTACAAGTCTTTGAATTCACAAAGTTGATGGATGTACTGTAGAATCATTATATCTTGATTCAGTAGTTTAGTCTATCTTCTAGTTATTAATTATGACTCATGTTTTATTCATTTTATCATGATTGATTGTTTGATTGGTAAAATGATTGATAAATGGATGTATTTATTCATTGCATTTATCCAGGTATGAATCCAACTCTGGTGGTGAGCGTGAAATTCAGCGTACCATGTTAGAACTTCTTAATCAGCTTGATGGCTTTGACCACAAAGGCGACGTCAAAGTGATTATGGCTACAAATCGTATAGAAACACTAGATCCAGCTCTTATACGACCAGGTAATAATAATGGCTTGGTTCTTGTGTTCTTGGGGAGCAATGTGGCACACTGGTTAAGGTCTTTGCCTTTGGTGCGAGAGGTTGCAGGTTCAATTCCCTGCAGGACAAGAAAAAATCTATTTCTGCTCTCCTTGTGGCTCATTTGGTAAATGCAGGGCAAATGACCCATGATAAAAGACCTTGTTACAGTCAGTTTCTATCAGGGAAATAAGCCTGATTGTTGGCTACACTGGCCTGTCCTGTAAAAAGTCCCCAACCAGCTATATATTATGGTGACCCCCTTCACCAGGTCACTTGTACCTGGCCGAAGTTTCGTCAGCGTTAGTTATGTTCCTCCTTCCATCTCTCTTCACTCTCTTCTTCTCTCTATCTCTTGTCGTTTTTGTTCACTTTTTCTCACTCTTCTCTGATACAATAAAAAAATTTTAAACATTTGATAATGAAGGTGGCAAGGTGAGTGTAAATTCTCAGTACTTATGATTGCAAATCCATATAATCATATCATTCTTTACCTGCTCTGTTAGGTCGTATTGACAGGAAGATTGAGTTCCCACTACCTGATGAGAAAACCAAGCGCCGCATCTTCAACATTCACACAAGTCGTATGACGCTTTCTGATGATGTTAATCTGGATGAGTACATCATGGCCAAGGACGATCTGTCTGGAGCTGATATCAAGGTAGGTATTTTAGTGGCTTAGGTGGCTTTCAAAGAGAAAAAAATTTGGATCCCAATTTGTAAGTGCACTTTTTAGCAAATGACGCAGCAACTGGAATGATTTAACTCTGAATTTTAAGCAATCAAAAACATGCAATAATGTGATTTAGTTCTCACCCTTAATTAGGGTGTGTCACATGTCGTTGTTTTGAATACATCAGACACTGAATTTGTGGTAATACACCAAACATTTACTGCAGGGTTGGAATGTGGGTGAGAATCTGAAGTATCAGTTCTCACAAAGATTTTCTTGAGTGAATGAAGCAAGAATTATTCTTAATTCTAGAATAGTTCAGACTTAGACTCTGCATAAGATACCTGATTGTGAATGCAGAATGTTATAAAACTTAGTATCAAAGGGTTTATCATGGTAATGGAAAATTGCAAATATCAAGCTAACTTTGCGTTAAACGAAATCCTGCCTCCTTTTGAACCTGATTATATTGCCATTGAATTTGCTCCACTGTCACATATCTTAGATTTCAACCTTGTGTTATGTTTTGTCCAACACAGGCTATCTGCACAGAAGCTGGTCTAATGGCGCTGAGAGAACGTAGGATGAAAGTCACCAATGAAGACTTCAAGAAGTCAAAGGAAAACGTCTTGTATCGCAAAAACGAAGGCACTCCAGAAGGTCTCTACCTATAAAAGAACACTTGTTTGCTGGTCAACATCAAATGTACAAGTATTACTATCAATGACAAACTTTGTTTTGCATTCAGTGACAGGCCAAATTTCTCAAACATTCAAAATAACTATTATTATAAATATTAACTCAAAAACTGGATGTAAAATGGTGCATTTGCCAGTATTTGATTTGATTCAATGTTGCAACTACTGATATATACATCAAAGTTAAAGGTGTGTGACTATAGTGAGAGACTGATCCCCCTACTATACCCCATCAAAATGCATACTTTGTTATCATCTTTTTCTCATAACCCCAGTGAAATTTAAGGCCCGGAATACATTTTGTTTAGGCAACGGAAGTGATGTACTGTTCTATGGGCCACTGGGATACATGTTTTTGCTTCTAGTATCCAAATTGCTGAAGCAGTTTATCTTAAAACTTGTGCAGGTGATGGACCTTAATGTTAGATAAACACAACATATTATAATCTGACCATAATCTGGTCATGCACCTTTAAGATATAGCTCAAGGATTGACATGATCATTCTGAGTTGTCGATTCACAAAGTATATGTACCACGGGCGGTTCCACCAGTCTACACAAGTGCTGTAACTTTGATGTAGCATGGCCATTTCAATGTTGATTATTTTCCGCTATAAACTGTTGAGGTAAAACTTCTGCATGTGTTCATGGACATACTACTATAGGTTGTTGGAAAGAGCAAAAAAACTGAACTAAAAACAGCGATGCAATATATACTATCATTATTTTCACCTGTGCTTTATAATGCTCATAATACCAAACATTGTCATGTGTTTTAAAATGCTGATGTTATGAATCGTAGAAGAAAACTTTGCAACAAGATGGTTGTTCCTCTAGCCAGCATTATCAAAGACCTGGGATCAAAGAACAGTTGATCATAAGTTCATAACTGATACTCCATTGTAAGTTAACTTATTTGTTTTGCAAAATGTTCTGAAACATTTTGCTTGGAAAAATAGAAATAAACTGCTATTTACAACTATATTGTCATTATTTTGTGTAGTGTTTATTGTGTTTTGTGAATAAAAATGTGTGTTTGTGTTCATGAATAACAAGGCTTAACTTAAACTTACGGAAGGCCACAAAACCCCAATTAAACTGCTTCAGTGACCTATGGACAGTAATGTTAGGTTTGAAAGATACTGTAAAGGTCTCCTGCAAATAAATGGCAAATGTGCTGAAAGACACCATGAAAATGATTGAGTGCAGTATACATTTTCTAGTATATTTCCTTTGAAGGCTTTGATTGAGCATAGTTGCTATCATGTGCGATGTAATCAACCAAAATCAGTCGGAAGTCAGAAATATTGATTTTCAGATACAGCCAAAAAAGAGAATAATTTCTTTTGCTATCCCTTTTGGAAACACTTCAACTGTTCATATCTTTGGAACTAAATGTTCAATTTCTATGGGGTTTTCTGCAAAATGTAGCTTTCCAAATGCCTTGTACAATCATTTAGAAAAATGAAAATTGAATATGTCTGACTTCAGACTGATTTTGCTTTATCACACCATATTTTGATCCTCTACTAAGCCAAGGGGGAGGTGCATTTTTGTTTTGGGTAGGGAGGGATCACAAAATGGACCCATATCAGGGCCGTCAAATTTTTGGAATTGCTTGGTGTGAGACACTGTCCAACCACTGGCATACTGAGATGGAATTATTGTTTGCCAACTACAAATGTTCATTTTGATCCATGATTATTTGAGCCAGGGCGCTCGAAAATCTAAAACGTTGGGGGTAGGGATGACAATTTATTTGATGAAGCATGAGATTTTTGTGGTATTACATCCTTGGCATGACATTTACAACATTGATGCATGACATTTTACTACCTTGGTGAGAGGAAGTGCCCGAATGCACAACTGTCACGCTCAATGGGTCAGTTGACAGCCCTGCCCATATTTATACCAATTGTCATCAAAAATAGGAACTGTCTATCCTGAGGCCCAGATTTTTGACCAAATTTGACAAATTTTTCGTAAGTTAAATGTTTTCAGAAATTTTGGCTCAACAAACCTGAGAACATTTTGAAAACTATATCCCATCTACCAATTTTCACACAGAACAGGACCTATCCTTATACCAAAGTGCTGAAAATTAAGACCCTTTTCAGTAGAACATCCTGTATAGCCTTCCTTTCATGTCCTGTGATGATTTAATTGCCTCATCTCCAGGACTGTATCTATTGAAATGTTTAAGGCAGGACAGAGGGGGGCATGACCTGGTGGTGTTTGCACTCAAATATCAATTGCGACAAATCAAGCTGACAAGATGAATTGCATGGATTCTATTAAAGGGCCTAACGTGTTACTTCCGCCACAGTTGCATGATTTTGCTTGGGAGGAAGAAAATGCCCAAAACACATTATTGGCCTTAAATCAAGAACCCAAGATAAGATATATAAATGTCACTGTGATTATTGGCTTCCTCAGTTTCTTTAAGGATACGATACATGATTTACCGACAAGTGACTCATTTCGAATGCGATCATGAATTTTGAAGAAAAAAAAAAGTTTCCACAGGCTTCGTTGGGACTCGAACCAGCGATTCTAAACTTCCTTCGATTACACGTCTAGCGCTTTACCGCTCGGCCACCGTGGCAGTTGAGCGGATGAGTGTAATGATAAAAGATAAATCTCATAATGCCATCTTTAGCCTTTTGTTTACTAAAATAAGACACGCTTTGTAAACATAGATTAGCCGCTTTATGCATAAATAGCACCTAACGCTTGGGAAAGGTTTCAAACAAATAATAAAGACACTGATGTGATGATGAAATTATGTAAGTCGGGAATTATCTGCGTCGCAATGTTTTGTTTTGGTTTAGGAATTTGACCTTAAAATTTACGACTTCATGACATTATCATTCGAAATCAACATTTATCTAGAATGTTTCGTACATGTATGTGAAATAGCGTCAACAATGGTTCGCTGCATATGGTAAAAATAGCCTTGACCTAAAAAAGGGCGAGAGGTACTATATTTACGGATTCAGGCTAAATTTAAAATTGATATAAAACGTTTGTTTTTTGATCGATTACAAAAATTAATTTTTGTCGTATAAAGAAATTGTATCTGGCGTGAATTACACTACAGTTTTTATTCCCAGGGCTCTTTGACTTCTTCAAATAATTTTTTTAATGATAGAGTGAATCCCCTGGCCCTCTATAATTACGCACAAAAGATCAAGTCCCCTTAAAGATCAATGTATTGATATCAAGAGAACTCTGCAGTTTTTTATTAAAATGGGACAAATATGGCTTCTGCCATCCCATTTGCCTTTTACACACCCATCTGGATAAGTCACTAATAAAAAAGCACACAGACTAAAAATATTAAAAGTTTTCAATGTTTATTGATAATGGTATCATAATATCATTTATAATATGAACAATAACACCATATAACATACAATGTATTTGCAATGTTTAGAACATTTAAGCACATATAAAATGCAAACATAGACCATTGAAAAAAAATGTTATCATAACAACAGTGATAAACACATGTACATTAATTATGAAATACTGCCAATATAACATGAGGTCAATATTGTTTATTATAACAGGTGAACTGACCACAAAAGTATTGGTATCAAAACATTATATATAAATAAATTGGTTATATAATATAATATATTTATATAGTAAATACATTGTTAAACAATGAACAGAATGGTTGATTTGATTTATACAACAACAAAGCAGAATTTAAAATCTCAAACAAGCTTGTAGACAAGATATCATCACAGCATCACCATCTGCTGAAGACGCAAGTCGAACTAGTGAAAACGTTCCAGGTGAGTGAAAAATAGTGTAGCGTTGAAGTTAAACTCTTCTATTAAGTTTGACTTGGTTAAAAACTCATTCCAAATTCAAGCTGCTTTAAATTTCTGCTTCGCTAATATTGATAGAATTTGTATACATCCATATCAAAACGATGCACTTTTCAGCTGCTACTACATGTGTCTTTTTTTACATAATAACTTGGAATAAATACCAGGCTCATCTCAAGTGGAGGTCATTTCAAATCAGTTACATGGTTCAGGAATACAGAGAACATTCCTAAACCATGTGCATAGAAAATTCCTAAACCATGTGACTTTGTGATGATTTGAAGTGATTGCCACTTGGGATGAGTCTGGTATCTATTCTTTGCTATTCTGTAAAAAGAGACACATGTAGCAGCCGACAAGTGCATCGTTTTGATATGGATGTACACATTTGTTAATAACTTTTCCCCTCCAAATATAGTTATGATATGAATACACAGTGCTTAGTACATGTTATATATAATTATAAAAATTCTCATCAAAGGGACTTGAGGCACCACAAGGAAAATCCATTGGAATCAGTTCACCATTCATTCGGCATAAGCTTTTGCATTTAGACCACTGACGTCGTCATGCAGATGTGCATATCGCTGCGCAGTAATGATGTTTGCCAACAATGTGCACATCAGTGTGATATCAGGTGACAACATCAGGGACGAAAACGAAATGGTTTACGGGATTTACCGAAAAGGTGAACTAATAATATTGTAAGATACGACATGAATAATGTCTCCAATCAGGCCCTCCCACCACCCAAATCCCAGGGCCACTCAGTTTCACCCACCAACCCACCCTAGGGCCACTCAGTTTCACCCACCAACCCACCCTAGGGCCACTCAGTTTCACCCACCAACCCACCCTAGGGCCACTCAGTTTCACCCACCAACCCACCCTAGGGCCACTCATTTCGACCCACCAATCCATCCTAGGGCCACTCAGAAATCCTTTAAGTTGATCATGGAAGAAAAAGTGGTGATTACAATGTTAGCTCTATTTGTTAGAGCATTGATTAGATACAGAGAGATCCCAGGTTCTGATTAAGGATGAAACTTGGTCAAGTCAAGGAAAAGAATAAATTGGGATCATTCTGTTAACCTCAAATACCAAGTTATAGTTCAGGCTAGTACCCATGGATGAAAAACATATTCATCCTTGAAAATTATTAATTTAAACTTCAACACTACTTGTTTATTTAAGCTTACGGGAGCGCTTTTGAGAACTTCCTCGTCATCAGCCGATGTTGTTAGCTCTGATGTTTTCTTGGAAACGGCTAGAGACCAACCTGATCAGGTGACATCACACTTGATGACGCCACCGGTCGGAAGTTTCCTGCCCTGGTGCCGCTGGGTTTGATCAGGTTGTCCCACACAGAAAACATCAGAGCTAACAACATCGGCTGATGACGAGGAAGTTCCTCGAAAGCGCTTCCGGTAAGCGAAATAAATAAGTAGTGTTGAAGTTTAAATTAATAATTTTCATTGTTATTACCACTACGTATGAATCTGCAATTCTATATATTCATCCTTGTTCAACAAGATTAAAATATAATTGTGATCAGCATCATTACACATGTATTTGCACCCTTTACCATACATGCTATAGTATTTCATGAAGTACATGTATGTTATAAATTGAACTATTAAATGTATGAAAGTACTCCACAACATGCTATAAATTACACACACTTTTAAATATGAAGCATGATTTGTAAAGGATATAACTGAGCACCTATGAAGGTTTTTGACATATCGAGGGATCAGTGACACAAAGACGTAACTCCATTTTTTTGGAGAATGGAGATTTCGATAGCAAAATTTTCAGAAACATGAGCACTTTTCAATAAACACATAGAGGTAACTCCATTTAGCACCCAATTGAAATCAATGGCCAGTGAAACATTGACTTAACTCCATAAGTCAATGTGGACCATTAACTTTAAACTTTAAACTTTTTTCAGAATGGCCAAAATGGAGTTACGTCTTTAACTGACCCCTCGATATAAGCTAGAGAGAAACACTGAACATTTACTCCCAATTCCAATCATGTTTGATGCATTATCATGATTACGGGAAATGACTTAATAGACAACCAAGTTCGATTTGATTCAGGCTGTTCTGAATTCACTTGTGTCTCGTAGCTACTTAGTCCCAAATTAATCAAGAAATGGGAAAGGAATGGAAGCTAATGAATGTCCTTTGGTTTTTACTTTCTTTTTTTTGGTGGGTGATTTGGCAATACAATATTGAAACTGGAAGACTGACTCAATTTAATAATATATCTGGTGAATGTTGATATTTGAAAAGAAATGCATAAAAAACAATTATCGGTCTTATTTTGGGACCAGCCCAAAGACTGAACTTAAGTGTTACTTATGGTTGCATACATAATTTGCAACTACATGTTAATGAGACCAAAAGAGGAATTAAAGATGATGTAAGAAACATACCATTAAAGAACACACACAACTGATGAAGTATGCAAAAAGGAGCTCAAGATACTGTATGCAAAGAAGATATGACCACTACATCAGGTATATTGACGAAATATTTTTGGTTGTATTTTTGGTAAGGATTTAACAAATGCAGTCCATCACAAGACTTGTGATATATCAAGAATAATTCACAATAACTATAAACACTTTCCCAAACATGTAGCTGCACATCGGTGGTATAATAATATACACAGGTAGAAAACAGTTCTTTATTTTAAGGATAAAAATTCATATTTGGCACCTGAACATCTTGGCATGCAAAAAAAATTTGTTGAATCACTGAATTATACCATTTTCCACCTTGTTGTGGCAAGTGACGTCAACGTGTTGCGGCAGCTGTTTCGCATGCACATCAATGCGGCAACTTTTAAGCGTGTGTGTGTACACCAGCTCTTTAAACAAACGTTAGTGATTTGAGGCTGCGCCCACCGAAATGTGCACTGAAGTCACTGCCACATCAGGGTGAAAAATGGTAGAGCCACAATACTACAGAAATACAAAATGTCCTAGACAGCTTACCACATTATATCAACTTGTAACTTTCAAATTGTTTTGAACAGTATGATTTTATCTAAATGTAATGCTGTTTTTACTCATTATCAGCACAAAACCATGGGTTTTCTTGACCACACAGTTTACAAAAAGACAAAATAATTGTGAGAAAACAGCTTTGAAAGGTACATTTCTCTGGGGCTGCTTTTAAAAAACTCCTATTAAAAGACCTGTACACCATTGGAACACCATGTATAAATATAAAAGGTGTGTACACCATAAAAGAAATTTCATTTTGCATGCCACAGTTTAAAAAATGTTACAAAACCTTATATGACATGTTTTCAATCAAATTTCAGGTATATACGAGGTAAAATAACATTAAAATGGATATCAAAGTCATAAATTCATTAATTTCTACAAGGACACAGGCTTACACAAGTATGCAATATCACACATTAGACATTGATATTCTCAAAGAGAGTTTGACAGAATAAACCATCTATCTTCAGCCACTAACGTGCTTGTCTACAAACACAAGCAAAATATGCTTTAACTTTGCTGGTTGCAGATAGGTAATTACTCAAACTCTCTTTGGGAGGACATGTATTAGGGTTGAATTGTCTAAAAATTTGACACATATATTGTTTTTCTTGAACACAAACAAAAAAATACATCATTACACATCTTCAACCCAATTTCTCAGACATACTGTATAAATTGTATATGAATACAATAAATTCTCATTGTTTATCACTTTGATAAAATTCCTGCACCTCTGGTTAAAATATATGTAGCACAGTAACAGGACTGGTCAACCGACATAGTGAAGTTTATATTAGTAATACAAGTGCAAGTTAACGAATCAAAGGAATCATTCCATTGTTGTCATTATCTTCATGTGTGTAATTCCCTCTCATACAGCAAGTTACATAAAGACATCAGTGCAACTTTCGGAAAAACAATTATAGGTTGTACTATATGGGTTTGTGTTTTAATCCAATTATTTATATTGAATTTTTAGTTTGGATTATTAAACTCTTAATAAAGTGTATGTTTTTTGACTTCTAATCAAGTAGGTTCATTAGCCTACCAATATCACTTTGCTGATGCCCATTTCAATAACCAGAGAAAGCTTTAACCAATTGTTCTGATGAGTACCTTGAATTTGGACTATTGTACTTTATGATTACCTGTCTGAGTCTGGATTAGTATTAGGCTCATTCTATTTGCAATCCACACTATCCCTGTGGAAGATTTTGGAAATATCTTCCACAGGGGGAGTATATTTAATGTAATTAGTCAGAGTAAGTCATTTTAAAACCCAAACTCCCATTGTATATATTATGTTTTTACATATCTTTCACAACTGGAGTGAGTATTTTAAATGGATGTTACCCAATTGTCTATTCTATTTGAAACTTACTATTCCCTCTTTGGAAGACTTTAGCTAAATTTGCCACAGGGGTATGTGGATTTTAAATGGAATAACCTACTGACTTCACAAACATCTCAGCACTGAATTTGCCATCTCTTAAAACCATGTAACTCTGTGACTGGTTTACACATAGGCATTGCAGTAATAAATCACAACCTCTTCGTTCTTCTTTGGCTTCCATCACTGCATTGATACTGGGCTAACTCTGAGTATGTTTTACGCATTGACGGTAATACTCCTCAAAGCAAAGCTATATTACATAACAATTTATTGCCGAGATGTTTGGAATAAAAGACATTAATTTCCCATTAATTCCTGTTAATCCAATAACATATATGTTATGATGACCAAGGGGGAGGGGGGGGCAGTCCTGTTAATCCAACAACATACAGCCAGGGGAACAGCGTCTATCATATTTTGTGGATCTATGGAACATTATCATAATAGTTCAAATACATTTTTTCACAACTGGCTAAATATGTTTCATTTCAATATTCAAGTGGTCAGTTTTAGTCGAGTTTTGTACAATAAAACATTTCAAACAACATGTACAGACCCTCTAATAAAGGGACCCATCATACAACCCCATAAAACAGTCCACCCAATATATAATATCTTTCTATACAAGTTAATACAACTGACCTGACACATTAACATCCAACCCAACATGCAGAGTACCTGTTTTTGTTGGTTTTTTTAGGGTTAATAAATAGTAATTTCATACTATACAATGTGCTGAATGTGATTTAAGCTTGTGTAAATCAACGCTGTAAATTACTTTCTCTGTAACCATGGTAACAAACCAATTCATTTTTGTTTACATCATTTCACAAACAGACAGTATACTGATGATGCAATCAAGCAGCATTATGGCCGGCCATAATGTAGGTGCATCAAAGTTGTAATAGCCCAAGCCAACTACAGTCTGTTTCGTCTCAACATGAGAATAACGCCATGTTGGATTTCGCAGTGGCAGTTTTGAATTGTGCATGCTAACCCAAACCCACTGACAGTTGTATATACACACACATGTAGAAGGGCTTAATTTGTCAGTACACTGGCGACACGTGAACGCATTGATTCAAAGCTGCCACTACTGAAATCCAATGGCGCTATGAGACACACTATAATCTCTTTGGCTATACCTTGTTTCACCTCAAGTTTGGTAGTGATGTAGATGCGTTTTTAACAGAATTAAATCGTTTATCGTGTGCATGAACCTAATCCAGCAATTATATATTCACTCATATCGTACAAGAGCAGTTTATCAGCACAACCACTTAAAGGTACTAACATCCCTACCAAACTCCATGTGAAACTAAGCGTATTAGGTCTAAAAATTGCTATTTTAAGACAGAGCAGCTACATACAGAATCATCTTACGAGCCACTGACTTCTGAAATCAAAACTCAACCTGTGGTTGACTGTCGGTTCTGTCCAGTTTCTATTGTTCTAAACAATGGATAACCAGAGAAAACCAGCAGTTAATTTTTAGTTGAATTTTGATTTCAGCCCTTATTTAATGATAATTCTGCAATATCTCAATATTACATGAGGCATCCTTTGCTGAAATAATGGTTTGGTGCAGCCATTTTCTGAACTCATTATGCAATATGCAGTATTCAAATACGTGCCCCACCGAATATAGCATGGGCACCTTATCTACTACCCAGCTGATTAGAAGGCTGAGGCGTAAAAACTTCAGCCTTATGATCTCTATTCAGTCTAGCAGTATCAAATTGACAGATTACAAAATGCTGCATGTCCATACCCCTGGTATACATGTACTGTCAGACACTCCCTATACTGTGTGCCACTTTGAGTTTGGTGTGTGATGTCAAAATAGCTGTAAGTGACATAGCATTCCATCTTCTGTATTTGTTTATGTTTTGGCTGAAGTTGCTCAAGAAAAATATCATGAGATCATGAATTTGTAATGACATTTCTCTGGAGTAACTTCATCAGAAAAATAAACACAGAAGTTTTAATGCTCTCTCCTTTAAAATAATAAAATTGATATTAGGTATTTTCTGAGGAAATATCATCTGAATTGTATAATTAAATAACATTTTCTTTTTTTGAATACAAATGAATACTGACTTCAGTGTTATAAATTACCCTCCCATTTTTATCAGGCAAGGCAAGACAAATGTTTTGTTTGCTGTAATGGACTGAAAAATAGCAATTACCTAAACATATTTTGATGATGTTGCTGCCCCACTTGCTAAGAAGTTACCTAATAATTCACATAGTATATATTTGCCTTCAACTGCAAGAGAAGTATATTTTTTATTTTATCAAATCAGGAAGTTTATTGGGGGCCAGTCCCTTACGACAAACATTTTGTTTCTAGCCTTTCTCATTTCTACATTCACATAAAAAATATTCCAGTACAAAATACCCTGACATCTAGCATCCTGGTATTGGCACTTGTATCTCTGTATCCGGCGAGAGATTCGGCGCCGAATATGACACATACTCTTCCTTTATTGCTGCCGGACTAGCCGCTCTACCCATGAGTAACATTTGCTCACTAGCATTTATCTTACTAGGTAATGTCTGACATTTAATGCGTCCATCACTGCCACCATTATAATGACCATTATACGGCAGTCTAGCAGTTTCTGCATCGGGTAAATTATTTAGCATTGACAGTGTTTGATGTTTTGATAAGTGACCACTTAAGTACCTTCCATCATTCTCTGAGATGACCAAACTTGATGTTGTCGCATGTAACCTTTCGCAAATCGAGCCGTGCATGTCGGAATCAAACGAACTATGACTGACCAAAGTGGTCAGTGAAATGTTCAAGTCTGTTTGACTGGCCGTCTGACAATCGTGGCCCGATTCAAGATCGCTGGGGCTGTGGCACCTGTCGGTATCATCTTCGTTGCCGTTGTTATCCTGAGTTGTATTGTGCTCATACTGCTGCATCATCAGCAGTGAGCGGTCGTTGCACAGTGCACTTAACAGTGGGGTACATACATCTTTACTTGCAATCTCTGCCTGAATAGATTTCAAGGGATCAATGAGTGTCTTTGCAGGTGGCTGGTTCGAGCCTAGCTGCTGGCTATCTGTGCTGCTCGCATCCACCTTGGCACCATGTTTTGTTTTGACATTTTTCCTCTTTCTGTCTCTCTCATCCTCTTCATCATCATCCTCAGCCTGAAAGAAAAAAAAAGAAAAGTTAATTTATAGTAATTTCACTTTGTTGTTTAAAATCATGTACAAACCCACCCCCACACACACATATGCACCCCTCAGCCTGGGGTACCAAAGTTTAGTTTGGGTAGGGATGTGCCGCTGATAATTTGAAAGTGGACCAATCTATATACCAATTTTTCATGAACTTTGGACCCATCGCTTTACAAAAAGTAAAATATTTCGGTCAAATTGAATGCAAATTGCCAAATATTTTCTACAGTTAGGCAAAATTGAGCTATTTTTCAGAAAAAATTGGGATTATTTTGAAAAATGACCCATCCATATACCAAAATTGGCCCAGAAAAATCCCACACCCTGGGTGCCCTCCCTGGAATGGAACAGGGTGGACAACACATAGCACACACACACACCCCCACACACCCCAACCACCCCAAAGGGTTGGAGTTAAATTTCTTGGAAAGAATCATCTAAAAATCTCAGTATCAGTAACAAACATAAATTGTCATCTACATCACATACTGTCATATCTCTAAAGGCTGCCTTGTGTGAATTTTATTATCATTGTTATAAATTTCATTTTGTTATTTTATATTTCAGCATGCTTCTTTCTTTTATGAATGGATATAAGATTGTAAATTTGTGATAATATATCAAAATTAATATATAAAGTTAATTTACAGTGTCTCTCATCACAATTTGATGAAAACAATAAAAAAAAATCACACAAAGCAGCCTTTGAGATACAACGATATGTGATGCAGACGACGAAATATGGTTAGGTAGGATGCTCACCTCATCATCTGAAGCCCATTCTGAGTCACTGCATATGACAGCAGGATTGCCCCAACCACCAGCAGGATCACGAGAGCTTGACGCATCCGACAGAGCCATTGAATGCCGGTTATTTGCTGCCGGCGTTACACCAACGGATGCACCAGGAAGCCATGATGCAATCTTAGCCTTCTCATCTTTACCGGATGACTGCCTTGAATGCCTCGCTTCGAGTTGTGAAAGTGACTTAGGGAGAGCTGTATTGTGGGTCAGAGTCGATTCTAATGTGTAGCCACTCATATGCTGATCATCGATGTCAAATTCAACTGAAACATCAAAAAAAAATGTCATTATCATTTAATTCTTTTCTCAAGGCAAAGTAAATGTTTATGGGGGCACAGTGGCCTAGTGGTACGGGAGGAGGATTGTGAATTCATTGTCTTGTACCCTTAGACAAGGCTCTTAACCTGTATTGTCTCCTTCTTCCCAGGTGGATACCGGCTTATGCTAGGAAGGTAAACATACTCGTTGTGTGGGAGGAGTGGTGCACAGTGTCATCGCCCCGATATCTTCATGGTAGAAATCGCCATGGTAGGTTGAATCCACAGCCAAGCATGGCCATTTTATTCCGACCTTATGAGACGCATAATTATCCAAGTGACCTGACTAAGGCTACTGACAATAGCCGGGGTAATTGATTTCTCGCTGTGTGAGTAAGCTTGTATACGACATTGCGGTCAATGGTCATACTGCCTCCACTGGAGTAGTGAGTGCAGCTATAGCCTGCGCGCTGTAGTCCATAGAGGACCAACGCAATATAAAATTAGAATTTTGGTCAGATTTTGAGTTCAAGACACACAGCCTTTTCTCAAGATGCAAGCTAACAACTATCATATCTGTTCAACACATATTTTCAAGTGTATGAGACCAGATCTGGTTTCTTGAGACGAAATCATTTACGGCAGATATTCATCATTTTCTACCCCGGTATGCGAAGATTTTCGTCTGATATCAAAATCGTGCATAGCAATTCATGTGTATCGATCCCGGGTATTTATTTTAGTATATATCTCTGCTGCACCAAATAATTATTAGCCAGGCGATGTCGGTGTGTGGTGGACCACCCACAACAACATTATTCACAGAGGAGTTGGGCCCCAAGTTGCTTCGAAAGAGAGATGGATCAGGGGTGTGAAAGGCCACAGACCAAAAAAGAGGAAAACTACTAAAAATGCTGAAAAACAGCGTAAAGTCTGGGTAAAAACACCAAATATGGGCTGCATGAAAATAAAAGAAAATGCATAAATTTTGTCAACCCAAAATGAGAAAATCAGCTGAAAAGAGGAACTCTCATACCCCTGATGGATACGCCGGTCTTTAAAATACAAGCATGAACCATTACCTTGCCTTCGCAATGTGGCCATTCTAAGTTTACGTTAATAATTGTGTTTTTTGATTTGGATTCTGGCTATAGGCCAGACCCAAAATATTACATCTATTAATATTGCTACTTTGATTGTGCACTGGGCAAAAAGGTGTAATATTTAACTACTTCCATTTAAAAACCATCACTCAAAATTTGCCTCTAAGTTGAAGAATATGAGTTTTTGTACTCAATACATTCAATTCTCTATTCTATTCAGTACACATACAGGCAAGTCACACTTTGTGCAATTTTTTGCACTTTTTAACATTTTTTTGCAGTTTCACGTAACTTTGGGCACCCCACTTTTTGTCACCTTGCTACACGTCTGTACACATAAATATTGGGGTAAAAATTTCAATTGAATGAACACAGCTTTCAACAGCTGTACACGATCCAGCCACGGTCATATATCGCATATTTCAAACTACAACTAAGAACGCATGACCTCAGATACAAAACTGACCAATCAAAAGTGTGTTAGCATGGTTGGATTCACTTACGCATGCACCCCTACACGCTGGCGTACATCGCGCAGTGTACGCAAAAAAAATTGTCACGCTACATCAGGCTATGTTCATTCATTTTGAATTTCTACTGCAGTGATAAATCCATACCTTCACTTAAATTCTTTTCCAGTGGTGGTCTCTCATCAGAGACAATTCCTGATGTAGTCACAGAACTAACGTTGCTGACAACTGAACGTCTTTGAAGTTCCATCATGTTGGATACCTCGCTGAATGATGTCGTTGTCATTGAGCTGTCTAAATCTGACCAGGACACATCGCCACTGATGTACGACTCGCGATACTTCTTCTTATCTGTGGGTAAACCAAACAAGATCAATATGAACCATTAATATTTGGGTACGTAGCTGATATTGCCTCTATATGAGGAGATTATTATCAGATCAGATTCAGATTAAATTTATTTCAAATTTGTGGCCCGTAGGCCAAATTACATGAAATATTACATTTGCATTGTTTATATTAAAAGACATAAAAAACATATAAAATATACATAAAAACACCATAAAATTACTCAAAGAAATTAATTGCACTTGTTGAGGCAAAATCTCACACTCACACTCACACTCATACAGCTCTCACACACCTACATATCCACCCCCACCTTACATACACTCACACCCAAACTATGAGCCCTCCATACACACCCCACACACACCACAGATGCACTAAAGAATTAAATTTAATAAAACAGTAATTAATAAATAACAAAATATTGCACATAAATTGGACCAGCCAAATTATAAGGGACAAATTGAATACATCAAGATAAAATGCTGTCATAAAATCACATTTAAAACACACACGCTGAATATGAACATGATGAGATGAAGTAGATGAGTGAGATAGGGTATTGAGCTGTTCCCATATCTTTTTGTTTTGGTTCTGGGGTCCTGATACTTATTGCACTGTCTACTCTAAAGGTCATATTGTGTGTCCTCATATTGTGTGGAAACCATTCTGAGTACCTATCAGATTTGGCACATTTTTGAGCAAACTGTGTACAGAGATGTAGTCTTCTATCATTCAAAGTTTGGAGTTCCAACTGATCAAGGGAATCTGTGTAGGATGAGTAATTAGCATCAAGGATAATGCGGCAAGCCCTCTTTTGATGATGACAGACATGGAGTGTTGGAAATACAAGCCAGCTGAATTTGTAGTAGAGGATCTTCTGATGTGCTCCAGCCTAAGATTTCCCAGAAGTGAAATATATTTTGAGATCTTCAATAATTATGCTCCATTCATGTTAAAACATTGAGATTCAATAACAGAATCATGATATCATCTAATCAATCCATTATCTCCAGACCAACATGGATCGCAATGATCATCTTACCTGCAGCACTTTCCCTCTTTTTCGCCCTATCAACCAAAGTTTGTGTCTGCATCTGAAAGGCATGGGTCATCTTACAAAGTCTCAGCAAATGCTTGGATCTGTAAAAAAATAAATTTACAATGAATAAATACAATATTAGATTATTACTTGACTAATTGGCTTGAAACTGAAAGCTGAAACATAGCATAAAATTGAGGTAAAATAGCTCAAATTGGGTGGAAATAAAAGAAAGTACGTAAATTTGAGCAACTGAAAAAGCTGAAATCCGATAAAAAGCTGAAACATTTCAGGTCTGTATATAAACATAATGGAAAGACACAAAACCGGACAAATTCATGAAAGAATGCCACATTCAACGCTGAATAGATAAAGGTCTGGTTATATGAATGATGAAGCAGCAGATACAAGTTATAAATTGTTAAAGAGCCTTATCATCTTCTCCCATAGTTGGCATTCCTTTAATATGACAGAGCTTGAGTATCATTCATGCTAAAGACATTCGGTGTTGTTTAATTGGATGAATTCATCTTCAAAAAAAATAAAAATCTTCTGGAAATCACTTGTATTGATAATCTGTTTCTTTCTAGTCAAATATTCACATTACCATCTGAAATATCAACATTTAATGAACTCACATGTCCATTGAAAATATATTGGTCTTAAATTCAATAGGATGGGTTCTTACTCAATAATTAAAGGTACGTTTCATGATCCACAGCCTCATCCCCCACTTGACTCCCCAAAAAAAAAAGATTTTTATACCACTGGAAACCTCTGGCTACATAATGTTTATATACAAAAAAAATTTCTTGCAGATAGTTTAGCAAAAATATCGTCAAATTTGAATTACGTTCCAGTATACCAAAACAAAATCACAACATAGTGGCCTATGGAACAATGTAATACACATAATCATGCATAACTCGCAAACACAAAATTGGAATCAACTGAAATTTTGTGAATAAGCTTTTTTCATGGATATTTACTGAAAAATTTCACAAAAAGAGTATGCTAGGATCACAAAATACTCCTTTAAGGAACTGAGATTCTTCTTGGAAGAAGTACTTACTTAGCTTCACTCGATGTGTAGTAGGTGATCTTGCGACCTTCAGCACCTTCCACCTGGAGTTCAAACTTCTTTTTCTATAGGTAATGAATACGGATATAGTTGTTACGATAGCTAATTAAGGCCTATTAAATGCTTCAATTTAGTCCACATATTTTTAATAATACCTTCCCCATCAACTTCAGTCTCAACCAAAATGTTACTTGCCATCAGAAACATTTAAATAATTGGTTTCAATTATTTTTCGACAAGTATGTGTGGATTGTGCTTCTGAACCCTTGCCCATTTCCAAGTGTAATTTTACTAAAAACAGGAACCCATATCTACGGATTTCCAACTATAGGGACCCATATCCAAATATTTTCCGAAAGTAGAGACCATATCTAAGGATTTGAGGTTGAAAGTAGTAAGTAACATGTTTTTCACACATACACTGCAGCACCGGAATTTTTGAACAACAGACCAATATCTAAAGATTTTTTTCTTCAAAATATAGACACATGTCAGGGAATTTTCGGGAAAAGCACTACCACTGGAGCGGCACATCCCTGTATGCCTGTACTCTGTGAGTAGTACCCTCCCCACCAGGTCTTTAAAAGGGTATTTTGCAATTAAGTACTACAGGAAGTAACATTACAATAATACATGTAAGTCTCATGTCTTGTACCCAGTAACCAAATTTGCAAATAAAATATTCCTTCTGTGAACCAAAAAGTGTATATACAATAGATTAGGCTGTTTGCATCACACATTGTTGGAAAATTTAAATACTGCATAAGTATACTTATTCTTTCAACTCTGTGGCATATTTCTCATTTCTATGTTAAACTCATTAACATTATTTGCTAGTTCTTACCTGGAAAACCAATCTTTTGATGATTCCCCATGAGTATTCACATAGTGGGTATTTACCCTCTCCTGAATCCTAGAAAGGAGAAAGAACAACACCAAGAATCAGATATTGTATACATAAGATGATTTAGAAGCTCATATTTCAAACAAATGTTGTATTGCAATCAATTCATCTCATTCATACCCATGATTAAATCGCCAGAATAAAGTGTTTACAAATGTTGTCATGTGAACCATCAACTAGGTCCTGTGGTTCTTGATTATGTTGTAAAGAGGGCTGAAACAACACTTTTGTAAAATGTACATAACTCATTAAAACAACAATAATTCCTAGCGAGTGTGTAGAAGAATTCAAATACCACAGATATACTTTTGTAGGTCCTGTGGTTCTTGATTATGTTGTAAAGAGGGCTGAAACAACACTTTTGTAAAATGTACATAACTCATAAATAACAATGAACAAAGCAAGTTTTCAAAGTATATGATTTGTAGAATGAACTTTTGCAAAACATCAAAGTGTTATTTTTCAATAATATATTGATTTAGATAATGAAAATCAATTTTTTTGGCTGTTTCAACCAAAAATACCTAGTGTACCCTTAATTTGGCACAACTTTAGAACAAACAGTATAAATCTGCTTCATGGAATTACAAATTTGCATATGCGTGTGTGGCAAGCACATGCAACACTCAACATTATTTCAATCACCAACTTGATGTAAATGTATCCATTCAATTACCCATGCAACCACTGCATTATATCACTCTACCATTTAATGAAATGATTGTTGTGTCTTTGCAGACTGATAAACCTACCTCATATAACTGAATACCTTTCGTACATATCCCTAGCCAAATGGACGGTGACTGTTCTGTTTTTGTCTGTAATATAAAAAAAGACAAAAGCACTATGAATAAATACACAAATAATTTAACAAAACTGTCAACTGTTATAGTCCCTGCACAAGCAGGTATTTCAGAGTTTTTACTCTGGTATATCTGCCTACATGTATGCATGTCATGTTTCCATTTGTAAATTCATGTTTAAGTGTGTGATGCATAATTCTTCTTCCCCCTGAAAAATATCATTTTAAAATGTAAGATATAGTAATTTATGGTTTACTGATCCTGACTACTCAACCACAAAAACATTTTTCTCAAAGAATATGAGCACTTGATTCAATAATACCTGTGTAGGTCCTTTGTTATATAATGAATCTACACTTTAACATGTAGCAAATTTCTTGCAAATACTATCCAGACCAATTATCATCATGTGTTTTGTGTTTGACATGCCGATGAATAAATATTTCAATCTCGTTAACAAATGCCATCAAAAATGGATACAACCATAAAAATAACTCAAGGTTAGCAAATTATTCAAAATTGATATCTGTATTCAAGCTGCTGACATAAATTACTATATAATTTATTATATTTATACTTTGGTTCATGCAATCTGTAGTTTCTATTAAATTGTATACTGGGAATACGAAATCAGCACCACACACTGGCTGAAAAGAACCAAAATACTTCAATATCATAAAAGGTCAAGTTCAAATCTGACAGGTCATCAATCTACTTTTGTACCGTTTCCTTTATCAACCATTCCAAATTGCTGCTCTGTCAAAGCAATCTAGCAACAACAATTTTTCAATACAGAATGGTATTTTTGGGCTTTGTTCCCTAAAAAAGTGAGCCAACAAAACACTCTGCATTCATGAATATGGAAATCAAAACTTTGCTAAGATCCTGTTTAAAAGTTTGTTCTTGCATATATTGTATTTTAACCAATTCCATTGTTGATAACCTTTTTTGTTGTATTTCGAGTTGCTTGATCCTATTTTGTTTATAATCTGTAAATTTTGAGTACATTTTAAATATTTATGATGTTGCAATGGAATGTAATATGAACATTTGCATGATGTAGGCCCATAACCAGAGGGGCAGACCCCACCCCCCCATCCCCAAATGCCCCAAAAGTACCCTTTTTTTACCCATTTGCGACCATAGAGAGCGAAAAATTGGGGTGTTTTATGCCTTTTTGGTCAAAAAAGGTCCAAATTTTGGTAAAAAGTCCAATTTTTCAAAATCTGCCCCCTGGTCCAAAAAGGTCCAAATCCTGGTTCTGGGCCTGGCATGATGGTCTGTTTGGAAAGCAGAGCTTGTCAGCTGTTGTACCTTCAATAAAGATAAGATTACTATCTTCATTGTACTTCTATCAATAGCAAATTCTTCAAGTGTGCAAAAATCCTTTAAAATGTTCATATTTTTAAACAAAAAAAGTCATATCTAGAAACCACAGGTGCATATCTTGCATATTTATGGACAAAGATAACAACACCTAGACAAGGTATGTTTGGTTCCATTTTATAGCTATTCAATTATGTGATGGAATGTTCACCACACACATACAAAACTAACAACAATTGCTTTTTTCCCCCAAAATAACAGATTTGCATTTTTGCAAGACAAAAAGCGACATAGTGATACCAAGGTTAGATCAAGAAACAATCAACAGAGCCCGATTTCTGAAGAGTTTTTATCCCAAATCAGGCTGTGCATGTTGGTAGTACCGTATTACTATTTACTATTAGTAAAAAAAGTATTTATAAGCAAGGTTTAGTAGTATAAGGTTGGCAGCGAGGCACCCCATTTTTTGCACTATGTGCAATTTTGGCACTTTTTTGCACTATTTTGAACTTTTTTGCAGCTTTGTGTAACTTGGGGTGCCCCACTTTTTGTCACCTTGCTACGCGCCTGAACCAGAGGGATGGCTCGAGGGGAGGGCACATCGTCAATTTTTGGTGGGTATGTTCCCCCAGAATTTGGAGATGGTGGGGTCTTTGGAAGCTGACATCATACCGGTAAAGGGGAGTCTTTCGGAGGTGCAAATGGTAAATATCAAGAGTCTTTCTTGGCTTTCTGGTTGAAAATCACCTTGAAAAAACAGAAATGTGCGGAATGAGCAATTAAAGGGTCCAAGAGCTGAAATTATCAAAATCAGGGGTCTTTCAGTCCAAAAATGGATTTTTTCTGCTTTCTGGAGAGCATACCCATATGATCATTATTTTGTGTTATGTGCCTCCCCATTCAAAATGGCAACAAAAACTGGCCCAATTTTGGAATTCAACATAACCCATGATGAAGACACTA
This sequence comes from Amphiura filiformis, assembly GCF_039555335.1. Classification (NCBI taxonomy): domain Eukaryota; kingdom Metazoa; phylum Echinodermata; class Ophiuroidea; order Amphilepidida; family Amphiuridae; genus Amphiura; species Amphiura filiformis. The sequence goes on along the minus strand of NC_092632.1, from coordinate 37,316,999 downwards.
GCTTGTTTGACAGTCTATGCAGTAAACCTACACTAGTATCACATGAATATTAGACAAACTTCAAACTTTGTGTGAAATTTGAGCAAATTGAATCTTCAGTTTGGTATGTTTGGTTTGTTAAATTGTTTTGTTCTGGGTATTCTAAAACTTGGTAATTTCAGGTCTAAAAGGAATCTTGTTACTGTGCAACAGCTAAACAGTATTTAAGTTAACACTTGACAACAAGCTGATGAGTTATTTATCTTTTATTTTTATTTTTTTCTAAATTTTTCTAAGTTAAATATTAAATAATTGTCAAAGATGTCACCTAAAAGTCAAGGTGAAGTTTTAAAATATCACTCCATTACCTATTATATCGTAATTTGTCGTCTGTGGTTTTATACAACAGGTTTTTTTGTGAAGTTACAGGAAATATTTGTTTGTCTGTTGCCTAGTACATTTCACCTGTAATGGGTTTCATTGTCACATCATGACCACAATACAACCATAATGAGTACATGATATATTTTGCAGTTTAAGTAGGGAAACCGATACACCTGTGTGTATTGTTTGGACGCACTAATGGATGAGAAAGTCACGCAAACCTGGGTATTAGGTTGTATTGTTTCTACAACATAATAGACTATGCTGACTAATGTAAGGAGGTACAATTGGGTAAATGAAACCTTTTGTTTTGAAACATGTTTGTTTCAGACATTTGTTTGCTTCTGGAAACACAAGTAATGCATTATGCATTGTGATTGTTTCAGAATGTTCGGTTTGACCACATTGCTTGACATCAAATTTCAAGATTTGAATCAATTTTGAAAAAGGTTTTGGTGAAAATTACATTTAAACTTGCTGGTTTTGCTGGTTTGTTAAATGGTAAAGACAGTTTGTTTTTGACTGAATAAGAAAGAAATGCCTGTTTACAATGATTGATCCTGATTAACCAAGTGTTTATTTACCAGGGGCTGGGTATGTGTTATTGGTCATCTACCTGAGCCCATAAATGGCCAAGTTTTTCTTCATAATAATCAATAATAATCCTGTGATACAGATACATGTAAGATACTTTTAGACAGTTCCATATGCAAAATAAGAAAGAAATCAAGTTTGTAATATGGTGTGAATGTTAAGAAGGGTCTTATAATCAATATTTGCATGAATCATTTCCATGCATGAATCAGAGTTCTGAGCTCTACAAAATGTACACTTATTGATTAGCAGAAAATCATGTGTCTCTGCTTCATTGCAGATGTGTTAGAATTAGATTTGTCTGCACTTAACCATGAAAAGCATTATATCCTAGACACCATCTGCCATCACAATATGACTAAATTGCTATGTTCAATGTGATTTTCCTACTGTTTAAAAACACTTTATGCTGGCAAGCTGTTTCAATTCCGATCAAAGCAAATCCCAAAATCAATGGTAAGCTCTCTTTTCAAAATGAAACTTCTGGTCTTAAACAGTGTTTTATTTGATGCTCACTACTAATTTGCACATGCTACATTTTCAGGGCTACATCGCAACTTCGAAGTCTTGAGAGTACATGGTATGTTTGTCACTATTTTAATGCTTTGCACACTGGCTATAGTCTTCAACGTGAAAAGTCCCAAGTTTTGAGATGTTTTCTCAAAATATCAAGAGTGTGCTCAAGAACCACTGAACCAATACAGGGCTTGCTTGTACTCATTTTGATGCATTTTTCATGCTGATTCCAAATATCATCATGAAAATTTACAATTCTGAAATTTTTGAATTTTTGAAGAAAAATTGGAACTTGTCATCTGTAGTCAACACCTGCATGGAGACGGTTAAGCAAATATATACAATACATCCCAACCTAGTGAATGCAATCAAGGGTAACATCAAGGTGAAAATCCAGTCAATAAGAAATGAAACTGAACACATCAATTACTTTTAAAACCAAACTGGCCTGGTTCATCATTAACAATCACCCTGAAACTGAGCATACCAATTTACCTTTAAAACTGGCATAATTGGTCGTTAACAATCAGCATTATTATATGTTAATAAGAGTTTTTTTTTTTTTTTTAGTTATATGCTTGGTGAAGTGTGTGTGACTTTAAGGTACACTTTGGCCAACTTTCATGTCTACATATTATGCTTCAAGTTCTATCACATCAGTTAGAAACTCCTGGTACATGTATCCAGAACTTCATTATAAAGGCTTGCTATCCCAAAAATAGCAGTCCTTATTAAAGTTTGTTCATAGTAGTCCTATGTTGCTAACCTATATCCTGATATTAACCCTAACGCTAAACATGCTTTTTGGCTATCGGAAAGGAAAGAAGGAACATAAAAGGAGAGAAGATAAACAAAGTAGTTACTTGGCACCCCCAGGATTCGAACCTTAGACCCCTCAGGTGCCCGCACAAGATCACCAACTTGTAGCCACCAGCCACAGGGGTTTCGCTGGCCGGGCCATTACCTGCTGGCCGATTCCCTGCATATATTAATAGGCTGATTGCGTCATGGCATCACATGAAATGCATGCATGCACAATGGTTTTCTTTGTAAGATTCTGTACAATTTTATAGAGATAGGGTTAACACTGAAAACTTTGAACCAGAATTCTTATTACTAATACTCCACAAAAATAATAATAAATGTAGTTGTAAATCTGCATGTAGTCCTACATACATGTATGCTTAAAAAAACCTAGCACTTATCCTAAAAGCCATGTTGTGAACTACATTTTTCCCACAATCCAAAAGTATGATATAAACATGTACAATGTACCTTTAAATGTGCCTTTAAGTTGGCATAGTCAGATGAGCCTTTAATATGTTAAACCTAAGCCAAGTCTTGCATGTCATAACATCAAGTCACATTTGAGTTGATTTAATAGACCATGTGTCAAGGGCATAATATACACTCCAAGAAAGAGAAACGAGATTGCAATTTTCAGCACGTAGCACATTTCAGTCTTCATAATCGTTGACTTAATTTTTCCCGTAATAACATGGGATTTGAAAACTACATGTATCATACTAACATGATTTTATGTATCTTTGATCCAGTTTTTGTACCTATTATATCTAATGGATTATAAGAGAGTAGTAAAATTATACCAAAATTGCATTATTGAAAATGTTTTATAAGATTCATGAATTGTCATTCATCTGTGTACCAATTTTGTGAAAGATAGGATTTGTTAAATCTTTCCCTAGAGAAACCCTTTTCAGAGGGCTAAGCTTTCAGAACTCTAGCGAGTGCCATCTTCATTGGTTCTGAAGATGGCACTTGGCAGAGTCCGAAAGCTCAGCCCTTTGAAAAGGACTTCTCTAACGAAAGATTGAATCCTACTCATGTTTACCGATTAATTTCAAATTGCCAATTTCAACAAAGTTAAAGAAAGGTAAAGAAAGAAAATTACAATAATTTCTTAAATACGAATTGAACCCATGACTTTGTGACTGCTTAACACATGAAGTGCTTCATAAACCAGCAACCACATAAAAACCTGAAGAGGCACATCTCTTCACCCTGTAGGTTCTTGTTTCCACATTTCTCCAGAAATAAACACACATCAGGGGCCAATTTTACAAAGATTTTTACCAATTATATTGTTAGTTAGTCATAAGAAAAATATGTGTATGTTTCATCCTTGTAACTTTACCATGGGTTCATGTTACGAATCCTCATTTCTTATGCACACCACACACACAGTAGCAAAGTAGGGCCTTTTTTATTATGGTAAAAAGGATTAACTGACTTCAAACTTAAACAGATTTTGCTAATTAAAACGTATCATAATATCGATAGAAATTAACTAGGTCCTGGCCTATATTCTTGGCACAAGGTCCGTTTTCTTGCCCTTTGAGAAACTTAAGTTTAACTCCTCAACCAAGAAAAACGAGTTGACTGTGCAATAAATTTATTTCAGCTTTCATATGATATACAGGGTATGTGTACACTAGTAGCCACTTCAGTGCAAGGTACTGCTATCCTATGAACCCATCAAAGTTGTATATTCTGACAGCTGCCTTTAACCATATATCTACATCAAAAGGCCCAGGCATAAGACAAACATTGTGAAATAACCTGCACAACTTCAGATGAATAAAAGAACAGCAATATTACAAATTTGCAAAAAGCCTACCTTATCTGTTAACAAGGACCAATTATTTTATGATGTGTGTATGTGACAAAATTGACTGTGTCTGTTACAGCATATATCTTTTGCATTAATGCATGGCATGTGATAAGTTGTTAAGTATATGCAACACAAAATCAGCCTCCAGGAATACCGGTTCTTATACATTGGTATGCGGTGTTTTGTGATATGAACGGAGGAAATTCACTCAAAGAATGTGCTGAAAGTGGAGGGAATATATCTGATATCATACCATCCACTCCAGCAATGAGAATCCTTGGGAGCACACGACAGGGAACACACAGAACTGTCAGACCACCTGTGAATATAACACCAATAAGTGTGTTATCAGACCACCTGTCAAGTTGATATATGTTTGTAACCAATGTATAAGTGTATTATCAGACCACCTGTCAAGTTGATATATGTTTGTAACCAATGTATAAGTGTGTTATCAGACACTTACAGTGATAATGAGGGGGTACAAGTTGTGGGAGCACACAACAGGGAACACACAGAACTGTCAGACCACCTGTAGTGATAATGAGGGGGTACAAGTTGATATATGTTTGTAACCAATGTATAAGTGAGTTAACATACACATATCAGATACATAACATGCATAATCTGAGACAGAATTAAAAAGATGTCCTGTCAAGAAAAAGTCGTACTGCACAGGTCAGCAACCAATCATGCCTTTGCCCTGAGTGACGCAAAATATCTTTTGAATTCGTCTTAGATTATACTTTGATTTATCTCTAGTTTGGTAGTGGCATACAGTCTGTTCACCTTATAATCAATCAAAATTCTTCAGTTTTTGTCACTGCGCACGTCAATAAAGTCCCAACTAACTCTCGCGTAAATCCCCAAAAGCGAGTGCCAGTCATGCATTACACAACGCGCAAGTAGAGTAAGTGCTGCACCCACCTGCGTGCACGCCATTCTATATCAATAGGCTTACACAATGTTACGATTCATTTTTTCGCCAATTTGAAGTCAAACAAACTGTATGTGTAGAATATATTTCATTGGTCGTAGTATCAAATTACACAGAGAGTACATTCAAGCAAACAAGAACGGGTTACCGGGGGTACTCAGTACAAATGACCATACGGGACGTGCGCAAACATGGGTAGCATTTTCAGCCTTCTGGTATATCAATGACCCCTTTTTCAAAGCCTATTTTGGTATATGAATGGGTCCTTTTTTCAAAATTTTCTCAATTTTTTTCGAAATATATCCCAATTTTTCCTTAATCTAGCCAAAATTTTCAAAATTTGTAAAAACTAAGACAAATTTGGGTAAATTCGGCCAAAAATTTTGACTTTTGGTATATCAATGGGTCCAAATTTCTTGAAAAATTGGTATATTTATGGGTCTACTTCCAAAATCTCAGCGGCACGTCCCTACCAAAACCAAACTTGAGTACCCCCCCCCCCCCGGGGGTTACCAGCACGAACAAAGTGTAGACTTCAAGAACTCAACATTGATTAAACCAGTTCCTTACCTTTTTAAGTCTATAAAAATGCATTGCATGTTCAGCAGTATTAGATGCTTCCCTGATGAAAGCCTTTTGTGCATACACCCTACTGGTTCCCTTCTGATCAAGATGCATGGCTGGTACGTGCTTCACAAAATAATCCTCCCCTCGTCTCTTGATTACCTACAAATTGGAAAATGTACAAAAGGAATTTATCATTCAAATATGTTGGATTGTTGCTTTTACCGAGTCTGTTCACAATACACTAGGTAAATTCAAATTGGACACAAATAAATAACATTCGCATCCCCACATATATCACTCAGTTTCACTCAAAACCTGAAATTTATGAGAAAAACCTGAAAAAGCATGTGAATGCAGGCCAAAAAGCCTGCATTCACATATAGGCTGAAAATAAAAAATGCTGGAATTTGGACTCACAAAAAAGGGAATTCAAGCTAAATCCTGAAAAGTGTCATCTCTGCATCCCATACCAAATCAACATATCCAGATGGTCTTGATACCAGTCCAGTCAAGGAAGTGTTGAGGATCTTGGGGACAGATTAAACATGGATACTGCCAGGTCATTCCCAGTTGGGAAAATTTTAATGAGATCATTTTTCAATCCGGCCAAAACAAATTATGACATGGACAGTCCGGGTTCAGGGAGTTAGCTGCCGGATTTGTTCGGGTCAGGGAATTCAAAAAGTATGCCCTGCTCATCTTTAATCACAACCTACCCAAGGTGGAAAGTAACTGCTTGGTTTGAAGTAATGCCCTGTGTGATTTTCCTCTGAGAAGTTACCCATATCAGCCTGCAGTGCATACGATGCCAGCACAAAACAAGCTTCCTCCCGACATAATACTGGTGCGGAAAGCACATTATTCTTTAGTTGGTAGTAATAATGGTGCCTCGTCAGGTCCTCTCTGTGGGGGAAACATGAACAAAAGCATCAATATTTTGCATTCTTTTCTTTGAAATACATTTTATAATATCATTTTATGAGTATGTAAAGCTTTGTTGGCATCTGCATAGCCAGCCATTGTCTTTCCATCCACTACTGTTAACTAGTATGATGGACGAAAAACACATACTTTTGATTGGAACAGATTTGTTATACTGAGACCAGCTTTTGTGGACACATTTTGTGCACACACAAAAATATTACTACTTTACAGTTAATAAATTTGTTAAGATTTGAACTTACTTGAGAAGGGAAACATGTTCCACATATAATTGCACTTTGAAGTAGACACTGAGTAGAGGCTTGCCAGATTTGTCCAATCCCTAAAAAAAAATGAAACAAAAAATAACAAAGTACAATAAATGATATTAGCAAAATATAAATGAAATATAGGTTTTACAAAGTTTGTTTAAATCAAAAATCTAACTGTATGGATAAATCATGGAATTTATAACACATGTGCACTACAGATTTTACAGTTGCCTAAAATTATTGTTAAAGCCATATCATAACATTTGCTGAGGAGAACGCCCTCACAAAAATTTTAAATTCAGGTTTTTACACGATTGTAATGTACTTTAGTAAACAAAGATTCTCTGCAAAAATCAAGACTTTAGGTGCTGTAGTTTTGTCAAAATCCAAGATTTTGAATAAACCACCTGAATCAGCGTTTTATTATTACGATAGAAATATTAGTTGAACGCATATGCGATGTCAACACAGTACTACGTACACGGTGTGCGGGACACACACACGCCAGAGGGTCGTACCATATAACAACCGCCGGCGTGACATGCATTGGCGCTAGTTGTAAATTCCGATTTTCTTTGCTTTACCTCACTTGTTTGGCTCAAAATTAAAAGGGGACATATCTGACAGTAAATGCTAATATTTTATTGAAAATTAATACTAATCTATTTTTAAAGAAATGTTATAATATGGCTTTAATTTGTTTACAAGTAAATTTCTCACAATTAATAATCAATTAAATTTTATGATGACAATAATTCATTGCAACATATTGTATAAAAATACAACTTTATTAGAAACAGGCCTGCCAAATTCCTCAAAATACAACCATTTTTGAACCAAATTAATCACAAAATTCTTGAGACACAGCCAAATACCCTCAAATTATTGGCCATATCCCAGTAGTACACTGACACTGATCAGTTTAGTCCAAATTCCTATTCAACATTCCATGGGTGAAAAATTAACTCAAGGGTTTATGAAATAAAGGGAAAATAAGTCGCCTATACATAATTCCAACATAATTTCAATAATGTAATTACAATGTATATAAATGGGCCTTTACATTCAAATATCTTAAAGTTCATTCACCGTAAGACTTTCTGGGGTTGAGTATTTGATCAAAGAGGATTAGGGGGTACTACATGTACTATCATGTCAGATTGTTTTTCAAATGCACATTAAAATGACATCTCCTTAGCCTTCCAAATGCCACAGATAGCTAATGTTTTTGAACTTTACTGTTGAAAATTGGCCTTAAAGGTCAAAATGTCAAGACAATTTTAAATGTTTTTATTACTCAAAATTGTTTGAAAGGTAAATTTTTCGACATTGTATGTGGTTGCTTTTGTGGAAGGAGGGATTTACTTCATTTCAAAGGAGGTGGTCAATTCCATAAAGGGTTTGAGAGTTTGCTTGAGGGCTTCATGACCATTGGTGGCACAAGGCAAGGATGTTTTTTTTTAAATCTGGATGTTTTTTTGTTCTGATGGAAGGGGGAGCAAATATGGAGAGGGCAAATTCCCCCATGACCCATTGGCCTTTGGCGCCATCACTGTTCATCACACTTCCAAAATTTTATTGAAGGGGGAATCCCCATCATAGAGGACTATACTGCAACAGTAAGCTTTGCTACATTGTACTAGTGTTCGTTCATCATTTTTGCATCATCCAATCCAGTCAATATGAACTATGCAACTCACTAGGATCCACAACATGCTCATCTATCAGAGTACAGAATACAGTTGCACATTCATTGAATGACCTTTGAAAATTTGGCTGCACAAACTCATACTCTGCAACTTGATGGCAAATTTTGCTCTATGATTGTTTAATTGAGTTTATTGAACTATGGCATTGGGATGAGGCCATTGTGGTCCATAGTGACTTGCGAACATTGTATGCCCCAAGACTCCATTCACAGATGTTGGGTGTTGCAGATAGCCAAGCATGTATTTTTGCCAGGCTCTTTTTCCCACGTTGGTTTCACACACAAGAATCCAGGTTAGCTAGATATGGAGGCCAGCCTGCCAATTTTCACTTTGACCGGGTGTTGGGGTTTTTTTTTGTGAAATATTTTTGGATTATGGCATGGGAAAAGTTAATAATTAGACTGCATGCATGATGAAATGGGCTGTAATCATCAGAAGATATTTAATGAATTCTTTTATCTTTCTAAGAAAAGCTCTGCTATAAACCCATAGAGCAGGATATCAACCCACAGACATTTTTCTAACCTTCCAAATCTGTAAAATGTGTCAATAAAAAGGTAAAAGTCAGCAGTCTTGAAATATGGGTTACATACATGGTATGCAAACATACCTATATTGTAACGTCAGCTGCCCTACATACTCTCATATCTCAAAAGGCTGCCTTTTTCGATTTTTGTATTATTGTCATCTAATTGTAATGAGATACACTAGTATAAAATTAACTTAATATATTAATTTATGGTATTATTACAATATTACAATTTTGTGTCCATTCATAAAAAGAGAGAAGCATGATGAAATCTAAAATAACAACATGAAATACAATCAATGATAAAAATCCCACAAGGCAGCCTTTTGAGATACAAGAGGATGCCATGCAGACTGACAATTTGTATACATGAATGCATTCAAAAGTACAATCAACTTACGAACCCACCTTGTGATGCTATAAGTTTCTTGCTGATCAATTATTTTGATTTTACATTGTATGTGGCATACTAATCAATAATTGGTTATCAGATAACCATTACAAAGTTGTGAATGGAATGTTGTTATAGCTAATCTGTGTTTGTTGTGTGGTTTTTTGGTTGAGAAAGTTTTTAAGACAAGACAATCTGCAATCTCATGCTGATGTAATTGTGGTAAACTTGTTAATGATAAATCTTTGTGTGCAATGTGGATCATCGTTTGACGTGATAAGTGAATAATTTGAACTATTTTCTCAGAACAATGAACACCTTTACTTTGGGATGTGTCAATTGAGTCCTGATTTTTCTGCTCTCTCCATTCATTGCTCATATTAATATTGTTCATTTGTTTTAACCAAAAATCTTCAATTTTTAAAAATCTATGGTTTAACCAAACTTATTTATAAAATACTAGGATTTATATATACATTTTTTGTACCCATTGATTAATATAATAATTTCTGCATGAAAATCAATGAAAGTGAGGATGAAAGTACAGTATGGGTCCATTTTTCAAGATATTGGCTTCATGGCTCCATATGAAAAAGAACTTAAGTGAAAGTTACTGGTCATCATACTATGTAAGGTATGTGTGGCTCCCTGGCTCATCCTGATGTGAAATTGCAAAATGGCATGACATGTCATGACCTTGACTTTGATTCCCATACCTGTTGGCATAGCAGCTAGCTTTTGTCACTGATCGCTTTTGTGTGCTCTTGTGACTCCACTGGCTTTTGCCCTATACCCGCAAGCACTCTGTGGGAATGCATGATGAACTCTTTCAAAGTTTAGACTCTTGCTGTCACAGGACACATTTTGTGGAAAGTGAAGAATCAAAAGTAATTAACTGATCATTTGTTTAATTTTGATTGACTGATCAATTGGTAGACACTCTCACTATGGATCACACAACCATAACGGGCAAAAACGGGCGATTTTACTACATATAGGCCTAATGCGTGTGGGGACTGAAGTTTGAGACAAACTATTATTAAGATGGCCTAAATATACATTGTAAAGTGGCATGCTTTGAGATTTCCCAGTATCATACATGTACCGTGTACTGCATGAGTGAAAAATACATTTGAATATGTTTATTTCAGATCCTCGCATATATTAGTGTGTGTCTTGCATTGTCTTCCGCCCTGCTAGGGTGAAGCATATAGGCCGCCTCCTTCATTATTTATGGTTATTTTCTGGGAAACATACACAATTAATTGTTCCTCCACAACTGCAATATTTTTCCCATCATTTGACCATTTCTTATTATATGGTTGCATTTTTTTATATGCCAGATTATTGTCCTTCAAATTGCAACATTGCAATAATGGTTCCTGATCCCGAGTTCCCTACATATTATTTTGCAGGCATGCCGATTGCCGAATCTGTTTACCTTGTTAAATTTTCTGTTTGGATCAGACAATTTTGATATATCTCAAACAGTGTCATCAAACTGTGTATCAGGGTGAGTCTCCTTTTTGAATGGACACATGGGACCTACATTGTACAAGCATGGGCATGGTTTAATGCTTAAAATGTATCTACTGAGCAAATACCTTCAATTTGTACATTATCTAATATTGAATCCACCACATGTTACAAGTTGTTAGCTTAAATTCAAAAGAGCATTTTAGCTTTGCTGGCAGAGATTTTATAGCTTGCCGCTCTAATTGGGAGAAAATTGCCAAGAGCCTACCCATCTCTTAGCGGCATACCAAGGTGGATTACGTTTGAACTTTAACCAGGTATATTTAGAATCCGGCTTGAACTTGTCTTATTCACAGGGCATTCCTTAGTACGTGAAGTCATTTGGAGGTCTGATAAACCTCAATGCTTGTTGTGTAGGCAATATGAGCAGGGTTTTTTCCAAGGGTTAGGCCTACTAAACAGGGAGAGATTTAAGGGGAATTTTGTGTACAGGACTTACACAAATAGAATAACAAATCAAGATCAAAATGATTCCAACATATTCCAGGTTTTTAGGGCAAGAATGGCAAGGATTTAGTTCAGGCATGTGATGTGGGCTAAAGCTGATGAACATGGTTAGATTTTTCATAGTTTAAAGCTTTTGAATATGGTTAAATTGTGTCAAATACGCCTATTTTACCATGCTTTACATGTACCAACATATTGCTATCACAGTGGTTCATTTAGAATTGGGTAAATGAATCATGAAAGTACTCCGTCCTTCGGAGGGGACGTTAAGCCGTCGGTCCCGTGTGCAGAGAGCCATACCTGTACATGTATCTCGCAGCCAGTTTCGAAAAGAGTAGGGTGTTAACCCCTGAATGTTCCCAACCCGTCCCGGCGTTCAAATGGACCCCAATGGAAATAAGCTTCAATAGAGGCTTTCTTGGGTTATCCAGGGTTCTCACAACCCGAACAAATCAAATCAAAAAAAAAAAAAAAGTTCTCATTGACTTATTCTCAACTTTATTGTTCAGGGACACAAACATTGGCCTACCCCATCCCAGTTTGTTATATTCCTTCACATTTTACAGTTAGTCTGAGGGCCGAATACTGGAGTGGAGAGCAGTTGGTGGGCATGAATTTGACCTACAGGCCCTCTGAGGATGGGTTGGGATTTGGGAATGTATCCCAAGAACGTATCCCGGGAATGTATGCGTGGCTTTATTAATGAGAATAACAATGCCAATGACCATGACCATCATGACAACAACAGCATTCAAGACTTTTCACAGGGGAAGCTTCCCCTTCTCCCTGGCTAAATGCTACTGCCCCCCCAATACATGCACGCAAGTTGGCCTATAAACAGAAGGCTACAAACAACTCTTCAGTTATCCCTGATCCAGTCAATCATTCCACTACAACAAATATTGGAATGTCCTTTAATTTTCTTCTTAACATTCTTTATTCTGAATGCTTCCATTATCAGCCCAATCATGCTAATGGCACTAATCTATTGAACCTTGCATTAAATCATCATTGTAGCATGCTTGTGATTGACTGTTCTTTTCCACATTTTATTTCTTCAAAGTATGTTGATAGGATGAGCATATTGTCATGCATAAGTGATTGTTATCATTTATGAAGGTTTTCTATTTAACAATCAGAATACCCAACTTACTCAAGTTATATACTGCCTTCATCGTGCATGTGGACATGCACATGTTTAAAAACCTTGGGCCATTATTATTATTATTATGAAATTATTATTTTAATGATCAATCAATCGTAATTATTAGGCTAATCACAACCACCTCCCTCATTCTGGCTAAGCTATTTTGTGTTACATTTTGAACCTTCTTAGCCTCAAATAATGCTTTAAAAAAATGCAAAAACTCTAAATGCACTTACAAAAGTTTACATTTACATTGTTTTTTTCTTTCTAAAAAATAATAATACCAACACAAAAGATTTATACATAAATTGACAATTTGTATCTGAAGTTCAAGAACAGAAAATGAGCATTGAAATAAAGGATGGGGAAAGTTAAAAGTTACGCTAGGATCCACAGCATGCTCATCTATCAGGGCATAGTTCTTTAACCCCAAGCAATACATTTGTACATTCTTTGAATGACCTATGCAAATTTGGGTACCAAAACTCATACTCTGCAACTTGAGGTCAAATTTTGCACTATGAGTGTTTAATTGAGATTATTGAACTATGCCATTGGGATGAGGCCATTGTGGTCCATAGTGTTAAAACTTACAAAAACAAAAGTGAGTCCTGTTTAGACTGAAGTGAGTCCCCGACTAAATTCAGGTGAACCAGGTATTACTTTTTTTCCCAAAACTGCATCTTGGTGGAATAACTCTTATTTTTACCCTTATTCTTATAAAAACATAGGCCTCTTACATATCAAAGAAGCTCCATTCCTAGAAAGAAACAATGTCTAGAGTTTTTGGACCACACAATTTTATAAGTAGGCCTACCTAAAGAAAATCATGTGATTTAATAATTTATATAAATATATATTTTTTAATGTAACAAAACAACATTCATTGCGATATTAAAGGACCATGTTGGGTTTTCCAGTTAGCCACGTCACTGCATAAATATCTGTTGAGAACAGAGTTGCCATTTTCAGATCAAATGTGCAAACATTACTGTACCAAGGACATTTTTCACCAAATTCAAAGAAATCACCAAATTTTGCACTTCCTGAATTGAAGTGGTGACAAAGACACTTAAAAAGAGTAATTCAGCACTTCAACAATTTGAAAACCTGTGAAAATCTGCAAAACGAAATATACCATGGAAAACTGCCACACCCTGAAACTTTTAATAATAATATAGTAATATACAGGCCTACTAAGCATTCTAAATACTATGAATGAATGTTGTGGATGTTTTGACTGTCAATGCCATACTATTGTTTAGGTGCAAAGGATGCAGCTACAAAATGTACATCTTATTAATATAATCAACATGCATTACCCCAAAATTCTTAGCATGATTTTTAATCCAAAATTGAGGTACTTTCTCTTTACCCAGAAGGCTCGTGTAACATCCAAAATGGATTGTCAAGAAACAAGTTTTCAATTTGGCATTTCCTGAAAGATGTAAAAGTTTGTAGGTAGTAATTGGCCTAAAATGTGCCAGCTTGACATAGACTGGGGTGGGGGTACTGCAAGCAGACGCAGTAACCCTCTCCTATTATGGGTCGTTGTTCCGTTCCTACAAGAATATCATTTAAAACAAACAAACTTTTGTTCACATGCACATTTTGCAGAGCCCAGTGCCTATATTCTGAGGCCAGGCAAACCATTTGAAAGCAACTCCACAGCCAATTTGGGCAGATGAGGCACCCTGGCAACCTTGTGCACACCCACACAGTTCTCCCATTCTGAGCCCCTGCATTACACAAGAGAAGAGATCACCAATGGTATGTCACCTATGTTAATCTACAACCAACCCCAAGGGGCATACCATGCTAATTTCTTTACACATGAGTGCTTCTTACCTTCGTAACATAACTCTTTTTAATATTCCATAAAAATTGATAAGGATGCATTTTCACAATAGGAGTAGACTTTGAAAAGCGTGACAAATAAAGTTCTTATGAAATCAATTTTTATGGATTTCAGCCACACATTTTATTGCTTGGATATTTCCTTTTTTCATACATGTTGATTTGCTGCTTGTTTAACACAGTATAGATTACAGTTTTGTAAGACATTATAAGCCGAGTATTTTACAGATTGGCTCATCCTGTCTTTTATCCTATTGATTTGAAAGGAATGGTTTTAATTCTCAAATTATCATGAAAACTGAACCATTTCTGCAGCTGAACCAAATATTTTGTTGTCATATTTCTTGCCATAATATAGCCCTAGAAATATGCTTTTTTTTCTCATTTGCTACTAATATTTTTTGTATTCCACTTTAAAGCCCTTCGCAAGTGATTCCAAGTTTACTGTTGGAGATTGTAAAAAAAGGACGGGTAACTCCCCTTCCGAAGAAAATGATACCCCCCTAATAAAAATTCTTCCGCAAACAAGTAGGCCTACAAACTCTACTTTAATATTTTTTATAATAATCTTTTAGACCAGGAAATATGAAAATATTCAAAATATTAATGTACTATTCTTCCTGACACAGTGCAAAAATTGTAGCCATAGGCCTAAAATGAGAATATTCAAAATATTAATGTACTATTCTTCCTGACACAGTGCAAAAATTGTAGCCATAGGCCTAAATATTATGAGATTATGCATGGTGTCATGCTTCTAAACAGGGATATGAGCAGAAGCTGAAAAAAAAAATTTCCCCTGCAAGCAATCCATAATTTCCCTCCGGTTTGACCAAATTTCCCTCCAGTATGACTTATGTATTTCTTTATTTTTTTGGTCAAAAACCAAATATTTCCCTGCAATGAGTTTCCCCGTGTTGCCCACTTTTTCCTGCCATGAATATGAGAGAGAAGCAGCCAGATAAGAGAAGGTATTTTTATGGCTTTGACCCCAGGGCTTTTGTCATGTAAGACCCTGGAAATGTTATTCTTTCCAAGGGGTGCATCTAGGGTCCCAAGTGTTGATGTGAATGACCTCATATCAGGACACCAAAAATCTAATTTAGAACTATGCGCATGTACATAGCTCATTTTGCCTACTTTTATCTAGTGTCTTTAGGTCTATGCCCAGTCTATGCCTAATCATGGTACATGATTAGCTTATAAAAGCTTGTCAAGGATAATTAAGCCTCTAGATAGTTAAGTACTTTTTTCACATGATAAATCAACAAAAATATATTACATGTAGAAAGGTTTCTAATTTGACTCTCAAAAATTTGCATGTACCAAACTCTCTACATAAATACATGCAGGTAACATGATCATTGATATATTAGATAGGCCCCTACATGTATCATAGTATGTTTAACATTTTGTTTGAACCATGACCTTAGAAAAGGTCAACAAGTATGTTATTCACCTGTACTGTAAATATTTACATAACATATGCTCATAACATACATTGTGGGTAATGTTTCTTCTCATGCATTTAATTAGTACCATGCATAACCAACATGTAGACCTCCTCTTCAGGATCAAAAGCCTTGGTAAAATCAGCCCTGGCCCTATCCCCATTTTATCCACAAGAAAAAGTTAAACATACACTGTAAATCCCGCTGTAAATCATGATTTTTAACATGAACATACGCTGTAAATGTTCATAGCTTTTCAAAACGCAACAATATCTCTGAGAAAATATTTAGAATTATACCAAATACCAACCATAAAGACCAACAATAATTTAGTTCTTTTGACATGTTGCATTTGGAAAGAATTATGCACAATCAATTGATAGTGTCTGAATGTTAGCCACATAAATCTGTACAGCAGCAGTCTACCACACATGAAATAAAAAGGTCTTGTGCAGTCATCATGAACTTTGGTTGCATTCCTGCATGTTGTACATGTCAGTCATCAGTATAAAATAGAGAAATCAAAGTAAATGACCCCAAATAAGGCTAATAGGGAAATATTTCCCCCAGAATTTCATCACATGAAGTTCAAGGCCACAAGTCATGATGAAAAACTGGGTAGGGCTTAATGATTTACCCCACCACATGCACCATCAGGCAAAACTTTAACCCGCTTCTCTACACAGGAATGCAAGGGGGTTCAAAGGGCCACATAACTGCACAACAGGGAAGCTCAATTTTCACTGCATGGGAAATCATAAATGTGGACAAATTTCTTGAAGTGTTTGTGGAACCAAGTATAGCCACATTATTTATTGGTGGTCTGTGGTTTATCCTAAAAAGTTTCTGAGGCTATTTTTAAATTGGCGGGGAGAAAAGTTTCAATTTAATATCTATGATGTACCTTGTACAATGGTTTTATTGTCTGGCTGTCATACATGCAATTTCTAACAAATGGTATGGAGACAAGCAAGATAATTTTATATATCAGTTCTGTCTGTAAATTTTTTTTTTTTTGCAATAGCAAGAAATATATTGTGCTGTTCAAAACCATTATCAGTGAAAATTAACATTACAATGTAAATGTTTTGGTTCTTGTCCCCTCCCTTCTCAATCTCTGGGATGGAAATTCTTTTTACATCTTGGTATACTTACATTGCTTGAATCAGACTTCCAGCCTTTTGGAGCGTGCTTTGAAAGTTTACATTTGGGGTCTAAAAATTCATATTCAGCATCTGTGAATCAAAAAAACATCAAAAATCTCATTTAATATGATTTTGGGTTGACATGTATAACAAATGTGTTAATTTTCTTGCAAATTATACATGTATATGTAGGCCTATGTATGTAGTATTTGCTATTTGATAAGACACTGCAAACATTTCTTTCTGTTTCTATTCCAGGTGCATGTCATTTTCAAACTAGCTCACATTAGGCTAATGATACATGTAGTTAATTCCAAATTTCCTGGCACCCACCGAATCACTTACTCATTTTGGCTAAAATCTTTCGTGATTATTTTCACGAAAAAGCCAATCATCTGAAAATTGAGCTGGCAATAATCAACCCTGATAATCAAAATTTCAACTTTCAAAATGTCAGACATGCCCAATTTGTCTCAGTTGTATGGGTAGAGGATGAAGTCAATAATGAAAATTTTCCTGGTGATGTCAAAAAATTGAAAACTCCTCTTCATTTTAATAAACAAGCTCAACCTTTTCTCAATCTGTTACAAAATGTCTGTAATTGTGTAAAGATTATCTAGAAGCATTCCTGTTTTGACTAACATCAATTGAAATAAAGTCCAATAAATGAAGAATTGAAATTTGAGTGAAAGATTAGAAACAAACAAACATGCGAATTTATTTTCATATAAAGTATTACTATAGACAATTTAAAGAAAAAAAGAAAAGAGGCAAATGAAAGAGAATAATAAAAGGCTTTTAATTAATGAGAAATGGGCTTGTTTCATGAAATAAAATTAGCATACCTTCTCCACATTATTTGTGGTAATATTACAGTATTTATAATCAGTAAATCCACTTAAAATTGGTACAAAGGATGGTGTATAAGATATTGCTATGTGTACAGTTACTACAGTATAACTTACGCTTGAATACGGCTAACCCAAAGAACTGAGTTTCCTTAACTCCGAGGGATTGGCAAACTTCATCAAATAAATCTTGCACCTTGGCCTTTCCCTGAAAAAAACAAACAAAGATATTCACAGTGAAATTATAAGCAAGAACTAATTACTTCATACTTGAACTTGGTACAATTATGTGACTCAATCTAGCCAATCTAATTACATTTAAATGAAGGTTAATCTTCAAGGCTGCATTAATTAATTTGCCTTTAATTATCAATGAATATGCAACCGGAAACACACCTGATGCTGATGGGAATACCAACAGCTTGGATTGCAGGTCATTTTACAAGGAAAATATTTACATGTATTGTAATGTTGCAAGTTTGTGTTTTTGACAATTATGCATACACAAAAATATCCAAATGTTTTATTTTTCTACATTTTAAGATATGTGTGTTGGAGCACTACAATCTATACTTTGGTTCATCTCAAGTTCGGTAGTGACGTAGGTGCGTATTTCGCTTGCCACAGTATTGAATCGCGCGCCTTAAGTTAAACGACCCGAGTGTACACGCACGTGCACAGGGGCGGTTTGTCAGCACGCTTGCGGCGCAACCGCGAATGAGCATTGACGTCACTACCAAACTTCAGGTGAACCAAATTATACATTTATGTGCTCAAATTGTCTCATTGTTAGTGTAGTGAAAATCATTAAACCTCCATCCAATTTGACCGTAAGTTTATCTGAAGTACATGTATGTATTTTTGTACCCTACTCATTCAAATGGATGTAGAAACGGACATTGGGGTTAAAGAAATGTGTCCTGACACATGAGCATGTTGAGATCCTAATCATGTAGGCAACTACCGTAAACAGATGCATCAGTAGGGTTGTAGATCAAATTATTTCTTATTTTGCATGACAAACCCAGAAATATTACTCACGGCTTGAGCTTTACGCCATCTTGGCGATGGCTTGATCACAAGTGTCTGTTGTGATCCGGTCCACTGCGTTCCAGCGGAGGTTGGATGCACTCTCACTCCCAGGGTTGAAAGTTGGTTTTAGCAGTGGATCATATACGTGACTGAGAGAATAAGCCCCGTCGACGACGGTTTTCATTGAATACCAATGCGCCCAATTTGGCACATTTTGGCAAAAGTGCCCTTAAAAAAGCGCCCAATTATGGCAAATGTCTGTGATTTTTGGGTGCTTTTTGTTCAAAATTGGTATACTGATGGTTAGCAAAAACAGCAAAAAGTAGGTAAAGAGAAAATCAGCATATACAATGTATCTGAAAGTCTGTGTGCCACGTATATGATCCACTGCTAAAACCAACTTTCAACCCTGGGAGTGAGAGTGCATCCAACCTCCAAGGAACGCAGTGGGACCTGGATCACAACAGACACTTGTGATCAAGCCATCAGCCAAGATGGCGAAAGCTCAAGCCGTGAGTAATATTTCTGGGTTTGTCATGCAAAATAAGAAATAAAATGTAGGCAACTATTTTGCACCCAAACACCATTTTACTGTACTCCACATTTGTATGCCGGCCAGGGGGGGGGGGCTCTCCCTGGTTGAAGGTACATGTATATGGGAAATCGTTGGGGATGTGCCACGGTTTTGGGATACCTTTTCAGCAATTTTGGTATATCGATGGGTAGGTTTTCATTGAATACCAATGCGCCCAATTTGGCACATTTTGGCAAAAGTGCCCTTAAAAAAGCGCCCAATTATGGCAAATGTCTGTGATTTTTGGGTGCTTTTTGTTCAAAATTGGTATACTGATGGTTAGCAAAAACAGCAAAAAGTAGGTAAAGAGAAAATCAGCATAAACAATGTATCTGAAAGTCTGTGTGCCACATACCCGTACAAATTTTTGGTACAATTATCTGGATTACCCTGCGCACCCTACATGTATGTTTTCAATACAATTCTTAATTACCCTGCGCACACTATTTTTTAGGGCTAGGATTAGGGTTATGATTATACATATGCGCAGGGTATACCAGAATTACTCCAAAAATGAAAATAAGACCCGCATATAGTTCCAGGGTTGGGGTTCTTACAAAAAATTAGTAACGGAAAACATATAGGCATATTTTCAATTTTTTTAAATACAATGGAAACCATGAACATATTTTTTTTTCACAAGGCTTATATAATAGCTGACAAACAGCAGTGTTACTTTCACTTTTTAACCGTCCGGTCTGAACCATTACCACAACACAGGGATATCATATCGCACACAAAACATTCTGATCATAGCACTTGAAATTGGCTGCTAATGCAAGGTAGCAGGTTCATAGACTACTTGTAATGAAGTTTGATCATCAACAAACTTGTGTATTGAATATGATATCAAATACAAAGAAACTTGTGACCCGTTAGATCATCCGATCTATCTGTACAATGTGTTTATGACCCATGTGTTGTGTACAAAATTGTTTACTTTTATTGATCTTATTTTTTTCAAGGTCAGTGGAAATGAAAATATGTACCGTACTAACTTTTATTTTATTTTGTTATACATGTAGAAACAGGAAGTGAATGTATCCAAAGTTTGCTCTCCCACATGCAAATGTACATTGTAATTAAATGTAGGTTGTACAACAAATCAAGGAGAGAAATGGCAGATGAAAAGGTTGGATAATAACATGCACACATTCACAGAGCCGTAGGCTAGGCTAGGCCTACATGTACATTTTTTTGGCATATATTTTTGACACATCCAAACTCTAATTGGAATTAGCCAAATTTGTTGTGTTTGTGGTTTGTACTAGGACTAGTATACTAACGAGCAATTTTGAAGTAAAGTCATACGATATAATTTGCACTAAATCACACATAGAGCTCCATGTTTAACAGCAAAGTGAGCTTTCTGTCTTTAATACCTCATTATTTCTGCTTGGACAGAAAACCTTCCTGAAACTACTGATGTAGTTTACTAATTATTTCATCATTTGATGAATTTGATGGAAATTGTACATACAATGTATGTGGAGTATTAGTTTACATGTATACATATATGTGAATGTGTTCAAACAAATTTTGGTCCTTGCAATGTACATGTACATGTATTGCTCCCACATCATCGCTGATCATAAACTTGTGAGCCTATAGGCTTACTATAAAACAAATTTGTATAATTAAAAATACCATGATATTTGAAGTCAGTTTGGTATGTGCCATATGTTTTCCAAAATATGTGACACACAAAACAAAAAGAAAAGAATATATAAAGGAAAATAAAGAAAACAATCCTTAAAACCCATTCTTGACTATTAGCCAAAAGCTTTTCCTTGCCCAAACAAACTCAAGTCCTTGAAACTGAATAGGAAGGAGGTCGTAGCATGGGTACTTGAAATTCCACAAATATCACCCTTTCTTGTCAAATTTTTGGAGCATTTTGTCCTTTGAGCAAAAAGAGCTCTGCTTTGCATTATTTGTCCATGCAGGATTTTCAAGGAATTTTAATCGTTAATTCCTACTGCCAAAAATACATTAAAGAATGTACTATAACGGGAGTAAGCAGTATCATTGTAGAATATACATTGTAAAAATCTTTTTCCAGGGTCCCAATTCCGTTTGGCAAAATGACCCATTTTTTGTTCTTTTCAGCCACTTGTTAACCATTTTAGCCAGGTGTCCCCCCCCCCCACATTTCAAGCTGGATTGGCGCTAATGAGTGCACCCACCCCCAAGAACCTGCTACCTTGTCCTTACATCATGTTCAAATCAAAGTCCATGGTCAAGACCAGAATCAAGACCACATAGTATTTTCCCATCAAAACAGGAAATAGTGCTTAACCCTGTATTTATTCTGTAAAACCTAACCACAAACATGCCTCACATTCCACATTTCTTATGGTCACTGCCATAACAGACTCTCTTCCAATCTGAAGGTGAACTTCCAGACATGAACAAGACCATGAACATGCACTATGGACCACAATGGCCTCATCTCAATGGCATAGTTCAATAACATCAATCAAACAATCATAGTACAAAATTTGACCTCAAGTTGCAGAGTATGAGTTTTTGTACCAAAATTTTCAAAGGTCATTTAATGAATGTACAAATGTATTAGAGTTGATGAACTGTGTCCTGATAGATGAGCATGTGGGTCCTACATCTACATGTAGTGATGTACTTCACTATCAAGTCAAAATGATCTCATGTGCAATTTCAAAGTTCCATAATCTTGAAAACAAGCATAACACAAAATTTGACCTTAAATTATGGAGTATGAGTTTTTGTAGCAAGCTCATCTAGAGGTCATTGTAAGAGTGTGCAAGTATATTGGGGTTACCTAACTATGTAATAAAAGATGAGAATGTTTGGGATTCTACTTGCTTGTTTGTAGCTGAGTCACAAAGCCTTTTGTCTGGGTATTTTATACAACAATTGAAAAATGCACTGGGATCAATTTCATTCCAATTGTTTAATCACCAATAATTTGAGACAATAATTAAGATCATTAAAATTTTTAATAAGCAATCCGAATTGGCCTAAAAGACCTCTTGCCTTTGGTAAAAGAATATCAACAAAACTGACTCCTAAATAACCTTAAAAGGTGTTTGTTCTTACTTTTCTTGTCCAATATTCCACTCCGGTGTTACATTTTTATCTAAATACCAAAGCGGTCACAAATACAATGTCGAATTAAATTCCGGATTCTAGTTCATTAGGCACTTTGTAACTGGACACATTCCAGAGCTTAAACTGCTCGTGACCGCCTACATGTACATGGTGGCTTGCTTAGTTACAAAGTATAACCTTGTTTAGTTACACAACCTACACATACAAAATTGTTTTTAAAAACTAATAATCATAATAGGAGGTATACAAATTAATAGATCTGATTTGTAATAAAGGTTATGATCATAATTACACAACTTTAGCATGCCAAGAATGCAGTGATCTATAAACTTTGCTTGTAAACATTGTGATGATTGTTCGTGATTTGCTACAAGTGTGTTATCTCTTCATCTTGATCTTTTCAAATGATCTATTCCTTCTTCCACTGTAGTTTTGATTCGAGTCCTTATCCACTCAAAGCCATAACTGCCATACTGTATGTTACTGTGCAGAAACAAAGGTACAGGGATGTATGGGGCCATAATGGGGTTGGCCCTAAATTAAATGAAAATTTCGTTTAAGAAAGGGTGTTTTTCCAACTTTTCATAGTTTTTTAAGATTTTCCCAAAATTGGTATAATTTCGGGTCACTTTTTTGTAAAATTTTGAGTCATTTGTCAGAGTCCCAGCTGCACATCCCCACCGAAACCAAAGTTGAGACCCTCCCCCAAGAAAGTATAATATTTCATAAAATTTGCTAAAATTTTCCAAAATTGGTATAATTTCAAGTCACTTTGTTGTTAAATTTTGGTTTCAAGAACTTGTTGGAACTTGGAGTCCCATCCGCACATCCCCACCTAAACCAAAGTTAAGACAATTTAAATTTTTAAAATTTTTTTTATTAAATTCTAGCATGTGCACTAATCCTTACCTCCACATTTATTTGCAATTCCTCATCATCATTGAGCAAGTTGACTGAGACTACTTTGAGAGGTTTGTTACCCCGGCTAGTTTGAAGAGATTTGGAGCTGGAGGTTAAGCTACCTCCTCCAGTCAGGCGAGGCATTATGGAATGACAACCAGCAAGGAAAGATGCAGTCCCATTATGTCATTCGCCATTGACCTGAAACAAAAAGAAGACAAAATATGCAAATTAATAATGAAACTTAAATGACTGAGTAGCAAGCTAGCTCTCTTTCTGTAGACACTATTGGGGGGGCACTGTGGGTTAACATTTTGCTTGACTACCTTTTCCACACATCTACATGGCTCAAATCTTTCACTTGTTACAGTTGGTACTTAAGCACAAATTCACTTAGCAACAATGTGTTCATTTTTAAGGGCCTATAGTAAAGTTGTCATTCCAATTTTCATTTCAACTGAAGGATGACCTTGAAGTCATCATGGTAATGATGGCTTTTGAATTAAGATTAATGACAATATAAATACCTGTTTACATACATTAGGTACATAAAAGAAATGAAATATATTATGACCTAAGGGAACATGATGATTGGAGCAGAACATGGGCATGGGATGTCACAGCCGATCATGTGAAATTTATCCCAGCACCAGCAGTTACATGTGAATCATTTTTTCCCTGTACAACATGTTTGCAAGGTAGCAGACATATTAATCGCTCACATGCATTTATTTTGATGGGAAGCACACATTAACACCAGCATGCAGTATTTACATCAAATTACATGCAGAATAGATCCCTGCTAGGAAATCTGTTATCAGCGTAATATTTCCAACGTCAATTAACTGCCACGTTCTACGTTCTACGTGTAGATCTACCCCAGTGGCGAGATGCGATTTCCTGGAAACAATTGACACACAGACACACCATCTAAATAAACACATTGAGATGGGGTGACTTCATTTCTGGATCATTTATGAAATTATTCATCAGACTGTGTTTTGATTTGGGGACATTGGGCTATTACATTTTTAAATCCACACTCCCCCTGTGATTTAGCTAGTCTTCTACAGAGGGAGTATACGTTTCAAAACAATGAAATAGATAATTAGGTAACTGCCATTTGAAATACTCACTCCAATTGCGGACGATATATATAAAGTATATGTAGGTAAAGCCATTATACACAGGGGTTCAAAATGATCAACTCTGACCAATTACATTTGAAAAACTTACTCTCCTTGTAGAAGATATTTCCAAAATTTTCCACAGCAGGAGTGTGAATTTTAAATGGGATAGCCCATTGTACAAAATCATTTCCTGTGATGTTTTTAAACAAAGTGTATGCCAGCTGGCAAAATTGGAATTAAGAATTCAAAACCTTGTCAGCTGATGAACTAATAATGAAATCGCAATCAATGTTAGTAATTAGTTTCAAGAGCAAAAGGAAGCTACATGTATGTAACAGCCCACGTGTAGTATCCTACTCACTTGTAAACAATATTGTTTACAGCAAGTACAAAATGTAATAATTACTACATGTATACAAATTACAAGTAGTCCTGCAAAATACCACAAAATCAATATACTATAGTAATGAGTTTTCATGATTGCATAATTGCCCATGGTACATGTATGTGGGTGTGTGTACATACGAAAAATATGTGTGGACTGTGGGTGCAGGCCAGGGTGGGTACAAGTGGGGGTGTGTGGCAAACTTGGGATGGGGGTGTGGATGGTTGGATGAACATACTTTTATTGTTGTTTTAATGTTATAAAAAATGTATTGTACATGTAGTTAGTTTGTTTGTTCTTTTTTGGAAAGGGGCAATGCATCATGCACAAGAAATGATATTAAAAAAAAGTCCATGTCAAACTTCATGTCTTACTCACTCGCTACAAAATTAACTTAGGCCTGCAAAGAATACACAATTTTGGAGGCCAAAATATGCACCTCAATTTAAAAAAAATGCAATTTCTAAAAATAAATTTTAAATATACAACTTTTAATTAATTTTGTGGATTTAGAGAGTCCCTGGACCTGACGAAATGTGCTGATATTATCATGGTTAATTTGAAAAACAATAAAATCACCCATAAATTACACAAGTTTGTATCCATGGATCAAAAGGGGCAGATTTGTAACAAGTTTGTGTTCCCTTCAAAATCTATTAAAGATCAAAAAATGCATTGGTTTTATATTTGTACACATTTCTATATATCTTAAATAGATTCTGAAGTGGCCATAAGTTTGCCCCTTTTGGATACAGTGGTCAATCTGTAATGTGAAATTAAGTATAATATGTCAAACCTGTGACAGGCCCTCTCTGACATTAATTACAAAATCCACCAGTCCTAACAAACATTTGCACACCACTTCAAGCAGCTCAGTTTAATAAAAAATTTAACACTGCCAATTAAATTTTATGGATACAGACTAACAAACAGACTAAAGCAAAAGGCAAGCTGCAGCTGTACATATGTATATTGCACACAAATTGTATGTAAATTGTATGATATCTAAATTATCTATGCACAAATTCATATAAATTAAACATTGCCAGTCTAAATGTTAGGCCCAATCTGATCCACTCAGACACAGACCAAAGTTTAAAATGTTGAAAATTTTGTTATTATCAGTGGCGGCACTACACGGGGGGCAATTTTGCGCAAAATTTGTCGATTTTGCCCACCCTGAATATCACTTTGGTCCCCAAAAAAAATCCTGGTGCTGCCACTAGTTAAATATCAAATAATAACTTTTTAATAATTTTTAGTATATAATCTTACCAATGTTGAAATCCCTTGGTTGCAAGGCTGCAAAATTTATGTCCATTTTGTTATGGTTTTTGTTGTTTTTAACCTATATATTTAAACATATTTTTGCCAACTTTGGTCTGATCGGATCTAATCAAATCATGTATGTGACCAGTTGTGCATTTTGTATAGCACAATTTTTTTTTTTTTTTGAAAACCTCATAATATCTACATGTATGTAAAATATCATTCATGAGCATTCATGAGTATATCAGGGTGAAATCCTTCCAGCTCCCAGGATTGCTTCATGGCCTGTCAGCTGTATCACATCTACAATGGTCTACCCAAGAAATGCCATAATGCCTATGGCTATAAGGGAATCAAAAATAAACTTCAGTGTACAGCTCTGGTTCATCTTCACTTGTTGGTATTGGTACGAACAGAATCCACGTCGTGGTATGCGAGGATAACGATACCAAGAAATTGACGACAAAGTTGACATTCGGGTAGGAGGAGGAGGAGGCGGCGTAATAATGTGATTAGATAATCTGCAAGTATGTATTACATTGAATGTTGTGTAACTTGATTAAACATGCAGCATGTGATGAGGACAATTTATACCAGATGGAAGTATCAGAGTCATGAAGGGTGAACATCAACCAGTTCAGTTTCAATTTAATGTACGTATGTACTGTATGCCCGGGGGGTCACTCCTATTGTGGCCTGTACACCATCCGCGATAATGAAAATGTGTAAAAAGGGTAGTTTTTCGTGGGTGGGCATGATATGCGCGCATCGTGTTTAGGGTGTCAAAAACATGAAAACTTGGAAAAAAAAGGTAGCGAAATTGCAATTGCTAATACGCGGAAATGAAATTTAGGGTATGAAATTTGATGCAAGGAATAAAATCCCCGCTTAGGGTGTGAAAACAGGCGCATGATACCTGTTTAGGGTATCGTTTTAGCCCAGGGTTAAATCCTTGTTTAGGGTGCTTAAATTCAAAAGTTGATTATCGCGGATGGTGTACAGGCCGCAATGGGATTTCCCGGATGTACATAATTGTACATGTACATGTAGGTCTGGATCTGGTCTGGATGCATGTAAACTACTCTGACACATAGTATACATTTGTACATACCGTATTCATTCCAATAAGCGCCCAGGGCGCTTAACAAAGTCATTATGGATGGGCGCTTATTTCTTAACTGGTTTACCCAATTTTTCGTAAGGGGTGTTGATTCTACAAATTTATGTATGTTATATAAGGGTCCCGAGACATTCTAGTAGCTTTTCTGATGTAGAAAATGTAAATTTACACAAGACTTGTAGTCCTCCAGCTATTTCACCGTATCAACATCTATCTGTCACTTCAACACTGATTGGAAATTTCCTGGGTGGGCGCTTATTGGGGCACGGGTGCTTATTGGAACGAATATGGTACATGTGTTTCATGCAAATAAAAAATTGTTAATTTTAAATTTATGATAATTCCTCTATTTCTTTCCTATTCATGATAATGCTGTTTTTGTAAATGTTGAATTTATTAGCATCATCAACAATATTGTATGAAAAAAATGAAGAATTTGTGGCTAAGAGAAATTAGCTAAGCCTAAAGTTCTAAAATGAAAGGAATACAAATATATTTTGGGAAATGTTGAGTGCCTTTTAATTTTTTTATTATTTGCTCATCACTACAAAAATTTAAAACAAAAAGTCTGTATAGGCTATTATATACCGGTACGCAATGTTTCTGAAGATGGATGACATTGATATTACATGTACATTGTACACACAGGTATAGATCTGCTACTTTTAAAGAATTGATTTTCAGAGGAATGTTTCATTATTATGATTATTGACGCACTTTAAACGATCAATAAGTCAGGTCTGGTATTTTATCTGATGCAATTTCCATTTAAACCTTGCATGTGGGTGGATCAGTCTAAAATGTAGCAATACAAACGAGTCAACTTGCATGGCGCAGCAAGGAGAAAATATTGTGCACAACAAATTCAGGGTTCCACAGAAATCGTCTATTCAAATTATCTACATTGTATCAAATATTTTTTCATACATGTACAATGTACATTGTAAGTAAATATTTTTTCATACATGTACAATGTACATTGTAAGTATTGGTGCAAATTATACATTCTACAACCTGAACACATAATCTTATTATTTTGTTGGAAATACATCAACACTCAGTTTGGGGAGCAATATATACCCCAGCTCAGCCAATATACATGTATTGTATATCAGATAAACAATCTGGGGAAATTATATTATTATCAATTAGGCTACATAGTTTAAATCACATTTAAATCACATTTAATGTACTTACTGTTGTGAGAAATAGTGAGACTTGACTATGCAAAAATATGTGCGAATCATTGAGATGACTTGTATTTAAGTGGGCATTTTGTGATCAACAGACAGCCTCATCCACCCACTTTTCTCAAAAAAGAAACCTCTGGTTACATTTATGTTACTTTATTAATTTGTTTAGCAAAAATGTCATCAAATTTGAATTACGTTCTGGTGTACCAAAACAAAATTACAACACAGTTAGTGCCTATATTTGGCAGTGCAATACTAATACCCATAATCATGCGTAACTTGCAAACGCAAAATCGCAACTGAAATTTTGAGAATAAGCTGTTTTCGTGGATATCTATAGGAAAATGTCATAAAAAGAGGATGGTAGGATCACAAAATACTCCTTTAAAAGGGTCATGAAGGGATTTGTCAGTGTAAAAACAAGTCCAGCAGAAGCTGGCTGCACAAAGTTAGATGCAACTTGAAAGCAACAAGTGTCATAATTTACAAACATCCACCTCATTAAATTTGGAAAGGGTGTGCACATGAAATCACTGCAGTATGTACAATGTATGTACCTCATGTCATGCGGTTACTTGAACAAAATTTGGCAGCCTCAGCTCAAATATATAGTTTGGAATGTGTGTGAAAAAATTGCAGATTACAATCATTTGTATCAAAGTCAGTTGTCATTTCTTGGATATATACAATAGGTTTTGACAAAGAAACGACCATGGACCAGAACAACAAAGCGTTGTGTGGGTTTAGTTTAGCGGTTGGTTCTTTACACATACGCAACTAGATTAATCTGTACTCACCATTATGTTACGTATAATAGTATTAATTCCCTTCTTATTTCATATATGATCCATGCAAAATATATATATCCAACAAAAGAGTTAAGATTCAGTAGATGTAGTATTTAGCCAATACACAAGTGGTTCCTACTGCTCATATGCATACAGACTCGTTGCATACAGACATGTCAAGTGTGTTTGTGCATGTAAACATGTGAATCCTGCACACAGTTGCTCTAATTTGATTGTAAAAATATGCACTATTGATGTATCTCCTGGATGTATTTATATCCTTGGTTTATTGTATCCAAATTTATGAATTTGTGGTAACATTTAAGCAGACGGAAGCATTCACAATATTATCCTTATTGACGTTGCGTTCAATGGTTTGACTGCAAGATGCAGGGCATTACTATTAGCTTAGGTTTCTCAGCACATCTGCTGTGTTGGGATACAAAATACCACAGCCATTCAGGACTATTCCACTGTTACTGAGGGGTGGATGAAAGAAACTTTATACCTGCCACAAACTTGTCCAAAACAAATGTTTGGAGTGCTTACAATTTCTGAATCTTAAGTAATTTTTATGCAATTAATCAATGTTAGCATAAAAATTCACAGAGTTAAACATTCCAATTTCAGTATATTTCGCTGGTCTATGATTAAAGTGAACTTATTTACCAGGAATCCACCAGCAATATACCCCCTGCGAGCCAGTTCCATACCAGTAATTCATATGCAAATGTACACACACACTTCTCATTGAGATATGACTGGATGGAGTGTGAGCCACTGGATATAATACAGACTGGCATACATGGCATACCACAGCCCACAGACTATTAAATCAACCATTTCAAACACACTGCACACTTTTGTTTTCCTCCTCAACTTTTCACCACCCTGGTGTTTTGACTCATCATGAATGGATTGGGAAAGCCTTGACTCAATATTTTTTTTGCCAGGGAGTAGCACATTCATGGTCAATATGGGAAGAGACTTGTTCCCCCCTCTTTGGGTAAATCAGACAGGCTGGAATTTATGAGTTGAGTGACTTGGCAGGTTGCCATGACAGAATGCCACTGAATTTTATGCCTGGGATTTTTATACAGGAATTTTTAAATGTTAAAGTAACCTCAATTATTGTCAAGGAAAGTAAAAGGTACAGATTGTCGATGGTGCAGTTTCCCCATACAGTTTACAGGCAATAAGCAGGCCTAATGAAAAACAAATGCAGTTGACCCCTTAATGAAGTATTTTGAGATCCTAGCATCCTCTATTATGACATTTTTCAGTAGATATCTACGAAAAAAGCTTTAAAATGTTGGTTGATTACGATTTTGCGTTTGCGAGTTAATATGCATGATTCAATATGTATATTACCAGAGAAAATGAGAAACTGCTCCATAGACAATGTGTTGTAATTTCGTTCTGGTGTACCAGAACATATAAATTCAAATATCACAATATTTTTGCTAATTAATCTGCAAGAAATTTATTCATGTACGGTACATAAACATTATGTAGCCAGAGGTTTCAATCTCAACTTTTTTTACTATTCATGAAAGAAAAGTGGGGTGATGATACTGTGGACCACGAAATGCCCTTTTAAATGAAGCCCCATAGTTGGCTTCCCGGTTGGCTTATTCGCAACCATGTAGCGTTGTACATATACAATCATTAAGGGCTCATATTGAAATACCCTACCACGTTTTCACACAGAAAGAAGGCAGGATTCCCCTCGCTAAGCGCGCGCCTTAGGAAAGCTCGCTCCTAATTTAAGTCAGTGAAGTGGCTAATTGCAGTGTTATAATCACACAGGATTTTAACAAAAGAAGGCTAGCACAGGAAAGCTGCAGGATGGCGCACACCTTCCTGTGTAAGGGAATTTCAAAAAGAGCCCTAAGGCCGTCATCGACATAATGTCAACATCGGCACATATCCCGACATGTCGACATCAAAAAAAAAATCTTTAAAAAAATGTTGGGTTTTTTGGTTTTGTTTTGGGTTTTTTTCGAAATAAATCAATTGTGACCCCCCTATTTCCGCAACAAAATTTTTTTGACCCCTTCTACCGATACATCTTACCTCCTTAGGCTATTTTTTTTTAATTGAAAAAGCAAGTTATAGGCCCAAAATTACTTGTTATTCAAGGTTGGAAACCAGAGAAATACTGCTACTAAAAAAATTACTTTTTTTTTACAAAGTTGGATAAAGTTGTACATTTTGATTACTTTTACTTCTATTGAACAGTCAGGGACACATTGAATTAGTATTCTTTGCCTGGAATTATAAATAGCACATGATTTTCTTTGTTTTACCTCATTTCTTAACCTCAAAATTAAAAGGGGATGTGACAGTAAAAACTAACAAAGGGGGTATTTTGTGATTTTAGCGTATGGTTCAATAGTAGACATCAACGAAAAAATGCTTATTTCCAAAATTTCACTTGATCTGGACATGTATTGCATTTGTGATTTTCGCATTTATTACAGTGACATAATATAGGCCACTTTGTTGTAATTTTAGGCTGACAACAGCTGGAAAATACAATTAGGGCCTACATATTGGAAGATATCTTTGTCAAACTACCAAAATCTGCAAGAAAGTTAATGCACACAAATATTATCTAGTCCTGGTTTCTGATGGTATAAAAGTTTTTTATTTTTGGAGGCAGGGTGAGGTTGTGGGAAAGTGCAAAGCAGTATTTTGTGATCCTAACATCCTCTTTTTATGACATTTTTCACTACTAGCCACGAAAAAAAGCTTATTCCCAAAATTTCAGTTGATTCCGATTTTGTATTTGCATTCATGAGTTATGCATGATTTTTGTGTATTACACTGGTCCATAGACAATGTGTTGTAATTTTGTTCTGCTACACCAGAATGTAATTCAAATTTGATAATTTTTTTTGCTAAATGAATAAATCTGCAAGAATTTTTTTGTTCATTTATAAACATTTTTTCAAGTGGTATAAAAATCTCACCTTTTTTTGAGAAAAGTGGGGGGTGTGGCTGTGGACCACAAAATGCCCTTTTAAGTCAGAAATTAAATTTCATTTATTTAATAATTTGAGGACAAGGATGTGCTAGTGCTCGACAGAGAACATAAGTGGTTTGAAAGAGGAGTTAAGGAGGCAATACATGTCCGGCGGGAGGAACCTTCGCTCAACAGAGGAGGGGGACTTCGCCACAACCTGTCAAGGACCTACGACGCAGCAATCCGGAAACTACCCTGGCGACTCTCCTGTGACGTCATACCACCAAGTGTGTCACTGGTCAAAAGTCAACAACCTGATCAGTCAGCCTGATGATGCGTCTTGGATGAGACGCGATACTGTCGCTATCAAAAAGAATAAGTCCAGATGAACAGATTTAATATTCATTTTATTATATTTATTAAATAACATTAACTTGAAACAGGTTTAAAATTGATACTAGGACTGAACCAGTATCAGTTCTACTACTGTTACATCATGTTTTGACCACAGATAGAATAAAATATTTTCTTTAATCAAGGTAAGGACCACTAAAAAGTTACACAAACAAAAACAATACACTAATTACCCACTTCAACAGGAGTGTTAAAACCTGTAATAATTTGATAACATTCTTGGCATTCCAGTTAATATTCAACTGCTCTGATTCAACTGATTGGTCTCGCCAATGTTTAACCTTGATAATCAAGATCTGACTATCTATTTGTGTGTGTACATCACAGATTAGATGACACAAGTGGTTTAACATTTTGTTACAAAGTATTTGCGTGTCTATTTGCTTTTGATAAGATAGGTATCTGATAATCAGAAAGAATGTCATAAACAATGGGCTTGTTCAGAAGAGCGTGAACTTCCAAGGGCTTGAACCTCCAAAAGTAGAAATCAAATTTCGTGATCCTAGCATCCTCTTTTTATGACATTTTCCAGTAGATATCCACGAAAATTCCAGTTGATTCTGATTTTGCATTTGCCAGTTATGAATGATTATGTGTATAACACTACTCCATAGACAATGTGTTGTTATTTCATTTTGGTGTACCAGAACGTAATTCAAATTTCACGATATTTTTACTAAACAAATTAATCTGCAAGAAAATTTTTGGACATAAGCATTATGTAGTAGTCCGACGAGTAGGACCTGTTTTTTTTCTTAGTTACCAACTATACTCTAACTCTGATCGCTCAAGAAAGATTAACCACAAAAATATACTAACCGCGCCTCCCGAAAAAAAAAAAATTTGGGGGGGGCGGCGCAGTTACTAGACTTTCGCGATTCGTCTTTCTTGCACCATGTGAGATGGTGATCATAGTGTGAAATGAGTATAAACTTAGAAAAAAAGGTCCTACTCGTCGGACTATTATGTAGCCAGAGGTTTCTAGTGGTAGAAAAAAATTTCAACTTTTTTTGAGAAAAGTGTGGGGGGATGATGCTGTGGATCATGAAATGCCTTTTAAATTCTAAAAATTCACAAAAAAATGTACGAGAAAAGTGCCCTCTTATTAAAAAAAAAAAGGCGAAAATCAAATCCGGA
Organism: Amphiura filiformis; assembly: GCF_039555335.1. NCBI lineage: Eukaryota > Metazoa > Echinodermata > Ophiuroidea > Amphilepidida > Amphiuridae > Amphiura > Amphiura filiformis. The sequence continues at coordinate 37,283,137 of NC_092632.1, read as the reverse complement.
AGGCAAAGGAAGAAAAAAGGGGCAAGCAAGGATCCTGTTTCCCACCAAAATTTACCCCGATCATGGGCCAAAATAGTGTAAAATAAATAAGCTTGAAGATTTTACATAATATATATATCGATGACCCTTTTTCTTGGTCAATTTTGGTATGATGATGTGGATGGGTCAATTTTCAAAATTTGTTTTGCAAAATAGTCCAATTTTGCCTCAATGATATAGTATTTGAAATTTACCCACAATTTTGGAGGAAAAGTTGTAAAAACTAAAGATAAATGTTAAATTTGGGCGAAAACACAGCAACTGACCATCATAATACATCAAAGGCTTAAATAAGCACAGTCAGCACACTAAATTTTTGTCACTTTAAAAAGTCATTCCTTGTACGCAACATGAAAACTAACCTGGCCTTAATTTTTACTTAATGGTTTCTGTTTGCCCGATTTTCGATTGAAAAAAGACATTTTTTATCATGGAAACAAGGTCCTTTTGAACATATTGTAATAATTTCAAGTCAAGCTGCATCTTATTTTATTATACGTCAACATTGCAAATTGTGTGCGAATCGCTTGCATTTGTAAATTTATATTCTAGTTTGATTTACTAAAGAAACAGTATGTTTTGTCTCAAGACTTAATTTGAGAGTAACGCCATGTTGGATTTTGCATTGGCAGATTCAAATCAGTGCATTTTAATGCAATTGCGTCACCAGCGTATGGACAAATCACCCTACAGGTTAGCGCAAGCGATTTAAATCTGCCACTGCGAAATCCAACATGGTCATGATGGTGTTAGCAGTTACTCTCAACTCAAGCCTCGGTTCGAGGCGTCTGGGCTCTGGGATGGTGGTTTTTTTTTCCGTTTTTTTTCCTGTTTTTTTTGTTTTGTTTTTTTGCTTCTCGATTTATTTTTTTTTTCAGGTGTCTTCAAATCCTGTCCACCCACCTCTGAGCTGTGCATGATAATATCAGATTACTACCTCTCTTCATTGTATTGAAGTGCCATTATAATTATGCCATTATAATATGTTGCATTCAATAATATTTATAAGCCTACGTATAGTTTACTGTTACTGTCACAACCATTTATTAGTATTTTGGCGATCCTGACTTTTAGACCACCCGCGCTATATATACATGTAGGGCTCAAATATTACTATTTCATCAAGGTTTAATATTCTAACAAACTTAAACTAAAAGTTTCATCTACATTTGTAAGGAGTCAAGCTTTAAACTATTAAGCAAAAATATCCCACAAGCTAAAAATTATTTTTAACCCGTTTTTTAACAAGCTAAAACCGATTTTTGAAAAGAAGCTTAAAACATCAATTTTTTCATCGTAAAAATCATCTAAAAAATCTTTAAAAATACAGTGACCTACCTAATATTACTAATCTACGTTTCCGATGATATCCAAGAAGCTAAAATATTGTGAAAGAGGGCAGGGCTTTGAGTAATGATGGAAAATACGGGGTAAAATACATCACGTTTTTCGAGAAATTCACCATTTTGAATAAATGCATAATTGCGTCACGCAGTAAAGTGTCAAACGCGCTTGAAAATGCATGATACGCTAGCGTAAATTACCGCCAAAAGCAGCGTACATCAAGGGCTAGTGTTACGCAAAAACTTCGGAGCTGGCATCACCGGTTTTGTTACCAGCTCTTTTTATACGTCAAAAATAGCTATAAAAACATGAATTTTGGAACAAAATAAAGCTTGTTCGATGGAATAAAAGGTATGTTTGTACAGTTGAAAACATGTTTAAAAGGGCATTTCGTGATCCACAGCCGGCCAGCCTCATCCCCCAACTTTTCTCAAAAAAAGTTGAGATTTTTATACCACTGGATACCTCTGGCTACATAATGTTTATGTACCAAATATTTCTTGCAGATTAATTCGTTTAGCAAAGATATCGTGAAATTTGAATTTCGTTCTGGTGCACCTACAGAACGAAATTACAACAGAGGCCTATGGAGCAGTGTCATACACATGATCATGCATAACTCGCAAACACAAAATCGGAATCAACTGACATTTTGGGAATAAGCTTTTTTCGTAGATATCTACTGAAAAATGTCACAAAAAGAGGATGCTACAGCTGTAGGATCACGAAATACTCCTTTAAGTTTAACCTTGTTGTGAAAGTTTAATATGATAAATTTGCAATTTGTACCTTATATAGCTCGGGTGGTCTAAAAGTCAGGATCATATGTCATAGGTATAAGTATTATTTCGAGTTCATACATACACGCTATGTAACAGCGCGCGTGATTGGTCGAGAGCCGGGCATAAACAGCGTTTATGCCCGGTGTCCCGGATGTTAGATCGCCGGGTAGGAAAAGTGCAGGTAAATCATGCATTTTAGTAACTTTGATGAAATAAGAATCACAAAATGTTCTGGTATATGTATGAACGGGGCAAGCGGCACTCGGGCATAAACAACCGTTTAGTCATGAAAATACAATTATATGAATGAACCCCTAATTCAACTGACTACACCTTTATATTTGGTATTTGTCAATAAAATCTGAATCTGAATCTGAATCTGAATCATCATGCGGCCCCTCGGGCATAAACAACCGTTTAGTCATGAAAATATATGAATGAACCCAATTCAACTGAAGGCGTTCATCATGATCATGTATGCCTGCCACTTCCACATACTTGTGCATAATACGGAAGGTCGAGTTGTGCCCATTTAATGTTTAGGTCTATGTTAAACTGTATGTTATACAAATTGTACGGCTATCATTTCTACCCTATGACGAACCGACATACCTGTAACATAGCCCACAAAAAACTGGTCATCGCTGGTATTTTTCATGAAGAAAAACGACACTTTTTACGCCGAACATGTCCAAAACACGCCAGCTGACGTACAAAGCCTCCCACGCATGTACATAAACAAGCCGTGTTCATTGTTTAATTGTCACCTGCAGCTGTTCGCAAGAAACCTTTCTGCATAAAATTACCTGGGGTCGTTATCAGGCCTGAGACACACTGGCGCTAGTTTGAGGACAGTCACTATGAGTTACTAATGTCGGCACATGCAGAAAATGCGTGATGGGTTGCCATTTTGTGACTCGTGTAAGCTAACACAAACAAATTATTGGACTTAATAATCTTTTCAAGTTTTAATAAAACGTGCATCTATCATGATAATATTACATTTTATTATTTGAATTACATAAGCTATGTCAATTTTGTGTCCATGTTAACGCGGCTGTGTACTCTAGTCATTGTTTCTTTCTCAAAATTGAGTTTTTATGATATGTTTGTACCTTGTTATGTTTTTTATAAATACAAGGAATGAAAATCCAGATTTGTAAACTCCAACTGCAATATTTTAAGGATTTTATTTCACTATTCCACTCGTGTTTGAAATTGAAAAGGAAAGAAAATCTTTGTTGTACCAGCAAGGTACACGCGCACAACAACTAATCGCGTTGCGTGATCGCGCAATTTGTTAACGCGCAATTTGTTAACGCCAAGCAAATACGTGGATTTATACGCCGACGCTTATCTGCATGCGCCGGGCGCATCTTATGGAAACACCACGGAAGCACAAAAACCTAGTGGTCAAATGGCTCCGCTTTTAGCTGATAAAATGTGGGTTTTTTCAAGTTCTTTCCCCGATTTAAATATCAAGTTATGAATGGATTTCGCTCAAACTTCTCAAGGGGCTGTGGATTTACCCGATGTTCACGTAATATAAGTTACAAAACGAAAACTGTCGCATTCTCCTGTGAGATTCGATGAAAGTGTAAAATGTGACCACTTTAAACTTCAACGGCCATTATTTCAATGTTCATTTTCTCGGTAAAATGACGATTTAGGTACACGATAACTCAATAAATACATCATCTATAGGTAAGCAAATATGATCATCATAAAAAGCATGATCAACTCAAGAAACGGTTTTCTCATTTTTTTATATTTTGGTCTATTTCCGATTTTGGGCATCATTTTGTGCAAATAGGCGTTTTGAATTTTAAAAGTTCATTTTGATGCCTTATATGGTCAATATCTCAAAAATAAGGCCAATATCAAAAAAAAAAAAAACGTTTTTGGAATGGAGCCTCAAGATTGAGCTAAAATTAAAAACAAAATAAAATATTTTGGAAAGAGTGTTTTTTTTTTTGATGTAGGCCTACCTAACAAATATTGCCAAAAACTCACTTTTTTGTGATTTTCTTCAAAATTGTTGTTTTTACCCCAAATCTGTATTTATATTAAGATTTATTGATGTCTTGCCTTCATAAAAATGTATACTTTTATATGTTTTATGCGAATAATTACAAAGTTATTGCACTTTTACTACATGCATGTCTGAGAGTACACAGCCACCTTAATTTTTATATGGATTTGGCCCATTTCACGGTTAGGCGCCACTTTTGGTGAAAAAAACTTGAAATTTTCAAAATGGATTAAATTTCATTTAATTGGGGTTTTCTTTTCCACATAAGACCAGATTTTCATAAAAATATCATTTCCCAGCTTAAATCTCTCTACTTCTTGAAGAAAATTATAATTTATTATCTCATGTTATGCAATTTCTTAACAAATTTGATAAATATTGAGTAGTGAATATTTATACTTTTACTGTCCAATACATATATAATAGATATTTAAAATAAACAAGTATGTCATAGGCTCTCTTCTGACCAAATTTGGGCAAATTTTGTTGTGTAATGACAAATTTATGGCCACTTACATGTAATTTTTGTGGTAAAAAAGGGAAATTGACATGAAAAGGTTTACTCAACAATTTTAATAATCAATGAATGACTCTGATATTTCACAGCTTTGATGGTCATAATATGGGTAATGTTCACAAATAATATCAGCCAGTTTGAAAGCACAGGTCAAATTCAAGATTCTTATGTTTGTGCAATTTTGGATGTGACTGATGTCAATGTGAACGGAAACCACACACTGTAAAGTAGAGTATGTTTTAGAAAATAATGATTCAAAGAGTTTTCACACACTCAGTAAATTAAATGGGATATATTGAAACATATTAACCTGTGTTAGTGTTCATTTTAAAACATTGTTTACAATTTATAGAGGTGGATGTGACATTTTTAATTGTGAACAGAATATTTCATTATTATAAACAGTTTGCTTGTCAAAATATAAGCTTTAAAGCACTTCTAACACATATATTTTGATAGATTCTATTGAATTGAGCAATGCTAAAATGTTTTTCCTGACCCTTTATATTTTTGCCAAGCAAAATGTTTATAATACTGAAATATTCCATTTCACAATTGAAAATGTCACATCCGCTTCTGTAAATTATATACAAAACTGTCCCCTAAAAGACAACAACAAAGCCATGAAATAATCATATGTGACATGTATGAAATAATAAACCTATTTTAGAAAGTCAAATATCATGTTGTTTAAGTATTTTGGCCTAAAAACTACTAATTTTGAGGATGTGACATGTGAACGGAAATTGAAGCTTTTTGAATCTCCTGTCACAATTAAAGAAGGCATACTGAATTAAAGAATTGTTGTGCCTTTTCATCCCCAACAAACCTGTAATGAAATAACTTCAAACTGGCATCCTAGTCCCATTCCTGTCTTAGTTCTTTGAAGAAACTATTTTGGATGTGACAGGTACCATGGATGTGACACATGTGAACGGAAACTTTGAAATGACATCTGCAAGCTAAGTTGACGAAGGAGTTTTCATTAAATGGTGTCATTAGATAGGTCATAGCAGGAGATTTTTAAAAATCAAGGAGAACAAATTCTGCCACTTATTTGTTAATAAATTATACTATTTGGAAAATTAATCGGATGTGACAAAATTGTGAACGAATTTGTTGGCAAAAATTCAAAATATCGCTGTATCTACGTATTAAGAGCAACAAGTGTAATTTGTTCAACAAATAGTAACAAGACTCTGAACTTTACTAAAACACACTAGTTTGCCATTCATGTAAAGTATTAGTCGATCTATTCCACATTGAATAAGGTACATAGATGTGAACGAAAATGTCACATCCGAATTCAGAAATTTAAATGGTTCTCATGCTAGTTTAACTGACAACTACTACTTTGTTCATGTATGGCTGTATAGTGCAACTTGTTCATTACATAAAAACAACAAAAGCAGCTGGTAGGCTCAACATAGTTAAAAGTGGCAGCATTGGAAAATAAATGTCTGTTTTTAGGTTGCTAGTAAAATGTGGTTTTTGACCACTTCTGACCCCTGTGGGCCCTGAAAGATAAAAGCAGAAAGGCCGATTAAGCTAGTGGAGGTAGGCTATACAGAGACAATGAAAAATCACCAACAGTCAATTCTGTAACCCCATTATTTTTTACACACCAGGCCAGATACGTTGAAAATCAAAAAGTGGCGCCTAACCGTGAAATGGGCCATTTACCTGTGTTGATTTTAAACTGTTGTGAACGTGGAGCTACGCAAACTGGCAGGCGATTACCCACCATGCAATGCGAATACACGGAAACGATCCAGTTTAGGATGCATTGCAGTTCCTATTGTGTAAACCAGGCGTAAACCGCCCATCCAACCTGATCGTGTGCACAGGATTTGTGCTGGAGGCTAGTTAATGCGCACAACCAATGCGCAGAAGAAGACCTTGATACTAGGCGGAGCTTACGCTTTCACAAGAATGATTGACAGCTGTGAGTAGGTGAAATTCTGTTCTGTGATTGGTACAAAAATATGGTTCTCGTATAAATGAATATATTATCCATGGCTTCAAAATTAGGAACTGTTTCTTCCACAGAGCCCTAGATAGGGCTCTATGGTCTCTACTCATCATACACGCATCAGAGAAGATCTGGCCAGCGACAACGCTTGCCAATCAGGCTAGCTATTTGTACGGCGTGGCCTCTCATCCTTTATTATCTCTGGTCTTGTCACGCTGGTAGATTCGCCCATCTGTGATTACTGACCTGGATCTGACAGAAGATTGTGGAATTTACGATTTTCAGCAGCAGGATTTTATGAAACTGCCAATATTTGCAAGTATTCTGAAGGATCGGTAATAATTAAAATATTTTTCATGGTGTCGGTAGTGCAAGTTGAAGTTAGTGAATTTGTGGTTTTGTATGTTATGTGCAAGAGTGTTTTCAGGAAGCGTAAATAGGCAGGCCGTTATGCTAAACTCTCCATCTTATATGTAAGTTCGGCGAAGAACTGGACACATCACACGGTAGTGTGATGTGTCCAGCCTGCCTTAGTACAAGGAACTTATACGATGTCCTCATTCACAAACTGATACTATCTGTCCATCGTATAAGACTGTTACCGCACGGCAACTGGTTGAAGGAATATTACACAGTCAAGAATAGGCTCCATCATTTTTTTGTTCTGAACCCTCCCAGTCTCCCAAAACATCAAAACATCAAAAGCGTTGCACTTATACTTACTTAAGACTGTCCTTTTTCATATATAACTTAGACAAAGTAGGGCCAACTTGCCTAGAAATGGTCAAACTTTGGCAAGAAATAACTCTGTGTAATCCTATGTAAGTCCCATATCGGCGATTTATCGGCGATCGAGGTTTTTTTTTTTTTTTGAAGTTTGGTTGGTATCCACCAGCGTCATGCATGTGACGTGACACGGCTAAAATAAGCGACCAGAAATCGGGGATCGTTAAAACGTCAACAAATTTCAAAACATAGAAAGCAGTAAACTTATTGGCGAGCGGTCCGAATTTTGAGCCATAAGTTTACGTGGTGAACTAAGCCTGCCTATAGACTGCCTAACTAGCCTGTATCTCGTTTCGGCCAAAGAACGTCTGTAATACAGACCTGTTTTTAATGACTTTGCAACAATGTTTCTATTGTCAGCAATAACGGCTTGCATTCACACTTTTGAGTTTATATGGTGAATTTTCGTACACATCATAAATAAGTGAAATCAGAATATCCTGAAAGGAATTTAGGTAAAGAATTCAACGACACTGACCTCGCAGCAGCTAATGTTTTCATGTAAACATGGCGTCATTAAACATTTTAGCCTACGTTTAGATCCTACTACCGGATCGTTGAAACAACAAAACCTCAATCCCGCCTCGCTCACGAATTCACTCACCTTCCTACACCACCAGTTGAAATAAAACTCAAACATCCCGTGTTATTCCTCAAAACTACATGCACCTTCATTAATAAAAAATTGAAATCCTAGTAGAAATCCGTTATCGAAAATTGTTTGATATAAAACGTCACCAAAAGTAATTTTTCTGAAGAGTAGATACCGCGTGTCAAAAATTCAAAATGGCGGCCGCAGTCGCATCCCCCCAGCTTTGTACGTGTACCCAGGTCACGGTATGTCTACGTGACGAACAGTCGAGGTCAGAGAACAGCGCAACCTGTCTGCTGTAATATAATGGCTCCGCCCAATGAACGGCGCTGTCAATCATCCTTATTGCCTTTGTCGAACAGACTTTTACGCAGGTAAGAGCTCACGCTGTCCTCACTTTTAGGATCGACGAAGCGCCAGGCCGACAAAGCTGGTTGTGTAGGAGACTATCATCGTGATGCCCACGCTGCAACCATTGGATTACGGAAGAAATATTCATACCAGGACTGAAGCAAATGTGGCCATTTCTATGTTTGTACCGGGCATGTACCAGCCATTTTTCAACACGGAGCTAGCGGAAAATACTGCAAATTTGTCCAAGGTAAGCAAAGGGTTGGGGATCGCATTTTTAACTTTGACTAAACTGTTTCGGAGTTAAGGCACGCTAAAAGTAGACCATTCCGGGGGCTGTATTTGGTGTACATGTGACGTTTTGAACAGAGTAAAAAACGACCACTTATTCGCTATTGCTGAAGTATACCCGCCGAATCATGTACCAATACACAAGGTATTGGTACATGAGATCAGGTATAGCCTGCCTAATGATCATGATTAAATAACATAATGTTTATTTATCAAAAATCGACTATAGGTTTGATTTGATTTTAAACTTGATTTTGTACTCACCATGAAAGTAGATTCAAACGATCGGCAGGTAACAGCCCAGGCCCTGTGCCCCAAGTATCTTCCAGAATCGAATTTAAGGTTGTCGGTAAATTCGGAATGACAGAATCTTTTTTGACAAGTCTAAAATTATTTTATTCACGTTTTGAAATTTCCAAGTTTTTCCCTTTTAGTTACTTACAGCCTGTCACCCTTTTGATTAGTTTTGATTGCAGAGGGCGCAGTGGCTTGGTTTTTTTTTCCCTGTTTTTCTCGATGCCAGTTTCAGTCCTGTTTTTCCCCCTTTTTTTTCAAACTTTTTATTTTGTTTATGAGTAGGACTTTTTTGAGTTGTGAAAAACAAAACAAAGTAGGCCTAAGACGAAAATATAGGCCTATGAGGGTCATTCAAAAGTTCTTCCTCCATCACTGATAACATTATAGGCCTAGGCCTAATCAGTGGCGTAGATTTCTTTTTGACATGGGGGGGGGGGGGAGTTGGAAAAAAATCTTAAAGTATAGTCAATTGGTGACAGAATAAGTTTCGAAGTGCGCGAAAAATGTTGCTATTTTGAAGCTAAACTGATGACATATAGGGGGGGCCTAGGCCTAGTGTAAAAGTGGAATAAATGCGCGCGAAAATTTGCACCGTTAAAATGGGCAAATGTGAGGTTAATTTTCCCGGTTAAGTTTGTCAGAAACTCATTATCAGTCATCAACATTGGGGGGGGATGATTGTATGGACCATCCCCCTGGCAAAATATTGGTGGGGTTATCTCCCCCCCCCCCCATGGGATCTACGCATATGGTTATAATACAGCGCCTCTGCCATTATAGGCCTACTCTTAAATCTATAACATCAACTAATTTAGGCCTATCATGATGCAGTCATGTCTACAGTAGAATTCATCTCGACCTTTGCAGGACTTAACCCCATTAAAAGCTATTAAACCAAGATAACACTCATTGAAACAGCTCAACTGATTAAATCGGATCTTCTCTGGTTGTGCACAATCTGTTTTCATGTGCGATATCGCAATAAAGCTGGTATTCATAGCTTCAGTTGGGTAACCGATTATAAAGGAAACGAAAGGAAACAATGGTATGTGTACCTTTGTTCACGAAATGAGACAATGGCGTGCTTTTTGTAAACCTGCATTCTTGAAAATGAGCAACATAATGATTGTTGACTTAACACGGTTTGGAAATAATTTCTTCATATTTTTGGTGTTATCTGTCGTTTACATGTCCTTCCTAAAACACAAAAGTGCGACCCTCTCCAAACACCTAAATTAGCTAAAAATTTAGGACATGTTACAAAACTATATTGTCTAGAATTTTAGAAGAGTACTTTTAATATTGGCCGGTTATTTTTCACACAGCGACGTTAACTAGGCAATGTACTATTAGGCCTACCTATAACATTAACTAAAACACCAAAGTACGAATATTTCCAAACATCTAAATTAGCTAAAAATTTAGGACATGTTAAAAAACTATATTTTCTAGAACTTTAGAAGAGTACTTTTAATATTGGCCGGTTATTTTTCACACAGCGACGTTAACTAATCATATCCCCATACTTTTAACGTAGGGCTATTTGTAGAGGTCACGCGTCAATGGGAAAGAGCACTGTGTAGGGGAGAGCGGGGAGTGTTCGCCCTATTTTTTCTGACCAGCCTAGCGATGTCAATTTTAAGGTTAGGGGTGACCTGATTAGCCCACGTGAAAGCCCTATGTCTTAGCTATATACGGCCACAATCCCAGAACTATAGGCCTTACAATAGCAACAGGATAGAGCAAACAAAAAAGTTTTAAAGTGGCGAACTTGCCCCATATTGGGGCAGGTTCGCCCATATGGTGGGGTAAGTTCACCCTAATCACAAAAAATGATTTAAACATTGCATAACAATAACATATTCAATGCAAACATTTAGCAAGAGTATACAGGGCATTCATTCTCTTCTGGGGAGTCACTAAATTTGTTGCAGGGGTCGGGTCATGGTAAAATGTAGGGGTCCAAAGTGAGCTTAAACGTATCATGTTAACAACTTCGGGGAGATTATGGATTAGGACATAAACGGTGGTATGAGTAATACTGATACCACATAACTTTAAAAAACATGCTTTTCAGTAGTTTTACCTTGTTTAATGGTATAATTATCAATATTTTGCATAATACGCTGATGGGGCAGGTCCGCCCTCCAGTTTGGGGTAAGTCCGCCCGGGGAAGATATAGGGCGAACATGCCCCATCCCCAAAAGGGCGAACGTGCCCCTTGTGCACATTTTTGCATTTTCTTCAGGGTATGCAAAATACAAATCGAATAAGGAGTTTATAACTGCATTAAATCTTTGAGAAATCCCATATGTTCCCAACACAGATTTCCATTAAAACCATCTGTATTTATGTATCAATATTAATGCAACAAAAAATTACGTTTTGGTGTAATTTTTTTGTTTTGGCTGCAGTTCGATGAACGCGTCCCTATATGTCGCGTAGCTAGTAGCTAATATGAGAAGTTTATAATGACCTACACACTTAAAACTACGGGGTCATTTTTGACCCCAGCATAGTTATCAACTAAACACCATACCACTAACGGGGTCATTTTGACCCCATTGGTCGGGGTCATTGCAATGACTACGTATTTGGGTCAAATAGTAACCCCATTGGGGTCAAAATATTACCACATTTCGGGGTCAAATGAAATGACCCCTTCAAAAGGGTTGCCTTATTGGGTTACTTAATGACCTCATTTCGGGGTCAAATGAAATGACCCATTTGAAAGGGTTGTTTTATAGGGTTACTCAATAACCACATCATAGGGTTGTTTGGATTTTTTTAGTAGGCCTATGGTCATGCTGGTCCCACCAGGACATAAGTGTGTTTCTGCACAGAGAAAGCATTACATAAACAGCAAACTGCAAAATGCATCTGTGTATCACACTCACACACAGTCAGTCATCGCCTATGACAGTTCACGTATTATAAGCTTACATGATATAAGCTTAACAACTGCAGCCAAGACGCGACGTGACGTGACGTGACGTGACGTGACGTGACGCGACGCGTGTGTTAGTCAAAAGCCGTGTTATACACATAGACCTATAGGCCCTAATCATGCATAACTCGCAAACGCAAAATCGGACTAATCAACTAAATTTTGGGAATAAGCTTTCTTCGTGGATACTATTATCAAAATAAGATGCAGTCATGCTAGGATCACAAAATCCCCCTTTAAAATAGCTTAAAATGTGTCCTCTTCGAAAAATTGGACAGAAATCTAGAAACTAATCACAAAGAGTCATAGATGAAGTATTTGATTGACAAGGTTACCCCTGCCGGCCGCCGCTTCCCTAGCCGCTTGTGTCAGGAGAGAGGAGCGCCGCGCGGACTAACGAATTAATTTGATTGATTGATTGATTGATTGCTTGATTGATTGATTAATTGGTCGATTGATAGATTTTATAGCCTCAGTTTCAACTTTTTTCACTTGTTTTAAAAGTTTCTGAATCTATATAGGCCTAAGCTTATAAAAAGTTCTTCTTGCCTTTAGTCTTAACATAATTAAAGGCAAACGTTGTTCCGAGCCCAGACAAACGATATGTCTATGGTTCCGAGGCTGTTCTGTTACATACCAGGTCAGTAATAATTTGGCGTGAGATTCGTTCGTTCATTTATTCATTTCAACAATTCATTCATTCAACAATTCATTCATTCATTCATGTGGCACATAAAATTAAAAATTCGTTTCGAGTCATTGATTGATTGATGATAGGCCTATGTTGATTATTTATTTATTTATTTATTTATTTATTTATTTATTTATTTATTTATTTATTTATTTATTTATTTATTTATTTATTTATTTATTTATTTATTTATTTATTTATTTATTTATTTATTTATTTATTTATTTATTTATTTATTTATTTATTTATTTATTTATTTATTTATTTATGTATTTATGTATTTATTATTTTTTTATTTTATGTTTTACTTTTCAGTTTCTTCTATTGTTCTTTTCAGGCTTGCTTGGTTGGTTTTGTCCTACGAGCTGTCGCTAATTAAATATTGTGAAAACGAAATCAACATTTACATTATTTTAATATAATTTTCTAAGGTCAAGAATCCCCTTTTTCGATACCAAATCGTGAGATTTTTTGGTAGCCAGTGAGTATCAGGGTCAGTATATTCTATTTTGCATGTATAATGCTTTTGTGTCATAAAACAGATGTCATGGATTGGATGCACAGCATGCAGCACTGTGTCTGTGCCATTTTGGCATTTATTTACATTTTTTAAGCTTACCATTTTCCTAAAGTTTGTTCGGCTTATAAATTTTATTATTATGCGGAAAAAAAAGACTCATAACACAGTATATTGATATAAAACGACGTGAACGCTTTTGGGCACAGTGCTTATGCAGCTCGATGCGATGCTTTTCAAACATCGCAGCATCGCACAATGTCTAGGTAACCTAGGCAAACCTTAGTTAACACATTTACTAGTCAGCTTAATTCGCTTGAGACCGGGGCCCCAACACAATGCATATTTACATAGAAATTTGAATTTTTTTCGAGAATAGGTGGGTGAAGGAAACCTACATAAATATGTTTTCTATACTTCACTTGACCCAAATATATGATTTTTATGGTGATAATCAAGTCGCACATGGAATTTTAGAGGATTTTGATAGCAGTTCCATTAAAAAAAGCTGCCATCGCCATGAGACTAAGATCTAGAAACACCCCCGAAATGCCGTTTTGGGGAATTTTGCTAGCTGAATCTTTTTGATGAAAGTCAATCTTTGACAAGATGTAACTTTGCTACGAAAAGTGCTATGAAAAAAAGGTTTTCAGTTTTGGCTTAGTTTACTCAAGGGCTTTAATTTGATATATAAAACGATGCAATTTGATGGCAAATTTGAATTCACCTAGGATACCTACAATGTCAATGATATGCATATAACCATATTTGTACATTTACACGATGTTGCGATGTTTGAAAAGTATGTGGGTCTGCATCTCTTTTAAGGTCATTTTACCGACCTTGATTTTCTAGCAGCCAATCACAAGTGTGCTCGGCTGCGATATCGCAGTGCGATGCGAAAAAGTTGAACATTTTCCAACTCCAACGCGGACCGAAGTTTTCACTACGTGATGAGAATTTTCACTGCTGAGCTCGTAAAAACCTGGCTCAGATTACAGTTTTTATAGCATCGTAGCTTAATTAAAGCATGCGTTTGATAGCCGTACGCACACACAGCACACACTTTGCGGGTAGAACCTCCTTTTGAGATGACCGTGCGATAGGTGTAGCTTCTAGGAAAAAAATGAAATTGTTCTCAATTAAAGTTAGTATTTATATAGTATTTGGCAAAGTTCTTCAGCAGTGTCCACCTGCTCTTCCTGATTATCATGTAAAAAGAACTATATTGCATGTTGCTATGCAGCTTGATCTAGCCTAGATGCTTTTTTACATTTGCATGCATGGGAATGAAAATGTGCGCTCAACTACAGTTTGAGGGTAATTTCTGCCTTTTTGGACACTAAAATGCATTCGATCATTAATTGTATTTCAATTTAAGTCTTATTAGCAAACACAATAAGGTGGGTACCAATTTTTATACCGTACATACCAAAATCTGACCTGCGCAAATCATTAAGTGTGTATTTCCCATACACATACAGTTCCAATTATTGAAACTCCCGGCTCTGACCCAAGAAGTGCTGTGTACATGCAATCATATCTGTACTTAGCTGTCGGAATGGAGAAATCTTTGCTCTACAAATGATTGCAAATTACACGTAATCATTTTTCACCACAAAATGTGAACGTACATGTACACAACAAATGAGCCGTAAATTCCTCCCCCGGTCAATTTTGTTTTATTTCGCGTTTAGAAAATGTATATCATAAGCTTTAAAATGGTATATGATTTGTCTTCAAACGATATCCAGAAGCAGGGTTATGGTTTTGCTCCTTCAACAAAAATGGTACCTTTTTCGTTTCTACATAATGTGTCTCTTTTTCCACATTGCTGGTAATAAATATCAAATAGTCATAATTGGCGGTCATTGATTTGAACCCACCACTTGAACAGGATTTAGCCAAAGCAAACAAAGACCAGAGCTATTAAGAATTCTATAGAAACATCCAAGGATCCTCTTCAAGAATTGGATTATTGATTGGTTTAAATTTTAAAAGGTGTTTGACTATCTAAATGAGATACTTGTCGAAGCAACTTGAGGTACCGATGAATACGACCTTTGTGCACATTTTACACTTTAACTCAGAATACAATTTAGGACATTTACGGCTCATTTGTGCTGTACGGTCACAAATATGATATGAAAACACAGGTGAGCAATGTATGAATATGTCAAACAGGTCGTTAATTGTTGTCAATGTAAATATTTTGCGACATTTATAATGAAAACATTTAACACTGGAGACACCCTATGGCACTTCCTACAAATCATCAGAACAAGTCATCAAACGTTCGAAATTTGTAGTTACTACAACTGATAGACATACAAATTGGCTTGTACATGTATGTGCTAGTCTTAAATATACACATATAGGTACAGCGTATATAGGACTAGCAGCGAGTCTAGCTTGATCAGCAAATGAAGTGCCGATGTGATGATGTAATTCAATTGGCTAATCAGAACACTCCCATGTTTACACTATAATCTAAACAGTGCCAAATTGGCAGACTGTTGAAGAACCTTGCCGAAAACTATAATTTTCAAATGATTTCAATCTGCAAATCCAGTGTTGCATTTCCTCTATTCATATTCATTTACACAGTGATGCCGGTGATGGAAATTAAGTGTTTACATTCCACTTCTGTGCCATTGTTTTTCCCTACTGCCATGATGAAAGAGGCTTTATTTCACAATGTATCAATCGAGGATCAGGTGAACAAAAGATGTGATAGGAGTAAGCAGAGTAAACCTGACTGCTTGATTCCACGATAGGGATGTTGGCCAGTATTGTACAAGAAAAAGAAGCAGAAACCATTAAAATATTGCTACTTGGGTTTTCACATTATGTGACAGAAATGACTCTCAAGGTGACAAAAGATTGGTCCATTTAGCAATCAACATTATATGTGTGTAACATCCCAAGATTTGCGTAATGTACAGAAACACATTTTTGTGCACATAATTTTAGGCCTATAACAAAATGTATATTTTGTACAATTATATAGCTATCGTTTCTACCCTATGACGTGTCATTGGACTTGAAGGAAGGACATCACTTGTGAATCTAAAGCAACCTTTCAACTCCACATGAATGCAAAGATGTTAGCCGCCATGTAGTGTGGACAACATACAGACATCATCATGCTAGCACAACTCTTCATCTTATCTTCAAGAGGAGATGTCTTAATCTTCAAAGATTGTATCCTTTTCATATTAAAATTTAAAAGAAAAACCAAGAAAGGAAAAACTTACATTAGGCTACATGTATGAATCTGAAGTCGATGCTGGCAAAAATATCTTGAGGATACATCACACCAACTTGCGCAGCGGTTGGATTGCAGCAATTATAGTTTTGGTTTGAGGTGTTGAACTAAGTTTGCTTTGAAAGTATTCAGGTCAGGGCTCTCAGCAACGGATGGAGGAAGCTGGTTCCAGCTAACGATGGTTGATGGGAAGAATGACTTGTGGTAGATGGTGGTCTTACATCTTGGCTGGAAAAATTTCTTGTTGTGTCCCCTCGATGACCGTGTGGTGTGGTGTATGTAGTCGTCTAATTTAATATCAATGAGCCCATTATCCATTTTGTAAAGAGTTGTCAATTTCTTTGCTTGCCGTCTTGACTGGAGAGTGTCCCAATCAAGCTACCGGAGTAAGTTGGTAACAATTCCTTTCTCGCGGGTGTACACTTTCTTGCAGAATCTTGCTGCTTGACGTTGTATTCTCTCAAGAGCGTAGATGTTTTTATGCAAGTAGGGTAAAAAAGTAGGCTAAAAAAGGTTTGTCTCAACAGAAAATGGAAAACCCTAGAAAAAAAAAGGTTGCTGGGCCTAAAGTAGGGTTTCTACCAAGGGCTATCAGGTACCATACTTTAAAATAATAATGTACCGGGTATGTAATTACTTTTTCTATCATACTTTTTGTGAAATTATAACTTAAAAAAAATAACTTTTCAAAATCAGCCTCCTCCATTAGGGCTTGACTACACACTTGAAATCTGTTGCAAATCCTTAACAGTTTTATAGACAGAGGAGATGGACCCAAAGATGCAGGAGAGTTGTTTGTAGAAAAACTAAAATCAAGCAAAGGACAAGATTTACCACCAGTAATAGTGAGTAATGCTTGTTGTGAATAGGGGCCATATTTACAAATTTCAACTTAAACAAGATTGGTCTTGGACTGTGTTTACATTTTATAAAGGTTGCTATTTTATTGTAATTTGTAAAATGTTTGTGTGTAGATTACTAGAAGTAATACATCAAACTCAGTTTTCACCAAAAATGTCACTTGAGAACCTTTGCAGCTGCATAGGTTAATAATTGCAAAAATTCTGCAAAATAATGCAGGCGTACTGAGATGTTAATGCGTCTAATGCACAAGACCTGGAATAATATAAATTGTTTTGAGGGAAAGAAAAAGGAGCATTCTTTGATTCGGGTTTAGAGAAAGCAGTCATATACTTATAGCCTGAAGTGAATGTTGAAGATTCACGTCTACACATATTAAATAAATGTTCGTGATACATTGATATTATTATATATGAAGATGATATGAAAATCTCCATGATGTATTCTTTGCGTCTTGACTGTGTTATTGGGTTGATTGGTTACTTATGGATAGTACATGTACCTCATCGATCATCTCCTCATAAACTCTCCTCTCCAAGCATAAACCCTGAGTCGAAGTTATCACAGCTCATAAGAATGAACTCAAGCTCAGACATGTGCTACAAAGATCTTTCTCATTTGAGTCTACACTCAGAAGTCTCAAATGATGGTATTGTGTTCCAATAGTAAGTGTGTATTTGATATCAAGTATTGGTTTCTTCATTTTCTATACAGGAAGCAAATGGCATTTACATGCTTCATATAAAATGCGCTAACTTATTCTTTGTGTGCACAACCAAATCAGACGTGTCTCCTTTTACTCACTTGGAGCTCCTGGCAAGGTAAGTGAATGCTATTGAATGCTATAAATTGTATCTTCTTATTATTTAAGGTGGTACTATACCCCTTGATGAATTTGTGACTATTTTTGCATTTTTCTCAAAAAATAATAACACGCTGGTAACAAAAGTTATGTACAATGTATGTTATAGTGGCAAGGAATTCAGTTACTACATGTACACTGGAATTTCAGTGACTCAAGAAAAGCGGTATGTTATTTATGATAAGAAAAGAGGTACCGCCAGAATGTACCTCATTTCTTAACATTTGTATAATGAACCACTTGTCTTGGATTCCAAAAGTAATTGGATTCCATGCCCCTATAATATACATAACTTTTGAAACTATAATATACATGACTTTTATTTATCAGGGGTATAGTACCACCTAAATATTTCAGCCAGTGCCATAAAGTGTGAGTGGTTTAATATAGCAGTTTGTTTTGACTACAATCAAGTGCAAATTTCCCTGGGACACTTGTTCATATTTCAGCCTCTGTTCAATAAAACCGGTCATATGAAGTTCACCATGTGATATTTTATTTGTATAGTTTCCAACCTATTTCGAATCCTCCTCCCCACCAACCAATGTTGGAGCAAAAATATAGGCCATTTAAAAAATGAGGCGTTTGGTATACAACATTGAATTAGGGGTGTGGGGAGGGTCATTGAACTATGAAAGTGTCCCAGCAAATTTGCACTTGATTGTATAGGGGATGCGAAAAAATAATCTATTAATATCAATAAAATCGCCATAACTCTCGAATGCGTTGCTCGATTTTCATAATTTTTTCAGTGATGTCAAGATAATTTCATTATGCATTACATGTTTAGCCAATTTTTAAAAAATTTATTAAAATAAACATTTTTTTGAATATCACACCCTGCAATGCATGCATTTTTCAAGGAATATTTGACACATTGATTGCTTATATTAGAGTGGACATATAAATTCTCCTTTGGAAGAATTTACAAACATAATAAAAGCAATCCAAATAAGAAATTAAGAAAATATAGAAATAAATAGAACAGAATCATGATGTTTGTCTCATCAGTGATCTTTCAAACTCATTACCCTATTTCAAATGCTATTATCGGAATGCACGTTAAACTCTTTAATATAGGCCTTCAACTACCCATCACAGACACGCTAATTCAACGTAACAATGCCATGCCAAAAAGTGTATATACAATTACACATTTTAAATGTGCTTATTATTGCTTATTATTGTATTCAAAAATAAAAAAAGAGATAAAGAGCAGGATTTAAAAGTAAACACATCGGCGACAATGAGCTTCGAACCGTAGCCCTCATGATCACAAGGCAGTAAGCAAACCACTACACCATGGGTGAGCTGTTGTTATTCATGCGAATTTATTTATAACAAGGATAACAAGAACTAATGACGCAATAACGGTCTACCAGAATAATATAACTTAAAAGGTAATATATATTTATTTCACATTATGGAAGACCGTGCTCATTTGGCTTAAATGGAGGAATAATTACCAATAAACATATCAAAGTTAGGAAGGTATGTATAATGTGACCGTGTATATTCAAAATATCGTTAGATAATGACTGCTGAATACTGACCAAAACATGAGTTTTAATGAATGAATTCATTGGATCGAAGCTCAATAACACAATACAGTAGCATTGCAATGATAGGATTAAATACGCTGAAATCGAGTGCAATTGTCATCAGTCTCCGGTGGCATATAGTTACTGGCCTTGCTTCTCGATCTCGAGTTCGAATCCATGTAATGCTAATTTTCTTTCTTTCTTTCTTTTTTCTTTCTTTTCTTTCTTTCTTTCTTTCTTTCTTTCTTTCTTTCTTTTTTTTCCTTTATGTTGCCAATTTACATTAACATTTACCAATGAACTAAAGGGAAACAATTGTTTTGTTTTGATTTTTTTGTTATTTCAGTAGGTATTTTTAACCGATTGTACTCTATATTTCCAATATGATTTAATTTTGATTAGTTTTAAATTGTTTTAAAAGTGAATTATGAGATAATGCGCTTATAATAGCAATCATGTGTTAATATGCCTTAAATAATGCATATATTACAGCGTTTTGATACCTAAAAATATTTAGTTTGACAAAAAATAACAATTAAAGTAACCAAAAAATGCGCAATGTTATTTGTTTTAAATTAGTG
Source organism: Amphiura filiformis (assembly GCF_039555335.1). Lineage (NCBI taxonomy): Eukaryota > Metazoa > Echinodermata > Ophiuroidea > Amphilepidida > Amphiuridae > Amphiura > Amphiura filiformis. The sequence goes on along the minus strand of NC_092632.1, from coordinate 37,262,866 downwards.
AAATAATCATGTCAATCGAGCAACGCGTTTGCGAGTTATGGTAATTTTACTGAAAGTAATAGATTATTTTTGTCTTCTTCAATACAATCAAGTGCAAATTTCCCTGGGACACTTGTTCATATTTCGCGCCCTCTGTTCAATAAAACCGGTCATATGAAGTTCACCATGTGATATTTTATTTGTATAGTTTCCAACCTATTTCGAATCCCCTCCTCCCCACCAACCAATGTTGGAGCAAAAATATAGGCCATTTAAAAAATGAGGCGTTTGGTATACAACATTGAATTAGGGGTGCGGGGAGGGTCATTGAACTATGAAAGTGTCCCAGCAAATTTGCACTTGATTGTAGGTATATTGCTGCATGTTTATATGCAAGTAAGGCATACAATTATTTTTCCACTTCCATATTGCAGATTCAGTAACATAGTGAAGGACTATTGCGGCATTTTAACAGAAGAATCAATACAACTCAACTTTGCTTTGATCAATGAATTGGTGGATGAAATTATTGTAAGTATTTACATGGATGTGAGTTGTTGCAAAAGATTAAAATGTGTAAATATTTCCATTTTGCTTGACAATACAAAGTGACTTTTTACCCCGCTTTTTACTCACTTCAATATTTTGTCCTTCACTTCGGAGGACATTATCAGGTATACTGATATGGTCATCTGATCCACTTTTCCGGGAAACTTGTTTCCAGTACTTCTTAGTCTCTTTTCCACTCTTTAAAAAAGGATCATAGACGTGACTTGGGAAATATGTCCCCTACTCTCTGTTCATGGTCTTGTTCCTGTGTACACCAACTCCCTCATCAACTTGACATTTGATCAATCTTTCCATCTATATCAGAGTGAACCAGCCATCGCTGAACAGAGACGGGGACCGATACAAGCTACCTAGAGTCTGTAACCCTATTTTGGGTTCAAGTGTCCAAAAGGTCGCTGACCTCTAATTTGGGTTGCCAGTCTGCTGATGAAAGTCAAAGTGTCAACTGAAAATTCCAGGCACGTACATTTTTGTGTTGTGATCAAAGGTTTAAACCACTAAATTATTTCATCAATCTGTTTGCAGGACTATGGCTATGTACAGACTACATCTACCAAAGCTTTGAAGCCATATGTACAAGGTGACCCGACTCAAGTGAGATCCGATAGACCAATGCTAGGAATTCTGGGGTTAGGCCCAGGACTGGTAAGAATCAATATCATGAATAACAACTACCGTATTTCCACGAATAGTCACCCCCTTACCCCCCCCCCTACTTTTTCCAACCAAGATGTTTAAAAATGCTGATATTTCCATGCTATCTTGTGTAGTAAGCTTACCAAGGTGCACACATGGTCGCTAATGGCATCAGTAATTAGCAAAATCTGGTCGTAAATGCGGAAGTGAACCGGAAGTCATCGCTCCTAAGTTCATAGTTCGACATTTCAGCGTGATTTTTAAGCTACCTAATGTTTTTACAGGAATTATCATTCTAAAAATGACCTCTAATAAACACCCCCCCTTTTGGATTATGCAATGGCTCCGGGGGTGACTATTCGAGGAAACATGGTATACACACTTTTCAGAATTGTTAACCTTATCATATATCTTAAACCCTAACTCCAAAACTTATTTTTATGCCTCGCACCTAACTGGTTTTGTGGGCGGAGGGAGAGGGAAGAAGATGAAGAACAAAGGTGCCTTTGTCTTTTCTGCCTGGTTTTGAACCAGTTACCCCTCAGGTTTGGAGCTCCTTGCCCATGATATAGCAAGTCAAGTGTGTTAACTTGGCGCCCAGCCTTTTTGTGCCTATATATATGTGCTCATTTAATTGCGCAATTATATACATGGGATGTTTGGGCTCACAGTGGCTTCATGCTGTAGTATATTTTGTTGTGCTGTATCATTTTGTAGCATTCAGGCTGGTTAGTGTTAAAATTGTTTATTCTAAAATTGGACCTTTTCACATATACCTGTTGACAAGTCATGTGGTATAAATCCTTATATTTATGTTGAAAGAACTTGTTATAGAAATATTTCCCAAATCTGTTTCAGTTTGGATCTGATATGGATGTTGCACCTGGAGCTGCTGCAGAGAAACCTATACCAATGGCTCCATCAGGGCAGGTGAGTGGATGTTAGTACGTTGAATTTGTATCTTGCTTATGAACTATGGCCTAGATGCACCAGATGACAGATACATGGCCATACATACATCAAAGTGCATTGAAAGTATAGCCGGACAGATGAAGCTCATCATTTTAGTAGTATAGATAGTTTTTGTAATATTATGTATGTTTGTGAACTTACCTGTACATATGTACATGTACTTGTATTTCCTTCTCAGCTCTTCAGGGGTGCCAAGAATGAGATATACTTAGATGTTATTGAAAAATTAACAGTACTCATATCTGCTAATGTAAGTAAAGTATGTTTTTATATCTTTCATACACTCTTAGAACCAATCAAAGTGAATGTTACAAAAATGCCAGGAGTGTATTAATTTTTTATATGTATGGACTCACACTTTGTGCAGTCAATTAATCAACCATTATGATTGTTGATGCACTTTGCTTTTTTGTGATTGAGACAATTTCTATTACCTGTGTGCAATGTTAAACCAAAAGTATTGCTAAAAACCCACTAATTGTTATTATTTATCTTTTATTTTGTCAGGGATCTGTTATAAGGGGAGAGGTCAATGGCTGTATCAATCTGAAGAGTTTTGTCATTGGAAACCCAGGTAATAATTTACACCAGGCACAGGAAAGTATTTTGTTATTTTAAATTGTGTTTGTTATTGTCTTTATGTAGTTTGTAATAGGAACTTTGATTCCTTATTTCCCATTTGTATGAAATGCATTATTGTTTGATATTCTGTTTCATTTCATGTAGTTATGCAAGCTGTGGTGCAATCTGGTGTTAAACTGTTTCTGTCTTGGTGTCTAAAATTAAAAAAAAAATTAAAGTCAGTTACAAATGTACATATTTTTGCTAGGAATCTTTGTAACATTATTGCAGACTTCCACTTTAATAGAATTCAGATCTTGTAAAATTTTGATTTGTTTTCCCAGAACTGCAAATAGGATTAAGTGACGATCTTGTTATAGGTAAAACGAGTCAAGTAGGATATGGCTCCAGTGTGAGGCTAGACCATGCCAACTTTCACCCTAGTGTCAATCTGACAGAATTTGACCAGAAGCGGACAGTTATCATCCATCCATCTGAAGGGCAGGTAGGTTGATAATATAATATAATATTTTTCATCCTGATGTGGCAGTGACATCAACGTGTTGAGGCAGCTGTTTTGTGCCACATCTATGCAGCATCTTGAAGGGCGTGCAGGTGACGAATGCGCTTTGAGCGTCTGCTAGCAATTTGAAGCACCTAATGAAATGGGCACTGACCTCACTGCCCACAAATGGTATAGTAAAGATATCTTACACTTCCCACAATGCATTTCTTCCCTGTATTGATCTGCTATTCGTGTAACATGGGTCGAGTGACAAGATATACCACAACTGCAATATTTGAATGAGCTCTGTTAAAGTCATAATGTGCGATCTTATAATATGAAATTTGTTAATTTTTTTCAAACCTGATTTTTTGGCATGTTTTTAATGTTAACACATGTCCCAACTTGCACCTAAATGGAAGTTCGACATAAAGTCATAATTCATAATTAATCATAATATGACTTTATGTCCTCCTATAGAACTGCATGTTAAACGGCCAAAATAAGCAGTAGAGTTTCTTTCACTTTACCTTGTTATTTCAGCTCAAAATGGACAGAAACAAAACTCTTCCTGCCAATCATTACTAGTATTATTTCAGCATTTTGAGTATAGAAGAACAAATTTGAAATTTGAAGGAAATCGTACATTAAGGTTTTAATTGAGGTATTGCTTGTCACTGTCGACCCATGTTGCACTGAATATCAAATCACTCATCAGTACACAGACGAAATGCATCGTGGGAAGTGTAAGATATCTTCTCTGGGCCTTAATAGTTTTCCAGTGCATGGTCCAGTTATCTCAATCGGTAAGGTGTGTGACTCTGGTGCAATATGACAGTTTTAGTTGGAGACCCTACAGTATCAGTTTCTGTTCTTATCTCATGGAAATATTGAGCTGGCTTAAAATTCCTGTGGACATTAAAGAACTTGCTGCTAATTGTCCTGGTCTACCTGGCTGTGATGGTTAATTTAGGTCGATTAGGGCTTGCCCTGTTCTTGAATTTCACATCCTGGAATGGTGAATGAAATGATTAGGGCTGTTGTGATGAGCAACTTTCTGAAAGTGTGTGGCCTTGTGGTTCTGGTAGCACAGTGTATGATCATCGTTCTGAGGTTGGATTAATCAATGTATTTCTTTCTTTCTTTTATCAGGGCAGGCTTAGCTATACTCTGATCAGCTTGTAATAGGCAGGACACATAACATTGTGGATTGATATAAAAAGTGCACACACAGCTGGGTGCAGCACTTACTTACGCAAAATGCACTTTGACTATTGTGTGACTGATGTGCACTTTTGTGAAATTACACAGGTGTAGGTTGGGACTTCATTGACTCGTGCAGTAACAAAAACCGAATAATTCTCGCCTATTACAAGCTGATCAAAGCAGTGGCGTACCGTGGCCGCCCCAACCCCGGGGGGCTGAAGAAAATTCAATTTTGCCGCCACTTCCTCAACAGCCCAAAAAGGTTGACCCAATTAAAAAAAAAAAAAAAAAGGGGTTTCAGGCGCTAGCGCCCTAAAAGCAGCTCATTTTGATTGTATAGTACCATTTAAAAAAATTTTTTAGGCTTTATCAAATTTTTCCGCCCTTTTTTATTTACTAATTCTTTTTGCCTCCCCTTTGTTTTTTTTTCTCCTTCTTCCGCCCCTTCATTTTGGCCGCCTCTGCTTTTACCCCGGGGGGCTGGTGCCCCTAAAGCCCCCCCAAAATATGCGCATGCAAAGTATAGGCAGCTGTACACTAGGAAAACAGGTGATCTGCAAAATATATAGCAAAATATAATTGTGAAAATATTTTGATTCTTACTAATGGGTAGTTGAAGGAAATCTGAACTGTACCAAAATATGGAGTGTAAATTGAAAAAAATACATGCTATAGATTAATCCATGGGTATTTAAGTGTAATGATGACAACACTCGTTAAGAAGTTCAAAAATACAGTGGTTCGTAAACCGCAAGGTCTCCCTGGCAGTTGTATTGTACCCAAAGGTTAACACATTGAATAATGAATACTTGGTGAGTGAATACTTCTTGACATGAAATGTATGGAGTATCACTCGGCCCTGGAGTTACAAGAACAAAATCCGCCCCTTCATTTTGGCCGCCCTCTGCTAATATACAACACTGGCAACAGTATATTCTTCATCGTTTTGTTGTGGTGTATTGAATTTCAAAATTTACATAAAACATCTGGAGTATTAGTACAATATAAAATTTCTTATTAAAACAAAACCCTTCAATACTTATTCAATTTGCTAGTAGGAAAGAAAAGCAGGTATACTGTTATATTTCAGTTTTATAAAATGCAGAAAACTGCAGGCAACTGGGCTGCCAGCAATTGTCTAGGTTTTTTACTATTTTTTTTTTTTACATCACATGTCTATTTTTTTAAATTCAGTTTGTTTCAAACAGACTAACACAGACATCTATAAAACATTCCTGACAGCTGGTCTACCAGCAATTTTGTGGGTTTTTTGTTTGTTTGTTTTTTATTTACACAGCCGTGACGTTAGTCACGGCTGTGTCTTTTTTCTTACAGGTTCTTTCTTCTTCTTCTTCTTCTTCTTTCTGTCAACCATTACATTTGCTCTAGCACTCACATGCTTACATCGATTTTGACCTAACTTGGTCACAATGATCACTGACCGTGCCCCTACATGTCACATGAAACTTGTGGGGTCAAAGGTCACGTAGGGGTCATAGGGGTCAAAAACGTGATTTCAACTAAAAATGCATCTTCTGCCACATATAACGTGGGGCAATGATGCCACTTGCACACGCAGCATTGTCATTACCAGTGTCTATGGGGTGTACACAGATTTGAGGTCAAAGGTCATTAAGGGGCCACTTCCGGTATAAAACGAAAAACCTTCAAATTTTTTTATTAGATCAGTAAAACATGGGCCAGTAACGGTATGTTCACATATGATCTGCAGTCACCCAATGTATATGTGGTATTTTTTTTATTTGGGGTCAAAGCTCATTAAGGGGTCACCTTCGGGTTAAAAAAGAAATATCTTTAAAATGCATCTTCTTCCACAAATAATGTAGGACAGAGACGCCACTTGCACACATACATTGTTATTACCCAGTGTCTATGGGGTGTACACAGATTTGAGGTCAAAGGTCATTAAGGGGTCACTTCCGGTATAAAACGAAATACCTTCAAAAATTTCTATTAGCTAAGTTAAACATGGGACAGTAACGGTATGTTCACATATGATCTGCAGTCACTCAATGTATATGTGGTATTTTTTTATTTGGGGTCAAATCTCATTAAGGGTCACTTCCGGTATAAAATGAAATACCTTTAAAATGCATCTTCTTCCACAGATTATGTAGGACAGTGACGCCACTTGCACACATGCATTGTTATTACCCAGTGTCTATGGGGTGTACACAGATTTGGGGTCAAAGGTCATTAAGGGTCACTTCCGTATAAAATGAAATACCTTCAAAATTTTCTATTAGCTAAGAAAAACGTAGCACAGTAACGGTATGTTCACACATGCATTATGGTTACCCAGTTTATATGTGGTATTATTTTATTTGGGGTCAAAGATCATTAAGAGGTCATTTCCAGTATAAAACGAAATACCTTTAAAATGCTTCTTCTTCCACAAATTACGTAGGACAATGACGCCACTTGCACACAGGCATTGTTATAACACAGTGTCTATATGGTGTATACACATTTGGGGTCAAAGGTCAGTAAGGGGTCACTTCCGGTATAAAACGATATACCTTCAAAATGCCCCTTCTGCCACATAAAGCATAGCAAAGTGATGCCACGTCGACACGTGCATTGACATTAGCCAATGTCTATGGGGTTTTCATATATTTTGGGGTCAAAGGTGATTAAGGGGTCACAACACGGCTGTGTTCGTGGTCTTAGACCACAGCTAAGTCTAGTATATTTTTGTATTGCCTTTACAATCTACAAATGGAAATTTCAATAAGTTTTTGATTTTTATGCAGCTGAAACCCAATTTTGGAGGCAAATTAAAAAAAATCCTGTGTCTGAAATTTTGATTAAAAAAATGAACAAGTTGCTGTTTAAATTAAAAAACTCAAAAATGGATTTAAGGGATGAGGTATGAACGTTTGGACAGTATTTATTGTGGGACATTAGAGCACATCAGACATATCGAATTGCATTCTGAATACGAAGAATGTCCTTCTGATATCAAATAATTTTGATTTTTTTGAAATTTGCAATTTAATACACATTTTATGGCAAATGATTATTAAAAATTGATATTTTTGATATTTAACAGTACTGGAAGTAAACTTTATAAATCTGATGATTTATACTTAAAGTGCATGTAGGTGGGATGAAAAGCCGATGATCAATTGAAAATTTTGACCTTTCGTATTGAAGATGTGAAAAATATCAAATTTTAATAATTTGTCATCAAAATTTGTATTATATTGTGAATTTCAAAAAATGAAAATTATTTGATATCAGAAAGACATTCTTCGTATTCAGAATGCAATTCGATACGTCTGTGGTGCTCTCATGTCCCACAAAAAATACTGTAGAAACGCTCAAAACGCTTATTCCAGATCCCTTAACAGTGTATAATATCTGCAAAAACAAACTCAATATAGCTGCCATAATTGACATACATTTGTTTTAAAGGGGCATTTTGTGATTTTAGCATCCCTTTTAGGGTATAATTCAAAAGATCGGCCTATCCATGGAAAAGGCTTATTTCCTGAATTTGTTTATTCAGACTTTGCCATTGCGATTCACACATAATCATATGTAATACAGTGCTCATAAAATAGGTCACTGTGTTGTAATTAATTTTGTTGCTCACCTGTTGACACTCCAAAAATACAAATTGGATGATACCTTTGTCAAACGATCAAATCTGCAAGAATATTTGTGCACACAAACATAATGTAGTGATTGTAATCCTAGGCTTATATTGGTATAAAATGTTCTTTAAATTCTCATTCTATTTATAAAACTCATCCGCTCATCCAAAGATTCTTGTCATTTGATTGGTCAATTACTATTGATTATTTTTGCTATTTTTAGAAACCGACTATTGTGCTCTGCAAGTGCAATAGTTAATTTTGCACTCATGCATAACTACCACGGCAACAGTGACATGCGTGTGCATATAGCATGTATGGTGACCACCTTGACTCGCCAATTATAAGTGTGGGTATCGCTTCTAAAATAAATATAGTTTATATATTTTTAAATTTATTTTGTATAAAATTAAGTGGAAGAAAAGGAATATATATTGAAATACCCTACCAAGTTTTCACACAGAAAGAAGGCAGGATTCCATTCGCTAAGCGCGCGCCTCAGGAAAGCTTGGTCATAAAACGGATGGATTATATGCATCAGTGATACACCCTGCCCAGAATTTTAACAAAAGAAGGCTAGCACAGGAAAGCTGCAGGATGGCGCACACCTTCCTGTAAGGGAATTTCAATATGAGCCCTTATTATATAAAACAAGTATTGAATGGTTTTTATTTGTTCAATGGAAAATATATTTTCATTCGGTGAAATATGAACTGTTCCATTCAACTCGGCATAGTCCATATTTCACCTCATGAAAATATTCTTACTATTGTACTCATAAACATTCTATAATTGTTTTACTATGTTCTATATACACCTCAAAAATGGTTAGTCATGCAAATCTACCTGGCTATCATTGATGCAGGGTGATTTGAACGTTTTCCACATATTATCGATGCTATGCTCATCATAATATCCACGGAATGTTAGCACATCATTTTGCAGACTGCAAGAATCATAATCCCCTCCATTGGTTTTAAAGCCATGATGATGTAATGGGTCACGCAACCCCAAATGTAGAGCTATTATTCCTTGGTAAACATCATCTAATGGGATCAATTGTGTAGAAATACTTTCTTTATACATTTTAGGTATTAAACCATTTGATATCACATAGCTACGCCCTGAGCAAAAATATGGCGAAAGAACCTTTCCAGAATTATTATATGGGGATATTCCTGTTCGATGAAACATAATAATCAGAATCGTATGGATATGATACCACCTCCCCCTTCTTAATAAAAGAACCCATGTAAAGTTGATCCATATTAACACTATGTCCGTGTTCTTTTTTAAGTTCACGCAATAGATTTTCAATATTGACAAACATGTCATCATGCCCTTTGTAAAAATATTTTGCATGGTTGCAATTTTGTGTGACCCATTTGAAACCTAGTACAAGCTTCAAAGTCTGTTGTTTTAAAAAATCCCCTATGTCGCCAAGTATGATATCTTTATAACTACGAGCCTCTATTTCAACGAGCCGATACCTGGCTTTTCCTACAACAAAAAGCACCTGTATCTCATCATCGCCTACCTGTTTATGTTTTGCCCATGTATTTCGTATACCTTCCCTCCGATTGAAATTTTCCGGATGGGAGTAAACTAACATGATCAAGGTCAGGTTGGATAATTTTTTCCCATCTTTGTCTAAACACGCACCACGGGGGTTGACCACTCTATTTAGTGTTTTATTAAAATAATCTTTATTGGAGACGTAATTCCCCCATACACTGAAATCTTGATCTTGGCATACTCTTGAAAATCTCTTCTTAAAATTTCTAACGTCACCTAGCGCCATCTCCCACATTTCATTCAAATCAAAACCAGCTGTTATTGTTTGATTTTTAAAAGCACACACACAACTGGAATCATAATATGGTGGCGGTATGATTTGATGATCTTCTATTATAGACCAATTACCCTTCATTGCAGCAAACCCAATCAAAATATCTCCGACAGGAATATTGTAACAATAATCAGAATGGTACGTTTTGCACTTTTTTGTCCATTCATTTAAATACTTTGCTGCACTACCACTAAGAACGAACCCATTATCTAACAGACAATATTTTGGAAATGGTCGGTAATAATCATATGTTCCAAAACTATCATCATAAAAGGAATACCAAAACTTCATATGACTATCGGCTAATTTTGCATGCACATTTCCAATCCATAAACTTCCCATATCATCATATTTCCCGCCATTCATTATTCGCTCACCTAGTAGTGGATAATTCACATACATGTTATCTCTTACAATAAAAACAAAGCTTACATTGGGATAATTATCTACAACCCACTGAATCCCACATACAATTTGATCTTTTTCTCCCAGTTTTTGATCACTGTAATGTTTCCAGGCTAGAATGACATCATCCTTATCAGTATCACCATTGCTTCTTTGTTCAGAAGAATTTTCTATTACAAATACATTTTTCATAAGAACTGCCACTCCGTTTTGTTTGTCAAAAGTTCTCCGTATGAAAGATCTTCTTTGAACATTTTCTTTTTCGGAAAGAACAAGTACAATGATTCTAGGGTCAACTGGTACTGATGTGGTCTCTGGCATCATGAACGAGTTATTGGAAGAGAACTCACGGTGATATATTTGCATCTGGAGTATTGATCTGCCATCCTGTGAATGATCTGCATTTACATGACTTTGATGGCTCTCATCCCAGAACAATTTCAGTGACACTATGAGCTTATAAGTAAAATATGCAAGAAGTAAGTAGAGCATCAGCTTCCAAACTGGAGGGCGAGTTTGCTTCATTTTATCGAGAGGTTGTGGGTCCGAACCCTGGTGGTGGTTAGTACGCACTCGTGTAAAATTCAGTTAGCTTGAATTCCCCTGGACAAGGAACTTACTGCTAATTGTGTCGTTGTAAGCTGTACCAAAATCGGGGAGCTGATCCTGGCTGTGAAGGTCTATATTGTGGAATGCCTAGGGTGTGCACTTCTTAGCTGCAAGTCCATGTGTTGTTATTTATTGGATTATGGAATGATATGGGGCCGTAGTGGTCAGCGACAACCTGTAAAGTATGTTGAGGCTTGTGGATCAATGTCTAGGCGTTGTGCCTGTGCGTAGCCGTAGCACTGTATAAATCACAACAGTTTTTAAAAAAATCGGTTTGCTTGTTTGTTTTAAGTAACTGTCAGTTGTTGAGTGAGGCTTTGAGTTCAGTTTGACCACTATGGTTTGACCATTTCGTCAGTAACTCTAAAATGGCAAGGTTACTTGCAATGTAGTAGATGAAGCTATCAACAGATTAGTTCGTTTCGCTCTCTTGGCTTTGATGGAATTCAACCGGTCATTTCTATCAAGTTTGCAAATTGTTGTACTGAAGCATTTTCCCTTTCCACAATTCACTCCCAGGTATACTATCAAAGTATCGATCTGTAATTCAATGAAAACAAATGTGATAAATGGAATCGCATAATGTGCCAATTGATTCCCCAATCCCCATGCCTTTTTGAAAGGCAATTTTCTGCTGAAGGTTGCGTAGCCTTTAAATGCATGCACTGTTCTGTTAATGCATGCAGTGTCAAGGCTTTCTGGTTCAGAACCCTTGATTTGTTCGGGCGACACAATAATGTGGGTTTTTTCATAAAAAAATCCTCAAATTTAAAATCCATAAGGTTAACAATTGTTGCGGCACATAATAATTATACATGAATTAGAACTCAAAACAAACAATTTTATTGTGGCATACAAACCTGAAGTTATTTAAAATACACACTACCCCTGTGGAAGATTTAGCTTTAAGTCTTCCACAGAGGGAGTATGAGTTTTGATTAGAATAGACAATTGGGTAACTTCCATTTGAAATACTCACTCCAGTTGTGGAAGATACAGGTAAAGACATAATACAGGGGGAGTATGGGTTTCAAAATGATTAATGCTGACCAGTTACATTTGAAAAACATACTCCCCTGTGGAAGATATTTCCAAAATCTTCCACAGGGGTAGTGTGGATTTCAACTGAATAGCCCAATCCTTTTAACACTACTTTCAATTAAGCTATAATAAATTGTCACACCATGGTCTAGGCAATATACCTTTCATTCAGTTTAGTCCAATGTTTTTGTGTGAGCTTTCCCGTTTTGACGAACAATTACACTGCTTTTTCATCTATGATTTTCGGTTGACTCACTCACGATTCTCTGCTCTAAATAGCTTCATTTGACTAGACTTTGTTCATCTTTTCAACGTTTTGTTGCAAGTTGAATTGAAGTGAAATGTACTCATCCGATATATCCTTTTTTTTTAAAGCAGTTTCTGTGTCTATAATATGTGTTATCTGATTACATAATCTCTCAAAAATGAGTTGAACTTTGAACTTTTAAGTTCAACTAATTTTGAAATTAACTCATACAGGTGCAGGAACTAGACACATTATTATGATCACATATTATATCAATATTTGCACCTGATAATATTATATTTTGAGAAACACAATTGGCTTAAAGGGCATTTCGTGATCCACAGCCTCATCCCCCACTTTTCTCAAAAAAGTTGAGATTTTTATATCACTGGAAACCTCTGGCTACATAATGTTTATGTACAAAATATTTCTTGCAGATTAATTCGCTTTTGCAAAGATATCGTGAAATTTGAATTTCGTTCTGGTGCACCAGAACGAAATTACAACGCATTGTCTATGGAGCAGTGTAATACACATAATCATGCATAACTCGCAAACGCAAAATCGGAATCAACTGAAATTTTGGGAATAGGCTTTTTTCGTGGATATGTACTGAAAAATGTCATAAAAAGAGGATGCTAGGATCACGAAATCCTCCTTTAAGTAAAGAAAGTAAACAATGAATGTGTCGACTTTGATCAGGATGTTTTTGTTTAATTTCGATATTGGAATACTAAATAAGGCTCCAAAGTCATTACCGAATGATATTTTAGGAGGTCATTTTTGTGGCAAAAAATTGAAATTAATTAGGTCTTTGGGGAAACAATGTACATCTTCAATACGAAAGGTCAAAAAACAGCTTTTCCTCCCAGCTACATACACTTTAAGTACATATCATTGGATTACTAAGTTTACTTCGAGGACCGTTATATATAAAAAAATGTCAATTTTAATAATTTGTATTATATTGCAAGAGTAAAAAAAAACCATCAAAATTATTTGATATCAGAAGGACATTCCTCGTATTCAGAATACATTTTTTTTTCATTTTGGGACCCTGCCAAACCAGTAATAGATTTCCTTAACAAACTAGGTCCTCTTTATGCTTACATCCCCAACTAATACGCATCAATTATGCAAATCAGCTTCTTTTATTAGTATAATATAGCTCAAAATCGTAATCAGGTTGAGAACCTCTGACCATGCTCTCCCCTACCAAGTTACATCAATGTTTCCCATGGTGATCTCCAGATATTCATAGGCATAAATTATGCAAATCAGTTACTTCATTAGCATATTTTGCAATGAAAATCTAATTGGATTGTGACCCTCTGGCCATGCTACCCCCTATCAAGTTGCTTTACTGTACCCTATGCGGATCTGCACTGCAGATAGTGGGAAAAAAGACAAACTTAACCAAAATGGAATGTACACACACCTACATCTATACACATTAGGAATTCATTATCGCAAGATTCCCCTTCATGGCTGGCTAAAGCCAGGGGATAGAAATGATCCAATCTGTACATTTGTGACTAGACACTACGAATCAGCCGTAAACTCGGCCCCCGGTCAATTTTGTTTTATTTCGTGTTTAGAAAATATATATCATAAGCTTTAAAATAGTATATCTTTTGACTTCAAACGATACCCAGAAGCGGGGTTATGGTTTGTTGAACTCTGCTCCTTCAACAAAATGGTACCCTTTTCGGTTCTATATGTCTCTTTTCCCACTTTGCTGGTAATAAAGTCATAATTGGCGGTCATTTCAAATCATCCCCAAGTCAACGGGGGACAGGAATGTCCTCTCATTGTTAATTGTTGGGTATACATATACCCATCTAAAATACAATGCAATTGTAACGCACCACTTGAACAGGATTTAGCCAAAGCAAACAAAGACTAGAGCTATTTAATGATTTTATGGAGAAGATCATTATCCTCTTCAGCAATAGGATTATTGATTGGTTTAAATGCTATCAAATGAGAAACATGTCGCGCCTAATTGAGACACCTATGAATATGACTTGCGGCACATTTTGCACTGTACATGTATCTCAGAATACAATTTGCCGAGTTTATGGCTCATTCGTAGTGTCCACTCACATTTTTTTAACTTGTTGAAATTGTAATTACACTGCAAAGTGCATCACTAAATTTAAGCATATGTGACCCTCGGCACAACTGAGCCCGGATGTCGCCAGTGCCACTATTGAGATATGCTCCATCGAACTTAACAATAGGAAACAAAGGATTTATTGACTGTTTTATTGATTTTTCACTACTTAAATGTCAAGTACTATAGACATGATATACATCATTTTAAAGCTAATTTCAAGCAGAATAGTTTGGTTGAATATCTCAAAAATGATGATTGGCGACTTCAGGGCTCATTTGTGCCAAGGGGTCACATATGTTTTTCTCTGTTTACTTGTATATCCAGGTAACATTCATGAAGTATGGTGTATCCGGAGAGCTACCTAGTGCATTACCATTTCAACTTTCAGCCACCATTGAAGAAGTAGCTGACAAACAGTAAGATATTTTCCATTTTCATACCAGTAAGGCCAAAAACCAAAAAAAAAAAAAAAAAGATAGTTTGCTTGTCCTCCATAGGGCCGGATTTACCATAGGGCCAGATGGGCCCGGGCCCAGGGCCCCCAAATTTTAGGGGCCCCCAAAATTGCCCTTTGCAGTGTGCATCTTCCATTTTAGCCGAAAAACACCATGTTTTGGGCCAAAAATTGCGCGCAAATGGCCTGTTATGTAGCAAAGGTCAGCTTCAATTTGGGCTAAAATAGTATAAAATTGAAAAATTTTCGCGCGCTTCACGCGCAAATGTCATAATAGAAGATAAAAACTTGACCATTTGAGTGCACATGCCTTCCTCACGCTGCGATTGGGGCCTCCAAATTTTGGCCGGGCCCAGGGCCCCCAAAAAGGTAAATCCGGCTCTGGTCCTCCATAACTTTTTTAGAATTTGGTCGGGATTTTTTATCATATAATTTTATTTTTAAAGGTCATAGCCAAACCATGACTGTATGCCTTTAATTAGCTTAATAAATAGGCAAATAGTTGTGAATTTGGATATTTCTCTACTTCATGTTGTAAAACAGTTTAGAAGTGTGTAGAAACTGTGAAAAAAAACTTTTCAGGATGTCAAAAATATTGAAAGAAAAAAACCTTTTTCTGGAATTTCCAAAATAAGGGTCGGTATTCATTTTGTACAGTAAAACAAAAAAAACCCTTTTATCCAGATTTTCCAGATTAGGGCCGGTCAGTGGAGGACAAGCAAACAATCTTTTTTTGGCCTAAACCAAAGCTCAGCACTTTGCACAAAATGCTCAGTATTCCACTTAAGTTTTACAAAATAATTGAGAAATGGAATGAATTTTGTTGTTGGGAGCAAAATGTAACTTTAGTTGTAATGAGTCATGACTAGTGACTTGAGGCTAAAAGGAAGCAACTGACTCTAGTGATATTCAGCTGACTCGATCCCATTTACTTTGTGACATGAGCTAAAAAATTGGCCAAATGACAATTTCAAAATGATTGGGAATTCCTGACCAGACTTGCAGAAGATGCTGATTTCCAAAAATGTAGAGTTCTGCACAATTCTAAATTACTCTCGTAAATGTTTTCTGTAATTTCTTGGCTTATTGCATAGTAAAAAGTTGCATGATTAATTAATTGAATTATATATATTTATTGATTGATTACAGAGCTCTAGATATTCAGTTTCACCTACGTTGTGATTTGCCCAAATCACGTAGTGCTGTCAATGTAGCCATTTCAATACCAGTGCCAAAAGCAACAACCGAGTAAGTTTTATGGTAAAGTAGACATTTTTTAACTGTTTCCCCGTTTTAGAATTTGTGATTCATTACCGTATTTCGTCAAATAGGCGCCCCCCTCAAATAAACGCCCCCACCACTTTTTTCAACCAGGATGTTTCAAAAATGCCGATATTTCCATGCTATCTTGTGTAGTAAGCTTACCAAGTTGCACACATGGTCGATAATCTGGATTGGAAACCCAGAAGTGAACCAGAAGTCAGTGTTTCTAGTTCATAGTTCGTCATTTTAGCGTGATTTTAAAGGGAATTATCATTCTAAAATTGACCTTGAATAAACGCCCCCCGTTTGGAAAATGTAACGCCCCCGGGGGCGTTTATTTGACGAAATACGGTATATTGACCCGTAATCCCGTATAGTAAAGGAATATATTTACATGTTGTTATTTTCACGGTAGCACCTTGTAACATAAAAAGCACATAAAAATAAATATAGCACAAAAATATCCAGTTTGACACTGACTGCATGGCTCCTGATTGACCTCAACTGGTTCACTTAAAATCCTTGTGAACCAGTAGCCACTTGTTTAGAAAAATGACTCCTGGTACCCGCTTCATATTCCTCTTAAATTTGTCTAATACAAATTTCTCTGTTTTCTTTTGAAGTGTTATTCCTAGTATCCAAGGCAGTGGGCAATCCATTGAGTACAAAGCTAGTGAGAGACAGACCATCTGGGCCATCAAGAAGATTGCAGGAGGTACTGATACTACGGCTAGACTCAGAGTGAGTAATTTCAGTTACCAGTCAAAATTTCCTTTTATTAGTGGGGGCCCGGAGACTAAAAGTGCCTTTTATGCTTTCTTTTTCAACTATAAATAATTCATTTTGGGGTGCGGTTCTTATTTGAAATGTGAGTATGAGGATGTGTGCAGCAGGTTCAGGCCCGGGGTTCAGGTAGCATTTTCTGGCTCTTCAGTTTAGTTTAAACAGATATCATTTCAAAATCCAGTACATTATAATAAAAGCAGAAACCAGTTTGTGTCTTATGATCCTGTCAATCAAATTCCCTATGATTAGTTAATATCGCATAACCAACAAAGGCACCGCCCTACTTACGTGATACTAACCAATCACAGGCTGTGCACGAGCTTGAATGACAAAATCATCAGATGCAAACTAGTTTTTTTTATTTCCGACTTTTAGTCTAGTATATTTTGACAGGGGATCTAATGCCAAATTATTACTGGTCAAAAGAAAAATCCAACAGAAGTAATTCTTTGGACTCAAAGGTGATTTTCAGGAACAAATCTGGTCTACACACACAAAATTATTTGCATGTTTCAAAGATAGATGGATCTAGACTACAAGGGTGAAAATAAGTGGGAGACGGGAGCCGTTTAGCCCCCAGAAACCCTGACATGGCCCCTGGTCCCATCTAAATTTAAGCTGACCAGAAACACTTTTCTTCATAAACTGGCCCCTGGTCACTATACCCAAAAATTCATGCATGATGAACATATATCATGTATATCCAGATTGGTCCCTTGTTGATTAGAAGTGGCCCCTGGTTCCATGTTGAATGAAGTGAAGCAGGGGCCATTTTGTGTAAAAAGGAACCCCTGGTTCACCATTTTTTATTTTCACCCTTGCTAAACTATTTAAACATTGAGTTTGATTTTTGTTTCTCTTCACAGCTCACTCTAAACAACTTAACCACATCCAGCAGACTAGAAGTAGGACCAGCCAATCTGGATTTTGAAATCAAAGACTTTGTATGCTCGCATCTACAAATCAAATACCTGAAAGTATTTGACAGACATAACTCTTACGTTCCATACAGATGGGTACGTTATGTATCATTAAGTGACTCGTATGTTGTACGACTTAGGTGATACGAAACAACACCTTCAATTATATCTAATTCAACAATTTTATGGCAGATATGTACAGCAGCAGATAGGCCTATCCAATATTTCTGAGCAAGACTGCAGCTTAATCATGATTGAAGGCCCATTCAGTGATCCCGGCAAGATTACAAAAATATCAAAATTGTGTATACATTGCTTAAAACTGAAGGATAAGCCATTAAAATTACCAGTAGGTATTTCGCAATGAAAAAATTGGCAATAAATGAGGAACAGTTGAAAAAATTAAAGCAGTTCTTTCATAATTCATATGGGTTTAACTTGGAGGATCAAATTGCATTGCACCAAGTGACATGATTCAAAATACACTGGACAAAGCAGGGTCAGAATTTTGTTTCACAGTGCGAGAATTAATCTTGATTCTTGCAAAATAAATTTGCGGGAATCATTTGATTCTCGCAAATCAACTTCTGTGTAAACTACAAAAGTTTGCGGGAATCAACTTTGATTCACACAAATCTGTTTATGACGAGAATCGATTCTCTGATTCACGCCAAATTTCTTACCCTGCAAAGCAATAGCATCTGTGAAACTCTTTTAAATTTCTGATAAAAACTTGTGTGTGAAATGTTACCTTCTGTGCTTAGTGTACATGTAGATAAAGGGTCCATTCATCTCTCAAAAATGTAGTAGGCTTGACCTATTCACATGCTTGTTTCTGCATATGAGAGTGTAACTTTCAAAGCTGCATCTTTTCTTACACAATGAGCCATTGTATTGTGACCAAGCACAACCAGGTGTGACTTCGTAAAACAAAATAATCACAATATTTTATGAAGCAAGCCATGTATCACACAACTACCTGTCATCATTAGATGCCATTTGCTTGCCATCATAAAGTAGTGTCATGTCATCTAGAAAACTGGAACAAAGGGCAATGTAATGATCATGCTTTACACTACCAATTGAATACCTGAATACATAACTCGCCCAAGTCCATGGAAAGTGATGTTGAGAAAACTAAAAAACAATTGAGTATCATACATGCTGGGTATACATACATGCTGGATTTCACATGCTCAATAGATGCACATAGAAGGTGGATTTGGGTTCAACTTTTATACATGTGATAGGCCTATGTATATAAGCAACAATTGCCCAAGCGTTAACTCAATTTGGCACAAAGTATGGACTTGGGTGCAGGATTTTGTATTGATGTATTCAATTTACTGTCTTCATTTTGTTTTCCATGATGAGAATCATAATATGACATCAAAATAAAGAATGAAATAAAAGAGTATTGTTTCTTATTGTTTCTTTCTTGTACACATTTTATTTCACTAAAATATCATCTGATATAATAACACATTGTTCAATGCATAGAAGATTGTTATAAAACATTTGAAAGTTTAAGTCACTGGGGTCTTATCTGTGTTTACAAATGGTTGCATTTAAATCTGGATTATCATTTTTGAAACCATCAGTATGTATTGGTAGGGGAAAGAAGAATTATGCGTCGCACAAAAGTAGGATGGAGTGCCCAATCTCTGATGAAGATTTAATTAAATCTATCTCTGAGGGAAGCGGGATGGTTGGGGCCCCCTAAAACCGGTTTATCCCACCAGAGTCCGGTCCTAAATCCAGAGACCTCAGAGAATTGATTGATGCCTACCCAAGACAAGGAGATATGCAGTTCAAGAAATACTTCCCAAGACACCTTCAAAGAGGCATTATAAGGGAGTGCTCATCTGTATAAGGGTGAAATAAGGCTCCGAAAGGTGACTGCGCTGGTGCTCTACCAATGAATTACTTCTCTGCAACATATGGATTATTTTGTTTTAATGCGCTAACATTAAAAATATTATATTATTTCAACTGCCAGTTTATACAGAATGTTTTTCTTCTGTGTCATGCTAATTGGCTGGAAAATGACTGATACAAGTTTATGCAAAATTTAGTAAAACAGGCTCTGCCTCGCTATCTGATGTTTGCAAGTTTGAGCCTGGCGGTACCATTATGTTGTGCATTTGGGCAAGGTGCTTTACTCACTTACCTCTATCTACCCAGGCGTGAAATGGGAGCTGTTATTTATATTGTCCCTTGAGCATCACCCAAAGGTATGAGCATACCTTGGGCATTGTGTGGCAAGCCACCATATATTCTAACGACAGCGGAATAAATGTTAAGTGCTTTGATCATATTGAAACACATGAAAGGCACTGTAAAAATGCCAACATTTATTTATTGTATTTATATATTATTTAATTTGGTCCGATGGAAATACCATTCAGCACCAGGTGTAATCCTTGTAATAACAAACTTGATGCAAAATTGTCAACTAGCTGTGTGAGTTGGTGAGAATCCAAAAGAGAAGTAATTATTTTAAGCACATTCATTTACAGAGCTCAATGTGCAGACAGTTCTTATGGACAAAATTTAAAAAAATAAATAAGAAGCTATTTCTGCTTGGCGTTACAAACCTTGAAGAGCTTCCTTCTATTCAGTGGACCATTTCTGGTACGATTGAAGGATTTATACACAATTTCCCCGAATTAAAGGAGTATTTCGTGATCCTAGCATCCTCTTTTTATGTCATTTTTCAGTAGATATCCACGAAAAAAACTTATTCCCAAAATTTCAGTTGATTCCGATTTTGCGTTTGCGAGTTATGCATGATTATGTGTATTACACTGCTCCATAGATAGCGTTGTAATTTCGTTCTGGTGCACCAGAACAAAATTCAAATTTCACGATATCTTTGCTTTGCGAATTAATCAGCAAGAAATTTTTTGTACATAAACATTATGTAGCCAGAGCTTTCCAGTGATATAAAAATCTCAACTTTTTTTGAGAAAAGTGGGGGGATGAGGCTGTGGATCACGAAATGTCCTTTTAAGTTGCCTAATTTTGACAATACACTAGTTAATGGGAAAAAGTTGCATAACCCTTGCAAAAGTCCTCTTTAATAAAGTCTATTGCACCATTTGAGTTCATCAAATTCTGACGCTATTTTCCTGTCATGTTTCTTTCATCTCATTTGTTACATCACTAGATTCGTCATCTGGTCGCCATGGAGCAATTGTTGCTGGTGTCGATCGCTGCTTTTCAAGTTCTTTTTTGAAATTTTTCCATCTGCAATAAAAGCTAGGAAGAGAATAAACACAATGTTAACATAGGTACTACATGTTTTCCATAGCAAAATATTAGTGTAAAGACAACTTACGTGTACATTGTGTAAATCCTCTGATAATTTGGTATACCAGTATTTAAACTAAATAATGCCATGGTATGCATCAATGAGACCTCTTCCCTTCATTACCGTATTTCAGTCAAATAGTCGCCCCCCCCCTCAAATAAACGCCCCCACCACTTTTTTTCAACCAAGATGTTTCAAAAATTCCGATATTTCCATGCTATCTTGTGTAGTAAGCTTACCAAGTTGCTCACATGGTCAATAATAGCAGCAATAAATGGCGAAAATCTGCATTGGAAACCCGGAAGTGAACCAAAAGTCAGTGTCAAAAGTTCATAGTTCGTCATTTTAGCGTGACTTTTAAAGCTTACCTAATGATTTTAACGGGAATTGTCGTGCTAAAAATGACCTCTAATAAACGCCCCCCCTTGGGAAAATGTAACGCCTCGGGGTGTTTATTTGACTAAATCACGGTATAACCAGATTTAAATTTTCCCATCACACTTGGTGTTCAAAAGTCAATATCTCTTTCAGTTCTTCCTTTTTTTCTCTATTGTTTTGTGGCATGCTCAATGGACCATATCTTTATTTCTGGTGACTTCCCGCTCAATTTGAAAATCAGGGATTACTTGTTTGGTTTCAAAAACTTCCTTCACCCAATGGCATTTGCAGAGCTGCACAGTTAATTGGTGGATATTACAATCTAAGTAGGTTAACATCGGGTTCAGCTGCAATCAGCCTAGTTGATGCGATCTGATTGTGATCAATTTTTATAAAGTAACAAATTATTGACTTACAATGATCCTGGCATGATTAGTGCAAATGTTACTACACCAAGGTTGCTTGCCTTCCTAACATTACCTGAAATAAATTGAAACAATTGGAATACTTATTACCTTCAATTGATACAATGTACTGAGATTGGAATAGGGCTGTTGTCAATAATAATGATGA